>NC_059487.1:14045102-14664718 GCF_018139145.2 Gymnogyps californianus | reverse complement strand
CCAACAGCTCAATGTATTCTCCAAAGAAGCTGCTCTAAGCTCAGCACTTCTGAAAATCTGTTACTTATGTTCAGTGTATGGACGGCAGGTCAGATTCTCAGCTCACTGTCCCCATTGCAGCCTTCAGATCTGTGCCAATTACACTTATACTAGTCCACCAGTTATTGATTAATCAGTGTTAGTTTAAAGCATAAACATACACAAGTGCTCTCCACAGACATGTTAAGCAAATTATGGTTAAAAAAAATTGATATAATAACAACAGCTAAAAAATAGTTAAAGCCAAGTGATGTGACAGGTCGGAAAAAAAAGATCTGAAAGCATAATCAAGTAAGCTTAATATCAGAGAGCATATGGTAAAAAGATCTTGTAAGAGAATCCTTAATACTACAGTGGGCCGCACACACTGATTAATATCACCTCCTCTGTATAGTCTAGCATGGATGGATTCAAGAAGCAGCTGATAATTTTCAGAAATGCCGTTCCTCATAATGATAGAAGATGAGGTTTTGTGAGTTATGTTGAGAATTATTGGCAAAGGTTAGGTGATTTCCCACTGGTGCTAGAGGGAAAACATTGCTTGCAAATTACCAGCATTTGTCAGTACTAATACCACATCCCCCAGCCACCTAAACTGTCAACATTAATAGGTGTCTTTACAGCAAAAAGGGGTGACAATAGTCAGACTTGATCAGACCTTGAAATGAGAAGAGGAGCACGATACAGAGAATAAAGAAATGGAAATGTGCTTGCAGTGCCTCTTGCCTTAGCTCCCAACATCCCACCCATAGCTGTGTGGGTGGCACTGCTTACCACGCTCTGCCAATTATCACATTTGCTTCCCCGTTCACTCTCTTTCCCATCTCTCTTTCATTCGCTGGGTAGATTTTGTTAAGCCTCTTCCATCCTCTCTTTCCAGTGACTGCACTGTTTTCACCTATCTATCATTAGCACAGTGTTTCTTTTTCCAAGAAGCAAATGCAAGATCCAAGATGCTAATGCAAGATGCTTTCCCAAGACAAAAATGCAAGATGCAAGGCAGGAAAGGTTTTCTGGTGCCTGGGTACTGCCAGGCCTTGGTCATTCTCCTGCTGGTCCCCTATACAGCCCTTGGGCAAGCAGTGCCCCGGATCCCACTGGCAGAGAGCCCACAGCACTGCTCCCCAGGAGGGAGGTTAGAGACAAGGGTCCTTGGCAGGCTTCTAGTAACCTCTCTCCCACCTGGGCACAGGAGCAGCAGTATCTATCCCTTGCAATATCTTACCCCCTATTTAAACCTTGAAAGCTTTCAGTATTACTTAGATTGCAAGGTTTGGGTGAGTCTGGGGAACAGCCCAACATGCAACCTTGTTTACCTGGTCTGGGAGTGCAGAGCTTCAACAGTCTCCTCAGATAAAAACAATACAGAGGTCTACAGTCCTGGCAGGATAGTAATCATCACTGGTGCTCAGCAATTAATTAGTGTTTTGCTGAACAGTTGCTAAGGTATTTTCCCTCCTCGCTTTCCCTCAGTATATGTCATGCTAAAGGACCTGCCATCGACTCCTCCAGCACTTGAAATTCAGCTCTAGTGACCTGTCTTTGTTTCAAGCAGGCAAAACGAACCGTGGTTTCACTCCCTACATCTTCATCTTGCAGGCAGCACAGCCCATGCAACTGGGGACACAGATCAGCTTTGTCCCTAAGTTAACGCACAGTCTGATGTGTGGTTTGGTACCCCTACCAAGGAAAGCATATAAAACACAGACATCTGCTCTCCTGAGCCTTTCAGCACCAGAGGTAACATTAATTTAGGTCGGCCACAACCAGAGATAAAAATCATTTCCATTCGACTCCTCCTTCTGTCAAACTGAATAAAATATAGTTCACTTATTCACCTCGCCTGGCCCCTTGGTGATTAACATTAGCAAATGCAATCAGCCCGTGGCCACGTCGCCACTCTACATTAATGCAAAACTGGGGGAGGGCCTCGTCTACTATCAGCACAAAAAGAGAGCCTTACCTTTTAATGTGCTCATTCTTCACATGGCTGCTAGTGATAAAAGAAGCCGTCAAAACAGATGGACAGGCCAGCCTAGGCAGAGATAGGAGATTTTTGCTGATTTCTCAGGGAAAGAGAAAAAAAGCATGCAGTGAGCACTATGCACATCCTCAGCAGTTACCACTCACGGAGCAACAGAGGCAGGGCCCCGGAGGGTCATAAGCTTAGCTATCCCAACTCCATTTTTGTGTGTGCTACTGCAATCTCGTCTGCTGCCACCCCCTCCCTGCTGCAACACGGCTGCTCTCTCTGGAGCACGGGCTGAATTTCCCAAGCAGGTCCCGCTGCAGATCCTGTCAAGGAGTATGGCACTTCGAAAGAGGCACAGAAAAGGGTCACTGCTGGCACATGGTGCCCAGGAACGCTGCTAAATTTTACAGTCTGGCTCACTTGCATGCCCCACCATCAGCCAAAGCTACTTTTCCTGGAGGCAGGATTATTAGTACTTCAGACTAGTATTTTTAGCAGTTTTTCCCACTGTTGCAGATGGCTAATACACCATGAAGCGCAGAATCGAAGGCCCAGACTCATATCCCCCTCTGCTCACTAGCAGTTAAGGACAGGCTGACCACATGGCGTTCCTTGCCACATCTCTGCTCAGGCAACTTTGAACACAGATGCAAATGCTGATTCTGCCAAAACCCCTGCATTTAAAGGGCCAAACCCCCGGCAACCACAAAACGGTTTGCATCTGAAGCGTGTTTGGTTCTTGGATTGTAAAAACCCCTGATGCTGTCATCATTGAGCTATGAAAATATGAAAAGCAGTGCCAGGTTTAATGCTAAATATCTCATTCTAACCCTGCCTGTGATACCACAGTTCTGGGGCACACAACATCCACACAAGCATATGTCTGGATAATCTAAGAATTAATAATCTGGTCTTTAACAACCTCATTCACCCTTTATGAAAATGGGTGAAGTGATACAAGGTTGGTTGCTCTTGGAACTGGACTGTGGGTGTCTCTGTGTGCAGCAGTATGGCTTGAAAAACTGCATGCAGAATCTCAGCCCACGTTTTGAAGACTTTTTTCCTTAAAAATATTTTCTATGATCCATACTTGGGTAACAAAAGTTGTTGTTTGAAGGCAGTTGAATTCATTATTCTTCTCAGATAACATTAAATGCTCAAACACAATTTTTTTTGTCTTTTTTTATTTCTTTTCCTTTCTTTCACTACACCCTCCTCTTTGGCAAATAGGACTCCCAAGTCCCTTCTGATCACTAATAACATGGGCTTTCATACCCTCTTGGAACAAGTGAAATTTCTTTGACGTCTTAACTTTGCACAAATAGATTTTAATGAGGGAATATCACCTTGCCTTGAGCTAACTCTCTTCCTTTGCTTTTCCAAGGCTTTTGTAGTCATTTCCTCACAACTTAGAGAACATTAAAGTTCAGCAAAGTGTTTGAACACTGCATACCATTTCCCCAGGAACTTTGTTTATTCGCTTCAGACTGTCACAAGAGGGACACGCTTTCAAAGATATGATGTAAATCAGGCAAAGGAAGAACATCTTCTGCAACCCTCCATTGTCCTGACATGGTCTTTCATGTCTGCTTGGGGGATTGCATACAAAAGCACTTCCCATTGGGTGACAACCAGGGTGATGCTACTAATATAAATAAGGCTCTGAAGTTATGGTGCACTCACAAGGGCTGTGGAAAGCCTTAAGTATAACTTGAGTAACATGCACTTGTTGAAGGGATTGGGAGAGCACAATAGATGTGGAAGAGAATATCTAGCTACTTGCCAGAGGATATATCAGTTCATGTTCAAACTTGCCGTAGACTTAATGAAGACAACAGACAGAGAGGACATCAGCCTTTAAGTTCTGAAATTAGAAGAGGATATGAATCTGGAGTTAGGAAATATTGATCCTGTTGTCAAATTCCTCTCCTTGCTCCTCCCAGAGCACAAAATTGAGACGACAGACTGAGAAGCCAGACATTTCCCATGCTGTCATTTCGAGAAAGGTTCCCAGCACAGAGAGACACCAAGGGATGGACTTTTCTCAGAACAGTTGTCCTCTGGGGTGGAGCAAAGTGTCACTGTGAAACGTGGCAGAGCACTGAGATCCTGGGCAGACGTTCACTGAACCCATGAGTGGGATTCAGCTGTCCCCCTGCAAACTCTTCCCTTTGCTGATAATTTACTGTAATTAAACCATATGTAAAATTCTTTCACTCTGTCAGAAGCAGAGACCTTCTGCTGTCCATATGCCAGAAAGACAAATGAAGGGCAAAGCTCACATGAAGAAGGCAAACTTTTGCTTCTTGATTAAGGAACAGTGAAGACACCTTCCATAAAAGCGTCTGCTGGTGCTCAGATGATGTTTTGATATACGAGCGAGATCCACAGTGAGACACAAGGAGACCCCAAGAACAGTCAAGAAACAGTCGGTGACCACAGTTCCCCTCGTGCTGTAGGAATGGGGCGTTATCAGCATCAGGCCTTATCCCTGGCACAGGTTACTGCTGCTTAGGGCCTGTACTGTGCTAGGGCTTGCTTACTACTCCCCAGGCTTACACCTGCGTGTAAGGGGACAGCAGCTGTGGGAAGCTGGGAAACAGTCAGACCCACTGACAGGACAAGAGGCAACGGGCACAAATTGAAGCACAGGAAATGCTGTTTAAATGTATGGAAAAAAATTTTACTGTGAGGGTGAAGTACAGGAACCAGTTGCTCAGAGGGGTTGCGGAGTCTCCATCCTTGGAGACGTTCAGAACGCGAGTGGACACGGTCCTGAGGACTAGGTGGCCCTGCTTGAGCAGGGGAGTTGGACTAGATGATCTCCAGAGGTCTCTGCCACCTCAACCATTCTGTGAGTCTGTGAGATGAATTCATGGTGCTATAGAGTATGAGGGAAGGAGCCTGAATTTTGAACACTTCGAACTGTCAAAACTGAAATTATTCCAATTTCTTAAAATACAACAGAAAGGCGGGTTCTCAGCTTATAGACAATTTATTTCTGCAGACTTGCCAGACAGGAGAGACAAATATTTTGCTGTTGTTGATCCAACTGCACTTCAACAAGTGCAACAACAAAAAACTAAATAAGCTCAAACCTTTCACGGAAGCTACAGTAAATCATTAGTTGATATGTTTTTTAAAATTGTAAATATATAAATAAGGGCAAGAATCTGGAGTTTAGTGCAATAGAAACAGAAAGCTGATTCAGCAGAACAAGGCGTAGTCATAAAAGATTTATTATGCTTTATCAGCAATATCCACAGTCTTTCTGTGATTAGAGTTGCATTGTGTGTAATTATCTTACAGAAATTCTGCTCTTTGATGTGCTTTATCCACCATGCTGAAATACAGTTCAATTCTAGTGGGTTTTCATGGTTGACTGGAATTTACATTAATTCCTTTGGGCCTGCAGGGCCAGCCTGGTCTGTCACTAGCAAGCTCTTCATAAATATTCATATATATATATATATATATATATATATATATATATAAAATTCTATAAAGTCCTAGACACTCTGGCCCAAAAAAATAGGGGAAAACAAAGAGTCTGACTTCCCAGGAGTGATCTTTGATTAATATTCCATAGTCCAGCCTTTCCTCCCTTTTACCATGAATTAGAGAGTGATTGAAATGTTTACAGTAATTTGCAAGCAGAGGTTACACTCTGCTTTTAATTTAAAATGTCCAAGCAAATTGAGGGAATTATTTCATCTCAGTTCATTAAGCTTGATTTTTCTCAATCAGAAAAATGTTCTCTTTTTATTTTGCTTTTTAAAGTTCACTGATTTTTTCCTTACCCCCTATGCCCATAAACGGTTGCTATCAGCCAGAAAAACTACAGGTGTTTGCAGGCCAACCTGTATAAGATGCAAATGCTTAAAACTACCTTGGTTGTGTACCTGATTGTGCTTTTGTGGATTTCAGCATGGGGGAAGTAATCACCTTCAATGGGAGCAGAATCAATTTTCTGAATAATCACTTAATCCTTGGGAGATGCTCAGCACCATGCAGGAAGAAAAAAGAATGGAGAGCAATGGGGGACAGAGTTCTACAGAGTGTGGTTTTTTTAATAAGCAAAGCTCATTTTGCTCCCATGTTTGATAACTAAATGGAGGCTACTCTGATTAAATATGTCCAAATAACTCTCAGAATTGTAGCTCTGTGCCATTTCAGGCAGCAGATACAGTTAAAGTGAATGTAGAAGACATAATTATGTCTGTTTCGCATGAATCTCACCTCTGTCACCCATCTACAGGTGTTATTCTGTAAATACAATTTGGTTTTCGATTCAGTATCTGATATTGGAAGAGATGGAACTTGAACACTTCTTTCATTCAATGGTGGAAAAAAGCACAGAACTAATGAGCAGAATCCATCATTGCAAATTGAAAGGCCAGGCCACCAGTGGGTCTGATCACTTCCCAGACCTAGAGAAGTCATGAGAAACCAGTGAGCACAGTCCACAGAAATCAAACTGTGTCATCAAAGACCAGACCTTCTTTCTGCAGGAGCCTCACTCATTCCCTTCGGAGGTGGATCCCCATGTACACCACTTGGCCAGGCTTCTCAACTTAGAGTGTGATTCTCCTTGTCCAGTGTCACTCCAGCACCTTCAAGTGTTGCAGCTTGGGAGCTTATTCCACAGTCAAATCTCACCATTAGGAACAGATGCCCAACATTTTCCTTTATAACGGCAGCGAACGCTTCATCATCTACCCATTGATTTCTAAGGTATACACTGAATTAGATTAGATTCCAGATCAGGTCAAGGAGGGAATAACATCCTCCATTACCAACTTGACCTGATCGTCACCTCTTTCCAGCCAGCCCTTCTGGGTTCGTTTGTTCTTCTTTTCAACTCTTCCTATGACAGGTTTCCTGAACAACACAAAATCATCAACACCCAGATAATTAATTTGTGGTGGTGGTGGTGTTCACAAGATCTTGACTTGCTTGTGGGAGGGGGAATTATAAATCCCATTTCCTAACTGTGCATCCACACTGCTTCTTGAGAGATGAGGGGTGATGGAAGGAAAAACCAGCCCAGGCTCTCCACTCCTCTGTGGTTTTTTATGTGAATGGAAGTGGGTTTGAGGAGGCTTGACATAACTGTGCAGGCAGGTTTGGGGAGAACAGACGCCAGCAAAAACCCTCTGTGTTGTGAGAAGAGAGGGAGAGACAAAATCAATACATTTGAGTAAGAATTTAAACAAGTTAAGAGCTGTATGCTTATTAGCTCCTCACAGCAAAATAATCTGCCATTGAAAGCAGACAGGGAAGAATATCAGAATGACTGTAATGGAACACAGATTGGTTTAATAGTATCAGAAACTCTTTTGAAGGCAGCTGTGTAGCTTAGAGCAGGTGGGTGCAACTCAACAGGGAGGCCTATCTCTAGGTAGAGACTTTGTTAAAGAGAAAAAAGGGGGGGAGGGAGAAATTGAAATTCTGTTGTCAAGTAACATCATGCTTTAATTTCATGCCACATTATGACAATCTGGTCTGTAAGGCACTCCCAGTGTGTGGCTGCAGAGCTGCTGTATTATAGCTTCTGCTTGCAAAGCTGATAGGCCCGGGAGACCTGCAGCCCTCAGCTAATTGTAAACCCGATTAAATAGCAGTGTGAAGAAGTTTGATTAATTCAATCTATCTCCATGCATCAAGACCAGAAACAGACATGGCACGAGCCCCAAATCTTTGGAGTATCAAGTTCTTTGTTCTTTGCATTTAAAATAAAAAAATTAAAATGAAGCATAGGAAAATAATGAAATTATAACGTTATGACATGATGAAACATAAGTGACAATTCTACTTTTCTTCCTAGAAAATCCCCAACCTTTCTGCCTTTAAAAAATAATGCATAAAAAAACATTTCAATTAGCATCTTTATGCGCTTACCCAGATAAATTACCATACTAATAAACTTCTGATGGACTTTCAGGGGCCGCTTAACCCAGGGCTTCTGATCCAGCTGAATTCATGGTCTCTTGGACAGGACGGATTTGGACTTGATTAATTTTAGTTGTTTCAATTGCAAAGAAACTGTCGATTGCTCTCTCTTCTAAGTGCATGTGAGACAGAGAAAGAGGATGTAAAGAGGGACTATTCGTGTTAACTTGGCTGGCCTGACTGACCTTTTGGAAACCACAGCATGCAATGCACTCTGCGCTGAGCAGTGCAATTTTGTGCCATTCCCCAGCAATACATTCAATTCAATTATTTTACACGACTGATAAATGCTTACGATACTGCCTTCCACTTCCTGAAATACTGTGAGACTGGCAAACAGTATATCCAGCTTATGAAGTCATGTGTTTGAAGAGCAATTTTGACCAAGAAAAGTGTGAATATTCTTAGGGGACATTTTTACTTTGCATGTTCCTGTTTGGACACAACTGGAGCTGCACATGCTTGAAGTCTTTGGGTCTTTTTCCCCACTAGGCAGGGTCTTCAAACTTCATACATTTCCAACACCAAAGGAATTCAGGGATTTTCCCATGCTCAGTTTGCAGAGAAAAGAGACATAACTAGTCAAGTTGCTCTTTGCAGTTTCTTTTAGCGTCTCACTACCTACAGAAACTATTACAGGAAACGGTTCAAGAAAGAGTGAGATACTCACTTCTGTCTCATGAAGCGGTCTGCATACATGTGGCTAACTCTCCCTTTCACTCTGTTACAGCCTACTGCATGTGAAGTGGCTTAGTTCCTACTGCATCACGTATTAATAGTGTGACTTGTAATAACACCGGTAACACAGCTATACAAAGAGTAATATTAGATTATTTCTGTTATTCATCAGTATCACGGTTGGACAGAATCCTCTTAAATCTACCTAAAGTGGCTTCCCATGGATGCTAGTGCTACCACCAAAAAATAATATATTATGCATACGTGTATAGCTTCTCAGCTACCCACCGGCTGCTTTTTGTGTACGATTATAAAATACCTGCATGACCCTCCTAAATTGAATATGATTTGATGGCAGAAGCTGAGCAACTGCAGTACTCAGAAGCCTTAAATATTTCAGAAGCCTTCTCCCTCCTCTTCCTTTTCTCCCCCACTAGCAATGTAGAGGACTTCCCAGGCCCCACCACACTACTGGAATGCATTCTCTCAAAAAACCCACTGAACCTCAAATTATTATTCCATGGTGAGAAAAGCAGTGAACAGTAGAAAATGACAGTTTACCCAAATGGAGGTGAAAATGCACTTTCTCCTGTACTTAAGAGAAATAACAGCTTTCAGCAAAGATCTAAATCCTAGCAACAAGCACTACATAAATGCAAAAAGGTCATCTCTTTGTTAGAGAAAGGTTACTTTGCTGAACACATACTTTAAAAAAAAAAATCTACTAAAGGAAATTAAGCTTGGTAATATTTCTGTTGTATTTGCCCATGCAGAGAACAGATCTGTGCACTCACTTTCAGTGCAAGAATGCGAAAGGTTGATTATAATGAATAAATTTCTTCTTTGAGAGAGACAAGGAAGAGAATCGAAGATGCATTTCAAACAAATGGCTATTTAAAAACAGAATTTGGGCTCTGCTGAGCAAAGCACTAGTTGTCAGCTGTGAATTCACCAGGATGGCAATAGAGAGGGACTTTACCCACGCTGCTAGAAATGGCCAGAATGATGAGTGCTCCTGCATTCCTGATGCAGTCATGCAACTTGTTCATTGTCCTTCTCCTCTAGGCAGACCGGTGTCTGCCTTGGCTTAAAAATGCTTGGGGTAAAATTCTGGTTCCAGTAAAGACCACAGCAAACCCCTCTTTGCCTTCAAAAGAGAGAGAGGACTCCAAAGTTTGAGAGATGGCAGGCTCCAAAGCCAAGAACTTCCTGTTTGAACAGACAAGCGGGCAAGGGGTATGGAGAGAAACAAAGGCACAGAAGGCTGATCTGCGTAAATCCTTATTAATCAGGAAAGTACATAAGAATATGTTTAATTTTACTCCTAGTCAATAAAGTAAGAGGCTCTGCAAGCCAGGCTGGGTAAGCTGCTGTTCAGAAAGAATCATCACAAGGAACAGGGAGGAATAAGATGATGAAGCCAAATGTTGAGGGGAGAAAGGAGGGAATACATAGCAGAAAGTCTCTCAGAAATACCCAGAAAGTCTCGGTCCTGCAAAGGACACCAAGGAGAATACAATAAATTATGCGCGGCGTGAAACAATGACTCCAAAACACTCGAGCCCGATGCAGAAGGATGCTGGTGGGGAAACCAAAACAAGGAAATGTCCACAGGGTTTATTATCCTGGTCTAGATCCATTTAATTCTTACGTGATTCAGTACAACATCATCTTCCCTTGACGAAGCTCCATCTCCAAGATAACAACTGTTTAGAAATGACCATGTTTAAACAGACATATACAACAATGGTCTAGGCTTCTTCTCTAGGTCTCTTCTTGCCTTTGGCTGAAACTCTGCCCCATTGAAATCAGCTGGAAACTCCTGTTGACTTTATTGGGAGCAAGGATTACTTTGTCTTCTGGGGAAATACAAACAGTTACCTTCAGAGCCATTAAAAAATGGAGGATAGAAATCTGGTCAATAAGAAGCTAAGCCTAGGAAAATAAAAATGCAATTGTATGTCACCTTGGAAAGATCAACATCATTTGTCATGTGGTGTTTATTCAGCAGAACAACAACTGCATTTGTGCTTTTAAAGGGAAATGAAAGAAGAAAGTAGCAGGAGGAGGGAATGGGGGAGATCTGAGCACAGGAATGTACTGCCACTCCAGCCTGCTATCATTAAACCACATCAGAACTTCATAATCATGGTGTTTAATTAAACAACAGAGGCATGGGTTTATGCATTAATAATGAGGCCTAGCACTTTAGCATGTCAGGCTAAATACAGTTTTAAATTAATAATGTAGCACTGCAGCATTAGTGAGAAAATGAAATCTTATTAACAACTTAATAAAGTCCCTTATTTGCTAAAGTTCTGGCTCTCAGGGAACAGTGTTATAGCAAAGCATTTGCGTCCCTTAAGGGGGCAGATGGGAGGAGGTGCTGCTTTCTCACACCCTCCGTAATTCCATTATATATAGCTCGCGTAGTCACTAAATATTGCCTAGTGTCTGCCAAATAATGCCGTATGTTGCTTCTAAACCTAGGTGTGACGTGCTGGATAATCTGCACACGTTCTTTTTATACACCCAGGAAGGGCACTTACTCACTTTTTTCTATTACTGTACCATCTTACCAGGCAACACTGGAGAACATGTATGGGACTCTAGCATTATCTACAATATCAGTGCTTTGCAATCATTTGTGTATGATCCTCTCAGGCCCCAGGACTACAAACACTGCTATTTTGAAGACGAGGAACTGAAGCACAGAAAGCAGCTGAGAGCATGAGGAATAACAGAAAGCAATTGATTTACTGTGGCTTACAGGGTTACCACCCATCAGCTGATCCCTAATAACTGTCTGTATAAGCATTCTTGGACCACTCTCCAATTTAGGGTGTTTTATTTTCAGAACAGACTGAGAGTGCACATGATTAGGTACTCCAGCTCTGCTGATAGGCAGTCACTTGCTAAGCCACAGAAGCTCTAGCACTTTATAACCAGGGTTTCACAAGCCTTTAGCTTCCTGACTCCCACTGATTTCAAGGACCTGGGCCACCTCAGGCACACAGTGAATCAGTAAAAGACTAAAGACTGGAGCCCCATCTGCCTCAGCCCTACAGCAGAATCTGAAGCCCAGGGCCAGGTTTCCATTTGTCCATGTGTTTGGCACAAATTTATGTACCAAATTCCCTTAAATCCAGAGAAACAATCCTTTTCCCCCTCCTCTACTGGCAGTCAGCACTGCTGCCATCCAAGTAAGGGGCCTCTCTCCACAGGCTTGCCCATCCATCTTGAAAGTTCCACCCGGGCTTGCTTTGCTGAGGAAACCAAGAACAGGCTACAGAACCGTAATGAAATGAGTAACACGGGGACAAGGTCCAAAGCCAGTGAGCTGACTTCAAATGGCTGAGCATTAAGGCTGTGAAGAACTGACAGCAGCAAAGCCACAACCAGCCACAGCCACTAAATTCAAGAGAGATCATAAAAAAGAAGATGAATAGAGACAGGAACAGACGAGGTATGTCCAGCTATGAGTCTGTCAAAGAAGGGCCTCTTTGGGATGTAAAACACTGATCACACAACTTGTGCAGCTTGAAAGCTATTGGACTAGAATGGAAATGAGCCAGCAACACCGCTGACTGTTGCAGATGGGAGTGGAGAAAAGCAGTGGGCCAAATCCTGCCTTTGGTTATGCTCATGGGACCCTAGAGCTATTTCCTCTTCCTTCCTCTGTTGTCTCCACTCACTAACTTTGCTCTGAATTTGTTGGACAATGTACCAACATAAGTAACCTTTTAGAGTGCTGGGAGAGAATGTGAATGATGGGCGGCAGACACACACACACTTCTGCAGCCTTTGGATAAGACCCCAGCAAGCCCCTTCCGCATGGTAACAACTTCCTTAAAAAAAGAATGGTGTTTCATATTAAATACCTCCAAACTTTCATTTGCATTTTCCATGCGTACCCTGCTACAGAGAGAATATTGATCTTGCAGATATTGGATGGGAGATTCTCATTGTGCCCTTTTTTCATTCAGTTACTGCCCAGCTCTCTGGAATGAGGGGGAAGACGGGGCAGAATGATAACTGCAGTTCTCATAGGAGAGCTCAAAGTGGGGAGCAGATTTCCTTGCAAAGCCTGTGCACATTAGGAGTCCCAATCTGCATGCAAACGTTGCCTGTCTGCTCCAATCCTGCTACAGAGACCCAAGGTTGTAGGTTTCACTTGGGAACCACAGAGTTCATGGGCAGTAGCAGCTTGTGCAATGTTTGTGCAAGTGAAACGTCTAGGACATAAAAATCATCTTGGTGTGCCTTGTCTTCCATCTCCTGTGTTAAATAATAAATAGAAACCTAATGGAACTGAGTATGACTGCAGGATGCACTGTAAGTGAAGCCAGAGTAGACCTGCATCTTCCCCCTTACTTCATCCTCAGTGAGTAAATGGGTCACTGGTGAATGGGATCTAAGTAAAACTCCATCCTTTTTATTCTGTCTTTATACTCAACCTACTGCAATGGGATGTGGCTCAAACTCACACATCTCCGCTACAAAACACTAAATAGAAATATTACAAATGATCTCATCAAAACCCCTTATGTTTCTACCCTGAGCTCAAGAAAACTTGAGGAAACAAAGTTTTCATTCTAGAAATCCTTCATTTGCTTTTTAATTGTGCAGTGGGATGTCTTGGGATCAGGTCTTTTTCTCCCCCTTTTTTTTTTAATTTTCTATTTATTAATATTTAATCTCTGCACGGTGCAGAAGAAAATCATTTCTGCAATAACATCAGAATGGGAGGGTTAGAAATCAATAGCCAAGCTCTCACAAGACACATTCAATCCCTTCTTAATCCATTTTCGACTGCTCCCCTGTCTTATTAGAACAGCCAAGTTTTCCCACACTCGTTAGGTTGGGATATTCACGTTCCAGGAGGGAACTGAAAGCACCCAGAGAAGCAGAAACCTCCTGAAAGGCAGGAAAGAGAACAGAGCATTTGTCTTTGGAAGAGAAGTCTAGACCTTATTCTGAACCCAAACCCCTACTCTAAAAACCTTCTGATAGAAAGCCTGGCCCCATTTCTGTGAACCGTGACACGTCCTGCATCCACTGTCAGCCCTGACCCCCACTGGAACATCTTTCCATTTCAGTTTGTCTTCAAGGCCATCTGTCACATCCAGAGCTCTCAAGCATCGCCTTCTCTAATGCACAGGTCAGTTCTGCAGAGGAGGAAGAGCCAAACAGGCATACTCGATGGGAGAAGCCAGTGTCTTAGTCAGTTAGCAGAAGAATCCCCTGCACCTTCCTTAATGCCTCTAAGACTTGAGGATATGACAGCTGGGACTCATTATTACGCTTGAGCACAGAAACCAAAGCCAATGATTGCCAGCCTGCACCAACCTGACCATGCCCTTACATTCACACTGCACATCCCCACTAGCCACGCCATGACTATACAGTCATTTAGCTCTGAACAGTCAGCCCATCCCTTCCTTCTGCATCCTACTGCTTCCAGCAACACTTTCTTCTTGGCACACTAAGCACCTACGTGTTGGTGTCATGCAGCCCCCCGTGCCAGGAGAGGACCATAGGAGGGCTATCTCCTTTGCTTTGGCTAGGAAAGGGATCCCAGCTGCTCCTTGCACCCAGCTGTGGAGAGTTACCAAGATGCACAGTGACTTTCTGAGTCCTGAAGAACAGAGGAAAGCATGCATTGAACCTTTCTTCTGGCTGAGAAAGGGACTGTGTTTAGTATTTGTTTTTGTTTCACTGAAGGAAGGCAACATTTTTGCTTGGACTCTAACGGGGCAGCTGGGGTCCTTGTCACTCTATCTTCTCTTTAGTTGGTTTCATGTTCTCGGACATAGCTCTGCATAGAGTATTCAAACTCTCCCTGAAAATATATGCTTTCTCCTCTCTGTGCAGGACTCAATATCCACACATCCCTTCCCTTAGCAGAAGCAATGATGAGGGCTGTTCGGGAAGTTTGTAGAGGGTGTAGCCAGAGCTAAGGGCCCTCCCTACGTTGCTGGCTGCCATAAAAAAACTTTGTCCTAGTGCTAAAGGGCTGGTGGTCTCAGGGGACTGGGAAGGACGAATAGGAGAAGGAGACTGGGACGTGGGAGAAGCAAGAACTGTACATCCAGTTTCAATACCCAGTATCCCATCTGCAAGCTTAAACTGGAGCTAGATGGGAAAGAGAGGATGATGCCTCCTTGCTCTTGTAAGGGGCAGGGGCTACCGTGGCCCCGTGCCCAGGCAGCACACCCGAGGCTACTTCAGCGTGGCCCTGTCCCTCCTCCCCACGCCGTCTGCTGCGCTAACTCCCCTCAGCTCTACCTGTTGGCAGCGGGGCTGCTCCACCCTGAGCTCTGCCGGAGTTACCGGGCTGCCTCCGAGCCCGCCTGATGCAAGAAGAGACTTTGCCAGCAGAGGGAACTGCAGACCAGATAATCTCTCCTTCCACGCTGAAACATCCACCGAAGCCCGCAGCTACGCAGAGTCTCTTCTCTCCTGGTTGGAAGAGAGATGTTTCAGGCACCTCTGCGAGTTGTTTTTGACCAACTTGCTGCTGGTTCGTTTGGTTGTTGAGGGCTGTGTGTGTACGGGGACTGCTAAAGAAATCCATTCAAACAGGAAACCAGTTGAAAACTCTCTGCTTACTGTATTTAAAAAAATAATCCTGCAAATCCTTATACCTATCTTCTTGCTGCCACCTAGTGAAGGGGAAAAAGTATGACTGAGTGACAAGCAGAGCAAAACCTATCCCAGAGGCTTGTACTTGTTAAACAAACTCTTACTTTGAATAAATTGCTTCAAAATAACCTTCAAAGTTGCACAAAGATCTGCTCCTTCCCTGCTGGAAGTCTCCTTCAGAAAGCGCCCTGATAAGTCCTTGAAGGGACAGCTGCTGACGGAGGCCTTACTTCATCATCGCTTGTGTTTGAAGAGCAACACAATATTGACCATTTTGTTGTACTGAAACTCTTCCGGCTGCTCTTATAAGCTGTAGGAATTGTGGTGGTCTTTGCAGGGTCAGACAGTAAAGGAAGCTTTCACTGTCTTTTATCTTATCATGAATACATAGTTAGTATAGCCACTACGGCAGGGAGGATCATAAGCACAGACTCTTTACATATCTACCTAATTTCTCAGGCAGGTTTTGTAATCAGAATCAAACTCCTTGTTAGTACCTGAGTGAGCTTCAGATAGGACTGAGAACAGAAGTCTTATATTCAAAGTCCTGTGCCTTAGCCATAAGTTCTTCCCTCCCTAAAATAAAAATGGTACATTCCTGCATCACTCAGGGATTTTTTGAGAGGAAAGCCTCAGCTGTGTGACAGACAAGTGATAGACAAGAAGTCAGCAGAAACACTAACACTTCAGCAGCTCCAGTTCCTCTTACACTCCTGTCATGCTTCCAGGCGACAGCCGTGACCTCTAGCTAGCGCAGACCTATATATGTTTGGCCAGATGCCTGCCAGACTGAGCTCTGCCTGCTTTTCCCTGCCTTGAGTTTCTGTCCTTTACCTACCTACCATTTCCAAATAGCCAGAACCAGCACAGCATTGCCATAGCTTGTGCTTTTTCTACCTGGTTGTTCTTGCTGATTTTCTACTATTGTACCCGAGGGAGGAAGTATTCACCTGCTATTTCCAGCAGTTCCAGTTGAGCTTTCAGCAGAGTAACTCCACTCGTCCTACCATCATTTTTACTCAGCAGAAGATGGTCCATTCATGCATTTTGATACTCAAACACCTCTTCACTTTCCACTCTCCTTGCGTTTGTCTGAATAAAAGGTCCAAAGGCTGCCGGGCTTGCTGCCGTGACAGCTGCCACCAGGAACTGGGTTGTATTTACAGGGCAGGTATACAAAATACAGGCTGTGGGATTACAACCCGAGATCCATAAGCGCTCACGGGTCTTATTGTGCCTGTTAGCCTTTTGGGTTACTTCTGAATTTCCAGCGCTTTGCCTACCTCTGCCTCGAAGCCGAGGAGGGGAGGTGGGTGCCCTTTTCACTCCGGGACTCTGAAGGAGGTGGTCGCTAGGTGTCAGCATGGGACCGCCACACCGGCGACCGCTGCCGGCTGCCAGCCCGGCGCTGCCCAGCCCCGCAGCCGGGCAGGGCAGCCGGCCCTCGGGGGGGGCTGCCCGAACCCCCCGTCCTAACAAAAACCGGTAAGACCAGAGCATCTTGGTCTCTCTTAAACCTCCTTCCTTCTGATCTTTTCAAGAGATTTTGTTTTGTTCTACTTTTAATATCCAAATCTGGCTGATAGGGATGGAGACGCATTGCTCGTGGTTGCCCCCTCCTCTTTTCTAACGGAAAAAAATCCATTTGTGAATTGGTCCGTCAGCCAAAAATGCTGTTATCCAGCAAAACAACTAAAGTTTTTAAATGAATGTGGCAGTCTTTGCAACTAATTTTCTTATACGTTTCCACCCCAAACCCTGAGGTCTTTTATCTACGTAACATGTAGCTCTGAGTAAAGGTTTGTGCTTCATAGCTTAGTCCTATCTCATTCCAGTCCTCTAGACATTCAGACAGTAGGCACTGACATTGTAAGATGCATTGTTTGATTCAGGTGCATGGCTTTAAAACTAAAACTGAAATTGAAGAAAATACGTAATTATTTCAATCCTTTTCTCCCTCTCTTCGCATCAAAACTGAAATAAATTGTATTCAAGCTCTTCCTGTAGTAACAAGTGCTACAACCTCCAAATTCACTTTTTTTTCCCGGAAGGATGAGAGCAGTCTCCAAGCTGCAGCTGAACTCGGGAGCTGCAGTCCTGAAATAGCCCCAGCAGCAAACGGCGGTCAGTGCAGCCCTGGCAGTCTGTGCTGCTTGTGGTTCGGTCCCCGTACGCAGTTAAGCAGCCCGTGTTTCTCTTTGTAGGCAGTTTTGCCTTGTCAAGCTAACAGAAACCCCTTGAACTTATGGAGGCAGATGTGGGGAATGCAGTAACCAAATCATTCACACCACCTATTATTTATAAAATGTTTGTGACTTGAAAGAGTCTTAATAAAGGTATGGGTCCTGCCTTGAGGAACTTAAGTTACAATAACTATTATAATTGCAGTGATAATAGTCTGCTATTAATTATTAAATATTGACACCAAGTTTTGAATATGTAAAACAGTAGAAGAAAAAATCCCACTTTAAAGCTGGCAAATACTCTACAGTATCTGATAAATTTCTTTCCTATTGCATATGTCCATTTTTCCCCAAAGCACTTGGAAGAGATTTTATTTTCTGCCATGTTCTTCCATATGAGTCACTCCCTTCTGCTAGTTTCTTTTATCTTCCTTTTTTGTTGTTCTAGTCCAACATGTCAAAATCCAAATCAGATGTTCCTGTTTCTCAGTTTTCAGTGAGAAACCAGGTTGAATATTTTCAAAGATGCATATTCACAGCTGAAATTTGAGGGAGAAGTCCAAAACAAATTCTTCTGGGTGCATTTTTTGGTAGCACATTAAACCTGATTTGATTTCAGATTCATACAGGCTCCAAATAATTTCTCTCAGCTGTGCATTTTGGAATTACATATAAAGCAGCAAATCCTTCTGCTCTGTTCTCTTGTAGTTGATATACCTCCCAAGCTGCCCTTCAGTGTTGAAATAACCCTTGAAGAACTCATCTATTTATTAAAGCACTAGAGAGCCTGTGTGAAAAGTGTTTACTTCTAATTTTCAGCCCACTGCTTCTCCTGGCATTAGCCTTGTTAGATGCATATGACATACTTAGAAAGCCAGCAATACTTGTAACGTGTCTTTACAACCAGAATTCCTGAAACGTTATAACACTGCTAGTCCTTCTCATTGCAAGATCTCAACACGTTACAAAAAAGGTAAATCACTTCTAGCAGGGTCAATCCTGCTTTTAACAATCTCTGCATCTTTCTCATGGGAATGATTTTTGCCAGTGATAATATTCTAGTTCCTCCCTCCATTTGTCTATTATCACTTGGAGCGTGGGACTGATTCCAGAGATAAGCAGAAGTTACGCTGTGCTCACCTGTATTTGAAAGTCACCATGAATATATACAGTGATCTGTCCCAGGAGCAGTTGTGGTCCAATTCTCATAAAACAATTAAGCGACTAAAACCAGTAATCTGTCTTCATGGTCTGATAAGCCTGATAAGGGTAGCAAAAAAGAGACATGACAATATTGTAACATGTTCAGACATGGGAGTTGAGATAAGAGAAGATCAGTGAAAATTAAGATGGTCAAACCTTGCGCACACTCTGACGGCTAGGCTTGGACAGCAGCTAGTTTTATGTGCTCCACTACTCTGAAATGTGGAAACGCAGCCTTCCAGATTTACATTCACAGAACAGGGGACCAGCCTCATTCCAGGCAGCAGCTCTGGAGCCACGGGTGAGGGTGCATGTGTCACTGCAGATCTCGGCACTCTTGGCTCTGATGTGGAGAAGGAAGAGAGACAAGCTCGTCATTTCACATTAGCACACTGCATAAAGGGAGGTGATGGGAAGAGGACAAGCTAACTACGCTTTGTAGAGGACCTGATAAAAACAAAACACATTCTGGAAAAAGCCTCGTGCCACCTTAACACCCAAGCTATTTACTACAGCAAATAACCTACCAGGTACATCTGCATCAACTAGTTGCATCTGCCTGTAGGCAATATCCACCTGCTTGCATCTGTATGTCACTACACAGGATTCATCCCATCCTTTCTAAGCAGACACTTGAGGGGCCTGGACCAGGCACATGTCATGCTTGGACAAAGCCTGGTATGCCCTTATACTATCTTTAAACCAAAACTCAATACTGTGAAGCAGTCTCAGAAGCCTAGAAAAAAACAGAGACCGGGACCTCTTTCTGTTGCAATTAAAGATTAGGCTCTTTCTATCATCTTAATGCAGGAATACAGGATAAAGCATCCTGATTATCCTTCTCTATGCAGCTCTCACCTTTGCCAGCGGCTGCCTTGGATTCTCCTTGAGATTTCTCTGTGGGCCAGACACTCCAGCAGTCACGGCAAGGATTCCCCCGCAGTGATGATTTCTCACGCGCTGCAGGCCACGATGTGCAGTGGTTTGTTTCCTTTCCGAGCTTAGCACTCAATTACTGGTACCTACAACTGGGAGGGACAGAGTCCCTTCAGAGCTGGACTGAGTCATCAAGGATCAAATTCCTTTTTTCTGGCACATGGAAGGGAGGAGCAAAGTGAGTCTCTGAAGAAAATGGAAATAGACAGGGCCTTTGCCTTGGAAATCTCTCTGCACAACAGGTGCCGCCTCTGTCATCCTCACCTAAACCAAACCGACCTGATCAGCAAGCCATGCCCACAGCTGTCAAGACCTTGCATGCCTTTGCCTCCCGTCGCAACATGTGCCATGAGTGGTTCGTGGTCCCGTATCTGGAGCGGGGGGGAGCGTTCACTTCTCCAGTTTTCCCTGGGAAAGACACTAGAAAACTCCCCAGAAAATATTTTGGTTCCCTAATCAATTCTTCATTTGCTTTGGGGCTAACAAGGGCTAAGGTGAGAAGCAGTCAGAAGCATCAGCTCAACCATCACCTTTTCTCGTTAATTTTAGAAAGGGAAGCAAGCAAATTCGCAGGCCTGGAGCTCAGCGCTATCACCTTCTAAGAGCTGAACCTGCTCTCACGTTTCCAAAGAGTTCAGACACTGCAAGCCAGAGACTGGACTACAAAGTCATGCTGCTTTCCCTGCCCTTCCAGCATCCAGGGGCAGCTTCAATTAAGCAGAAGTAATGCTCTTGGTGCTGTGCTGTCCGTGTTGGCAGTTTCTCCTCCGCTGCCTTGTCCGAGCCAGCAAATAGAAGTTCTAGAAGGGCAACAGTGATTCGTTTCCACTCCCGCTCACTTTTCACAGCTGTTTTGTCCTGCCACTCCTGAGGCAGCGTCCCCTTTCACCCCCAGGTGCCCACCGAGGGGTGTCTGTTGCCCCGTCGGACCCCCGGGACCCCTCCACCGGGCGCGTCTCGTCTCCCCGAAAAGGCGAGGAGCCGCGGGGCCGCGGTGGCGGGGCGAAGGGAGCGGGAGGCCGGTCACGAAGGGACGGGAAGGGCCGGCCCCGCTCTCCTCCGCTCCCCGCGCCCCTTCCCGCCCGCCGCCGCAGGCGCTGCCCGCCGCCCCGCGCCCCCCGCCCAGCCGCCGCGGCCCCTCTGATTGGGCGGCGGGGGAATCCCAGCGGGCCCCTCTCCGCGATATAAGGGGCGGCGGGGCCGCCGCGCAGCTCACTGCCCGCCCCCAGCCCGGGCGCAGCGCGGAGCGGAGCGGCGGGGCTGCCGCCTCCTCCTCCTCAGCGCCGAGGCAGCGGCGGCGGAGCGCGGCTTCCCCCTCCCCTCCCCTTCCCCTCCCCGCCAAGGCGATGGCCGAGCTGAAGTCGCTGGGCGGCGAGGCGTACCTGGCGCTGGCCCCGGGCTACGGCCCGTCGGCTTTCGCCTACGGGGCCGTGCGCGGCGGTGCCGAGGGCCCGCGGGGGGCCTGCCCGGGGGGCGGCGGGGCGGACTTCCACCCCGGGGCGCTGGGCAAGTCGGCGGAGAGTAGCGGCGAGCAGAGCGGCGACGAGGAGGACGGCTTCGAGGCCGGGGTGAAGGGCGGCGCGGCCTTCGAGCGAGAGGGCAAGCTAAAGGGGGGAGCCCTGGGCAAGAAGCCCAAGGAGCAGCGCTCGCTGCGCCTCAGCATCAACGCGCGGGAGCGGCGGAGGATGCACGACCTGAACGACGCCTTGGACGGGCTGCGCTCCGTCATCCCTTACGCCCACAGCCCCTCGGTGCGGAAGCTCTCCAAAATCGCCACCCTGCTCCTGGCCAAGAACTACATCCTCATGCAGGCGCAGGCCCTGGAGGAGATGCGGCGGCTGGTGGCCTACCTGAACCAGGGCCAGACGCTGAGCACCCCGCTGCCCGCCACCCTCAACCCCTTCGGACAGTCGGCCGTCTATCCCTTCGGTGGCGCGGCCTTGCCCGGCTGCCCCGAGAAATGCACTGCCTTCACGGGAGCCGCCTCCGCCCTCTGCAAACACTGTAATGACAAGCCTTGACTTCTGGCTTCTTTGGGCTTTTTGGTTTTCTTTTCTTTTTTTTTTTTTGTGCACTTTTCTTTCCACTACCATCAGCCCTGGCTTCCTACCATCAGTTAAGTCTGGGTTTTCTTTTTGTTTGCTTCTCTTAAATACTCCCTTCCCCGCACCCCATTTGGAAATATTTGGCAGTTTATGCGGACCCCAAAAACACCCACTTTCAACTTTGTTTAGTTACTCCCCACATGCGACTTCATCTGTAGAGTTATTTCCTTCCCAGCCTGTTAGTGGACTGTGAGCATAATGTTGCTTTGCTGCTTGCTCTGATCTACAAAGTTTTTGAGCAGCTTTTAAACTAAACTATAGAAAAACAGGGAGGGAGAGAGAGATCTGGAAATGGAAACCTCAGTGAGTTTTCTTTGGCATGATCAACCTGTGTTAAAAATAGCTTAAAAGGAGGGGGGGGAAGCAAAATCCAGCTGCACAACTATGCAATGTTTCAGAATCGTGGAGGGTGTTGTCCTATGTAGCCAGCTGGGGTTGGACTGCACCCGCAAATCCAAATGAAAATGTCATTTGGTCAGCTCATGGGAGGGGGGAAGTTTGGTGCTCTTGATAAAACAACAGATGCTTCAAAATAAGATGCTTTTTTTGCTCTTAAAAAAAAAAAAAAGGAAAAAACCCTGTTCTTGAACTGAGAGGAACCTGTGATTGTATGCTAGTGCTTGCTTTTTGCCTGTTTCTCAGCTTGGTTAAGTTTTCCAGATGATTTTCCAAAGTCATTGCTCATCATGATAAACAAAGCAAAAGGTCACTTAACATATTTATATGTATTTATAATAAATAAAAGACATGAATAACCACTTTCTCTGTCCTACATGTCTCTAAAACCAGCTGGCAGTCAAAGCAAAACCCCTGCTGAAGTAAGGTAAAGCGGAGACGGACGCGGCAGTCCTTTGCAGAGGAGCAGCGTTGTGAAGTTAGGTGAATGATGGGAATACTTGGAAAAAGCTTGTGGACGTTCAGCTCCTTATCAGCAGGGATTTGTTTTTTCTCCAGTTTCTCATGAATCGTGAGCACACAAAAAAATGCTGTTTATGCCCGACATTTAGAGTTAAGTAGGTAGAGAATTAGCTTGCGTATTTTGACACTTGCTGGAGAATGCTGTGCCCTGAAAGTGGTGTTTAAAAGGGGTTATTGTAGCATCGAGCTTGGCTCTGAGGACACCCATGTAAAACATGGCAGGGAAGGAAATTGCTTAAAGACTCTGCTTATCCCTTTGGCTTGGTTTTCTGTTGTATCTACAGCTTGACCCTACACCTACGTGTGGGGTTTGGGCCACTTAATATCATGACTAAACTAATAATCTCTTGCCAAGTATTGACTGTGTTAGTACAAGTTACAAAGTGAAAGTTTTTGGTGTTGCTTGTGTTGGTTTACTTTGGTTTTCTGGTTTATGATGTTTAACGCTTTGGTGCCTTGTATGCTTCACTCGTCATTATATAATAATAATAATTGAGGTGCATTCAGTGATTTCAGTTCCGATTGGAATACCCACTCAATGTCAGAGCAACCGCATAAACTGGTACAGTTGGAGCCTGAGGGGCTAGAGCTGTCCATGGCCATTTGTGTTAGGAGTGGGGTGTAACTATTTAGGGTTATTAAACCAATTTCCATGCCTGTCGCCAGTGTTATGCTAATTTGAAAAGGACTACCATCCCTCTAAAGCCGCTTGTCTATGGCACTTAATTTTAATTAATACATTTCCAAAAGACTTGTGTTTGGAAAACGAAGTGTGTGATTAAGCCTCATTCATAAAGACATATGTTTAAAACTGGTTCCTGCTCATTTCTGGTTTTATATCTTCATTTCTTCTTTTTTTTACAGAATAGTTTTACAGAACAGTTTATCTGTTGTACCTTTTTCCATAAAAGAGAATCTTGAAAATACTCTTAAAAGGCATCTGATGAAGCGAAAGGCGACCAAAACCACTACTGAAGCAAAAATGACTGGAAACTGCAAATCAGCAAAGGTCATTTAAAATTTTGCAGACTTGAGTTGTTGCTAGATAATATTTTGAAAAAAAGGTCAGTTTAACGGAGAATCGTCATTTTTAGGTAAATGTTTATTACTTCTGGTTAAAATTATAGAATATTGAGCAGTTGAGAATATTTAAATGGATATTAGTTTAACAGTTTGTTTTTCACCAAAATTAAAATAGTTGGAGAATAAAGTATTTAATAACTTAATATTAAATCTGAGTTTGGTTAAAGACTTACACTAATAATAATGGAATTTATAATTGCTTCTTTCTCAAATAATCATGGCAAAAAAGTGGCTCACTAATTTCGGAGCCTAAAAAAGTCTTCATAGCCTCAGAGACAAGCTATTTTTGGAACAATAGTTTTTAGTACAATGATCGTTTAATTCTTTTCCTATAATTTACAGGAGTAGAAGGCTTGCTCATATTACCGTATCTACCTAGAATCCTAAAAATCCACCTTCTGAGAGTCCTTGAAATATTCAGAAGGCTCTTTGAGAGCCCACTTTGAATTAAATGATCTCAGGAGGCTAAACGTGGAATTTCAAATACAGAAGATAAAACCTGCATTAAAGAAAATTTTGATAGAAAAAAATAGCAAGCTTGAGTGTCTAAGTACTGTTAAAAGGCTAGGTATTAAAACCAGAAATGTAGAACTTATCCAAGCAATACTAGAGGAACTTGTGAATCATTATTGAAATTGACCTTAAGGTACAGGGGTTTTAATTCAAAAGTGTAAACTCCAATCATAACTTTTCCTGCAACAAACAAATTAATATTAACCTAAAACAAAGTTGAATAAGTTCTCAGTTAATCTGAAAGTTCAGTGCTGTGAGTTGCTTCTAGCCACCACAGACTTGTAGGATTTTAACTCTTCTCATACAGAGCTGAAACCCACGTTGAGCCCTTTGCATTTCCCGTTGACAGGAAGGCATCTATTTTGATGTGATTTATGCTTTGTGCTGAGCTGCTGCTAAAACTGCTGCCAAGTGAATGCCTAATACTGCTGGAAAGACGATTTTGCTGGGAGGGGATAAACTAGCAACTGATTATTGCATTAGTGTGTGTGAAGCAGCGGTGCTAACCTTGCAAATGTGCATGGTTATTCTGGGGATGAGATCCTGTAACTTCTCATTTGTTTTTCCACTTCTCTGGCATAGGAAAAAAAAACTTATTTTGTGTACCACGTAAGGTTTTAAGTGTCTGCTTCTGGTTGGTGTTTTAGAGGATATAAAGGGAGGACTTCAAAATGCCTAAGATCTTTTTTCTGCTCAAATGTTCTTGTTACGATGCCCGCTTTTTTTCCAGGAAGGATTTATGGTGTATGCTCAGATGGAACTGAAATACAGATCGTGTGTTCTAATGTACTCATTATCCTGGTATGTTCATACTTTGAAGAAAACATAATGCCAACTTTTAATTAAAGATAATATATTGTTTTCTAACCTCACTTAGTTTTTCTTTGAACTTCAAGAATGATCAGCATGAGGTGTCATTAGGAAGAGATGCAAAGAGGAGATGCTGCTCCACTGTTGCTTTTTTTTTTAAGCTGTGTAATTCTAGTCACTAACCAAAACTAAGGTTTTACTAACCAATATATAACCTTACTAATAGGGAGTTGGAAACTGCTGTCAGTTTGCATTGCATCAGTCAAGATTTAACATGAGCAGTCCTGAGCTTGCAAGGTAAAATCTTGTTTAACCAAATACAGGGAAGCAACAAGTTTGAAGGTAGATGGCCTGGAATGCGGCTGTCTACTTCAGATACCAGCAAAAAGTTAAATCAGTTGGAGTTCTAGAAAGAAGCCATGAGAATCATGCAGTTTTCCGTGTTCTTTAATCCATGTAGCTGATTTTCTTTCTGACATACTGTCACAATATCTGAATATTGCTGCATTGCCAAGCTTGTTTCTGAGACTTTAGAAAGTGATTGGTCATTGTTCTCAGATCATTTTTGGGGATTGTTCTTTACATATACATTTCTATAATTTACATTTTAAAATAGTCGTTGACACTTTACAAGGGTGAAATGAACGCAGGGTCCAATCCTGCTGCTGTTTTACTAATGGGCGGCATTTCGGGTGATATTAGTGACAGCAAGATGGGGCCTGATGCTCCAGAGCACAGCGGTGGTTTCCGAAACCAGCATAAGGCTGCCTTTTTTAAGAGGCTCCAGAGGACCAGAAAAATCATCTGTACAAGCTTTATCCCTTTACTGTATTAGCCTTGTAGCATAACTGTAAAGCGTAGGGCACGGTGGATAAAGACCTCGCTTAAAAGCTTTCACGGTTCTTCAGACCAAACCTGCTTATTGCCAGCTCAGCAGCAAGAGAGTCGCGGTGCCTGTCCTGCAAGGTTGAGTTCTCGCGTACGGCAAGTTTCTAGTTGAGTTTTCCACAACTCTGATTATTAAGCTTACAGTTTAGGAGAACAAAACCAAGCATTCCACATTACACTTTTCCCTCCTGCTTCTATAGTATATGTTCAAACAAGTGTGTTTCCTGGACGCACTCCTGAAAATCAGAGGTCAGACTTTGCAGCGTTACTGAAATTATTTTTGCCTATGCTTGTTGCCTGACATGTGAATTATCAGCAGAGAAATCATTGCTCTGATCTGAAATAGGTGAAAATACTTTTAAAGAATACTAGAATACACCAACCAGTATTTTTAATTTTCAAAACTGCTTTTACTCTGTTACCTGTCATTTGATGGAATTTTGATTAGTATTGCACAGTAGAAAAGTTGGGGGTTTTTGTTTTCAGTAATCCTGATTAAGGCTAGAAAAGACTCTTGATTACAGTAATTTTAATAATGTAAATTTGTTTGTGATATATCTTTAGTCTTTAATCCCCTTTGGCATTCCATTCAAAGGGAGATGAAAAAATCAGGTACTTACAACATTTAAATCGGTCATTCCATGAATGCTTCTCAGGCAGTTTTTCTCCTACCTGAAATAAAAAAATACCTAATGGGTATATAACAAAGATATTTTGCTATCAAACTAGAAATATGTTTGCATGTTTTTGTAGAAAAATAGCTTAATATCAAGCATTTTTTCTTTACAATAAAGCATATGCGCATAAGAGAAAATGGAAACAATTATCAAAACAAAGAAAATATTTAAGAGATCTTTGCCATTCATTCAGATGTTTCAAAGTATGATTTTCACCATGAACTTTATATAATATTCTCAGTCAAAATTCACATTAATTCTTTTACTTATTACCTCAAGTTCTTATTTCTATTTGTATTTATAAATACATACAGTTTTAAAAGATCCAGTTAATTTTTTTAAATATTCTTAGCTTCATTTAACAATAGTAAAATTTGGGTTAATGTTTATTCCTGTGATGTTAAAGTTTTGAGCATAACTCTCAAAATTTCTTAATAGATTAATCTTAAGTATTAATGTTAAAATAAATTAATTTGTAGAGATATTTAGCCAAGCTGTTTCAGACAAAAAAAATTGGGGTTTAATTTTTTGCTATACTTAAGGTAGCGAAATTTGCAGAACAAAGACTTGCAGAAGACAAACCACAAGTACATAACATCTCACACAACAGAGAAGGGGAGCATGCTGGTTTTCAAACTCCCTGCCCTAGTGAAACAGTTAATGTATTTTTTTTAATTATTTAACAGCATATTTTCAGTTTTAAGTCTTTAATTTCATCAGTGATTCATGTTCATTAAAATCTGTTTCGTTAATGCCATTTGTTTGCTTTATTTCTATTTCCCCATGCTAACAGTAATGTTTTGTGTGTTTATGTGTATTGATACATAATTGTACTATGAATATAACCCAGCCTTCCTCAGCTACCAATGGCAAAAAACTATCCACTCTTTTGCCTTAAGTATTTCAAAGGGAAAAACATGGCTGAGCAAAAAAACATCACCCCAGTTTTTCCTCCAAGCCCACTTTTGTCTAAAGTAATGAGGCCATAGTCAGTTGGCTCCAAAAAGCGTTGTGATTTAGTGTGACGTACAGTGAATCATTGCAGATCCATTCGGACTGCATTCGTTATTTTAATGAGACAGAGGCAAATCTGTTTTTTGGCCGCAAACCTTAAGATGCAAGCATAATGCGAAATGTTTGTTGATTGCCACAAGGCAACTGACATTATAGATTTTTATCGCCATCATTATGTGGTTTAAAACTCGCCACATCCCAAGATATTTAGCCCCTTCCCTTTTCTCCTGCAAATGACAGGGAAGTTGCAATGCTGACATTTAAAAGCAAAAAGCTCATCTATTTAATTTCTGCACTTATTAAAACCTTACGTTGCGTCCTAGAGTCTGCACTTTTTTTTTTTATTCACGCTTTCCCAGAGGAGTAAGAAAACCCCCACCGCAACGCGGTCACCCAAAAAAGGTCACATTCAGTTGGGCGACAGCAGTACTAGGTCCCCACCAGCCTTTGCTTGATGTAGTATAAGAAATGACAATGAGGCAGGCATATCTTTGCACAAACAGTAATCACAGTAATGGTGTTCATCAGAATTTACTAGTGCTGAACTTTTCTATAGTCTCTAGTAATGTTTCCTCTTCCATGATACCAGTAAGGAATTTATTGTGCTTGTATTTGCCTTCAAGAAAACAGCAGTCAATTGATTATTGAAGAAAAAAACTTTCAAAATTAGGATACGCTGATAAATGTGGTGGTATGTGCAGGCATGTTTATCTGTGTAAAATGCACATCCACATGCATGATATGTTGATGCATATTTATAATGTCTTCACGTATACTGCACCTGTGTATGCATGAACGAATATTTCTATAATTTTTTTACCCAATGTGTCTTTTTTCCATCAATTGTTGGTAGCTTTACTGGAATGCTTTTATTATGTTTTCATGAAACTTTGTACAACATCATTTGACTGTAGCACAGAAAGTGTCATTGCATAAAAACCACTGGTCTCCTGAAAAATTGCTTTGACCTGTTAAACCTGACAAACCCATGAATAATATTTTTCATCATTTTATTTTACCCTTAAAAAAAAAGAAGTGATGTTTTGGGACAGGACAGGGTGTTAGTTTCCTATTCTGCCATCGGCAGCTTTGCAGTAAGAACGATGGAGGACCCGCGTGTCTTTGCTTTTACTGGTTTCCAAATGCATGCATCCTATTTTTATTGATTTGCTAAAAGTAAATGTCATGCCTTGCGCTCTTCACAGAGATGTCATGTAGAAATCCTTATGCCACCGATTTGTGAATTATATTACCTTAAGTATTTTTTATCTCCTGGCAGCTTCAGTGTAAAGCAAACGACGCAGCTGACAGCCATAGTGGGTGCGCTCAGTGTTTACAGCAGAACTGAAGCTGTAGGGGGAAAAGATGAAAATCTCTCGCAAAATGTTAAAATGGCTGCTGACTTGGAGGCCTCTGGCTTATTTTTACATCCTTTCCAATGTCCAAGAAAATACAATTTTACTTCTAACAAGTTTTCTCCCCTTGGCTTTTTCCCTCTCTTGCCTCCATCAGTTTCCTGGAAGATTTGAGGACAGAAAACACTTTAGTTACAGGAGCTCTATTACTCCGAACAGTCCTTTTTGCAATTGAATGTGGCACTGTATAGAATAATCTTGGTACTGGGAGATTGCACAACATCGGCAAGCTTATTCCTGTATGACTTGACTCCTCTTTCAGGTGCTTGCTTGTAGCAGTTCGTAAATACCCTTTTTTGGGGGGGTAAGCAATGCAGCAAAGAGCACCTTTTCTCAGATGTTTCTCTCCTTTGCAGATGTTTGGGGTCTGTTTTATATTTTATTTCATCAAAAGCAAAACCAAAATCCCTTGTCAGGCAAGAGACTTTCCTTTCCTTTTTGAGCTCTTGTGTGCACTTGTTAGGACCAGACTGCTTGCTGAAGTTCTCGTTCTTGCAAATTATCTCCCCTGTAAATGCTTCTGCCCTCGGTGGGATTCTGATCCAGCCTGCAAACAGAATAGTTTCTGTATAAATATGTGAGAAATTAATTCTCGACCACATTGAGTGTGCACATGTCCATAGATATTTACTTGGTTTTGTTTTTAGAGTTAAACCAAATTTGGAAGCAGCATCTGATCATTTTAGTGAAATTCTGTTGCTTTTGACTGCCTTCTCCAGTTGCCTTGCCCTGAGGCACAGAAAAGATCAAGGCATTTGCCCATGGACACACACTGACTTGAGTGAGTGGCTCACCATATTTGAATTCAGATGATCTTAGCTCGCTGCTTTCCTAAATAAGCCGCACATTATGCTGCCTCCTCGGCAGCATCCGTGCTGACATTTTCTCTCTCTCTCTCTCTCTCCACACGCTCGGGGTCCCTGGGAAGATTGAGCCTCTATTGTGGCGGTGGTGTCACCCAAGTCACCTCCTGGTTCCTTCTGGAGCAGTGACAGCCAATGGAAAAGGAGGTGTAGCTACGTCTTGGCTATTTTCTAGCCATCTCCTGCCGCTACTCTAGCCCGAGGCGACTTGAACCTACCCCGGGGACCAGCCAGTCCCCAGCTGCTTCCACAGTGGAGAAGCATAAAGGTGGCTTCAAGCCACCTTTGTTCTCCAATCCTCGTCTTGCACTGAGCGCAGTCGAGTCGTAGGGGAGAATCTGGGCCAGAGTTTATGAAATGCTTTGCTATAGAAACGTGCCCTCGCTGCAAAACGCGGCTTTCTGATTCCTGAGCTCCTGTCTCAATGCCCTTTGCTTCTTGCCCTGCACCGGGGGAGATGGCAAAGACTCCAGCCAAGATCCTGGCTGTGTCTGTGGAAGCACCAGTCTGTAACATGAAGTGTCATCGCAGGGCTGTCCTTTGCTGCTTTCTCTGCATCTCTGTCGCTGTTCGAGCCGCAGGCTCCTGCCTCAGAGAGAGTCCTGCACAAAGCTGATAACCCCAGGAAGCGAGTAAGACTGATACGCAGTGGGAGGAGGAGGTGCCCTCACTGGCTGAACAACTCTGTTTTTACAAGGAAAACAGGCATTTCTAACAGGGATTTTTTTTATTTACATAGTCACATCCCTACTTTAGCCCAGCCTTTGGTTTTGAACCAGCCCTGGTTTGCTCTCGCTCATCCTGAGGTGATTATACTCACACACCTGTAATTCCCCTCCCAGTTTGACACCCAACTTTTGGGTTTCATTCCATGGAGTTAATCTGTTTCTTACACTAATTTTGCACCAGTATCACTCTCCTAACTTCAGGGAGCCTTCTCATTTTCACGAGACAAGTGCCAGCCTCATGACATTCAGTTTTTGTGATCAGCGTTATTTGGGCAGTCAACTTCTAGCACTTCATTTCTATTCTCTGGCCCTTCCCGTGATTTCCTGTGTAACACCCAACATTGCTGATCACACACACTCACACACACATATCTCTGCTGGCTGAAACACTTCTAATGGCTGGTTTTAGTTGTCTGAAATGAAAGAACTATTTTCACCTACCCAATGGCATTAAAGACTCTGCTAGGAAATGACATGAGGAGTGCTCTGGTCAAAAGGAGACAACCCAGGTGACCAGGTAAGGCACAGAAGATATTTTATTCAACCCAGACGAAAAGGTGCGTCTCTGCTCATTTGCTGAATGTGGCAGGTATGCTCCACAGGAGTGTAACTCCCAGCAGGTCCTGCAGTAGGAGTAACGCTTATCTTTTGCGCTTTAATATAATCTAAAAACTTCTAAAAGCTCCTCCAAGGGGCTGTGGGTTGGGGTTTTGTTGGGATTTGGCCAGCAGAAAGTGGCTCAGCTTGGTAGTGATGTGAGGGGTATCTGCTCAGCCAAGAATGCCCCGTAGCCAGTCCAATCATGGCAAAGGCTGATATTTTTTCATCACAAATCTTCTGATGACTCTCTAATGACCTTCAGTCTGTTTGCTACACTGGCCTATGGTTCATTCACCACATTATCCTAGCTGCTGGCCTGAAACGCTCTATTTGAGTTAGACCAAAAGTTTATTCTGATCTCGATTTCCATTCAGATGTGGTTTTACCCCGAGTTTGGGGTTTCATTTGGTCTAGCTGCTAAAATTCAGGGTTGGTATACCCCAGATTTGGAGGCAAAGGATGGTGGAATTTAACCCAAATATGAAAAACCCACTGTGGTCATTAATTTTGAGATAAAAACATGAATAGTTTGGGATAGACTGGAGAGCCTCTGTTCATGTAAACTCAGTCATCACAGTTCCGTGATCTTGATTTCTAGTATCTGTCTAGAGAGTCATGGACAGAGCAGACAGAGTATCTTCGTTCATTCAGGAGTTGAGAAGTGGAAATTACATGTCTTTCCTCTTCATTTTCTCTGGGAAAATCTTTTAACTAATTTATGGAGTAGTTAAGCTGGTTTCGCACGTGTGCGGGTAAATGAGCATGTCACGTCTTTGCGTGCAGCAGAAAAAATTATTTCCTCATGGCAAGATAATGGAAACATATTGGGGGTGAGAGAAGGGTTTCATTAGAAAAGTGCGGCTTCACGAATACGGTTCTTGCATATGAATCGTGACTCATCTGCTCCAGACCAAAAAAAATCACTGGGAGTCAGATTATTGTACCTAACTCAACATCTAAAAGTCAGACAACTAATTAAGCCTGGGCTGTCTCCGTAGTGAGGAATAATAGATAACGGTTTCCCAAGGGTAATTCATGTCACTGTAGAATAGGTGGACAAGTCGCCTTCTGGGGATGCTTATCTCTTGACATTGACTGCAGAAGCTACACAGGTAGCTTAGAATAGACGCCCGGTTTTCAGACACATAAAGACAGTGAGAGAAACCCCTGCCTTACAGCCTAGTGCTAGGACTTAAAATGAGGGCTTAAAAGGTTGCGGTTTCCTAGCAGTTAGAATAACCTGGCCCCAACAAGAAGCAGCCCATCGGCGGTAAGAATAACCCAAGGCGATGTGAAATGAAAAGCAGCTTTCATTAAAGCTGCCAAGGGAAAGTGTTTATATCTGTGGGAAGCAAGTGTGGTCACTAAATAATATGGGATAATAACAATGGGAGAGATAAACGAATAGGGGTAAATGGAGTAAATTATGCTGACAAACCTCAGAGTTAAGCTCTTAAAATTGAAGGTTGCAGAGAGTGTCTGCGATCAGGACATGTAATGTTAATCCAGGTCAGAACCTCTTTCAGAGGCCTGTTGAAAAGACCTACTGAATAACGCAAACTGAATCTATCACACAAGATATTTGAGTGGGTGAGGTCAAATTTGTACTTCTCTGTTGCCCAGGAGCTGTGAGCTGAACATGGTGATGTTATTTGCTGTTAGAAGATGATGCACAGACACACTGCAAAGATCAGCCAGCATGAACCTAGTGAAAAGTCCCGATTCCATAGTTATAAACTGGAAAAAAGCACTGCACATACAGAATGGCATTCTGTGCCACACAGAATACACACAGCAAATAATAATGCATTTCTGAAATGCATAGTATGGCACTGCATTGTATGCTTACATCTGATTAATGTAACGTGAAGGTGGCCTAATGCAGTATGTTATTTGTCCTGATATATTCGGGAGCTTCTGTGAACAAATATTAAGGAAGCTGTGAAGCTGTCACGCTTTGTAAAGGCTACTCAAAGGTGGTAGATTTAGTAGCTACAATTCTAAAACGCAATCATGTTTTTAAAGCATTTCCCTTCCCTGGGTGGAGCCTTCACAGGCACGCAGAAGATTTTTTAATTGATGCCCATAACTCTTCCCTGGTTTAAGCAGGGCAGCAGAGAGGGCACCGATCCACAGTTGCACTGTGGTTTGCTATCAAGGCTTGACAACAGTATTCCATATGTATCTACTGGAAAATACTCTTAATTTCCCCTCAAACACAGCAAGTCTGCCATCCAAGATATCCACAAATCCTGAAACTCAGTGATGGAGTGAGGGCAGAGAGAGTCATCGCGTTTAACCCGTGACTACCGCATTTTTCATCCTTACAAGGACGTTAGACGCAATAAAATGAATTCTGGTGGAAGCGTGTGTCTCCCTGAAGTGGGCAAACGATCGGTTAAGAGAAAGCAAATGAAAGGTAAGATTAATAGCATTTATCATGGCAGATAGACTAGCAGTTTGCTAATTAAAGATGTTAGAACATAGAAGCAGCCAAGGATCAGTGGCTTTTAATGAGGATGTTGTAGGGTGATTTAGGTCTAATTTTCTGCTTAATAAGGCTGGTTTAAAAAGTAATTTTGTTGGGATGTGACTCTCCTAAACCTGTTCATTATCAGTGATGGGACTTCACTTCAACACTCCAGGAAATGTTGTGTTTAATTAATATTGTGTCGGCAAGTGGATATGCTGACAGATGAGAAAAAAATTGATGAAGAACTTTCAAGGACATTGACTTCATTACACAGCTTCATTATAGCCTGAATAACTGGCTAAATATGTCATTGGAAAGATAATGTGCCACTTTTAACTCTTCTCTGTGTGTTGTTCATGTAAGTAAGCAGAGTGTATTTTCAAAATAGCCACTATTGGAAAAAACCAACATCAAGGGATCAGTTCTACAACATCTTCTCATTGCTTCATTCTCTTTACGAGATTTCTGACTGATGGAGGACTATTTAAAGCAAAATACTGTAGATTATTTACATGAATTTATCAACCATTTCACTTGGACAGAATAAGACTTTGGTAAGTGACATTCTTCACCGTTGGGTAATTTTCCACAGCACCCCTGAGACAAGAGTAGAAATTAATTTAGAAGATTTTTATTTCTCTGCACAAAATAACATCCTGAGGTATAGTGACGGATTGATCAGTGTCCTGATGTGTCTGTTGATGGAGATATATTTACACCTGTTTGGCCAGTTTGCCAGCACGACAATGAACGTTTGTCCATTTAAAGCCCATGATCTTGTATACACACATACACTTAACTTTATGCATCTGGGCTTATTGAAGCAAAATTAAGTGTCCCGAAAGGTCCTAAATACTTTGCCTCTACATGGAGGGGGATCAATTTTAGCAGTTTTAATGAAATCACCACAGGGTTGTGTGTAGGCAGGGAAGACTGCCTTACCCTGCTATGAGAGCTGAGGGAGACGGGTCCTTACTGGCACTCTTACTTGAGCCAGGAATGCTTTTAGTATCTGCCATGCAAAAATTGGGTACCTGGGAGGGATCTCAAACAAATCTTTTCATCTCAGCTCAGAAGAGCCACACAACAATCTTTATTATCCACTGAGGAACACTAGTTTTAGCCCTGACTTAGTGGGTAGTGTATTTGCATCCTGAACTGGCAGCCTCTGCTTCTGCAGCATCCTTTAACTCTTTGATGATTTTCTTTGCAAACAGACTCATCTTTCCCTTGGCTAAGGTTAAGCTATCAGAAAACCACCCTATGAAACAATTCAAAAAAGAGAGTCTACTAAGTTCAATTAATTTTTGGACCGGGGGCCACTGTAGTAGTTTGCAGTTGTTTGCAGACCACCCTCCACCACCTCACCAAACTTTCAACCCGAAAATACAGCAAAGATAATCTGTTTCAGAGTAGATGATGTGACCCAAGCTTGACCTTAGAGACTTTGGGTTGGGGTTCTCTGATCTGTATTATAAGACTTTTTACAGCAAGGAAAAAAGCTTCAAATCTGATCCTTTAAATAGGGGTTGGGAGAGAAAAAGAAACGTACTGAGCACAGGGTCTGGAGCAGTGTTTACCTGGAGGATACAGAAAAGAACGCAAAAGGTGTCTTACAAGCTTTCTAGATAAAAACAGGTCAAGCAGCAAACCACTGACTTTTCCTGGGTTGCAGTTTCCTCTTCTTTGAAAAATAAGACTGTTTAAGGAAGGAAAGGAAGAAAAACAAAGATCAACCTTTGAGGCTGCAAGCAAAAGAAGAAGAAAATGTTTTCAATCTTCATCATTAGGGATATTAGCCAAGAGGAGAGGGCCAGCCAGGGGAAAGAGAAGAGGCGCTGACTGGAGGCGACAGCTGGAGTTTATCTGATGCGTCAGTTCTCTTTAACACCTCCATTTAGTGGCTGCTGTCACCTTCAGATGAGGACTTTTACAGAATGGGATTCACTAAAGCATTCTGCCGTATCAGCCCTGTTACACACCGGAGAGCTTTGTCCCCATAGCAGTATTTGCATTTACGTTCATATTTCCCATAGCTACAGGGAGACCCACACATGAGAGCATGTCTGTGTCCGTGCAGCCATGGGCATGTGCGTAACTTGGCCCTCACCCAACACCTTTGAACTTTGCCCGTGCGCCAGCAACCGTTAATAATGGCTCATTATTTTTTTACCCTCGGTAATAAGGAAGGCAACACTCAGCCCAACTGTTCAATGAAAGAGTAGCAGATAGCATCCTGTCATCACCACAAAGCTGAATCCACTCCAGCACCTTATGTCTAGAGAAACTCAGTAAGATATCCTGGGTTTGGAAAAGAGGAAAGGACTCATGAAAGCCGTCAATCTCCACCCAGGTTTGCTGTGTCGGTACATGTATAATGACCTCCCTAATGGGTAATTGCGGGATTAGAACCTCAGAGTTTAAATATCGCACAGGGACATCTGTCAGCGGAGCAAACCATCGCCTGGCAGCGGTACGATGCTCTTAGACGCTTATATGGATCAGCCCACAGGAGAGAAGGTGCCTGGGAGATGTAACGCTGGCTAAGCCTGTTAAACATGCAGATCCCAAGAAAGCGACTGTAACTGTCCACTTGCAGGCACAGCTGCCCGATTCTTGTACGTGAGCATGGGAAGATGGTGTGCAGAGCCCACGCGTGTTGGGTGCACATCACCCTTGTCACGCACGCCTTGGGAAAGTGGGGACCTTGTTCCATAGCGGCAGCAGGGGATAGCTGGGAAGTGGCATTTCGGGGTGCCGTTAAATGTGCCACTAGATATGCCATCATCTGTCAGTGAGCTCTGAAGGAATCACACCTAATGTGGAAGACAGCAGGGGCCAAACAGCTCCTAGATGAAAGCTCGAGTCATATCCAACGTACCTTCTACGGATACCCACCTTGAACATCACAGGTTCTTCTCTCTCCTGACTCAGGACAGAGTCGGGGTTGTGCACCTTCGGTAGCAGAAATTTTCTGCTCATCTTTCAGCATTTTGGGTGGCATGACAAGCACAAACCCTTAGGCATAGAGGAGATCACCCAGTCCATTCCTTCGTATTAATCACCATAAAAATGCTATTGGCCACTAAGGGATTAAACAGCTTGTAAATGAGGCTCAGGGAATATTTTGTGGCCTTAGTGGAAAATACGTTTGTTTTTAAGGGCTGAGGTAGTCCTCCCAAGGAACATTCCCATGGTGCTCTGGCAATTTAAGAGACTACCTCGTCTCATGACAGTAGCTTTGGGCCATCCCCTTCAAGAAGCATACGCTGAAGTGAAGTGATCAGAGCAGTGTCATTGCCTATGGGGTTCCCCATCCGTGTGCTCTGCCAACACCCGCAGATGGAAACCACTGTGTCCTTCAAGTGCTGGGGCATTATCATTTATGTCTACTTATCAGAAGGAGTCCACCCCATTATTAGCCACTTAATGTGCCTTGTCTCCTCTGATTTAGTTGGGTGTGCGGCATCCTGGGTAAACTTCCACCCACATGGGAGTTGGTCCTTGGTTTTCCAATGGTTGGACAGCCAGAAATATCACAAGGGCTTCTTCTAAAATAACATCCTCTCTTACCTTGGTCCATGGAGGGATATGCCTTACCTATTTATCTGCATTTAATTGCATTGGATATTGTCATGGTTTAACTCCAGCCAGCAATTAAGCACCATGCAGCCGCTCCCCCCTCCCAGTGGGATGGGGAGGAGGATCAGGAAAAAAAGTAAAACTCGTGGGTTGAGATAAGAGCAGTTTAATAACTGAAGTAAAATAAAATATAATACTAACTACTACTACTACTACTACTATTATAGTAATAATAATTGTAATGAAAAGGAATATAACAAAAAAAGAGAGAAATAAAACCCAAGAAAAGACAAGTGATGCACAATGCAATTGCTCAGCACTTGCTGACCGATGCCCCAGCGGTGATGCGCCCCTCCCAGCCAACTCCCCCCAGTTTATATACTGGGCATGACGTTCCATGGTATGGAATAGCCCTTGGCTAGTTGGGGTCAGCTGCCCTGGCCGTGCTCCCTCCCAGCTTCTTGCTCACCTGCTTGCTGGCAGAGCATGGGAAACTGAAAAGTCCTTGGCTTAAGATAAGCGCTACTTAGCAACAACTAAAACATCAGTGTGTTATCAACATCATTCTCACACTAAATCCAAAACACAGCACTGTACCAGCTACTAAGAAGAAAATTAACTCTATCCCAGCCGAAACCAGGACAGTTATGTATTAGTGCTGGTGCATGCTCTGATGTAAATTATGCGCAGCGTATGGCTCCCCCTTCTCTGTGGATGTCTTGTTTTTAATAGCTTTATCTGTGCTACTTGTGTAAATAATGAAAGCTGGGGTCCGGTCATTGATCCGGGCTAGCCAGCTGGAAAGGGCTCCATCTGTGCTCCCTCTCTCCTGAGCCAATTGTCGGGGCAGAGTAACCACCTCGTCCCCGTTCCAGGACCTGGCACCCTGGCATTAATCTCAGGGCAGGAAGTTCAGCCTGTGCTTTCCGACAAGCCCTGTAGTTACAACTTGCAACATCGATTTTGTCTGCGCTTTTATCCCATTGCCCTGTACCTTCTGACCTAAGGCAAACCAATGTATAAACCATGCCCACGGGCCGTGGCACTGATGTACCTCTGTGGGTCCATCAAGCTGCTCCACTGCTTTCTCCAGTTATACGTTTTGAATACACAGCAACATTTTTCCTGTGAATCCTCAGCCGTAGACGCTGGTAAATGTATCAGACCTCAGGGTTACACATCCGATGTTGAGTGCCAGCCTTTTCCCTGGTGTAACCTTCACCTGCAAAGTGTGCAGCTTTTTTCTACCTCCTGCTTAATTGCTGGTGAAAAATCTGGCTCCTTCCACTTGTGGATGCCTGATGCCTGCTGCAGTTAAAGAGAAGCACAGATTTGCTTGGAAACAAATGATTTACGGAGGGGAAAGTCATTCCCAGGCTAGCACAGCTAAGAAGAAGATGCAAAAGTTTTTAAGAGCCTGTTAAGCTCAACGTGGGCTGAGATCCACTGGAAACTGTAGCTCTCTCCATGTGGGCATGTATGTGGCTGCAGCTGTTTAAAATTTGGATAAATAAGTGCGATGCGGAGAGTTCATCCAAACTTTTGCTCGGGGCTGCAGTGACACAAAGACCCGACTGTCTGGATGCCCCACCACGGGCACCGCTCTCCAGCTCAAATGCGAGATGCTCGTCTCGGGGACTGTTGGCTTCTGCCTGACAGTCAGGAGACTCAGGTTTTTATCCTGCCTTGGCTTTTCTTGTTCCTGAGCTTGCTGCTTAATTGTTCTCTGACAAAGGGGCTAATTAATTCATATGCAGGGCAATTAAAACACATTGGAAGTGATCAGTTTTGCAGCACTGACAATGAGGAGGTACAGAAAGCAGCCCCGAACAGGGGAAAAGGCATATTCCCCCTTGCCTTCTGATCTTGCCCCAAACGGAGCTGAATCCCCAGGGTGTGTGACATATTCAGACTGAGCTCAGGCAACTCAGAGGAGGAGGAGGCCACGTTTTTGGAGATGAGCTGCTCAGTTCATCCGTACTCCTGCCCTGGGCTTGGCAGGGGGAAGCTTAGTTTAGTTACTCAAATCGAGATCTCACCTGCGGGGCCAGAAAATGAGAAACCCCATCCTCTATGCAGGCACTTACTGGTTCTGCTAACAGTGTCTTGGGTCATCTCCTGCGCCCGGGTGCGTTGGCTTCATGGTGCCATCTCACAGGGAGGAGGTGATGTGCCCAGGGCCAGCAGGGAGGTCGGTGGCAGAGTGGGGCATCATCTCCTGACTGGCTGGATCACGTAAGTACGAACTAAATAATGAAGCGGGTGTAAACTTGGAAGCAAAGGGTGGTAGCAACCCAGGTACGTCAGCAGCACATGCACTTGTTCACAAGAAGAGCCTGTTGTCTGTTTGTGTGGTTTCTGGAGTATCTCAACTGAACATTCACCTTCAGGGCTGGAACAGAGTCCCTCAGCACACGCTCTATAAATATTTAGATGGACTTTCGAAACCGAATGCCATTAGAAATTTGGCTATTTGTAGGCTGTTGTATAATCCAGTACAACGCACGATTATATAATTGTCAGATGTCCAAGAGTTTAATATTTTGTAACCTGCCAAAATCAAAAGTGTGCTCTTATTAACATCCCAAATGTGCTAAGTGTTTAGTAAATACTGGAAGATACATTTCTTGCCCCAGAGAACATACAGTCTGAAAAATTAATATTGATTCTAGACAAATCAATGTTTGCTTACTAAAATCATGTGCTGAATACTTTATAGCACCCACACAGCTGCAGGGATATTGCAAGCTATGTCTCCCTGCGATGCCGTGAAACACAGTGCGAGTCTGTATTCAAGGCTTCACCTTATCATGCAGCTTTAAAATTGTGGCAATAATGTTACTTAACAACATCTCGCGTCAGTAATAGCGAAGGTAAAAAATTCAGACTTTTTCTGCAGATCCCCAATGGGTTTCTTTTAGGCAAGGACCATGTACATTAATATAAATCATATTTTATGTTACTCACAGGACATAGAGATAATCAGAAAGCTATCTTCATAAACAGAGGGTTATTCATAATCCCTCACATGGCATTTCAATTATCAGTCTGATGACGATGTGACATTATGGATGAGGTTGTGATTAAATTTTCTTGTGTAATGACCCTAAGTAAATCTTTGCAATTTTCATTTTGCAGAGATTTAATATAGATTGGTGGCCTGTTGTTTGGCCCCTGTTTAATCCAAAATCGCTCATTAAATTGGGACCAGTAAACATCTGATGATTGCATTTCATGGGCTGAGCTATGAATTTAACATATTAAATCTACATTCCAGATGGATATAAGCATCTGTTCTCATTATGGTTATTGGTGTTAATCTGAAACCCTGACCTGTTTCTCCTAACATTATTCATATTAAATTCCATCCCAAATTCTAACAAATATTGGCACAAGGGCAGGAGATAGCTAAAATACCTTCACGTGCACATAATGCGGTGAAAGATTAACAGCAGAAATTAGGGGACAAATAACCTGAACTTACTTCTTGTTCTCAGAAGGTGGCTTTCATTGCTGCAGCATGTAAAACAACTGCTTTTGTTTTCTAGCATTGAAAAAAAACCCTGAAAAACCCCGGTAGCCAATTCTATTCGACCATGTACTTGCTAATCACCAGGCTCGAGCTGTATCCTTTACAGAGTGGCACATCCCTAATTTGTAAATCCGATTTGTCACTAAATCTCTGCAGAGTTTGACCCAGCATCTTGCAGGCACTTGTCTGGCAGTAGCCAGGCTCCTCTGCTTCAGAGCCAGTCAGCTGAAAGTCAAATTAATCGGTGACTTCCAAAGACCATTAGGAAGAAGATATGTGTTACAGGGCTGCTGAGAGCTTCTCCGCACTGAATGATTCATGTTTATTGCAGCCAGGGCATTTATTTATTAGATTGCTCAGTGTAATGGGAAATTTAAAATGACACACATTGTATTACAGGGAGGCTTAGCAAAATATTATCTCCCTGTTATTGTAAATCAAACAATTCTCAATGTCAGTTCGGATCACCTTTGCTCAGCAGAAGTTTTTCTAGAGAGTTTGTGTAGTTCCTTAGGTTTTTTTCACTTTACTTTGAGCAAACACGCCCTCTTCCCAACCTGATGTGTGAGACGGGCTGCACGGCTCAGTGCCACACACTGTGTTGGGATGCTGACTGTAGTCCTGGACTTACTTGGGTCTTCACGCCCAGGTCCTGTGTATGAAGGATCAGACAATTCAGCCCCAGGGTAAAAAAAGATGAGCCAAAAGGGTGGATATAGTTTTTGCCTTGAAAAGGAGGAAACCGTTGAACATTTTAAAGGAGCAGGAGTAGATCTGTTCTACCCACCTTGTACCGAAAGGCCCAAACCCCTCCCGATGCCTCATTAGCTGATGCTCCAGGGTTTTCCTGGCTTGTTGCAGGGGGGAAGGATCCAGCCTCTGGGGTGGTGGGGGAGGGAAAATTGTAAATACCAGAAAAGCCTGGCTGACTACTAGTAAAGCTGGGCTGGAGCCAAAAATCTGAGCTAAGCCCATCACTGGGGTTTGCCCTCCTGTAGCACCTTCCCCTGGTCAAGGCTCTCTGCATGCAGACCATAAGTGACTCGTAGCAGGACTAAGGGTTAGGGGGAGGGCTTTGGGGGTTTTTAAGCACCAAATATTCACCTGCGACACATAAACACTGTCCCTGCAGGACAAAGTGTTGGAAAATGTGCAAAAGCTCTGGGTATTGGTTAAGCAGTGAGATGCAGCGTTTCCCGACAGCTGTTCCCTGCGCTGGGCAGGCGCTCGTCTGTAAAATTGCCCTGTGATTTTAACAGGTTGAAAAGTGCAGAAACACAAATATATTATTTCTAATATGAACTGAAGTTTGTACGTAAAACAAAGGAAAAAGATTTAAATATAGAGTAGTTATTAGCGAGCGCATCATCTACACACAGAAAACTCTGACTGCGTGCAGGCTCCCGTACCCATTTCATAATGGGAAAAAAAAATCTGATCTCTCGCATACCATCTCAAAGATCACAAAAAGAAAGGGGGAAAAAGGACTGCAGCATTCAGCGGGCGAAAATGCCCACTACGGTGTGTATTTACCGTCACTTGCGGTTGTAACAGAAGGACAAAAAAAACCCCAGCCCTGTCATTAGTAATTAAGCCTGCATCATTCATGGAAGAGCCGTTGTGTATATGCAATGAGGCTAATTATCTCCAAAGTACTGTCTGATTTAAAAGAGTTTCGTTCACGGGAACATGCAGAGGGGCTCACGCAGCTAGGCTGGCCACACTTCAGTCGGAGCGGTTTGACTTCGGCTCCTCGCCCTGACGGTGGGGTTCGGAGGCGGCGGAAAGGGTTGTTACCGCTCATCAGCATCTGCAGCTCCTGACAGCCGCAGCCGCGGGAAGGATGGAGCACGGCGGTGGGATGATGGCAGCGGGTGCACAAGTGCAGCTTGAGAAGACGCTGCCTGAAACGATCGACCCAAACTGATTTTTTGCTCCGGAATATTTCTTTTTCATATCCAGGTGTGGTTGTACCAGGTTTTTGCCTGGTTGCTCCCAGGACGGGTACGGCAGCAGCAATTTGGGTGTGTGGACATCACCAAGAGGGTCACCAGCTCGCCAGCTTGGGGGAGTGGAAAGCAGCCGGGGAGAGGGGTCCTGGAGGAGCTTCTCTGGCAGAGGGGGTCACAGCAAACGTGCGTGCCCAGGCTGCCTGGGCTTAGCCACGAGATGAGGCGATGTTTGTTTGGGTCATTATATCTAATGGTGTTTCCTGCTGGCTGCAGACCAGGGCCACAGCACCATGTGCATGCAGGAGCAGACACCTAAGTGGTAGATATCTCTCATCACCTGGAGACTTCCACCGTGTAACTGTGGAACAAGTGGAGCTAGAGAAAATCAGAATTAAAAATACCTTCCCCAAGAACAGATTCACACCATCTTAAGCAGAGGAAGAAACTATCTATGCCAGGGAGGGCAGTCCCTGAAATTGCCCGCAGCCTCCAAAATGAGGATTTTTTAAGAGGGAATAATGCTGAATGATGGCTCCGGGGAACTATCCTGTAGCTTCCAGCACAATGGACCAAAGATTTTAATTGCTTGTTAACTACTATTGTCGCACCCAAGTTAGCAAAGCTGAAACCGTCTGACATAAATCACATGTATCAGCCCAATAAATCTTCTCTTGAAATGACAGCTTTGCAGACAGCACTAAATTAGAGCGGCCGTTGCACAGACCTGTACTTACAACTGCCGCCTGCAAACCGGTGACAGATCTGTTGAGACCAAAACACTTGGCATTCTGCTAATGTCTGTCATTACCGTGATTGATACAGCCCCTCTATCACATTCTGCAGTTGTCTACATTTGCAAAGCTTTATTAAATTACCACGTCTCCCAACTGTTATCCGGCATCTGAACAAGGAAATGACCAAGAGCAGTCAGGGACAACTTGAGGTTTTTCAGCTCCAAAGACCTGGGGAGGTGGAAGGGGTGGAAGCTGAGGGTTTGCTGACTTTTCTCTGGCTAAAAAACTGAGAACAGAATTATCTTTGTGTTTGAGGACGGGAGCTGACACTGTCCCCACGTTCGGTAGTGGAGGGGTTGCTCCCGATAAAAGTAGGAGGTTATACTAACAGCTCCCTCTCTACTGCTCAAGGCTTGGCAGGACCAAGGGACTTTCTGCTTCCTTCAATGTATTATAATTATAAAGGTTGAAGGATTTATTTTGCGAGCCCTGGTGCTCTCGGGGCCAGGGTTATCTTAATGACTCTCCTGCAAGTATTCCCCTTGACCTACCTTTAGTGCAAGCCCCAGTAACAGGTGCCATTACAATATATTCCGCCCCACTGAAAGTCCTATCTTCGTGGAGACTTTAGGAGGAAGAATATACAGATATATTGTTTCTATAAATCCCCTGATATTATCTTTTATCGGTAGTAATAAATGTCCATATTAATTAACTTAATGGTTTTAACTGCAGTAATGACTTTGTATTAAACTAGTGCGCTTTCATGTCCCATATAAAAGCTGCAATAATAAAATTCGTCTGCAGTATTTTTTTCGACTTCTATTGTGCTGAAACAAAGCAAACTCGTTGCTGGAATATTCCAGCCGCCAAGGCCAGCAGATGAATCAAGCCTGGTGTAAGTCAATTCCGTTTTAAAATGAAAGTATATTCAAACTTGGAAAGTTTTGAGCAAGCCGCAGATAGAATAGAAACAAAACAGGGCAATGACTTTTCTTTTTCTTCTGTATTTTGCTAATAAACTAGTGAATCTGGTAGTCAGTCTTCTTTCATCTGTTGTTGTGAATATGCTGGGTATTCCCATAAATATTTGAGAAAAATTCATGGGCTTTTGCAATCATTTTGGAATACGTGTCAATGCCAGAGGAGGTGTTGGCTACCAGTGAGGGAGCAGGAAATACTGTATGTGGTGAGAGCAGCAAGCGAATATAAAAGAAATATCTTCAAAATTCCATTTGCATTCTCCAGGCTGAAATTTCTTTACATTAAATGTGAACTTCTGCAACTAGAAAGGTGGAAAATGGTGATTATCAGTAGCCAGGGCAGTGGTGGAGGAAAAAAAAGCTTATCTCCATAAATTGACATCTGTGAATAGTTTTTACTGGTTCTACCAGAGCTATGTCTGAGCCAATTTTAGTCATTGGTTTTGCTGTGGATTTAAAACAGCATGACTGTCTTCACCATCTGTGTGAACTGGCCCCATTTGATAATTGACTGTTACAAATGTTTTTCCCAGCTTTAAAACACTCAGGCAGATGTGTTTGTTCGGGGCGCCTAAATTCTCCTGAGAAAGCCTGAGACCCCGCCTGGCATCCCAACACACCTACACGATTCCTTTCAAGCAATCCTTACGTGCTTCTGAAATTGGAGATGAAGCCTCTAAATTAGAGTTTCTTGACACATAGAAAGTGCTATTTTCCAGAGAGAGTTTATTGTCTCTTGCATTTGATTTGGGAGCTAAAAAAGGAGGTGCACCAGAGGGAGAGGTCAACAAATGGAATCCAGCATCCATTCACAAGGATTTCCTTCACGTCTGAATTGCACTGGAGAATGACTAAGGCTGTGTATAAACAGGTTTACATTTTGCACCATAACAGCAATGGATCTTTGCAAATTGAAACTTTTCCCCTAAGCTTCTTCACGCTTTCTAACAAAAGCACATTGCTGGCACAAGCTGGTTAAAACAAAAGTGGAAGCCATGCTCACAGACAGGTCACAGTGAAAGCTTTCTAGTCTGGTCCATAATCCCAAATTTTTAAAAGTGCAAATTAGTCTCTGAAGTCTTTTCCAGGAAAAAATTGCTAGATTGAATTGGCCCTTGCAAGCAACAAAGCGAATTGAGAGGCAGCTGCCAGCCCTTTGCATGGCCACCAAAAATCAGATCCCGTTCCTCCTGCTCTAACCACTGAGCCAAGCTGCTCTCCATGTCACGTACTTCTTCCTGGATTTTAAGCTCAGACAGTCCTAATCGTTGTGTGCAGGGAGGGTACTTGCCAATAAGCTTATGGTGCAGCAAGCAACAAGGCTTTCCTGGTCTGTTAAGATGGTTTTGAGCTTTTCTGAGCAACTTCGAACAAACTCACACTGGCTCCAGAGCATCTTCTCCAATCTCCTCTGAGAAAAAGGTCAGAAAACATTCAGGCTCTTGATAACTTCTTTAGGTCTTGATACTTTTTGATGCCAAGAGCTGCAGCTGTGGTTGCAGCAGTTTGCAAATCTAAGCCATGGTTGCGCTCTGCAGACTGGGGCAGCTGAGCTGAGTTGGTGGACATCACCGCAAAGCCGGCTCCGAGTCACGTTGCCCCGTGGCTGGGCTGCGCTGGCGTGCCGGGAGGCTTGCTTGATGGCTCCTTCTGGGAGTGCTGGTTATCCGGCAAGCTTTATGTAAATATTTTTAAGTGGCACATCTGTCTGAATTACAGCCTTGCCCTCCTGGATTGCTAATTGTAGGTTTTAATTCAGCTCTGACGACCAGTTTACATAAATTAGGGAGCTGGCAGTAAGCAAGCTTTGAGGAGATGGGATATGGATTTAGTGAGGGCTAATTTTTTCTCTCTGAAATGTTTCTCCTCCCAAGCTAGTGCCTCTTCCCTTAGCTTGAATCATTCTGGGGGAAAAACAGGGAGTAATTCAGCTGTGTTTGTTGAAGGCATGCAGCACCGTTTTGTCTTTACCCCAGTGCTGGTGTGCCCAGCTCACACCAGTAGTCTAATTGATTTTAATTGGCTATATAAAAAGAAAAGGATTTGGCATTTCATTTCTATGGCATACCCATTTGGCAAGAGTCAGAGCCAGTGTAACTTGGCACGGCTCTGCTGGCTTGCCGAGGTGAGGCTCTGGCTGACGCGAGCACGGTGTGCATGTTCCCCAGGCAATCGGTGCTGGATCAAGGATGCACCCACCAACAGGTTGTTAAATGATCAATAATAGTCTTCCAGCCCTTCTTCAGCTGCACGGGCCACAGTACTGATGCGCCCAACCCAGCTCTGGTAATCAAATAAAGCCCAGCCAAACTGGTTCAATATACAGCTGCATCCCCTCTGCAAAAGGGACTGGGACTATCCACAAAGGCTTTAAAATCACCATTTGTTTTCCTGGCTCTTGCTTGTGCTGGAAGCATTAACACTCCCTCATGAACGTTCTTGATGTGGCAAACTTGAAATTCAAAAATTTTTGCACCAATTTCCAGCAGTCATCAAGGTAGACCTTCTGAAATTCATTTGCTTAATCCGAGGAGGGACTGCTGTCTGCTTGGAAGCAGAAGTTTGCTCAGCACATGGGTTTGAGAAGGATGTGGAAATATCCCTCCCTGCAGCCCAAGTCTCAAATTCTTGGGAATCAGATTTCACCAGGGAAGGTCTACGACACTTGATTTGTATGTTGCCAGCCCCTGAGAGGTACCACACCCCTGGGATGGATGCAAGCTGTGGGTCATCGCAGTCCTTATTCTCAAGGAAAATATCTAAGCCCTTATATTAAATGACAGCTGAGGTCTTATACCTGAGTCGGGGAATGGCCCTTTAATATAAATTAGTGCCCAAAATACAAGCAAAGACTAGAATGCTAGATTTCTTTTTCAAAACTGAGACATCTGATCCTGTGTCTTACTACCAGCAACTGAGCATGCGGAAAGCTTGTGAGCTGCAATTGCACGTGGAGTTCCCAGTTTGCATATTAGGTAGTTTAAACTTCAAGCAGAGATTAATCAAGCAGGTGAGCGTTCACTTTCGCCAAACTCTGGCCTTGGGACTGGAATGTCTTTGGCCGATATTCTTATCCACGTCATCCCCTGTCTTCTGTCTGAAATTAATATGGTCATGAGCCATTTTTCCTCTGTCACATCCTCCTGTTCTCCCAAGCAATCATGCATTTAACACCACAAGCGCTGACACAACTGATGCAGCCGTTTAACCATCAAGACACACAGGGTTTGTCCCAAAGCCTATCAAGTGTCCCTTGGTTGGATAGGAGCTATACTACAACTGTAGACAGGAAAGTCAGAGTTTCCTTTAGCACCATGTGCTTGCAAATAAAGTATTGCTGCCTTCAAGCAGCAGTAAACATGTCTTGCCTGCTGGGGGAAATAATCAATGCCTTTCCCATAAATATGTGTATTCTGCAAATGAAACAGAGATGTTTTTTATTATTGTCTGCTTCTTGCTTTCTTGAAACTCTCCTTTCCTCAGATGTTTAACAACTTAAACATGAGACTTACAGAAATACCCCCAAACATGTGCTAGTAGAGATTCCGCTTTCTCAGTCAAGGTGGATATGCAGTCACCTACTCATATACTGGTCAAGACCATCATGCTGCACCTCTGAAAAAATCCATCTGCCACTTGGCATCTCCCACCATCAACACCGTAATATTCACTGCACCATTAGAACCAGCTTTGCAAGAGAAACAGAGAAACCAATGATTAATAACCATCTATTTTATGGGTGGCTCTTTAGAAAGGTCAGTAGTCAGGCAGGAAGAGTTCAGAAATGGATTCAGATTAAAAGGAGGAAAGAATATGAGACGGACACGCTGGAAATCTACTGAGATAGTCAATCTGTTCAGATGCACACGTGCTTAAACTGTAATTGTCTAATTAACTAAAATAGTTACTGCAAGTGTATTTTGTGCTGCGACTTTGTCTCATCTCAATTAGACACTTCAGATCTTCTAGATGGTTGGAGAATAAGAGGAATATGGCACCTCCTTGGAAAATGTCAACCTGGAAAAGCAAAACTAAATAAAAAATGTAGAATTTGGAGAGCTGGTCATTCACTCTGTCCTGTCTGAAATGAGACTGCCAGCTCCTCAAGGCACCAAGCGATGGCTGCTTGCTTGCTTTCTCCTTCTGTAAAATGCCTCCCACGCGTTGGGCCTTCTAGAATAGTGAGAACATCCTGATCCCCATCCTTGCTGCCGCTGTATGTTTTCTCGCATCCCAGACTGAGCCTTAAAACAGAATATTGTCTTAAATCCAAGGAGCCAAACGCATTGCTGATGCGATGGATCTGAACAGGACTGCAGTCGGTTGAGTTTTTGACCCTTTCTTCCCAACATGTACACTAAGAACAATGACTTTCATCCACTTTGGTGAACAATTCAGCTGCATCCAGGCTGGTCCAGAGCTCATTAAAGCTGGCAGGAGTCTTTCCATTGCTTCAACAGACGCTGGAGCAGGCCTGCTGCCATGTGCGTTGCAAGCGGGTGCCACTGTTGCTGAAGCACAATCGCGGGACATCACTACATCCAGCAACCAGACTTCCCGGAACAAAAGCTTTAGGGTTTTTTTTTGCTCTGACTGGCTGATACTTTTTATGGAATCACTCAAGGGCCAGGTTGTAGTTCTGTAATTGTACAGGGCTGTCATCCTCATAAATATTAAACACCGCTTCCAAGTGAAACTGCAGCTCCTTTTATTGCACAAAGCGGTGGATATCCCAGCTGAAACCATTCTGCTTCCTTGCTGGTGCCTGCTGAAAAGTGACTGTGGTTCAAAATATTTATCGATGCTTTGTTGTATTGGGAGAATGCTCAGTGACAGATGGACACTCTCTTTAAAACCTCAACGTATGCAAATCTCCATACAAAAGAGCCCAGGATGTTTTTAATATCACACACTTGCCTCAGGACATGTTTTTAAATCCCCACTTAACCAAGGGCCCTGGCTTTTTATCAGTCAAACGCCTTAAGCACTATGTCAATGTGGACATCTGGCCGTGTGTTTAAAAAATTTTTTATTTGCTAAAATATTTAGTGATGTGACAGGGGTTTTAACTGGGGACATCAGGTCTAATGGCATATGTTCCAACCCAACTGCTCAGAGAGGAAAAACTAACAAGGTAGCTGTTTGGGGCAGTTTACCATTTGGTGTGTAGTAAGCCAAAAAAAAAGGGAAGGGAGAAGACCAGAACCAGGCATTATTCCTGACTAGTGCAGGGGCATAAAAAATTGGGGTTAAATACACTGAAATAGCTCATTGGCATTATTCTGATTCCTCTCCATCACTTTGACATGCAGGAGAAGGTCTTGTAAGGATGTGTGTGGGTTTTAAGAGCTTCTCCCTCATTTTCATGCTCTTGAGGGCGGCCAAGGAGGCTGGCTTGAACTGTTCCCACGTGGGAGCCTGAGCAGCAGCGATAAGGGGTTTGGGACTGGTGGGGATGGGTGGGAGAAGATTACCAAGGAGTAAATGAATGAAAAATAACAGACAGAAAAGTGTCATGAGTCTTTCAGGTTTCTTTCAAGCCTCTTACACTTAACACTGAGCTACTCGGCAGTGACAATTCCCACCCAACACCATCTGGAGAGCCACTCTCAAAACTTCTCGCAGGTTTTGGTACTCCATCAGCACCCAGACCATGAAAATGACTTGTGATCCCAGCAATACCAAGCATCGACCTTTGTTTCGTCCAACTATTCCTGGCAAGTACCCCTTGAAGGACATCATCAAGCTGGAAATTCAACAGAAGGTGTTGAACAAAACCCAGCACCCTACAGTCAGTGATGCCAGGGCTGTTCACTGGAACTCTTCTGGAGCCATGAGTGCTAACGCAATGCCCCAGCCTGGTGCCAGAAGCCCTTTTGCTTCCAGAACAGCTATCTTTTATCTTTAAAAATTAGATATGCAAAAGCGATTTCCAGCCTACTATGCATGGAGGTGCCATGGTATGTTTTGTAAAAGCAGGAGCCTCAGCTAATTGTTACTCACCTGCTAGAGCTATTCTACTCTCAATTAACACCCCTATTATTAGAAAGTTACCACATGTGAATTGAAACATTAGGCATGTTTGCCTTCTGCATGGGCAACCAGGCAGCCTGAATTGCTTAGAGAAATCCAGGCGTCCTCACCTCCGTGCTGATGCTAAATCCAAGGATAGTCATTTAGCACTGCCGTTAACCATTTCGTTGCTGTCACTTCAAAAGGAGTTGATGTGACACTGCTGCTGCCACACAATGAGCTCGTGAAGGAAGGAAGTAATGTGGGTCACGTCACTGTTGTCGTGTTTGACGGTAGGAATTGAAGAATCACTTCATTTGAGGGCAAAAGTTTCCTTTTCCTTCATTCAAGGAGAAAAATCAACCAGAAGAACCAACCCACTGTCTGACCCTTCGTCTTGTATATATGTGATACCTGCATTTTATGTCACTGCATTATTCATGTTTACATTTGATTAACTAAGACCCCTTGGGGTTTAATGGTATTCAGTGCGGCTGCAGATATGTCAGTGTGCCGCAGCGTTTCAGGTCAATATGCTAGAATAAATGAGGCCACTTTCTCAGAAAAATAATGCCGGCTTTTGTACTGGCTGGTGAACGTTGCATCACTCCATTTCTCTTGCAAAATGAATGAGAAAATAAATTTGGCGGAAGAGCTGCATATTACCATGCAATGTGATGATGTAAGGCTAATGAACAGTGAAATCAATGCATTTCAGCTCATTTATGCAGAAAAGGCCAAACTGCGCCAGAGCCAAGCTCCATCCATATCGGTATCCTGTCTCCAGCCGTAACCAGAACTCTGCTGAAGGTCCAACAACCTCCAAAATGCTGATGTGATAAAGTCAGGTGATGCAAAGCTGGTGTGAAATCTGAACACACCACCACCAGAAATAGGTTTGAATCCTGGAGCACAAGGTTCTTCTCTCTTCCAAAGTGCTGTTTATTGTGATCATTGAGGGAAAAAAGGTGATTTAAATGGAGTTTATTAGAACTGTTTTTACTTGGGAGGTGCATCAATATTACAGTGAAGCCTAGAAGGTCTGACAGGAGGTACTGGGTCCCTTATCTGACTCTTCTTCTGACTGTAGAAAAGGGAGGGTTTCTACAGGGATGAACCAGCAGAAGACAACTGCCTGGAGAGCCGGTCCCTGCTCCACACGGTCCCCGTGGTCCTCCAGGCACCTTCTGGGTTTGGTGCCTACCACTGCAGACTTCCCACTTCTGCCTCTGCTCTCCCCGCAGAGGGAAAGATTTTGGCTTTACCCCTTTTCTCTTCTGAAAGAGACAAAATGTCAGGACTAGATCCAAGGCATATCAAAAGAATGAGACACCGTGGTAGGCATCAAGTGCTATGCTAGATTTGCTGCTTATTTTCCAAATGAGAAGGTGATATAGCTCTCCTAGAGTCAAAGCTTTTTAGCAAACCCCTAAATTACTTCCTTTTTTAAATAAAAAGTTGTTTTTCTCCAGCATACATTACTTTCTTTGTGTCATGTGCTTGTCTTTGCTGCATTTCTCCTGAGAGCAGTTGGTCACTCTATTTCTATGAAGTATTAATACCCCACCAGTGATATTTATGTACCCAGATCTTTTTTTTTACCTTTAGATGTTCAACAGCATGAATATTCTTATTTTTTATTTAAAACTAATTTGGAGTTCTCGCTCTCTAAGGGGTTTCTAATCACCAAAAAGTGCCCGAGGCTAAAACTGATTGACAGGAAAACGTTGTGGCTTCTGAAAAGTAAATTGGCTATTGACAGAGCAGTATACAAAGGAAAATGCTAAATGCTTATTATTTATGAGCTATTAGGGAAAATGTTATTAGCATCTGTTTCCCACATGGGCAAAAACACCTGTCAGACATCAGGAAACTATAAAACGATGCACAGTTAATAGTTACTTTGTTTAAAAAGTCATTAAAATTGAATGTCAGCTAAAACTTAGGAAAACATTATTCTTCAAACAACTTTTAATCTTGCTGTTCAAAAACAAAAGAAAAAAAAAAAAAAAGAAGAGACCTTGCCACATTTTAATTTCTGGGAGCAGAAAAGAAGACGACTTTTGATTTGAAAGTGATGAGGCGACTGCTGGTACACAACAAACAAGGTATTAAAAAAAAAAAGCAGAGGAAAAAAGGGACAAGTCGGCTCCTCTCCTGGAGTTGTACAGCAGAAGGAAAGCAGAGCAAGGTCAGGCGTTTATACGGGTTTTCAGCGCGTGTCGCAGGGATGTTTGGATTTCACTTAAACCCGTAAATGGGATAGGTGTGTCTTTCTTCTGCCACGATGCTCTTCCCAGGTGGAGCTAAAGCATAGAGCGGCGTTGGCTTGGCTCCAGAGCTGGCTTCGGCATCGGCCACAGACCGGACTGCTGGCATCCCCTGGCTGGGGGCAGGAGCCGTTGGGTGGCCTTCCTGCAGCGATAGCAATTAGCTTAACGAGTTGCACTGAATGGGCAGACTAATGGTAGACTCTTCTCCCAGGTGGGAGAAACCTCATGAGCATCTTCAGACCTGAATCACAGTTGCCATGAGTCAGGGCCAAACTCTGCTCTGCACAGGGTGGGTCATGTCCAGGTTGGACTTTCTTGCTGTGTCTGCAAATAAAAAGGAAAATTGTGGCCAAGATCTCCCACGGAGATGAGCCAGACTACTTTCCCCCTGTCTGTGTTGCATCTGAACAGGGATTTACTGTATTTTGATGAATTTTCCAGCTGCAGAGTTGCAAAGAGCTGCATCTGAAAACACTCCGAGCATCTCTCTGCCTTACAGCAAGAAAGGGGATAAGGCTGGGACAATCCAGGCATTTCATGCTCAGTATATTTAGATTTAGTCTATCATGACTGACCCTAAATCAGGATTTATTTTTGTTAAAACTGTTGAAGAAAATGAAGACTCATTTAGGGTTTTTTCTGCTAAGGTGAATCCAGCCAGCATTACAGATCAGATAACTGGAAAACAAGAGGGTTTGATTCTTATTTTTACAAAAGCCATAGCATGTTTTGCTGTTCTATGTGCCACCAAAATTTGTTTACCTAGGGAGCCATTTTCCTTTTAAAAATTCATATATAATTTTTCAAGCAGCCTTATTCAGGAGGCAGACCTCATCTCCATGTTTTATACACGGCTGAGCACACCAACAGCATCTTAACAATCGTATAAGCAATCGTGGTAAGACCAAAGGCTTTTTTTGACACACATTGTGATGGCACTTTCCCCTCCAGCTTGGTTGCAACTTTAGCACAGGTTGTGAAACCAAACCCAGGGGGTCTTGAATGGATGTAGGGCCTAAAGGTGAAAATATGCTTAAAATATGCTGTTCTTAGTGTCTGATCCAGTGTAACAGCAAAATGTACACACATAAGCCTTAGTGGTGAACAGAAACACGGTTCATCTTCCCACAATTGCACAAAATACCTGCTGTTGCAAAGTAAATAAATCGTTTGTGTCTGTACAATTTACGTTCCCACCTGGGTAGGAATTTCATATGTGGAATTTTACTTTGGGAAACAGAAAAAAAATAGATGATCTTTAAAACAACCCCTCACCCCAAAGTCACCCTTGGTTTTACTCACAGTGAATGGGATCTTACTGATCCAGGACACAAGGACAAACCCAGTGTGACACCAGTAAAAATGCCAAAGAAATATAATATAAAATATTGCTTGACCGTTTAAATTATTTAATGTTATTAACATTAATTACCATACTTGGATACCCTGAGTGATTCACATGTTTTCCCTCCCCCAACTTCTGCTCCAAAGTTTAACTCTGAATTTCAACATCCACTTGTTTTCTCCATTTATTTCCTTAGAGCAGCAGAAGGGATTTGGCAGACGGTATCTCACCATCCCAGTCCGCTTTGCTCCAAACCTTATTTCCTCTGCATCTCCTTCTTTCACACCACAGCCACCAAGTCTGGGTTTGGTGCATACGTGGGTGTCCCAGTTTCCAGCTATCACATCCATGGGGGTATTGGGGAAGTCTGGAAGGGTTTGGCCCGTGCCAAGACCCAGGGTGAGCTCAATGAGTGTTGTTGGGTATCAGGGACTCGCAGATCTCTCTGCACCCTCTCCGATGAGGCTAAAGAGATACTGGAGGAGTTCAGCGCCCTAGTGCAGTAAGAGGGTCATATTTTAGTATGAATAGTAGTATAAATTATCTTGACCTGGGCAAACTATTGGCTTTTATGACTAAGTTTTAACATAATTTCTTCTGTAGCCCATAAATTGAGACAACGTCTGGTCTGCTCGAGGGAAACAGCATCCTCACCGCGTGATGGACCGAGGGATCAGCCCATGCTCCTGGCGGGGTCGGCCATCCCCGAGACGCTGGCAATGTAACGGCAAGGTAAAGGATGCCTCACCCAAGAGCTTTTGGAAATGGCCAGGTGGGGAGGCAGGAGATGCTCTTAGTTCGTTATTAAATTAGTTTCTGGGCTTGGTTAAAGACACGATTACACTGTTGACATTTCAGCAGCACAGGGCAAAGTGGTGACTTTCCAACCGGCATCATTAGCCAGGAAAGGCAGATGTGCTTCCCAAAAACTGCATTAGCCTGATCCAGACCCCAGCTGCCTTCAGAAGGACGTGGGGCTGCCTCCTGCCCTTCCCACCTTCTCTCTGAGCGCTCCCAGCAGCAGCGACCGCCTCTGCCTTGTCCAATCCTCCAGGCAGGAGCCCTCCTGGGTGGGTACTTCAATATCGGGCTGGAGCCGCCTTTGATGTGCCATCCTCTCTTTGAAATGCAATGTCTCACTCATCTAATCCTCATCACATTTGGGAAGCTTCTCTTCAGTCTTTCAGATCCGCCTGTCAGGGGAGTAGAGTTTATTTTTGAAAGGGGCCAGTTTGAAGTTTTTTGTTTTTAAAAAGTAAATGCTTTTTTGATCAAAATGTAAAGTAACCCTTTTGGTGGTTGTTTCTGGTTGGGTTGGGTTGAGGTTTTGTTGTTTTGTGCGGTTTGAGGTTTTTTTTGCTTGAGACTTTTGCTTGTAAAGAGCTCTCAGGCACCTTGGATCTGTTTTCCTAAACTTTCCCTTGATGCTCATTGTATAGCCCATATATTTCAAACCTCCAAATAGTCTTTCCGAGCATATGCGTGGGATCACTCCAGAAAGAGCTGTGCTTACAGCCAACAGAAACCAACACTGTGCCCGCTCCAGTCCCAGGGAGTAAATCCTAACCAGCAGAATGTGCAAAGACCAAAATCTGCTGTAATTTATTCCATTTGGCTCATTGAAATGATCCTTTCCAACTCCTGTGCCCATCTCAGGAGTGACAGGTACTTTCTTCCCGAGGAACTGCCGTGAAGGATGGGAGCTGTGCTCGAGCTGCTCCAAAACCCCCCAAACCTGCATTTTCCCTCGGTCAGACACAAATGAGGCCGCTGTGTCAAGCACGGCGCGGGGCGGCTTCCAGTGACACCCTGGGTGCAAAGACACGGTTTGCTTGGAGCCGGCTTGATGCACGGACCCTGCGAACACAGCGGCTGCTCCTCACCGGGCCAGGAGCCGGGAGCCCCGCGCCGGGGCTGGCAGCGGTGGGGATTTAACTTTGAAATGACTTGCACTCAGCCTGTTTTTCCCCCACTAACCTTTCCTCCTCCCAGTCTTGAAAGTTAGAAACATCTTTTGTATTCCAGAGGCCAAAGGGCCAAACTTGCCTTTAATTAAAATGCATATTCTTTAATTAAAAGCCCCATAACACATGAAGGGCATTCATTGAAATACGATGTGTGACATAGTCATTACCCTGCTGTTAATTACTAATTAATGAAGCTATTTCAATTAATAGCTTCCCCACTGTCACTCTGGCTTTGACAGGGCTCCGTGCTGAGAAGCCGTAGTGGAATCACAGGCGATCATAACTCCTGGAACAGCACCAAAAGGCATCAGCTGAATATTCATGTCGGACGACGTTAACACTTTTCAATTAAACATAATAAAGTAAAAGCTCCGTCAAAAGTGTATATCAAACATGCGTCAGCCTTTCCCTCTCCCCCTGTTCTCTTCCAGCTTGTCAAAAATAACTAGAAAGAAGTAGGAAAAAAAAAAAAAAAGTGGTTTTTTTTCCTTTCCCTTTGACACTTCAGGCTGGAGCATCATTTATCAAGCAAGCGGTGCTGCTGCACGGGGGGAAGATTTACAAGGAGCCCAGGCTGCAGTTCGAGCACACGCACTCCCAGGCGGCTCTTTTCTGTCCGAGGGCCGAGCGTTGCATCGCTCTCCTGTTTTCTCTTCCTTTCCTAGGGTAAAACCACACTGGGGACAGGCCCTCAGGTGCCTTCCCGGCCCTGTGCAAATGTCTGGGAGCTCAGGAGCAAAGTGTTTAATTTCCATGGTTAAAGGAATTGCTTCCCAAGTGCAGGTTTTAATGACTGAGCTGTGTCACCAAAGAGGTTGCTGTTAAGGGCTGGTATAAGAAACAGCGTGAAAGAAGCTATTTTGCAGTTGACAATAAGTTATATCCATCCTAAAAAATGCAAAGCGGCAATGTGCTCTCTCGGGCGCCATCTGGTTGAAGTTTTCCATTCGAAACACTTGGAAAACAAAACCAAGAGAAATTCCTGTGGAGTATATCCATATTGAGCCCCAAATATTTTATTTTAAGAGCTGTTCTTTTCAGGCAGACCTTGGGGAGGGGGGAAGAATCTTTTAGAGAGAAAACATTATTTACAGAAAACTAGAAATTGGGAGAAAGGGAAGATATTGTCCAACTATCCCTGTTGTTTAGGTACACAGAGGTACAGAGAAGTCTCGCATGATTTGTTGCAGAAAGCAAAAAAGACGGTGACCTGGTGTGGGATGCTTCTGCTATGGGGACAGGGAAGGGAGATGGAGATTCCTGTGATTCCTGTGGAAAAAAGGAGGAAAGCAAGAGGGACCACAAGGAGATGTTTCAATCCATGTCTCAACTTGAAGTTTCTATCTGAAGCCAAGCAAGACAATACTTATTACGTTGCCTGTTGGTAATGCATTGCTGAGGCATTAGCTAACAGCACATCATGTGATGGGACTAATAAATAAATCATGTGTTTTGTGTTTATTCTTTGTGTCAGGTCATGTTTCTGCATTTCAGCGTCCCAAATAGAGCTGTGGCACATGGGGTACTGTCCTTACTGCCCAGGGCTGAGCATCAGCTGGAAAAGTTATTCCTCCAAATTCCTGGTGGCTCTAAGAAAATGCAAATCCATTTGTTATGTTTGTAGTTTGGCAATGGTAATAAAACGAAAGAGTTGTGAGACCATGTGGTTTATCAGCCCTGGTTGGAGGGATCCACATTTTTGCCCAGGAAATTTTGTGTCTGCCGCACAAAGGGCCGTCCCTCGGCGGAGCTGCGGGGATGTGGATGCAGCCGCTGGGACGATGCTGCTCAGGAGATGGGCAAAATATCAACCAATTGTTTTGCCCTTGCACTTCAAATTCTCACTTTGCTCTCTCTGGATTATCGAACAGGGATGGTGTCACCTGTCCAAATGTGCCTGAAGGCCCTGGGTAGAAACCTCTCCTTGATAAACATCATCCCTGAGAGCCAGACAAAAGCAGGGAGATAAATGCATTGCGAGGAGGGTAAGATGTACTCTCCACTGTGACTTTCCCACACCGACCACCTTCCCACCCACACCGCAATCCCAGCCTCCGGGCCAGCTCTTTGCTTCTTCAGAGCAGGTCAGGAGTTAAAATCCCCCATTCCCATCTCCTGCTCCGAATGCCAGTACCCATCTCGGGCAAGTGGAGCTCCATCCTTCCTTCTAGCATGACCCTTCAGCTGCTGCCAGGTTTTCCCACTCCCCTTACAGAGCCAGGCAAAGGCCCTGTTTCCTTCCCCATCCTTACAGACATGTAGATGATTTTCTTTGGCACTTCAGGATTTCTTGCTGTGGTCCTAGACTGAGACTGGAAGCAAAAATCAAACCAACTCTTGGAACCAAGCATTTCAGACTCTCAGAAAAGCGTAGCTACAACATCCAGTGCCTTCCTCGGTTTGGAGGGCGGTGTAAAAGCGAAGACCCTTTCCTTCTCTGAAGCAGCTGCCAGATGTGCTGACAATAGGGCAGGACAATTTTACCGGCCATCCGGCGGGCGCTAGTCCCCAGCTTGCTTTCCAGCACTCACTCTGCCTTACAGCAGTGTTGCTTGCAAACCTTGAACCACGCCAAAAGAACAAGCAGTCAATCCCTAGAAGAAAATTTCCAGGGATGGATAGGCAGTCCTTTTGAATGCTTTCTTTTGCCCCCCTGCTAAAAACTGATTTTTTTATTCCTTTCTTCTTTTTCCTTACAGCCATTACCAGACCGAGCTCTGCTAAAACTGAGTGCAAGGGGAGCCCAGCTGATCTGTCCAAGCCTGACAGAGGAGCAATCGGTTTTTGTCCAGCTGGTTGACATCTAAAAGCTGATCTCCGAGGTCTCAATTAGGGTTCGGGGCTGACTTGCCTTCATCTCTCCTGGGAAGAGGTTTTGCCTCATCTGCTCAATTATACACAGTGTCTCCTCCACGTGCAAGACAGACCAGGAGGGAGGGAGCGTTAGCTCTACTTTTGTTGTTAACCTCTGAAGCATAATTCAGAGCCACGCATCGCTATAAAGGCTTCACAGATTGCTCTTATAATGTAATAGGCCCTTGATCTGCTATGTTTGTGCAGGGTATGGAGGCCAAATTAATTAATTGGACAGGCCCCTATTTCATTTGAATGCTGTGCCCCTCTCTCAGAGAGTGCTGTTGGTGGCAAGTGATGCTACACAGAGATTTGTACCTGACTTCCCTGGTGCTGGTAGTGACTTCTGCGTCTGTCTGACATGCGTCTGTTTTTATTCTTTAGTATTAGCAGATTAAAGAAAAGGCATAATTCACACAAATCACCCTTCACATATTTATATGGGAAATGCTGGTGTTACGAAAGATACTGAAGCTCAAATGCCAGTGCTGTGAACTTCTGCTGTCTGTCTCTTGCCGTCTGAGATGCTCCTCCTCGCCTGCAAAAGAAAGAAGTGTTTCGGGATATGTTGAGAGAAGTATTGGCTGAGATCAGAGATGCCCTTCCCTGGAAATATTAATCCACCAAACACGGATGAATCTCCTGGAATAATCCTCTCTAATGCACGTTCAGGAAATCAATTCAGTGCTTTATTCTTTAATCCAGAAATCTCCAAGGAGGAGGAGGAGAAGGAGGAGGAGGGAGAGGATGAACAGACACCATCAGAAGAGGATAAAAATTGGCACTGCATTTAAGGAAAAGAGAGAAAATGGTGTTTTTACTGAGAGCGGTGACATGTTCTTACCAGCCCAGTGGTAAAGATTCATCGAGAAACACCAAAGCCCTGAGCAATGCCAACATATGCTGTTTCTTACTCATGCTATAGTTTTTGTCTCTGCATTAAACCTGCCAGAAAAGGGTAGGTGCTAAAGCAAAACCTCTCTTGGTTTCCAGTGATCTGGGACAGTCCTGGAGGCAGATGCCTTATCTGAGCTGTCAGCCTTAGCCCCCTCTCAATCCAAACAGCAAAACCAACCAGTAATACCCCAAATTGCGTTACCTTGGTGTTACATTTACAAGCCAGATTTTCGTGTGTCTACTCTGTGTGTGTTTTAACTGCGACAGCGCACGCAGATACAACCCACACAGGCAGGTCTCAGCCAGGCTACCTACCATGGCAAATTCGGCATATAATTGTGTGTGTGTCAGCATATCTGGTTTCGGAACAACAGTGAATCTGGTTCAGTTTCCATCCTGAACAGCTTTACCCATATCCTTTAAACCTGTGGGTAATACATCTTAATGATGCTCTTTCAGGCATGGTTTCTATCCTAAACCCTTTAAAATACAGCTGGTTCCAGCTGTATTATCTTTTAGCTCTCCCAAACAGTTCCCATTTTTCAACCCCAAGCTATTACAAAAGATCTCCAAAACCTGCCAGGAAGAGTTTGTCCATCTCAAGGCTCTGTCTCTGTTTCTGCATTTCAGTAATTTTATCCTAACTTGAATCAAAATTACACAGTGCCTTTCTGAAAATATTGAAATGATCTGAGGGTGCTGAGAGATCACTTGGTACTTGGCAGAGCTCAAAGGATGAAGACCTGCATACAGAGTTTGGTGACATAAAGGCTAAAGCTTTTCACTTAGCTCGTCACGGAGCCATGAGCCAGGAAAAAAATCTGATTTGGACATGAATCAAACTTTCCCCATAGTTTTTAATCCCCCAAAACACATCATTTAACTAAGAAATTAGTTAATTTTGAATTTTGTACTCCCAGCTGACTCCAGGCACAAAATCCCCAGAAAACAGGTACCCCTTGGAAAAGGTTTGTCATGGTCCCTGGATCCGACCCTTTTTGTCCAGGTGCAGAACAGCCCGTCTCCCGCCGGCACTGGCTCTCCTGGAAGGACAGCCCAGGGCTGTGCAAACATTTCTCAGGTCACCCACTTTGTTGCAGTGTGTGTCCTACTTAGAGGTTTCTGTAAAATGAAATTGCAAGGACGGAGGTTTTACGCTGAGCTCTTGCGGTGGGAACTGCAGCCTCCAGCCCTTTTCAAAGTGCAATTGTGCCCCAGATGGGCTGAAATAAAATGAAAAAAAACAGATCACGATAAATTACTCATTTGAAGACCTCTCTGATATCTGATTATGCTCTTGCTGATAATACTGTTTGTTTAGGGGGTTATTTTGCTAAATAACCAGTAAATAACCTGGGTCTGGAGTGCAGAAGAAGAAGGCACATCCTCCCTCCCCTGAGCCTGGGGACATGGGGGGCCTTGTCTGCTCCCCCAAACCTGCTAAATGGGCTTGTGGAGAGGGGCTGGGAGAGGGCCAGACCACGGGACGGAGGAGCCGGAGGGAGGATGCTGGAGGAGGCAGAGCGGAGCTGCGTGCTCTGAGGAGCAGGTTGGTTGCAGCAGCAAAACCACACGAAGGCGACTGCAGCCAGGAAATTTGTGACACCGGGTTTATGGGCACGAGCCGTCGCTCGTCTCATTTGGGGCAAAATAAGAGCAAAAGCATGGAAAGGCACCCGTGACCAGCTGAGGTTCACACCGGCTCTGGGCATCTGAAAGGCCGAGGATGTCTTGTGAAAGCATCCACCTCACTTGTAACTCACGCAGGTACACAGGAGAGATTGTAAATGAGTGGGTTTGTCTGAGACTTGGTAGGAGAGGGGAAAAAAAACCAACATGAAAGGAATTTAACAGCTGCAACGAGCCTAAACGGTTGCACAGGAAAATCCCCTGTCAACCGCAAACGGTTTGCCTTTAATGAGAATGCAGGACATGCGCGAGTAGGCTGCTAATTCTTTGTGTAAAATCCTACCGATAATTGCTACACGTGTACCTTTCCATTGTCTCCCATGGAAGTGGGATTTTTTTTTTTTTTTCCTTTGGAGCTGAAATTAAAAACAATTTATTAGAGAATAATTAATGCCAAAGTGCCAGGAGATCGCGCCCGGTGCTGTGTTTGGAAAAACAAGAGCAAGTCACCAGTAAATTGGTAGTTGTGCAGAGCAGGGGAAAGCAATTTGGGAAGGGATTCAAGGGATCAGCTGAAGCTTTTCTGGCAGCTACTCCCTCAGTCAAATCATTAATTTTTGTTAATCCTTTGCAAAAATCTGGAGATTTGGGAACAAAATTTTACAGGTATTTCAGTACTGTTTTAGGAGGCCAAATCCTGTTACTGGATAATGGGACTTTGGCCTCCCAGGAGCAGAGACACTGGAAGATGTGGGTTTATATGGGGGTTTCTTCTCTTGGGGTTTTTCTCTTTTCATTATTGGATTAAAACCTACCCCACCCTTAATCCTGCACCAGGAACTGTGTAAGCAGAGAGGTATACTGGTCTGGAAACCAACTGGAGCATAAAACCCCAGTTACCATTCCTGCGGCTGAGGGTCACGCTGAGCTTTTGGGTTATTCCCGTGACTCTTTGCTGATGGAGCTCGGCTGCCCTGGCTCACACCGTGTCCCCAGCGCTCCTGCGGGGCCGTCGGATGGGGCAGCCTGGCCCAAGGTGATGCCTGCAGAGCCCCAGGGATCTCCCTGCTCAGAGACGCCCTCAAAAACTGCAGCCCAGGAGCACCAGTATTTTGGAGGTGTTTTGGTAGAGGGGAAAAGCTCTTTTTTAAAACCAAGTTGTACTTGTGGGAACTAAGACTGTTTTTCATGTGTTTTTCAGGCCACCTGCCCTGAGGAGAGTTACAAGCAAAACCAGGAAAATTATTTTGAAGAAAGAAACAAAACAGGGAACAAAAAAAAGGGAGAGCACTTAAAGCTGCCAGTGGGAGCTTTATGCCCTGGACTGCAACTCCCTGCCATTCCCCCCCCATCACCCCTATTTTTAATTACAAGCAGTCAAACTGTAAAGACCTTAATGGACATCTTAATTATTGCATTAAAGTTTGAAATGGAAAATTCCTCATTATGTGCCACGCAGTAGGTCACGGCTGCAATAAACGGTGATATTTTGCTTGTTATGGTGCTGGGTGCTCTTTGCAGAACGATGGTGTCTTTAGGGCATGTCCCAGCCCCAGGGAGCTGGCAGGTGGATGTTAGATCAGGTCTCTGCTGTGAGAGCATCTGCTTGTGTTTTCAAGGCGAAAGTATCAGCGAGAAGTGCTCTTTGCTATTTCTTTTCTCCTCCAAATAGTGCTATTTTTCTCCTGTGTTTTGCTTTCCATCTGCTTGAATGTGTTTATTGATTTAGTGTTATGCAAACTGCAATAAAACAGTATCCTTCCAATGCTCTGGAGCCAGCTATTGAATATGCCCCAAACAATTTAAATACAAACCAACCCATCAATTCCAACCCACAGCAGCAATACAATGTACCTGTGATTAATGAGCCTTTAAGTCCAGTCCCAGATTCCCAGTCCCTTTTGCACCATACCCGTCCCTGCTCGCTCAGGACAGGCTGGAAAGCTGGGATCCAGGCAGGGTAGCCCTGGGACCCAGACAGTTTAAGGAACGTGGCAGAGCTCGTTCTTTTCTCTCAGGCTTTACACAGTTGCAGGATACCATGAAGAAGAACAGGGCAGGGTTTAAGGTGGGTCTGTGGCTTCTTAGAGCTTTTCAGGTCAAAACAGCTCAAGTGTGTATGTCAGAGGTTGTCTATAAGAGGAGCAAAAGGACAGGAAAAGTTGAGATAACTTGCATTCTGCTAAATTATCTTCGGCATCATTTTCATACAACAAAGTTTCGTGTTGTTTTTTTCTGAGCACATTGAGGAGAAAATTAGCGGACTCTGCAGTCCTTAAAGATATTTTCTTGATTACGTGACCCTACAGATGAGGTTTTAAAATTCCTTTAGTGGCTATTTCTCCTTTTAAAACGTACTCCCAAACTTTTGCTCCCCACGCCCACCCCCCAACTGTACGCTTGCCAAATGAAGAGGGAAAGCGAATGCTGGGACAGCAGGACCTGGGACCCCCCAACGCAGGCACCGGCGGTGAGAGCCACCAGCCAGGGCTGCTCCTCGGGGGAGCCAGGCTCCGCTCGCTGCCCGGCTGTGCCAGCCCTGCCAGCCGTACCAACCGTGCCAGCTCTGCCAGCCAAACCATCCGCGCCAGCCGTGCCACCCGTACCAGCCATACCATCCGTGCCCGCCGTGCCCGCCGTGCCCGCTGTGCCAGCCATGCCAGCTGTGCCAGCCGTGCCAGCCCTGCCAGCCGTACCAACCATGCCAGCTCTGCCAGCCAAACCATCCGCGCCAGCCGTGCCACCCGTACCAGCCATACCATCCGTGCCCACTGTGCCCGCTGTGCCAGCCATGCCAGCCGTGCCAGCCGTGCCAGCTGTGCCAGCTGTGCCAGGGCCAGGCTCAGCAGCTCTCGGCCGGCCAGGAGCTGCCACATCCCAAATCTCACAGCTCCCTCTGTTGGCATCTGTTCGAACCTATCAGCGAGGACGCAAAAAAGTTGGCGATGTATTTTTTTTTCAGCACAATCTCCAGGTGGAAGGCGATCTGTCTGCGGGGGTATATCCCACCTACCCGAAGACTTGCTTCGTGTTATTACTCTTAACAGCTGATACTGGACCATGTCCCCCGATGCTGTACTGGCCACAGCTCTGCTGAAGACAGCTTTTCAGTCATTTTTCCAAAATAAGTGGGAAGAAGATGTAGCTGGACATACTCTGAGGTCCGGTGTATGAGTACACGCAAGGTTGCTGTGAAAATCTGCCAGCCCAGATATTCTCCCAGCACAGTCTCCCCATCCTCTCGCACCAGCCCTAGGGAGTTAATCACAGTAAATATGCTTGAGCTCTGTCTGTCCCTTACTGATCACACAAATTAGCACCGCGGCATTCAAAGGAAAATCCGACAGTGTGCAAATGATTTGCTGCCTTTATTTTTTTAGGTCCTTCCATAACAAAAACTCTGAGACAGCAAGCTTTGGCAAGGTTGCTTAAACAAATAATAGTACAGCTATGTAAAATGGTTTCAATACTTCGCCAAAGAGGTACGAACATAATGAAACTTAAGCCTCAAGAGTACTTCAAATATTTAACTTATTAGCCAGTTTACAGAGACAGATAATCTGGACAGCCCACCAAAGTATTAGCTGGATTTACAAAGAAGGCACAGCCAGCAACATTGACTTTCCTTTGAAGATCTTAGTTCCAAATTTCCCAGCTTGCAGAGCCAAGGAAGGGGCGGCCAAGCTGCCTGGTTCGAATGCGAGTGATTTAAACTCTTCCACAAGAAATGGTGCAACCAGCAAAGAGAACCAGAATTCACTCCTTGCGCTCCTGACCTGCAATGCTGAACAGCCAAGGAAGATGTTAAAAAAAAAAAAAACAAACCCACCTTTTTTTCCTATGTCACTATAGAAAAGGCCGTGCAAACAATCTGCTCAGACTGGACAAGGGACAAGGCTGGCAGAGATGTCTGCACGGCCTCGGGCCTCTTTGGCAAGCCTGGTTTGCGTTTGCTCTGTGTGCCCTCCCCATTTTACCCGCTGAGTTTGAGAGGCTTCCCGGCAGCGTTCCTGTGTCCTGGCTCTGCAGCACTGCAGCACCCCAGCTACAGGGTTGTACCTGTGGTAGCAACCAGCCTTCTAGAGAAAAAAGCACAGAAGGAGAAAAAAATACTTTCTTATCTCTCTGGCCCCCAATCAGGCCACACTGATCCTATATTCTCTTGCGAAGACATCAGGCAGTTGCATCTTTAATACCCCCAATAACTGGCTCAGCTTAGCTTCATGGCACCCACTAGTGACTCTGCAATTAAAAGGCTGTCAGTATTTTCACTATAAACCCAGCTATTCAGAAACTTAATATGGCTCCAACATATATGCCAAGAAGAAATTTGGCCAAAACAAAAGGAGAAGCAGGCGATAATTATTTTTTTTAAGGACAATGAATCTGAACCTATAGCTTTCCTGCATGGCGAGGTCCCTTGGGAAATCTCCTCCCAAGTCTCAGCTGAAGTTTTTTGGTAAGCACTGGAGAAATCAAACAGATCCTTTCAGGCTGCAAGCAAGGGGTGGGAGGCAAAGCAATGAATTGCTTTAATATGAAATGTCACATTTAAAATAGATCCTACAAAACCAGAAACTGTAGGCTGGTAAATCCTTCCCTTCTAGAAATACTGTGGGTTTTGGTGGGAGTACCACTCAAAATAAGCATGCAGAATCAGGCCTCAAGTACATAAAATATAGAATTTGGTACTTAAATTTAAAAATATTTATAAATAACTTAAGACATTCAGGCTCAGAGGCATGTACAGCCGAGTATTTCCCTCTGACACAGGGAACCGCAGGGATCCACATCCAGTACTACGGATTGCCAATGCAAAAATTAGCTTTATGCTTAACATAGAAACAAAACCTGCCCGTAGAAACAAAACCTCCCGCGCCCCTTTCAGAGTACGTGGAGGACATGTCTAATCAAGCAGAAAGCATTTGGGAGTATAGATCCATAGCACAGAACGTGACCTGTTCTTCCTATACATTCACAGCGTATGGCAAAACAGCTCCCAGGGGATTCCTCGGCTGCACCCACACCGCGAGGTCAGCCCAGCTAAGCCTGACCATGGGTGACTGCAGCTTTCTTCTGCTCTCACGTTGGAGGTGGTCTACCTTGGCTCAGGGCTGGAGTAAAGCGACCCGGGAGAGGAGGGAGCCCTTGAGCTCTGCCCTTGAGCAAAGATGGGCTCAGCTGGTTTGAGCGGTCTGCTCTGCAGCCTCCCGGGCTCAGCTCAAGCGCGGTGAAGGCAGTATTGATGGAACCTCATGCTCCTGGGTCCACAGCAGACATCCAGCCAGAAGACTTCCCCTGAAGGGAAGCATTGAATTCATCTCACAACCCGTTTTCTTGTACACCTGGCTTGTACCTGTCGAGCAGACTGCAAAATGAAGGCACGCGAGGGAGGGTTAAGGTCAGAGGTACATTCACTTGGATTGTTCCTTTCACGTAGTTCAGAGGACACGTGTCGCGTGGCAGCCCGAGAGCCGGCCACCCTCCCTGCGGTCACAGGACGGCAGAGCATGGAGGGACCCGCTCCCAGCACGGCGAAGGAGCTCCCTCAGCGAGCGACCGCTCCAGGGCAGAGCACGCAAACCGCGGCAGCCTTCGGAGACAAGCCGGGTAAGCCGCTTTGGCCACATGGATATTTGTCCACTAGACACAGACGAGGGCAAACTGGTCACACGGGCCGTATCCTCACTGGAGTTGTTGAGCTGGACAGCTCTGCAGGCCATCAGCTATGCCCTGAGCAAAAAATGAACTCTAAATTTCTTTTCTCCCATGGGTTTCATCCAGACCCATTAGGTACTTGGTCTCAGTATACTTTTTTCCTGTTCAACACCTAAAAAGAAAAAAAAATATTCTTTGGCACTTGTGTGACAATGACACATGGACGTGACACTCTCCTGTCCTTCGGCTGCTTGCTGGACTCATCTCTAGAGGTCCATATATGCAGAGTCTGTGTCCACCCTCTGGGCTTCTCCAAACATGAGGAACGCACAGAGGCCAATGCTGTTAACAGCAGCCACCAGGTTGAAAACAGAAATCCAGGAGCCAGTCGTTTCAATCAGGTAGCCAGCCAAGTACACGCAAATGACACCTGGGACGGGAGAGAAGAGAAAGAAATGCAAAGGCTCTGGGGCCGGATCGTGCCCGCCTGCAAGGAGAGGACTCCCAGGAAAGGATGAGGTGCGGGAGGGCACCTTACCTAGGAGGGCTCCCCCTGTATTCCCAACACCTGTAAAGAAAAGAAAGGAATATTAGAAACCCACAGACGTGAGCGGCTTCATTCAGGCTCCCACCCAACGCCCGGTCCGCCTGCCCAGCTAAATGCCTTGCCGATGGCTGGGACAACCGACGCTCAGCCTCATGCCCCCCCCTTGGTGCAGGTAAGCGTTCGGCAAATTGAGAGGCATGTTGGTGCAGATACCTGCCGCCGGCAATGGCAGGGATATCACAGAAGGAAGCTGAGGCTGCAGATACAGCGTAGACGTTGCACAGAGCTACTCCTGCTCAAATCTTAATGCTGACGACCGTGTCCCCTCCCGTACACACCACCTTTCCAGCACAACCAAAACCCCACCGGAATCCTTACCGAACAGTAAGCCAGCACACGAGGGGGCCAGATCCTGTACGTTTACTGAAATGCCACTAGTGAGAAATAGAGAGGGGAAAATGGCAGTTTTAATGGAGCACGATTGCTTTTTCATCATTTACACAGAGTTTAGTTTGTCAAACAAAAGGAAGGGATCCTAGACAGTACACGGCACTGGCAGGAGAAAGGAGGAAAGAGGCTGAGAGTGAAGCAGCACAGGAGAGTACCAGGAGGAAAAGGATTCAACTCAAAGTGGTCAGAGGGGCCAAAATGCAATTCCTCTCCTGCTTCATCTCCCTAATATTTGCTGGTCCAAGTCCTTCCCCACGCTAGAGGTCTGCTGGATCATTTCCAGCCCAGCGGGCACTAAACTCCACCGGGCTCGCAGGGACCAACACACGATGATCAGACAAGCGCCGGTTCTTGCTCTGACAGTCACGACGGAGGCAGCCTCCTCTGAGACCCTGAAATGCCAAGTGTGGGGTAAAAGCTAATGGCCACAGCTACTGTCGTTATCACTCTCGTTACCTGTGGTTAAAGGTCTGAAGTCCAACAGAGGCGGAGGCGAACACTATCGCTTTGCAAAAACTGGAGGTCTGGCCCAAGCACAAAGCAAAAATGCTTGAGACGCCGGAGCCAATGACCTGGAAGAAAGGGAAAATTAAATACCACAGTACATTTTCTGTAAGGAAGAAAGCAACTCCTTTCACAGACAAAACTGTTCCCTTTTACAATGGCAAGAGCTCATAGGCACCAGGTGCTTCTCAAGCCTTTTTTTTCCCCGGTGTCCTGCCTTTCTGTGTCAGAGGTCTGTCCGGAGGGATGCGATGCTGCAGAGTGGAAAGGATACGCTGCACGCTCACCCAGCATTTCTATTTCTGTTCATCCTTGTATTGCTATTTCCTCAGTATCTAAGGGGTCATTTGGAGTGACAGCGTATGGTTGACCTTTGCCTGTGAAAGAACCTCTTCGGAGCACTCACAAATCTCTGTGCTCAACATTACCGTTGGTCCACGCTCTGTTCCTCAGTCAGGGTTTTCCTCTGGATTTCATTTCCCATATACGCTGACCACCAGTCTATCTGCAAAGCTACAAACCCTTTCCTCTTTCCACCTATAACCACCAACCCAGCTCCACACCAGGTCTAATCTGCCATGCAAGCAGAGCTCAGCGGGTAGCTCAAGGGTCACTCCTGTGGCTTCAGCTCTCTTACCTGCATGAACTTACGAATCGTGATGGTTTTGTACCCTGGAAGAGAAAGGAGAGTTGCAGTTAAGCACGGCTCACCAGGTCTCCTTGTTCAGATGGCCAGATTTCATCTCCAGGTGGATATTGTGGCTGAGATCAAAGGGAGCCCCAAACACATGGATGGGATTGGACCCTGGAGTATGTATCCTGCTTTCGTATCAGAATTTCACATTGTCTATTTGCTGGGTCTTCCTCTCCCTACCAACAAGTCCACCTCCTCCCACCCAGGTCTTCTTTCCACATCACATAAAATAGGAGCTGAGGAAAAGCCAAAAGAGCTCTTACCCTGGTTGATTAAATGATCAGACAGAAATCCACTGAACAAGCTTGTAGGAATTGCAACCAGCCAGGGGACTACATTAAACACCCAACCCTGAAAAGGAGCAAAAATCAAGAGAGGTTTGCTGTCAGAGCTGAGTTTGTTTGCAAATATTTTATCTGATAGTCTGTGATATCTGTAGAAAGGAAAAAAAAAGAAGTGATCAGGACTTCTTGCAGGATCTCTACCCCCTGTGCACAGCAAGCTCTCAGCTACACCCTGCATCACTCCAAAGCCTGCAGGGTAGCAGGCACATCACGGGGCTGCAGCATTTGTAGGTTTGTTGTCTTTCCTTCTGCCCCGGTGACCCTGCATCCAGGGGAGGCAGAAGCTGTCTGCTCTGGGAAAGAGGGATTGAACGTGGCAAAGTTTACTGTTCAGCAAGGTACATGGCAGAGAGCCACAGAGCCCTGGAAAGCAAGCTGTAGATTTTACTCTGCCCTGTGGGTCATCAGTAAAGCTGCCGGCAAAATTTCCGACATCAGCTTCAACCTCATTAGCGGCGTTACTGCGAAGCTGAGGGAACATAGCTGGATTTTCTAATGCCAGGATTAGATAACATTATGGGTAGCAGCATACTTTGGCCTATTTTCAATTAAGCGAGCTTGCTACAGTTGTAATCACAGATGATTACTGGTCATCTGGATTACAGCTGCTCAGAGGCGTTTTGGTGCCCAGATCCCACGAGGAGCTGAAATCTGTGCAGGTTGGGCTGGGCTTCATCTCAGCTGGGTGAACCTAACTCATCCCTCCATCGTCCCTGGCATCTCCCCCTTCGCTCAGAGCCCGTCACCCCGTGGAGGCATCCCTCCCTTCCTCGCCTGGCTTCAGGATGCGTGGGAGGGCTGAATAATCTTGATTTTGAATAATCCTGTTTCAGCTGCTCCTGGAAATCGTACTAGGGTCCATCTGCATCTTTCAGTGCCTTTGAAACTTTGGGTCTTGGTCACTTTTGAAAATGTTACCCCATAGGGCTTGTGGGGTGAGCTCTCCGGTGTCTGTTAACACCAGCTGGGGTTGCTCAGCCAGTCAATCCCAACACACCGAACCGCCCTTGTCTCATCCCTGCAGCCCATCACCCTGAGCAGCGTGAGCCAAAACCCTCCATCACCTCCGTCCAGGTGGGCTGCAGGCGGCTGCTGAGGCAGCGGTGAGGGCAGCTCACCTGCAGAAAGGGACTTTGACCAGTAGGTGACATAGGTTTCCCACATGAAGGATTATTGTCCATCCTTTAAAATCAAGCACCCTCAAGCCCCACTTTATTAAAATGTATGAAGCGATTATCAGATGCAGGAACGCTATATAGAGCATCTTACATAAGGGCACCGTGATATAATGCTTCACAGATGGTAAATTACTGCTGCACAAGCACATTACTCGAGGTGCACAGATCTTGTCACAACAATATGTTTGCTGGTTTAATACATGATTTTAATATAAATATCAAGTATGCCATAAAGCGCTTTACACATGTAATATGAAAAGGCATTTGTAAGCAGCTCTAGAAATTATGAAAACCTAACAGAGCCATTGTGGAAAAGATTGTCTGAGTTTCTGAGAACAAGATCAAAATACCAGCTCCCAGCCCAGGTAAGTATTGCCTGGGTTTCTGAAAAACAGGAACATCATTTGTGCTGAGGAGAGGGAAGCTTTTATAGTATGTTTGAAGTACACGTTATTAATGGTAATTATCATTTTCGCAGGCAGGTCTGAGCTATACAATGTCAGTACAGTTAAAAATCCCGTGAAAACCCATGAGTGAATGGTGGTCATTTGCAACAGCATAATGTCCTGAGCTCTATGCCATTTGAAAACCGTCCTTTCCTCAGAAGAAAAGCAGTCTAAAAACCAAATATAACCCTCTCTTCCCTGCCTGGAAGGTGCCCCAGCTCTGCCTCACTTCAGCATCCCTAAACAAGCAACTAGAAACCAGCCTCTGCCTACCTGGAGGGAGAATGCTTGCTCCTAAGCCCACAGGGAAACCTCCCACATCCTCCTGCCTCCCAGCCTCCTCTCACCAAATCCCTCTGCCATCATCTTCCTCCCTAACCAACCCGTTTCAGCAGGTACCCAGCATCGACCTCCTTTGCACGGAGACAGGCAATGCCCGTGTCTCAGAGCCAACTTACCTTTGACTCGGGGAAAGTTTCCTTAAAGAAAGTTGGCAGCCAGGAGAGGAGAGTGAAAAACGTGCTGGCCGTAGAAAGCTGAGCGATGATGACAGCCCTGAAAATACACAGCGGAGAGGAAATAATCAGGAGTGACAGGTCACACTGGGTGGGAAACAGGCACTCGAGCAACCCAGTATTTCAGTTCTTGGGCTATAAATAAATCCCTCACAGTGCTACAATTGCTTCCTCAGGTTTTTTTTCATAGATAACTACTCCTTTTGGCTTGCCACTTGCAGCACCGCTCGTTCCTTCGCTGCCCTCACCGCACAGCGCCCGGGCAGGCGCCTGACGTCAGCCCCTGGGTTCAGGCCAGGTTAATTGCAGCGGCAATTGTGCGAGTGCATTTCCCACCAGACCCTTCGAGCGCTGCGAGAGCTGTCCTGCTCCAAGAGGTGTTGTTTAGGGTTTTCTAGGGATTTGTTATCAGCAGATGCTCCATGGTTATTCAAGGCAGGAATGGGCTTGCTGCCCTGCAGCCCCATCGCCCTCCTCTCCGTCTTTAAACGGCACTTGGGAACATGCTTGGATGAGCTTCAGTACCAAATGCAGCATCCCAAAGAAAAAATAGCTATTAAAAAGATGTTTTGCCAGCGATGAGAACACAGCCTGTGCCACCCAGTGCCCCTGAGCAGCACGTCTTAGGAGCCCATTACAAGCAGCATTTCTAACAAGACCGGTGGAGAATATCACTCCAGAGGAGCACAGGACTCATCCAGGGAACAGCCTGTGAAGGAGAAAGGTTTGCCAGTAACATTCAGGCCTGACATTCCTCCGGACAGAACATAAACTGCCTTGTGTCAGCTTACCTTTTTAGTTCTTTCTATATACAGAAGGGATTAGAAAACCTGGTAATATTTCCCAAAAAATAAGTGGACAAAATACACGTAGGCAGAAGAAATAAGCACAGAGAGGAGAAAAAGCCCTTGGAAGGAGGGTGCTCTGCCAGCCCTGCCGGCGCTCGAGGCCGCCGCAGCTGCCTACCATATCGGCGCCTTCTTAAACAGCTGCTTCCAGGGAACTTTGGTCTGCTTGGATATCGAGAGGCCTCTCACTAAATAGTCTATGGGGATGATGAGTTCTGCAGGGAACAAAACAGACAAAGGAAAGCTTTGATCAGTAATTTTCGGTGCAGCTGGAGAGAGCCCTGGGAGACTGCTATACATCTACCTTTAATCTCCTTCTAATCCTTATTTTTTGGCTAGACCACCATTCAGTGCTCATGAAAACACCTTGTTATGTTGACCAAAATTTTTCCACTACATCCACACACTTCCCCATCCAGCCATCTCCCCCCATTTGTTATTTCTCTTGTTATAATTAAACAAAAATCCCTTGGGCAGGGACCAGGTTTGGATTTTGTGCCGCATCAGGCACACGCCCGGCTCCTGATGAGCTTGGCTCCTACATACCACGCTCGCATTAATAATGCTGTAGTCAGGTGTAATGGTTTCCCCATGTGTGGAATTACTCCCAGACAGTTATTTGGGAAGAGAAATTCCGGATTAACTGGTTTTTAAAAGCTCTATGTGTAGATGCTCTTAGTTTGGAATAAGTATCTTGCCCTGCTTTAGCTTAATCCACTTTGAAGATCATGCTCTGTTTGGTGTTTTCACTGGTGCTTAAGAGTACTGAGGAATCAGATCAGGCTCTCGACAGCAATATAATCCAGCGTGGGACTTGAAATAGGAAATCAGCAATGCAAGAGCTCAAAACCTTGTTCCTGGGTTTAGCATCTTGGGTGAGACGCAGCGTGTATTATAGAAGACATCTGAACAAAAGGCCTTTGTGTAAAACCAGGCGTGATCTTGGAAACACGGGGGATTTGCAGAAAATAACCAGGAGGTGCCACTCGGGTCCCACAGCCTCAGGAGCGCTGGCAGCCCAAGGGATGCAGGCGGCTGGACTTACCTTTCTCACTCAGGAGGTACTTGCAGGTGCAGTAAACCCAGAGCAAAGTGAGCAAACCGGAGAAGTAGAAAACGCTTTCCCAGCCGTACCAGTCCAGCAGGAGAGATCCTGCACCGCCGATCACCAGCGTCCTGCAAGAGAAAGCACATTTGGATTTACAGTTCTAGCTAAGAGCGTTTGGACTGCACGCATCAATGGGAGATGCTCCCTGGGGAGGATGCTGCGTGTCACTAAGTGCACTTAAAAGAGCAAGCAGTCGCTGCGTGTGCAGGCACTGCCCGCCTGCCCAGTCACCCCGTGGCTCTGCAACCTGCCCTGTTCCCTGCGTGGCATCTCGGGATCCTCAGCAGGGCAGGAGAAACCGCTAAGGGACCTCACGCTCCCCTGCCCCATGCTGAAACGTGCTCGTCGGGGAAAGAAAATGAGGCTGCTGGTGTGCAGAAAGTATCTCAGAGAATGTATAAATCAGCAAAAGAAATGAGTACACTGGAAAACTAAGTGATTAAACACAGTAATATTTCCATTTGGCTTTTAAAAGCAACCCTTCCATTTAGAAAGGAAATTCTCATGGAGATTAGCAGAGATGGGGCAGTTATATTATCCCCATCTATCAGAGAGGAGAGGTGACTGGTCTCGGGCTGACCCCTGCTCTTCCTACTGGATCAGGCTGTTTCCCATAGTAATTAAATGTTGCAAACACTCTTCAAAGGCTGGCTTGAAAAGAAAGAAAAGAAAATACATAAATCCTTGACATGCATGACAGCAACTGCCCGAGGCTTCCTCAGCTGCAGCCGGTATCCTCAAGGACCCAGGAATCCACATGCACTTTGGGCTGCGAGTTTTGCCTCCAACTATTTAACGGCATTTCATCACGTATGATGTCCGGAGACTGTCACTCGCTGCTCAAAGCCTTTTGAACTTACCCAAACTGCGAGCCGGTCCCCACTGTGCTGTAGGTGAAGGCTCGCTCGCTCTCCCGGACCTTCTGGGACAGCAGGCTGGCCAGGGACGGGAAATACACCCCTGCGAGCAATGGGAGCAAGGCAGGGAGCAGTCAGGCTCCTGTGCCCTCGTGAGCAAATCAAAAGCAAATTTAAAAGATCCAGCAGGACCTAAACACCGAGACAAAGCAACAAAACCTTTGGTGAATTCAAAACAGGGATATAAAATAAAATAAGTGAATCCATCGCCATGAAAGGTTTGTTTGTGCCTTCTCTGTAATCCCCTGTTTCATCATCACCGCTGCTACTGTAAATCCGTCAGTGCCAATGCACTTATCCCAATGGTTCCCCAGCGCTGCAGCTCGGCAAGAGGGAAGGAAAATCATCCCAAATTACCCAAAAGTTTTGGCAAGGACCAATTTTCCCCAAGTCCTTTGAAGGAGTTTTAAAATGTGGAAAATCAAACAGGAACAGTGATGATTTCAGAAGCCAGCAGCCCTTGTCTGGCAGAGAGGTTTCTACAGGGGAATGGTTTGTCAGCGACTTTCTCTAAAAATGTCACTTTTTTTTTCCCGTGGAAGTTCTGGATGTGGAGGCAGTTTTGAGGCAGAGAATTGCTCAAACACGGAGAAGGATTCATGCACTGCAAACCGCATGACTTGCATCTGAATTTACTGCACATGAGCTCCCCTGCAAGGAAGCCCCTGGGCAGACAGACACACAGACACGTGCTCAGGACAGAGGTCTCACCTTGCAGCAGCCCCATGAGGAACCTGGAGGAGGTCATAAAAACGAGATGGGCAGAAGTGACGTGGGTGAGCAGCGGGGTGAGGACCGTGAGGAACCCCCAGGCTGATGCCGAGAGGAGGAGGACTTTCTCACCTCCTATTCTGGAAGACAGAAAACACGTTATCAAAAATGAGGGGAGGGCGAAAGGGCAAAGTCCCCCAGTCAAGACTCAAGTGCTCTTCCCAGTTTAGCCTGTTTTTAAGAGCAACCTTTCAGTCAAACCTGTTCTTCTCTTACAAATGTCTTTAGCCCTCCGGGGAGTAGCTCTGACCTCCTCCCTTCCCACCTCCTGCTCCCCTGGAGCAGGCAGCGAGCAGCAGGCCACCAGCGTTGCTCTCACCGGGACACTGGCCGCCAGCGCTGCCCACCCAACTCCAGCACACACCAGCGCCAGGGACACCACCGCACTGATGCTCTCAAGTCTCTGACGGAGGGGAAGCCCAAGCTGCTGTCACCGTTCTGCTTTTCTTAACCAGTGACGGTGTTTTCTCTTCCATCTGCTCTTTTGCATCAGCTCTGCCTGTTAACATTTGGGTTTTTGCAGGTGTTTGCTTGCAAACTATTAAGGAACATAATTAAATAGCATAGCGCACTGCATGGATAATGTACTCCTTCCAGGCATGTGTTCCTCACAAAAGATTTCATAGGAAAGCCCTCCTCACTAAGAATTAGGGTGGCTGGGGAAAGGAGCTCGAGCAGGCAATTACTCAGGTCTTTCCTTACAGCTAGCTGGAGAAGTTGTTTTTTAATTGATATGATAAAATGGAGACACTCGGTTTTCCCAAACATGATGGAAACCGTGATGGGGGCTTGCTTGTGAAAAGATTGCATGAGAATATAGGGTGGGAAAACTGGAGGTGCTGAACTGAAAATGAAAATAGACTGTGCAGATCAAATAGAAAAAAAGCTGTATTCCTTGCAAAAAGGAAATATTTTCTTCTTGTGGTTAGTGATTGCAGCTATAAACCCTTCCAAATGGCTGTCCGGCACTGCAGGGATTAAAGTGTTTGTTAATGGACAAATAACACTCCCGGTGAGCAGCAGCTATGAACTATGCAAAGAGCATCAGCATTTACCACTTTTCTAAAATAAAGTCTGCTTTACACCCACTATTTCTTTCATCAGCTTAACCTGTAAGCTTGTGGCTTTGCTTTTTTTTATTCCAATTACTGAACCAGTGCTAAAAACAACCTCCATCAGAAAAATGATGCTGGTATAAAAGTGCTCTTCACTGTTTCCAGGTGAAAAATTAGACCCTATGTTGGTCTAAGTGTCCACTAACGTGAGTGTAGATCTCTCCCGGCAGCTGCTCTGCAGGAACTGTCCAGGCAGTAACGATCGTGTAGGCACTCCCTGTATTTGCTGGGGATTTTGCTTGTGCAAAGTCCTTCAGTGCATACTGCCCTATAAGCATAGCGGCAATTTCAAGACCAAGGAATCTAACTGGACAGTCAAAACTACATGTGTCCTTTCTGAATCAGAGCTGTAGACCCTGAGCGAGGCTGATGGAGAGACCTCAACTGCTTTCAGAGCAACCTGCAGTGCCCCATAAAGCTTCTCCCCACGGACACGCTTCACCCTTCCACCCCATCACTGTCCCAGGGTGAAACTTGGCACAGCCACTGTCAAGACTGGAACTGAGAGGTCAAAACCAAGCTAAGTGTCATTAAAAAAGCCCGAGCAGAGGAAAACATGAGAATAATTTCCAGTACTGATCACTGATATGTCCTCCGATAATCTGCGTCAAGCAGTAGCCCCAGAAGAAGCTGCTGAGCACTATGCCGGACTGCTTCTTGTCCCAGTCGAAGTGGGTGCTCAGGGCAACGGCGCAGATGGGCACGGTGACGCGGGCGCAGTACAGCAGGCACGTCCCCAGCAGCAACATCACCGTCCAGACGCGGGACTCGGGCCTGCAAAGATGAAGAGGAAGATGGGGAAAGCGCAGATGGAATGGTCTGCCTGGTAGATCCATGCAGAGCAAGGACTGACGGGTCAGACTGGTTTGCTTGCAAGCCGAGTCTGTCTTGATAAAATAAAGGTCAGCGCAATCCCCCTGTGGCACAGTGGTTCTGACACAGAGCGTATCGCATCTGGTGACTTTTATGAATGATGCTAACTTTCATCCCAAACACTATTTAACACCAGCAGCAAAATAATGTCTCTCCGTAGGCTGCAAGGTGGAACTGCCTGCTCGGGCATCACTGACTGTGGATGGAGGGAAAGGTGGGGCGAAACCTGGTTTGTTTGCTTTTTTCCCCAAACAAAAGCTTTAGAAACTGTTCTTTAAAAGATAAGGATAACAAAGGAAAGGTCAGTGCATGAGGTTGGAAGCATTTGCATGAGACACACCATCTTGGTAGCAAACATTTGCTATTCCCCAAGGGAGGTGGCATGTGTGTTACCCTTCCTTGGGTAGGGAGATGGAGGAATTCTTTAGTGAGACAAGACTGGGCTGAATGGCCCAGAGAGAGGAGCAAGATAATCCAGCCTGGTCTGATAAGAAGTTTAAGATAATATTAGTAATAATGTGTTAACAGAACATATTTTTTTGGTATGTGAGTACTCAGCCCCAAGAAAAGCGCTCCTGCAGAAGATACAGGCTGGAAATAAATAGGAAGGCAATTTTCTCTGCTCCGAGTCAGCAATATGCTTCTGGAGCAGAGACCCACATTTTGCTGCAAACCTGGAGCCCCAGGTGTAGGTGAACTCCTCTCCCTTCCCGCAGCCCCGCTAACGTCAGTCTGGGTCCCCCTTTGCCCGTGAATTACGGAGTTAAAAGCTTAGTAAGAACACCCACTATTTGTATTATTTGTATTTGGTTATTTTTATGCCCAGAGGCCAGAGCACAAAGCACTGAGCAAACAGACTCTCTCTGCTCCAGAGATGACTGGGGAATTCACTGTACCAGGGCATTAACCTCTGTGCTTTCCACCCTACTAAACATACCTGCCTTCTGCGTGGGAAACAACCTGGGTCACTTTTTATATTGAAATGAGCATTTACTTCTCTGTCCTGGAATTATGATAAATGCGGGTTAATGCCACACAGCACAAAACCATTTATAAACGTGTCAAATGGCCCGTCACAGAGGGAGGCAAAGGAACAATGAAAAGTAAAACACGCCAGGCAACTGTGCCCACTGAAGATGAATTTATTGCTGTTTCCCAGCGAGGCAGATAAGCAGCTCAGTGCCAACCTCTGGCAGGAGGAACTGAAAGTGTTTCAGTTGGTGCTTTGAAGGTTGGAACCGTTGTTACTGTGCACACGTACAAACGTACAAAATAACACATGAACTAGAAAACCTCACATATCTTTGCTGGAGGAATAAGTAACCAAGGGTTGACCTGCCTCAGTCATTTGAACTGGCTGATAAATGCTCTCAGAGTCCCTCCTGGTCCTACATCGAGAGGAAGGTATGCAGCAATCATATCTTAATTTCCTACAAAACCAAAGGCGATGTGTTTTTTTTAATCACCTGCCCCAGCCAGCTCCAGCAGCAGCGGCTCCACCGACTTCAGCTTGCTACGGCAAAGCACAGCAAAACCAAAGGCTCCCGGACGCCGCGTGTCCGGGTCAGACCAAGCCCAGCGGGCTGATACGGGCAGGAGTTTTGGGTACAAATCCCCCCCAAGGAGGCAGAGGGCGGGTGGGGGGTAACCGGCGATGGAAAATGTTACCCTCAGAGGGGTGTCTCAAGACAATCCGAGATCAGATGCTTGCAGGTATAAGCGACTGACCCGTGCCTGCCTAACCAGTGCTTCTGCACCCGCAGAAATGGGCTGTTGCCAGTCCGGGGCCATAATCTCTCCTGTTATCTACAGCGGCATGGCGCTGATTAATTTGAGCTATTGAACCTGCAACAATTGAGATGACCAAGTAAAACACAGCAGCCTGTGATGTGCGTAGGTATTTCCTATTATTTAGCCGCCAAGATAGTTTTCTAAATTGTGCTTTTCCCCCTGAAGCAAAGGGAGACCTTTATGAGCTTTCTCACGTTCTGGAGCGGGGCTGAGCTCTGCCTCTTCTCCTGGCAGTTATTCTGATAAGCGCAGCAGCATTTTAATGGAATATTAGATCGACAGTTCTTCCTTGGCCCTAAATCCTGTATGGCTGTGCATGGTGTAAGATGGAGAGAAAAAGACCTGTGCAGCTCAACTAGTCCTTACTCCGCTTCTCTTTATAATATTGCCAAGGTCTGTTCCCTCCAGCGGGTGTTTGCAACTAGTAAAAGCAAAACCCACGCGCAGCAACGCCAGCGTCCAAGGAAGGTGCAGGCGGGGAGAGCACGGTTTGGTGCTAACGGATTGAACCCAAAAAAGCGATGAGCAGGTTGCAGAGCCGCTCTGGCGTCAGGGCAGAGGGGCAGGAGGGAATGCTGTGAGCTCCCAGACTTTTTTCTCGCCCCGATGAGGCGGGCAGAGTCACCCAAGCCCCCAGCCCCTGCATTGGGGGCACGCAAAGGGATTTGGGGGTGGCGGGGGGGGGAGGCAGCCAGGCCGGCAGTGCTGGGCTATCCAGGCAACACGTCCGACCTGCCTGACAGCGGGGCACAGAGTGCCACGTGGCTCTCTGCAGAAGCAAGACACCATTCAAAGCACAGCGCAGATACAGCAGTGGGAAGGGATTGCCAAGCAGAGACGTTCTCCCGACAAGCCGCCTCCTCGGCTGATGTTTTGACAAAGCTCCAGTGAATATTTTTCTCTTGACTTCTATTCTTTTTCAAAAGCACTAAATAAGTCTTTGGGTATATGACACAGTCTCAGTGCTCTCTTTGATTACTACTCCATTCTATACATTCATATTCTTTTCCTATATGTTTAAATGCATCGGTGGAGACTTATGCTCAAAACAAGTGGGGAGTATAAAGACGGCTTCAGACTACCACTTGCTCCGTAGGTAGCATATCCAGCTAGGAAAATCCACTCAAATAATATGAGTGTCAAATGTAATCACTAGCTGCCCACACCCACCTGAAAGCATGGCAAGAATTATTTCTCTGCAAGGACAATCATGTGCTTGCATCAGAGGAAAGAGCTTTGTAAATGCATTTTCTCCTAATTACAGTTATCGCAGAGGCTGCCGATGAGTCAATGTTCTGCTCAGTGCAAAACAACAACAGCAAAGGTTACAGGAGAAACCTCGACTAGCACAAAGGGGAAAAATTAAAACTCTCCTTCAAAAACTAAAGAATAATGACAAATCAAACAGTAGTTTTTGTAGGTAACACCAGCCATCCGAGAAGTGGAGCTTCACCAGCATTAAGAAATTAAATCTAATGGCTTCCCTGATGAGGGAGGTAGAGATAATCTGTGCTGGAGATAACTAAACTGAGGCAGAGTAAAGCACATCCAAACCTAAGGAAGTCAGAGCCCTTGATGTTATCGGTGCCATCATGCCCGTCTCACCGGCCACACGGACAGACCGAGCATCTCCCCACAACCCTGTGCCGGTCCTGGCCGACCCCCAGCTACATGGGGCAGAAACCTCCGGGAGAGGGGGCAGCCACCTCCCAACCATCGGCAGGTGAATCACCGGAGCTTGTCTGGAGCCACCTAATTGACTTAATTGGGTGCCACGTGACGGCGGTGGCTCCTCACTGCCCAGCCTCTGCTCTCCCGACCTGTCATGCCTTTCTGCTTACAAGAAACAGGCACTGCAGGTGCATCCCCTTTTGCATGTCACCGAGACCCTCCTGACAGAGCAAAGCAGCCATGCAGCTACAAAACACTTCCTATTTCATAAACCTCCAACCACCACCCAGACAGACTATAATTAGCTCAAGCCCTAATGACTCTTCCTGGGTGGCTTTTTGTACGGCAGCAGCCCTATGTTTGAGCAGCCCTGCCTGGTGTCCCTTGGTTCTCCTCCTCCAAACACAGCCCGGGGTGCTGGGTGGTCACAGCTTTGCTTCGAAGCATCCAGTGATTCCCCTGGGACCCAGCTCCCACCAACTGAACGGGTCCCCTGCCTAGGGCATGGTGGTTAATATTGATTTTCAAGGATGCCCGAGAGCCCCAAAGGGGCAAAGCCGAGCCGAGCCGTCCCACGGTGGAAGGAGAGCCAGCAGCATAGGGTATCTTTATTTGCAATATGTTTTCCTGCTGGAGGAATTTCTCCGGTAGATGCCACAGAGCAAATATTTATTCAACTTTATTTCTCTTGACTTGCCTCCCTCCTTTCCCCCAGCCTGCAGGTCTGTCTGTTTGCAGACACTGCAGGTCACTGTTAAAATGGACTTGCTGGAGTTTAGGCTATCAATTAGATTACAGTTTAGTATCCCCTTCACGGCACGAGTCTGGACCGTCAGGTATTTTCAGGTGGTAAGAGAGCCGTGTTAGACAGCAAGACTACGAACAGTCTGTCCCAGCAACAGTTCTTGGCCAGAAGCCATCTCCGAGGTTTGTGGGTGTTTTCCATAACTGGAATTGGAAGTGGGAGAAGAACTGGGAGCTGCAGCTCCTGATCTGCATCGGAGCTGCGCCATGGCCAAGGTGGGCGCAGGTATCGGTGGCGGGGCATCCCGCCCACCCCCAGCGCATCTCTACCTCAGTTTTTTTCTGTAAAAAGAGACTGAAAATCGCTCTGTGGGAGATGCACGGAGGGTACTTCAGCTGGAGCCACCTCCAGTGCCCCCAGCCCGCTCGCTCGACCCAGGCACCAGCAGCGGACACTCACTCGGCCCTGCAAGAACCCCAGAGCAGGATGGGGACGAGCCCACGTGGTGGTACTGAGCTCCCAGCCAGGATGGAGGGCCACCAGCTCCAAACCAAGGGCACCCAGCAGCCCAAACATTGGGCCACCTCCCAGGGGAACGTCCCCAGCACGGGCAGCCGGCGCCTGTGGTCCCCCCTGCGCCTGGTCACCTGCCACACTGCAGCCTGGGGACATTTCCCTCCTCGTCACCCATTCCCAGCCCCATGGGAGCATCCCCCTTCGAAAACTTCTTTTCCAGCTTACCTGCCTATGGCTTTAATTTACAGTAATCTCCAACAAAACCACAGCCTGACTGACGTGGCGTAAACACAGCAGTCACGCAGACACTCCTGTGCGAGGAAATAATACCCAGGCAGGTATTTTTAACCCGGTTTGACAGTCTTCTCACTTCTCTCTCTTTGTTTTTCTCAACAATTTCTCCTTCCCTTGAAAATCGAACACGCTTGTCAAGAGAGAGGTTTGGGTTCTTTTTCCCCTTCCTCAAGTTGATTTTGTCATGCTGCAGACCGGCTCCAAGCTAATGATTTGTCGCTGTCAAAAGCAGCTTTGGGGTTTAGAGGAGGTTTTTTTTTCCCCCCCGATCCACCAGCTAACAGCCAACAAGAGCAGCACAGAGGACACAGGGCTTTTTTTCCTGGGAAAGCTGCTGGCTTCCTGTCAGCCTCCTGTGCACAAACTCCCTCCGCAGAGCCGCAGATGGCAACAAAGTGGTGTTCAGCAAGCGCGGCTCTGGGTTTATTCCCTCTCTTCATTTCTCGCTTTCGGCAAAAGCAAAGATGAAATTAGATTTCAGCAGCTCGTATGAGCTGGAAATAGTTGTTAAGTCCAAGTGGAGGCAGTGGGAAAATGCAATAACGAAGCGCACGCGTGCTTTGCACGCTGATCTAAGGGCATACATGGATCAGCCAGGAATGAAACGCGTGTCTTGCTTACATTTTCCACGTGAAAAAAGTTCTCAGCAGGGGCATGACTAAAACCAGGGTGAGGAACTTGTACAATAAAAAAACCCCAACCACCAAAAAAAAAAAAAGGCAACTAAAGCTGCAACATGGTGTTGACAAAAGATCAGGGCACAGAACTCCGAAAAACAACGTGACCGTTGGCTCCGGGCAAAGAGCGCAGTCAGGCGACTGGAGACCAATTTGTGGCCGATGGTACAACTCCTTTATCTCTGGAGCTTAAAGAAACTGCTATAATAATCCCTTGTCTTCAGATGTAGCCAGAGGCTGGGAGATGCAGAGTGGTTTCAGGAGTCATTTGCTTCGCAGGATACACTGACTTTTCCATGTTGTATTTCTCTCCTGGAGGCACTATCCAAAATGCGATCCCCATGTCTACTGCTGGATCTGCCCGTGGCTTTGTGTGCGACCTGCAGCAACAGATTTCTCTTCGCAGCGCTTCGGTCTTCCCCCAATTAAACCAGAGATGCTAGAACACATCTACTGCCTGAGGAGTCCTGCTTTGGCATGTTAAGATTTCCATTAAAAAGTGCTATCTAAATGTCCAGACGGGCTACATAAACGCAAGGGCTTTTTCAAGCCCCAAACAGAAATCCCTGAGTGTTGTTCTTGGAAGAGGAAGAGGAGATAGGTGATAACGGAGCCATTGGAAACCTGCAGAAAAGTTTGGGAAAGGCAGCCAGAGAGGCAGGATAAAACGTAGGGCAAGAACAGTGGAAGAGGAAGGAAAAGCCAGCTGAAAAAAGGGAGGACAAAAGAAGCAGCAGCATGAACAAAGATGGAAAAATAAACCTGCCAAGATAACTGTTTATCTCTCCTTGCACTGTCGGTGCAGACAGATCTTGGAAGGCTGCCTGGCATGTCTTTTGTTGGAGCATGAAAGGAGAACCCATGTCATTTCCCCCACTTGATAAATCCTTGCCTCCATGGCAATAACTCATTACTTGGAAACGTTGAGAGCTATTTATTTGCATATGCTGTTCGAAAACTGTCCACCACATGGATTTGAAACCATCCAGTGAGGTATTTTATACAACTTGACCAACCTGTTCGCATGATCTGGCAGATCGCTCCCCCTTTCTGCTCCCTTCCCGTTCCCACCCTCTGACTTCAGACCATAAAGCCTCCATAAAGCCTCCCCAAACAAGGGCTGCGACCACGCGTGTGTGTCTACACCAAACAACAGGGAGGTGATCTCTGCTTCTGTGAATTACTGCAATACAAATAATGATCTGATTGGAGTTGTGGTTATCCTGCTGCTCTTTCGCATTAACCGGATTCTTTCAATTACTAGCAGCACTTAAGATGGTCAGAATCGCTTCAAAATACGTAAGTCTTGATAAATAAATCATCTCTTCTGTTTTGGAAAGTGTTATCGATGGTTTGCATTTTTCAAAGAGATTTGGGAAACCAGAGAGTTCATTCTGGCCAAATGTATTAAGTTTTTTTTCTGGAGGAAAAACATCTAAATGGAAACTTTGTTTCACGAAAATTTGGCGTGAGGATCTTCCTTTCCCACCACTCCCATTTCACAAAGACTTAGGGAAAAGTTAGAAAGGGGGAGACAGAGAGAAGGAATTTTCCTAACTGCTTTTGGGGGAAAAGAATCTTAAAATTTTAAGCAACCCTAGTGCCAAAGGTCTGCTTTTAGGACCTACCCCCTTACTCTTGAGAGGAGCATGGGTTTGATTAGACTTCCAGGTCTCTGACTGCAGGAAAAGTCTCCCTCGGGACGGCACTTGAAAGCCAGCTATCGGCCTGCTGCCACTGCGGGAAGCGATTGATGATAAACCTCAACTTACCCAGCGGCTGATTGCTGCTGGAAGGGGCAATTCCTCCCCTTGGCCACGCGTTCCTGTGCCGGCACCGCTGTCACCTGCCCCCGTGCCTGCCCCTCCACTCCGCTGCCGGGGCGAGCTCGCCACGGGGTCACACCGGCCCCGAAGGCGAAGGGGAGCCGGGAGCCCGTGGGGCAGGCCACCGCAGCGGCAGCCAGGCACTGGTTCCTCTTCCCAGCAGCGTTAAACCGAACCAAATTTCAAAAGCGCGGAGGGCAACACGGTGAAGTCCAGGGGCTCTCAGTTTGGAAAAGCCTCTGACCATCACTTCCAGCTGCCCCATGGCACTTCTGAATCATCATCTCACCCCGCCTCAGACGGGAGCAGCGGCAGATCCTGAGGTCGAGGTGCCGGATGACTTTCCCAGGGTGGCAGAGAGGAGCAGCGCTGCCCCAGGTATCCCAGCTCCGTCCCTGGTTCGTAGCCTGTGCTCCAAACACAAGACCACCCTGCGTTTGCTCATGCCCCTACTGTTGACCGTGGTCAGTTCGGGCTTAATAGTATTTTTAAGTATTTTAATTACTTAACTTGAAGAACAGTTCGTGCTGTCTAGCTGCTTCCCAGCTACTATTCCAGACTTTATCTTAATTAATTACTGTCACCAGTACAAACATCCCTGCTGGAACATTTCGATAAGAACCTCATAGCGGTTTCAACGGCATGTTTAAATAACTGACTACAGGCCAGAAATAAGCTCAATAGACTTTTTTGTCCCCGCGTTTCACGGTAATTCCGTATCTTCCCCCTTTCCTCTACCGTCTCTGTTGGAGTCAGCGGAGTGAGACAGCGGGGATTGCCCAGGGCGGTGGGACCCTGTCCCCCGTGTCCCCCGGTGCCGTCCTCCTGCACCCCCGGAGGGCAGCATCGGGGCCGGGGAGAGGAGGCTCTCGGACCGGCGGCATCCCGGCCGCTGTCCCGGCGGGGAGCACCGAGCACCTCCCGAAACCGCCTCTCCGGGGAACGGTTCGGGCTGCCTGACCCCCTCCATCCCGAAGCCGCATCTTTCCCAGGAGCTGCATCAAGAGGTGGTGGAAGGCGGAGGGGGGAGGCCTCCGGCTGACCTTGCCCGAGGCTGCGGGGGGGTCCCGGGGCCGGGAGGGGACCGGCCGGGGGATGCGGGGCGGGGGGGGGGGAGTCCCGGACGAGCGCTGCAGCCAGGGGAGCGGCTTTCCCGGGAGCCGGTCCAGCCTTACCTGGACCAGTACGGGTCCCCGCCGCCATCCCTCCTCATGCCGTCGTGCTGCGCGGCCCGGGGGCCGTGCTCGGCGCCGCGCACCGGCACATTCTTGCCGCCGCCACCCGCGGCCATGCGGGCAGCGCCTTCCGCCTCCGCCGGCTCACATCGCGGCGGCCGCCGGCTCCCTCCCCCCGCCGAGCCGCGGCCACGTGTCAGCGCCTCCCCGCCGCCTCCCGCCGCGCCGTTCCGGGAAGTCCCGCCGCCCGCAAAGCGGCCGGGGGCGGGCGGGATCCCGCTGCCGGTCCCCCGTCCCCCTCCGGTCCCAGAGCAGCCTCGAACCCGCGGCAGGAGGAGGGTGCCCGGGCGGGGACGGCGCCCGGCCCACGGCGGGGTGGGGTCGGGTCGTTTTCTCGGTCCATCGCCCACAAACTTGTGGGTTTTTTTTTCTCTTTTCCTGTTTTTTTTTTTTCTTCCCCTCCTCCTCCGGTAAATACTTACACCTCCCTCGGCAAAATGGAGCGGGGCTAACAGCGGGGACCGAACGGGGTCTCTCCGCTCCCTCCGGCAACCTGGGAAGTGCATTACCCGCACTTTTGGTGAGACGGCCCCCTGCTCCTCTAGCTTTCCAGCAGAAAAGCCTGTCTCTGCTTTTTGAGGATTAGAACTGAATATGATATTCCCATCCAAGGAATTTAAGGAAACAATAGATAGGAATCAGTGTTGTTACAGCTTGATTTAACTCTGTTGGATAGAGCTGTTGCCTTGCTGTAAGTATCTGAGAGAGATAATCAGACTCCTTTATGGAAACAGATAATTAAAATGATGGCTATCTCGGTCCAAAACAAGAGCAATACGAATAAGCAGGTGGGGGAGCGTTGTTAAGACATTGTTCAGGTGATTCTGTGGCTGTTAGCAGCTTGGATGCAGGCATGGCAAAACTTGAGGTCAGCAAAGGATGGAGGAGCTCCCACGCAGCTGGACCAAGGTCATACGTGCCCCTTGGGAAAGGCACCAGAGCTGCTGGGCTGCACCAAAAAGTACCGGGCGCAGGTGCAGGGCAGACACCTCCCATCTGCTACTCCTGCAGCCAGCAGCCTGTAAATGCTCATTAAAATGAAGCCTGTAGCAGACTAATGTTTAGCTAACTCACCCATTCTTCTCCTAACATGAATACTTCGCAGGTCCCTGAAGAGCACTTAGCTACTTAAATCAAGAGGGGTAACAGTATTGTTGAGCTGGACCTTAGAGAGTGAAAGAGCAAAAAGGCTCCTCACACACCATAGAGACAACTCCAGAAGAAGGAGGTTTGTCACCAGGGCTGACAAAAGCAAAAAATCATAAAATCATACTTTGTCCTTTGCTTCAGCATTTCTTCCTCAGAGGAAAGAGATCTACCCCAAAAGGCCTGTGGCATAGCCACACACAGTCACATAGACCTGCTACCAGCAGAGGAAACAAATACAACAAGCTTTGCTACAAGTGGAAACTGAGGGGAACCATGTGTAGTAACCACAGGGCTTAGCCTTCGTCCAGTTGTAGGCTTTCCTCCCTTTATTTGGACAGGAGACTGGAAACTATAAAGAAAGTATTTTTATTCACTCTGCTACTGTGCCCGTTTCCAGAAGAGGGAGCCAAGTCATGGTAAAATGCAGCCAAAAATCAAAACCATTGTTCAATATGATTTTTTTAAATAGTGCATATGTTTGGAGTTAATTCGAGGCAGGAGGGGAGATGAGTGCTGATGTAACTGCAGAAGTGAAATGCATGTAGTAAGCTCAGAAAAGAGCCGAAGAGGTCTTGGGCATGGTGCAGTAACCACAGATAACCAAAAACTTATCAGCCGGGGTCTGAGTTAATACTGTTAAGTCTCACTGCTGTGGGATGCAAGCACCTCCAACACAGACGCTGCAACAGTGGCTACTAACTTACTAAAATGATGATTCAATTTGGAAATCAAGCACATAGCACAAAGTTTTCTTTATTTGTTGTACTCTTCAGTTCCTCTCCTTGTACTGCTCAGAATCACCTCTTCATATAATAGCTTCTTTGACTAATTTGCTTCTCACGTAAGAAGCTAGTTTCACTGTCAAAAATAGCTGCAGTTAAAAAAAGTGTTTGAGCGTAACATCCATCACATGCACATAAATAAGTTTAAAAAGTAAAAACACAGACATCGTTCCTTTCACTGCTGCATAATTTTCTGGAAGCAAACCTCCCACTGAGCTGATTAAATGGCAAATGGAATCAGTTCAGAAGACAGGTGCTGACTAAAGAAAATAATCTTATGCAAGAATACAATCTCCTCTAGTTTTTCCTGTGTTCAGCTTAATCTGTCAAAAGATTAAACCAAAGAAAAGATTATTGGGTTACTATTTGAGCTGGCATTTACTATCACTGAAGTTTATCCAGACAATGGTTGTATTATTTGAAGATTTTATGAAGTTAAGCACAGATCAAGACCAAATCCTGAAGGGGTGTGAAAGGAGAAACAGGCTCACACATTCCATAAAGGACAATTGTCGTCTCCTGAAAGGACAGCCCAACTGCCGCTTGAAAGCTCCCTGCTAACCAAGAGCAGTTTCAGTGCAGCTTCTCCACACTCTGAAGAAAGAGCGTGTGGTTTCTAGTGCTAAATAATGCAACTTTGCAAAATTGCTGCAGACAGCAATACACGGAGACTGCTTTTAAATGAACAGCAGCTCCCACGCAGAAATTCATCCCGGTGGGTACAAGGTAGCACCATATTCTTGGAGTCCCCATTTAACGTGAAGGGCATGACAGAGAATGCACAGGGCTTTCTGGTTCTGAGGTGCCTGAATGCATCAAGGGGCAGCCCGCCGGTAGTTTGGCCAATCTTGTCCTTAATTTAATCCTATGAAGGCAGGAGAGGAAAGGAATAAAAAGAGTTTCTAGCACCTCGACGTGTCCATTGGGAAGTACAAATCCTTCTGAGGGTGCTGTTCATAAGCTTTGTGTTTTGTCTGCACAGCTGAGCACAGAAAGCAAACCGGCTGACGAGCAGGGCTGGGGACACCGTTGCTCACGCAACACCTATAAACCCTACTCGTCCCTTTTTGTTAAGAACATTACAGCAGAAACAAATACTGACCAGTGACATTGCTTCTGGATGGAAGAGAGATCTACAGTGCAGGTCCGAACCCGTCTCAACTTGCTGCAGCCTAAAGGCAGATTTAGGGCAAAACATGACACCATATCCTTTTATATTCTTGGAGGTAAGTATCTCAAGGATGCTTTCAGCTGCTGTTGACAGCAGGAGGCCCCGTTACCCGTGAAGATAAGACACACAGGGATCACGCTCCAACTCAATTTAATAAGCTTCGTAACGAACTTGGACAGAAAGTGGTTTGAAATAAGTCGAGCAACACTCATCTACTAGTCAAGGATTTTTTTAAGTAATGCTTTTAAGCTTATACTCAAGCATACAAAGCATAAATTTTACAAATTAAAAACAATAAAATCATCCTAGAATAATGTAACGGCTTCCCCTATATGTACAAGGAGTGGAAAGGAGACAGAATTCTTTCCAGGTAATCATCTCACACATCTTAAGTGCTACATAAGTGCTCTCCACATTCATTTCAATTTTTCTTTTAATGTGGGTGGAAGGAGCTGAAAGTGTTTCAATGAAATCATCTTAAGCAGAGAGAGGTACTTCACCTGGTTTCAAGCTGTATATATTTGCCTCTTCAAAAGTCTTGAGAGGAAATGCTTTCCTTAAAATTCTGCTGTTAGTTTCTGTGCAGCAGCCTCTGTTTTTCCAGCTATATAAAATTAAACAGTTCAGTAAGTATTTCTCAGAAAGTACCACCAGTACTTCGTCTTCATGGAAACCTGCTATCCCCCACCCTTCACAAATGACTCCATTGTACAACAGAAGCAACTACGGTTTAGCTTAGGTTTGACAGGCAGAAAAGAAACATGGTAACAGCGAAGACCACAGTTATTAGGGAGGTGATAGGTTTTGGAAAAGGAGAGAGATTCGTAGCCTAATCAAAACACGCTTGATATACAGCCTTTCTGCGGAGGCATATAAGACAGGATAATTTACAAACCAACTTCTTCATGTCCACAGCATTAATGAAAAAAATCTTACTTGCTTTCAACAAAGGAAAGGTTGGGGGAGGAATGAGTGTAGTGTACCACGTTTAATTACCAGATTTGTTTGCCACCGTTGAGTTTGGAACAAATCTTCTTACAAAAGTTATTTTTCATATTGTTCTAAATGACGTGGAACAAAATATGTATTTTTACACTAAAGCAAACTGATCAAAGTGGCATTTAATAACATTTGTTAAAGTGGTTATCTAACAAAAATGGGTTAACAAAATCCCATTCATTAGTAGTCACCAAATAAGACACTTCTCATGCATATGACAAAAGTTCATTCGTGTACTGAGACGTCTGTTTACTGTGTACAATATTTCCATAAATTATATGTTTCACAGCCCCTACCATTCAAGAATATTTCAAACAGATTATATATTATATTTGTATATGCAAACTATTTTATATACACTAATATAAAGATCCTTAGAAGTACCAATATCACTACCTTTATGCTTTCTCTAAAATGCATAGCTTTCGAATATTTTCTTGCAGTTACCAAAAACTTTACAGATTAAAGCTGCTTATCAATGTGGCATGTTCATAAAAACAAAGTGAAATAGTTCTATACTAATTTTATATTAAACCCCTTAAAAAACATGTTTATTTTTTAATGGAAAAAAACCCAAGCTAGTGAAAATTCAAGTAATCTATGCTCAATCTTTGCCCAAATACTATACGAAATCAATGCAGCGTTCTAGAAGTACAGTGAACTTCTCAACCAGGACTGTAATACTGCATTTCTCATGGAGAAAAATGCTAGTCATGCCACAAAAACGCACCACTTTCCACTTCATCCGGGAGAAGCTTTAGATGAGATTTAACAACACAAGCGTCAGAACAGAGGAAAAACTGATCAGTTATATATGAAGAAATTGGAGCTATTCCAGTTTTGTTTCTGCAGTTTGTTATTAAACAAAGTTACATTAACCATACAGTTTCTCACAAACTAAAAGTTATACATGGTTTTTAGACATCAACCGACTGGAAAAAGCCAAAAAAAAACCAAAACCAAAACCCCCACCAAAAAAACCCCAACCCCAAACCCCACAACTGTTAAAAGTTTGGTGTTAGAATAACCAGCCTGGGTGAAGGAAAGCCAGACCGCTGTTGTAGTTGGGGGGCTACTGACAGCTTGTTTGTTATGTATAAACTGTAAGACCTCCATACCACTAATGCCTCAAAGTGGAGAACAGAACGATCAGTAATAAACAGGAACAAATAATTTTGTTATATCCATCATCTAGCTTAACCTTGGCGCTCCGCGTCCCTATAGCTGCTTAACAAACAATGGTTTCCCCCCACAAAAAATAGCTACACAAGTAAACAGTGTTCACAGTAATGCAATCAGTAACAGGTTTTGTTAGTTTCCGTAAGTCAGGTGTATCTGCAAAGCTTTATACAGTTTAATGCGTAAGTATTCCAGTAAAATTAAGTGAAAACTAAGTTTCATTCTACAGGGTAATATCTACCATACAAGACTAGATTATGTACAGTATGGGACTGGTGTGACAACTGCCAGTGTTTCATGATGTTAAGCTATTTCACCCATCAGCTCGGTCTTTGTTCAGCAAAGCTGTAACTTGATATACGGACCTAAAAACCTAGAGGTCGATTTGGCAAGTTTAGTACTTACTACCGCTGGATATACACCAGCGTACAGTGCTGCAAAACTGAGTCGACCAGAACATCCCATACCCAGAAGATTACAATTTGTCGACTTGAAAGTCTGGACTTCACATGTAAAACATTAAAACTATAATCCTGACTGGAGTGAGGACAGTCAGTAAACAAATACAGGTGAAGATGAACTGCATCTCTTCAGAAAGGTATGGAAGAATTGAGAAAATGCAAATTTCTGTTTTCAGACAGCCCTGCTCTGCTCAGCTCAAGGCATAAAACCAGCCCAAGTAGCTCTAAAACTATGATTCTTATTCAGCAAGCATAAAGGCAGATCCTGCACAAGATGATGCATCAGAGGCTTCAACGAGCATCTCTCCCCTCCACTTCATTTCCTAACACCAGCATGTCTTTCAGCTTACGAACATGCAGTGGCCTTCAAAGCTTTAGTAGCCTGCTGGAATCACTGCAGTGTCTACAGCTGCAAATTTAATCCAGGGGGGAAAGGCCCCTGTTAACAAAAACCCTCAAATGCCTCTGGGGGCCATTTTGGTCATTCGTGAAAATCAAGAAAAATCTTATTTCCACCAATACCCCTCCTGAAAAGATGGGTCACTGATCCGTTATGAACATAGCTCTCACCATATAAAGCACCAAAAAGTCAGAAACAAGGAGGGGGGAAAAAAAAAAAAAAAGTCCTTAAATTATGATTTACAAGTTTGTACACTATTTCCTAAGCAAAAGGTTGACCTTAATGCAAAGTTTATAGATGAACACTTGACCAGTTACTTTTAAGGGGAATGTATATCTGGCTATAACTTAAAGGTAGAAAATATTCACTGTTCTATATACACATTTCAAACAGGAGACAGTTAAACTTAACTGAATAGTTGCCAATATAACTCCGTATTAACTCACTGGCCACTAAACTAGGCATCAGTAGCCAATTAGAAAGCTTGAGTTCTGTACTTTTAAAAATGCTATTTTTCCTGTCCTGTTTAATTGTTTTTTAAAAATGTATTATAGTGCATAGCCTAAGTCAGACTTTCAAAGAGATACAGCGCCTTTCAATGCAGTTTTTGCAGCATTTAAAAGGGACTTTTCTCCCTTCAAATTAGATGTTCATTGAAAAATCTGAATTGAGTGCTGTACTGTAGTAAAAATATTTCAGTCACAGACTGATATAAATGTATACTGTGCAGTACTAAGATTGTTTGATGTCCATCTGCACACATTTTACTTGGGTTCTTCAATTGTCCCCTTGCTGAGGTCTGTCATTTTGGGATATTTCACTTTCTTCTGGTCCAGCTCATTCTGAGCCCACAGTAGTAGTTTCAGTAATTTTGCCAACTTGGGTGTTGATTCACGATTTTCATAGTCTAGAACAGCTTGATTAACCTCACTCCATACCTGGAAAAGAAATACTGGAGTTCAGTAATAATTTTCGTATGATTAACACAGCTAATGTCACACAGACATTGACAAGATCACACCTAGAGTGTTAATTCCTCAGAACATGGTCAGGACAAAGCTCCATAGACTATGAGCCTGGAGAAAACAAGGAAGAGAGCCAAGTAGTTGAAGACATTAACACCAGTTTTTTTGATCTCGCTTAGGAAATACTTCTGTTCTTTTGCATACCACTATATACATTTTTTCTAAACATTTCAAAAATATTTCGACATTATTTTCACCACATACGAATAAAAGACATCGATTTCCTTTTGAGAAAGGACTACCTTCTGTCGCTGCATCATGTTAAGCAAGTCTCCAAATGGTGATTCTTCGGGATTATCAAAGGCAAGCAAAGCCAGCGTACGCTCCATTTCTGTCAGGCATTCCCTGCTCTCCTCGCCTTGTTCCGCTAATTGGGTCTGAGCAAATTCCAGAGCTGCTTCTGTCTCACGCTGCCGAATCAGTTCGATCAAATGCTGCTGCTACATACGAAAGACACAGCAATATTAGCTAAAGAAATTAACAAATCTTCAGTATTTCAAGACTGTAATCTTCAGACATTAGTGTGTAATTTGAGACAAACGCTAATCCATAATTTGACAGTTTGAGGTCAATTATTCTCAATGTGTGAGACAAGGAGCAGCAGACTTGTCTACAACATCTACTGAAAAAGGTAACCTGACGCTTTTGAGTAACATGTTTTGAAAAGATGCGTTACTAAAGGAAGTACTAGGAATTCAGACTAACAGTAACTGGAAGTTGGCAAGTCACACACCACTGCTGCCATTACAAGTTTTCATGTTACTAAGTGTATATGATGGTTCCTGCAGCATGCCACAAAGTTTCCCGTTGCTACAAAACGATGCCAAGAGCAAACACTTGAAATTGCATCCATCTTCAGTCACAAACCTCCCAACACACTTGTAAAATCTGCACTACTTTTTCCAGTCTCTCAGCAACCTCTAAAACAAAGATAAAGTTTGCCACCTGTCCTTACCTGCAAATGAAAGTAAAGATATCTGTTTGTATCTAGCAATTCTGGATGGAGGCTGTTTATTAACGCAATGGCTTCTTGAATCTGTCCTTTCAATATCATTTCTCGAATTTTTATTCTTTCATCGAGAGTCTCTAAATCAACACTGGGTTCAATTCCAGACTCCATTCGAAATTTCTCTGCTGCTTCTTTAAAGCCCTCTGAAATAGAAACATTTTACCTATAAAATATATTTTATGAAACACTTTAAAAAACTCATCAGTTTAAATGAAAAGATTTGAGTACTGCTTGCGCATTTTGGGGGTTTAAAGATTAAGTCTGAACTTCTGAAAAATTCTTCTCTATTTAAATAGGCATTTATCCAACAGGCATCTTACAGTACATGCTTAATTCATTCTTAACTCACATGCCCTCATTCTCTAAGGATGCATGCAACTTGTAGTCTGATATCTCTTAACTTGAAAGCTTGTTTTATACTTAAATAGAGCAATGTACTTATTCCAAAATAGGATTTTCAAAATTTGGGTGGTTTTGCTTCTCCCTCCAGCCCCCAAATCTGTTTACACAGACCTAGCAGGTTTACTGAGAAGAAACAGAAAATGAATTTTGCTTTCTCATACTAACACCGTATTTTTTTTAAGTTATAACAGCTATTTTAAATCCTAAGTCATGCCTTCATATACACAAAAATTATTTACGCCACCCACAAAGATGCTCTTCCTTCATCCCAGAGGCTTTACCTACACTCCAATGTAAACAGGGGTGTAGATCGGATACAAATGCCTCCGCCCTAGTATAGCTTACTGTGATGGTATGCATCATAATTACTAGGGACAATTTCCGAGGGTTTTTGATTGTTCTAAGTATGAAGTTAGGCTATATGCTGAAGGGGTTAATATTTTTGGTCTCAAACTATTTTGACAACAGTGTCCTTTTAGAGTTCATCTTTCTAGCCAGTTAAAACTTGCTTCTGATAGTTGTTCTGTGCAGCTTTCAGAGTGCTACTTAACAACTGCAACATATCTTGAACTCTGTTTTAATGGCACAAAAAAGGACATCATACAGAAGTGGGTCATGTTTGTTTACAGCATTCCAGAAAACACCTTCTTTTCTGTACCTTTTAGCAGAAGAGTTAAGGTTAATAAATGTCACGTCTATTGCATGATAACTGCTCGGTCTCTGCATCTTAGTGAGTTTCCACTTAAGAGAACACAAAAGCAGTTGTACATTGCTAAGAGAAGCCAACAGCAACCACGAAGTCCTCAAAGCCCTTCACTTCACTCCATCTAGCAGCATATTCTAGCCAAAACTGTCTGTCTTGATAAAATAAGTGACATGCATTTAAGAGCCTCCTAGCATTACTACTCATTTTCACCTGTAACAAGGTAGTTCATGATAAGGCGGTTCATGTCTGCTCTCTGGATATGCAAGTTATTAAGTTTTTCCATCCATTCATCTTTCGTGATTTCATCAGGTTTTTCTGCATAACTCATCCTGGACTCTTACTACAAGAAAAGAAAAGCATCTCATGTAACATGATTCAAGAAGAAGTAAGTTTAATGTGTGTAAGCACTGTGTTACTACCATCTTTGTATCTTTCTTATGAGATCTTTTAAATTAATAATCCAAGAGACCCTTTTATCTCAAACCACAACTTTACATTTTTCTCCTCCTTGTTCCTGCTCTCTTTCACATCTACTAGCCAGTCTCTAAAGCTGCTTTCATCAATCGTCAGAATAAAAAAAAAAAAAAATCAAATACCACGTTCTTATACTTACTTTTAAATCCACTCCAAATAAATCTTGTTTAGAATTTACACAGCACACAGAGCACCACAGTGTGAAACAAGTGAATCAAAGAGTTTGACAGCTAGCCAGAAAAACTGTAACAAACATTTAAAGCAAAGCCTATGTAAACAATATTTGCTTTAAAGTTTTCACCAAAACTTAGATAGGATACCTCCATATATTGTATAGCTACAAAAATGTACATGATACATTACCCAACATACAACTAAAAGACTTACACTAGCTTAGCTTCGCTGTCCCCAAAAGTACTCCTGTCAATGCTACTAAAATGTTATCTCCTAGTATTTTTCTCGACAATATTTTTTTTTTTTCAGATTCCTAAGCAAAGCGCTTTGCTAAAGCCGGCATTTAATCATTTTTACCTTCAAGTCACGATGACAGGGGCAGCGAAGGGGGAGGAGAGGCGGCAACAACAACAGCAACAGGCACCGCCACCCCTCTCAGACAAACACGAGTGGCAGCGCGCCTATCTCATCACCAGCCCACTTCCAACAGGTTTTTCTTTCTCTAAACTACCGCCAAAGCCACACCGCACCCAGGAAAGTCGGACAGCGGGAGGCAGGATACGCCCGGGGCCGGCCGAGGGGCCGATCGGTCCCCGGCCCCGCGTTCACGCCGCTCCCAACCACGCGGCAGGGGAACGGGGCTCCCACCGCAACGGGCTGCTGCGGCGGCCCGAGCCCCGCGCCGCCCCCGCCCGCTGGGGCACCCCGACCCTCCCCCGACGCCCCGCAACCCCCGCCCGCCCCCGGCCCGCCGAGGCGCTGCCCCGACCTGGCCCTCCCCGGGGCCCGGGCCACCGAAGCGCTCGGCCCCGCTCGCCACAGGCCCGGCGCCTTCCCACCGCCCGCAGCGGTCGACAGCAGGCCGACCCGCCGGGCCAGAGGAAGGGCCCCGCCAGTCCCCCGTCCCCCGAGGGAAGGAGCGGATCCGCCGGCACCATCTTACCGAGCGCGCCGCGGTGCCGGCTCCGACGCACGAACGCGGGCCCCTCCGCCGCCTCCGCCAGGCCGCTGGCGCGCGGATCTCGCGAGAACCGTCCTCTCGGCCAATCAGCGCCCGGAGAGAGGCGAGAAAGTGCAACCATAGAGTCGGCCCGCGGGACAGAGTGTACGTCTGTCCATGTAGGTACACACCTCCAGTGGGGAGCTGGTACCACAGAGACGGCGGGGGGTGGTGGCGCCGCAGTACCATAGAGATTGGGCGCGATCCCGCCAGGGCTACCATAGAGCGGCGGCGGCCGAGGTGCGGGGCGAGCCTGCCTGCAAGATGGCCGCAAGATGGCCGCCCTGCCGGCTGAGGCAGCCGGGGCGCCAGTGCCAGCCCGTGGGATGGGGGTCACTGGAGTCAGCGGGGCCGCTGCGCCGAGCAGGGTAGAGGGCCAGGTCTCGTTCCTTCCCTGCCTCCCCTCAGCCCCTCTTCGGCTCCCGGCCGCAAGGCAGGCGTCGGGGCAGGGCCTGTGCTGGCTCCGCCATGCTGCCTTCCTCCAGCGGTCGCGACCACCTCTGCCAGGAGCTACCGCGGCCGCTCTCTGGGTCATATCCCTCCCTGACGCTTTGATAACGTCTCAGGTGACAGCATGGACCTCCTTGGGAGAGGGACACCAACCCTGGCAGTAACAACTGAAGCAGAAGTTGATCGATGGGCTGGTCCGGTCCCTGCTCCCATGGGGTGTGCGCGGGCAGCGCCGTGTGAGGGTGTCACTGCTCCTGCACGGACATAGCGGGGTCCACCATAGCAGCGTTGTTCCAGAGCCTTGCTTGGCAAGGGTTGGCCATTGGAGCTCAGACTGCTGCCGGCAGAGTCGGCCCTGCCGGTCTGCCAGGATAATGGAAAGGGAGGTGGGTCTGCTATAGGTCCCAGCCAGGTATATCGAGGTGCAGTTCCGCCAGTTCCCGCTGCTGTTGATACGCTGGACTGTGAACTGTCGTGGCTGAGGGCTCTGATTTATGATCTCTGTCAAAATTTGTGTTGGCTGCTGAGGAGAGTTAATAAACTCACTGCGGCGAGATCCAGTGGGGTTTGTGAGTCAAAGCACTCCGCAGAAAAGCCAAGAACACACCTCGATTGGTATATTTCAATAGAGAGCAGGCTTAAGATATACAACTTCTATACGTGAAATGCTGCAAATGATACTCTTCAGAAGAATGTGATTTCACTTACACAGACTGGGCATATGGATACAGTTACTCATTTTTCACTCTTGTTTTTGTAACTCTGCCATAAAGCACAGCCTCCAAAACTCTCTTTCATTACAGTTGTCCCTACGTTGAAACCGAGAAAGTCTACAATGTAATCAATAATTTATTATTTTAACTTATTTCCCCAAACAAAGCTCCAAGTATATAAACAATGCAGAATTTTGGACAAAGAACTTCAAATATTTAGTAGTACATGCCATTAGTTGTTAGCCATGTGACAAAGAAAGCTACAGCGTGGCAAGTATTCCTGTTGATTGGAGAGGGCTTTTCCTCAGGCTTTCATCTAAAAACTAATCTCAATGAATTTGACTCACCGGGAAACATCAACGTTCAGACTCTCTTTTTGAACCCGCAGGCTTGTAGATCTCTCTTTGGCTTGCATGTCCTGCCTGGTTCTTGTCAGCTCCTCCCTAAAAGGTGGAGTTTCTCAGGAGACTTCCATAAAGAGGGAGAGAGGAGGAAGATGCCCCTCTCTAGGAGGGTTTCCCAGCTGTTCTATAGAGGGAAACATACCCTAAGCAGAGAGGAGGTAACTCATACCACAGTTGCTGTTTACAGGTAAAGAATAGGTGTAATTGCTTTCTAATAAGTAGAATAATATACTGAATAAGTAAGCTAAAAATGTGTGAGCTGGTGTTTGGCAGCATGCTGATTGCGTGGTGCTGACAGCTGTTTTTTCAGAGGTTGGGATGTTCAACCAACTGCAAACGAAGTTTCCCTTTACCCCTTTATTGTCCCTGAGCTAAAGAAAAGTAACAATGGGCTAAAAGCAGCTCCTGAGTTGTGGTTTTGCTGGTCATGAAAAATAGTTTGGTCGGGGATTTGTTTAAAATATTTTTAGGAGTTGGCATTTTTTCTAACCATAATGTTAACAAAAAGAAGTTTGTCATGTTTCTGTGCAGAATATCATGGCCAGCTGCATTCTTCTTTTTTTCCCTTTTGTGTGCTTTCCCTAGCTTTTTGATGTTTCTGGTAATGTCAAACCTTCTTAGAAACTGAGCTTTCATTTGAGAGAAGAGGCGTTATAACCACTTTAGTTGCAAGAAACACACTTTGAATGTTACTATTGAAGCATTTTCTTACTGACTCTGAAAACAAAGTGAGTTTCCAATGCATGAATTGTTTTTATTTGCTGAAATAATACTAAATAGTACTACTTGCAGCGACACCTTTTTTGATGGCAGCATTAGCCCAATGTGATAAAATCCTAAGTATATATAAAAAAATTATAAAACTGTTGTTCCTTTATCTTGATTCAGGCCTTTTTTTCCCTACTAATGTTCTGTGTGCAATGAAAACTCTGCATGCTTGGGGGATTGAGCAGTATCTTGAGTAATAAATGACACTTATTTTATACTAACTCTTTCTGACAGAAAGCTGCCTAGTGACCTTCTGTATTCCCCTCTTTTTAACTTACATCTCACTGAATAAATGTTTAGTCATCCCAGGTATAATACCTGCGGCTGTCTTTAGTGAAGAGGAACACTTATGTTCCCTATGCTTCATAGCCTGGAATACCCAAGGATTTGGAAATAATAAACTTGGATGGCTTTTCTTTGTTAAACCTCACAAAATTGAGAAGGGAGTAGGAAGATACAAAGCTGTGCAGCAATTCAGGGCAAAAGCTTCCTACATCATTCCCTCTTTTCCTAGCGCTAAAGCCTAACTTCTGTTAAAAACCCTCACATTCTCCCCAAAGTTGGAACCAAACCTTTCCTTTATTACTCAGCGAAAACCTTGCAGGATACTTCTGTGACTCCAAAGTTGGATTAAAATGCATGGGAACAAACTACTTTGCTCTCGGGAAACTATCCCGTGCTTCAATATGCCACAGTCCTACTAGTTTCTTTTAGTAATGAGGGCAGTAATAACATAGAAATTTGGATTTTGGGGCAAGACTACAAAATTGAGATGAAAAGAAACATAATAACTGTAATTCAGTGCAGTTTATAGAATTTTTACATGAATTAGGATTTGATAAATCCTAATCTCAAAGAGGTATTTTGATGACTGATACTTGGAGTTGAGTGGAGTGAATCCCAAACCAAAATCACTAATTCCTGGAGAAGTCACAAAAATCCCTGCAAAAAAGGCATATATTGGGGGGGGGGGGAGTTTACCTAGAATTGAAGGGGGGAAAAAAAAAATCTGCAAGTTTCTGTCAGCTGGTAGGGAAGGGGATTGCGTTGTTTATGTGAATATGATTAACCCTCAGTAAAGTATTTCTATGTGTTCATCTAGTCTTTATGAAAAATGAAGTATCAGGAGCCTTGGAGAATCAAGGACCCAGAAGATACACTACCTTGACACCTGATGTACCTATTTTGAGTGATGTGCTGAACTCTGAGGACAGAGGCCTTTTTCCAGAAAAAAAGGTAAAGCTGGAGCACAGCCAACATAAATTAGTCTCTTCTGACTTAAAATGATGAATTATCTGTTAACAAAAAACCAAACAAAACCCGCCAGACATGGAGGAGGGAAGAGAACTTGCTCATTTGCTTTCATCCCTACTCTTTTCATGGGCTAACTCTGTCTCTAGTTTTTACCTGGCTGCTGAAATTAGCTCATTCAGTGAGGAAGAACTGAGAGGAAGGGTGAACGTAAAGTAAGTATTATATTTAAGGGCTTTGCATCTTCAAACACTGGAAAAGGTTGCTATCTTGGTGAAGGGGAAAGGTGGATGAGGGAGCAGAAGTCACATCCCAGATCTGGGGAGACCATCTCTGTGCAACACGAAGATGATGCCTTAGTGCCTATCACAAACAGTAGTTTTATAGGTCACACCTAAAGACCCTTGTGTGAGATACTGCAAATATAAGTAAGGCCAATTTGTAGATACCCAAAGTTTAAAAAAGACTAATTAGGGAAACCCAAGAGATAAACAGATAAAGATCTCAGCTGCAGAGGAAAGTCTCAGTGTACTGACTGCCTAATAGCGGAAAAGGTTTTGGAAAGCAGTGGGAAAAAGTTTTAAGGAGAGTTAGTGCTGAGGGATTTGTAGATATCTCAGCATAAGCTTCTCTGGTGTTTAAGAAGCAGAGATAGATAAGGTGCTTATTAGACTGTTTTAGAAGCTGATTGATAGTCATTAATCTCTGCTAGGATTTCCCAGCAGTGTTTCCAGTTCAAACCAGGTGAAAACTATCATCACATTATATGAGAGGAGGCCTAAACCAAAACAAAACTCACATTATATAGATCACCAAAAAAGCTCCTTCTGCGTGCTGCCAGGACGGTGCAGATTCAGACCACTGACCCAGGAGAAAATTTCCCAAATTAAGGGAAATTATGCTCTAACAGGAAAAGAATTAGGAAGGGAACGAGGCAGGGAAAGAATGGAGTTGCTGACAGTACCATTTAAGTGAAGGTGACACAGGTGTTTAGTCAGCAAAGGTAGATACTCTGACTTGGGCTTTAACACAAAAATGTAGGGGTTTCTGTGGGTTGACAGTGTAACGTGCTTTAGATGGTATTCACTGGGTGTGCAAAGTGAATCAGTATTACGTTAAGATGGTGTAAGCCTCTTACCAAATGCGTGTAAGAGGAATTTAATACCTGTTTCACTGCTGGATCCCCTATTGCAGGCATCCCCTCTTCACTGTTGGTGTGCAATTCCTTGTTTTGCATGTTCCCTTTCCCTTGGTGTGTAATTCCTGGGTTTGAGCACTCCCTAAATGCTAAATTTGTCCATTAACAACATGTTATTAGCTTTTCCCAGGGCATAAATCACAGTGCAGCTTGAGCTACCAAATCATAAGGTATTTCCCCTCCATGTGCTTTTCATTTATTGTAGCTCTGTAGCTGCAGAACAAAAATTATTCTGCTTGCCTTTAATCATGGTGTCTTGTACTTTTGCACAGGAATCTGTTGGGTTTTTTTACCTCTTGGTGTTCCTGTGTGAAGTAAGTATTAATACTGCCCAGTTTTACAGGTGGAGAAAGAGGCTGACTATGCTATCAGGCAAAAAGCTAATAGTAGCTTTTCCAACGTTATCCTGAGCTTTTACCACCAGAAGTCTCATATATAGAATGTAGACTTCTAAAAGATGTAATCAAATGACTCGATAGAATCCTGTAATTCTATAGAATTAATGCTAAGTATGTTTTTATGTTTCCTCATGGTTTCATTCCTTAATCCATCTTAGTAAACACAGCACCTGCCTGGAATTCAACTTAAATCAATGTTTTCAACCCATGAGGAAAAATGTGCAGGATCAGGGTCAATCAAAGAGCCAAACCTCACACCTCCAACTGCCGAAAAGGCTCTTCCGATGTCCAGGGCAGGAGTGTTTGCATGGCCTCATGGGTCCTCCTGTAAACCTTGGGACGCCTCAGTGGTTCTGAGATGCAGGGCTTTCTGGTTGCTAATACGACGAATGCTGACAGTAGGAACAAAGCATGTAAATGGGAGTTAAGTCTCTGTAACTATTTGTAGCAGCTTGAATCCTGGAGAGTTTTTCTCAGTAGCCTAACCATTTTTAAAGGGTGTTTACTGGGAAGCCTCCATGCGGTGGATGAGCTGATCCAGTGAACGCTTCCCTTCCACAGCACTGCATAACCTGGACCCAGAGGAAAGCATTACTGCAGCAATTGCTATTTCATTTTCTAAAACAGATGGAGTAGAATAGAAAAACAAAACCCCAATGGAATAAGCACAGGTGGGGAGCATAGCAGATGTGAGCAGTCGGGTCTGCAAGCAGCAGACAAGCTCCTCTGCCATGTTAATCCTGTGACAAAGCCGTACCTCTCCTGTGAGAGAAGTCCCTGTAAGCAAAACAGTATCTAGCACTGCGACTGTGCAGTTTTGCTTTGGCACCTGCAACCTCACGAATAATGAATAAAACTGCAGTTCCTGTGAGGTAAGATCACCCTGTATTTTTGGTAAGAAAACCGGGAGCAGGCGTTGTTGATCCCACAGAACTCTTCTGCAGAGGAAGCCCTGAGGTGACCGGGGCGGCCCGCCTCCCGTTTTCCTCAGCGGCCGCAGAGACGGCGGCGTGCGGCGACCTAGAGCCGACGGGACGGGGACTCCGCGGGCAGCCGCGCCGCTACGGCTGTGTGGGGAACGGCTGAGCCTCCCCTCGAGCTGGAGGGAGGCGGGGGAGAGCGGCCCCGGCTGCGGGCAGGGGCGACAGACCGCCGCCGCCGCGGCTTTCCCGCCCAGCGCCCTGCCGTGAGGGAGCGCGCGCTGCCCGGCCGGGAGGCGGAGCCAACGCCAGCCGAAGTCCTCCGGGAGCCGTGCGCAAAGCGAAGCGCTCTAGGCTGCCGTTGGCCGCCATGTCGGTCTCTATGGTAGCGGGGGCGGAGCGCCCCCGCCCAGCGCTCTGGAGCGGTTGCGAGGAGGAAATGGCGGCTCGGCTCGGCTGAGACCCTCGGCGGCGGCGGCGAGATCCCCCCATCCCCTCCCCGCGGTGAGTGAGGGAGGCAGCCGGAGAAGCACCGGGACGGGAGGAGAAAGGGAGCGGGGCCGCCGCTGCGGCGGAGGGGTCGCGGAAAAGGAGCGGCCGCCTCCTCCGGCCTGGACGCCTTTGGGCTCGACTAGAAAATGGAGGCGGGCGGGCGGTGCGGGTCAGGGCGGCCGGAGGGACCCGGGGAGGGTGGGTTGGGGGGGGTGGGGGGAACGGCGCGGCCTGTTTTCAGGGGACCGTCGGTGCGGCTGCAGGGTGCGGGCACGCCGGAGGCCTGGCCCGGTTCCAGAGGAGGTCGGCGACTCAATGCGGGGGCCCCGGAGGAAGCTAAAAGCCGCCGCCCCGTAAGCTCATAACGTGGTTGGGCCGGAGCGGAGAGGACGCCCTCCCCGGGCGGAGCGGGCTAGAAGGCGGGCTCCTCCATGTTGGGGGGAAAGGAGAGGACGGTTGTGCTCTGAGGCGATCGACGTCATAATCAAGCTGACGCCGGCAAGCTTCTCCGTGACGTCACGACCGACTTTAACCGCCTTTCTCGTTCAGTTTCACCGTTGCCCTAGTACCGGACGAGGGGTTCGCCGCCGCGGCCCCGATGGGTGGCTGGGTGCGGGGGTAGCGCCCTTCGTCGGGGCGGTCCTCTGCGCCGCTGGGGACTCCAGAAACCCAACCCAAAACTCATTCCGGGGCTGGGGGTCTTCGGGGGGTGGGACTAAAACTTACCTGCTTTGAAGTGACACTTATTTTCTCTGGGCGATGGAGGTGATCTCCTTATCGGTGAGTTAAACAAGAAAAGTTGAACTTTATCATGTTGTGGCGACTTTCTTGTGGGGGAAAAGAGAAGGGGTTGACTTTTTAGACAGTAGTAATTGTTGGCTGGCTTTAAATATTCAGTAAATTCCCTGTCAATAGCTATTCCCCATCCCTTGCATTAATGTACTTAAATACTGTCTCTTGGAGGTGATGGTAGTTTGGAGCTGCTTATTTGGCTTGCAAAAGCCATTCTTTGGTGGTGACCAAATTTTGTTTCATACAGTTAAGTAGTTTTCAGTGTATACCTCCAAGTGATAGTTATATTTTAGTAGCGGGTTAATAAAATCTTACCATTTTAGCTTGTCATTTTTAAGTTGGAAAGAACATTACAATCTTTTTAACGTGTTACAAAATGTATGTCTGTTACACTCTCCCTGCTGTTTGTATGTTCAGTAATTCAAAACAGTGTAACATGCTGTTTTTCTTGCATGGGCTTCCATGTTTTCCTTCTAGGAACTTCAGGGAGACAAAAAATGCTGATTCCTTTTATTTAATTCAAAAGGATGTGCAGCATTCCTAATTTCTCTGGTTAATTTTTTTTTTCCCTGGATAATCTATTTGAGATCTTTTGCAGACATAGCTCTTTTGAATACTTAATCATCACAGCCTTGTTTAAGTAAATTCTTTGGCAGCTGATATTCAACTATATTTTGCTTTATTTTATGAGAACTTTTTCATTGTTTGCTTTTTTGTCTTTCTGTTTTACACAGTTTTCTTGTAAGTGGTAATTTGAATTGGTTTAGCTTCAACTGTCTTGTTACTACTTCTACAAACAAAATTTACTAGCTGTTTAAGCAATTTAATTGCTGGTCAATGAAAAATGATAATGTGTAGTTACTGTACAAGTGTAGCATATACTGTGTTAATTGTAATAGATATTTTGGGTTGTGCTCCACTTTTATGTATGCCAGCTGCTTGTTATCATTATTTGACATTAGGAACTTTCTTTAGGAATAAATATAGAAGTACGCTCAAAATAGCTGTTCAGTGAGGCCTTAAATTTTTTTCCCTTGATGGTTCCAGAAACGTATTGCACATAAAGGTTTTTTAATGCACTTTGGTGGAAGAATAAAGGCTCATGTTAGCCTTCAGCCTGCTTTGAGACCACATGGCTCCAGTGATGTGCAAATCAAATAATTGTTGATTTCAAGACTAGCATTTAAATAGTGGGGTTTTTTACAAAGTTTCTGTGTTTGTTTTTTTTAAAGGGATATTTTAGTTGATTTCTATTAGTATGGAAATGAAGTTTTTGCTCTGCTGCGAATTATGTACACTACAAAATAGTTGTAGATTATAAAACAATACATATAATTCACACCGTGCTTCAGAGGGTGCTTTTCATATAACTAAGAGATGTCTTTTGAGTTAGAAAAAAACCAAACCCTTGAAACTCCCCAAAGCAATCTAATAGAATTGTATGAGTCCAGAATAGTAAATAAAATTGAATAAATATTTTTCAGTGTCTAGTGGACTCATCAAAAGGCAGTGTTTATTCTACTTAATCCTGCTTCACTACTAAGATTTTCTGTCAGTAGATTATGTTATTTGTTTCCAGTTTAAGGTAGTAATAGTCTTTATAGTTGTAACTTAGAACTGTGGGATTTTAACTCTGTACAGCCTGAATCTTCAGCTAGAAATATTAAGTGGGGAGAGGAAGGGCAAGAACTATAGGGGTTAGGCTGAGAGTTTATAAAATTTAACTGATAAAAATGGAAGGAAGGGACTGTCCTCAGCGAGAGTAAGATAAGATGGTTTTTAGTTGACAAGTGGTAGAATCTATCTGCACTAGGTTTATTCTCTGGTGCACTTTTTCTGCCTAGTGTCTCTTGTAGTGCTACAACTAGTAGGACAGTGGTAGGAGATTTAAGGAGAGGATTTTAATATAAGTAAGGTTTATCTAGTTTACGCAAGAACTGGTTGCTTTTTTGTGTGCTGTCAAGCCTCCTCACTAGGAGAATCTTCAGTCAACTGTCAGTTAACACTTTGAGGGTTGTACTACTATGAAGTTTTTATCTAATACAGCTTCTGAAATAAGTGAATACTTCACGGTTATTAATGGTGGTAGTCTCAAGAGCATTGATAGACTTTGAGGTTAAGAAAAATCTTACATTTCCAGTTAGGGAGCTAAGACACAAAGATTAAATGTGCATTATGTGTGTTCTCACAGTAAACCCTAATCAAAATTGGGAACTGAACTGTGTTTACTGCATTTTTAATAACATAATCAGTATGCTGTAATTACTGTGTTTCACTAAATTCTGAAGGAGAAATTCATTTGTTTTACTTCATTTAATGAAGCCTTTTTGATGGAATAAGAATGAAAATGATAGCTGGTTTCAGATGTTATATTTTACCTCACTTTTTACAACTGAAATAAGGGGGAAAAAATGTAAAAACACAGGATTTTTTTTTCCCCAACAGCTGTGCTGATAGGGTCAGAAATTATAATCCTGCAGTTGTTTTGAGTCCATTTCTGTATGCACAGTTCGACTGACAACAATAACTAGACATGCCAGAGGATACAGATAGTTTAATTATAATGTAAAACTAACAGTTTTTACATATAATAGTTTAGGATGTGTAACTAGTTTACATACTGTTATAATGCCAACTTGACAAAAGCCTGTACAGCTTTACTAGTTTGTGTAAAACTGTTTGAGAAGAGGGATTTTTAAGTACAGTGTAAGTATTCCAGCTGAAATTTGACAGTTGTAGAATTGTAATCTTGTATGTTTAAAAATAAACAAGCTGTGGGATGTTGAAGAGTTAAACTGTAAGGTTCTCAGACTTAGCCCGAATAACTGTTGCTGTTCAGTTGACAGCCGAATAACTGTTGCTGTTCAGTTGACAGCCGAATAACTGTTGCTGTTCAGTTGACAGCCGAATAACTGTTGCTGTTCAGTTGACAGCCATGATAAAGAACTAATTTCTTTGTACTTCAGCAGAGGAATGCCAGATTGTGTGAATCACCTTTCCAAAGTGCGTTGTTTCCTGTGCAGTGGCTGAAAATGTATTTTCAGTGCTGCTGAAGAGGTCAAGTTCAGTAGCAGAAATTGAACATTAGGCAAATAAGTAGTATGTATTTGTAAAATATTTTCATTCAAGGTGATGGAAGAGGAATGGTAAAGATGCTGTATATTGAGTAATACCCAATAACTATCAAAGTTTGTAATTGGTATTTCTGTTGTCTAAACTTAGGACCATGGCGTGTAAAATTGGCTTGTACTGGGGCCTTTAGAAGGTTTCTTGTACAGAGGTGGTTATGTTTGGTTTTTTAATCTAAGCTTTTGACCCCAGAAAGCTGCCTCTTTTTTTTTCTTAATCTGTATAAAAGGGAAAAAGAAAAAAGCAGAGCTACCTACACTGCTTGTGATTCTGCTCACAACTTTTCTTAATGAACAAAATCTATTTGCTATCTCATTTTTGGTCATACTGTTCAGACCCTGAAAGCAGAAGTAAACCTGACCAAAAAATTCAATTTTATTTTGTGGTCTTTGGGTAAATTTTCATTGTTAGGGCAGATATGGGATTAGCTTACTCAGAATAATGTGAATAAAGGCTTCAGAAGGTATTATAGGAGTAGTAAAAAAGCCAAATGTCAGTCTGTTAGTAAGCCAATAGAGTGTATCTGCCTAGTCTTTTAAGTACCTGTGAAGCTCTGGATTAGAAAATACTCATGGCATGTATATAATACTTTTCTTTCCTCTTAAATTTTGTTTATGTTTCCTCAAATGCAGAAAACACTAAACTGAATATGAATTTTGTTTATCAAACACAATTATGGGCCTACAGGTTGGAGGATGTGCATAGTGTAAGTGCCTTATGTTAAGGTTTGACCTCTAGTAAAGTTCCGTCAGTACATTTGTCAGTTACAGTTCTTTCCTCAGCTACTAACAGACAGAGCTGTGCTGACAAAAGCCCTAATGTGTACACAAATCTGCTAGATTCTTAGAATCTGTTTGCTAATATAACTTTTTTCATTGAAGGAATTTGAATGAACTTTCAAAGTCTTGCTTCCTGACATAAACTGCTTCCCTACTTGGAAGGGCCTGTACTAGGGTGTTGATAGAGCTTTCTTATTATGAGTGCAGCCACGCTGATAAAACTCGGCTGCACGAGGATGGTGCCCACCTGCCACCCCACCCTGCAAACAGAACAACTCATACAGGTAAAAGTACAGTTTTGCAGGTGTAATTACACCAATATGAGGTGCTTATGCCAGCACGGCTCTGTTAATTAGGGATTGTACCCCTTAAAGTTCCTGACTTGTGCAATTGTGACAGTGAACATTTGTAGTATAGATATGATCATAGTCTTCTCTGCTATTAAATAAAATTTTCACGTTTGCCAGATTTCTGGTGGGCCTGCTGCTAAAGTGCCTTGCACGTTTCTATGAGAAATTGCTATTTAGCTGAATTTAGCTGTGGGAACCTCACTCTGGTTCAAAGAAGCACTTCTTGCTACTTATCCGGAATAAAATACACTTGTAATACTTGGTGCTGTTCTCATTCTGCTGCACTACCTACTGAGTGGTTCATCCCTTCATTTTTTTCTGACTGTTCTGATCCTGTATGATACAATCTGAAATAAGAATTTTTAAAAAATGTTTTGCTTGGGAAGTTATTTTCTAGTCTGAAAGACATCAAAATAAACTTCAGTGTGTGTGTGTATTTTGTTTTTGCATAAACCAGGGAGCTACTTGATGCGTTTTTGCTTGGTGTAGTTATGTCACACTGTGGCGTCGCTCATTGTCTTTTCTGTCTAACTGCTGCTGTGCACTAGTCTGCTGTGTGTGCGTGGTAATCTGATTCTATGCATACACATTAAATTCAACACTTCCAGGAGGTCCCACATTCACTGCAAATGTGCAGGATTGCTGTCCTGTGTGTGCACAGTTTTCCATCATGTGAGGCAGTGGCCTTCTTATGAGGCTTACGTAAGGTAAGTGAGTAGCCTGACAGAAATCATGGAAAAGGTGATGGTGTATATATTATTTTCAGATATACAGTAGAGAGGGTTTATAGTAATGGGTGACTAAAGACACTTTAATTTGGAAAGGTTCATTTCTTTATTATTGCAAGTACAGAGACCAAGTGAATGTATTTATTGTTTTCAAGGGCAGCTATTTCTTTAATTTCTTGGAATGAATCCGTTTGCTTAATTATTTTAAAAAGTAAGCTGTCAAGTTGGTTTGCTATAAAGTTTATTGCTAATTTAGAATATTTCTTCAATACCTTTCTCAAGTGGAAAAAAGCGATCTTGTGAAATTTATAAATTTATTGACTCATTTTTCATGAGAGAAAAGTCTGGAAGAAGATTGAACACTTGTTTCTGCATCTTTGGAAATTAAAAAAAAGTTAATGTCTTCATTTTAAATCTCATTAGTTGATTGGCATCACTACTGCATATGGGTAGTACTTGGTATCATGTAAATGTGCACTTAATGGGCTCTCCTGTAGCAAGACAGGACAAATGTTTTGCACCGTGCCCTGGACAGTTGAAATAATTTTTCAACACCAAACAAAAAAAAGCTGCATTCAAAGTCAGAAAGTCTGCAAACCACAAAACTTCATTGAAGTGGTCAATCTGAGTTTCCAGGGGTGTCTGATGGTAGAAAGGTGGTAGTGACGGACACTACTGAAGTATTCGTGATGCCACATCATGACACTACAAGGTCTTACAGTACCTTCAAAGATTTCTTGATAAAATGCCAGTGAGATTGAGGAAGGGGATCTCAACAGAGGTGCAGAAGCCTCTGAATTAACCTTTTTTTTGCCCCACCCCCCACCCCCCCAGAGATCTGATCACATTGGTGTGCTAAGGTGTCCCTGGGGAGCTTTTCCCTCACGTTGGAGACTGCTGTGGTATGGGTGCCATCACACACCTTTCTTTCCACCATCTTCAAAGGGTGCAGATTCTCTGTCCTCCAGTGCAACCATTTCTATCCTGGGGCAGCCTGATCTCCCATGCTAGTCAAGTCAGTTCTTTTCCATTACTTTTGGTGGGAACTTAGATGGGGTACTACCCAACACTGAAAAATGAGGCTTTACAAGTACTAGAACCTGTCTTTGTAAAGGGGGATGGAGAGGTGAGGGAAGAAGCAGCAGGTCCGAGTGGAAGGGTGTGATGTAAGACTGTACTGTAGATGTCAGTGGTGCCATCCCTGACATTTATATCATGTTGTGTTATGTGCATCTGGGGTTGAAATACTGTTCTGATACTAAAAGCTACCTTAAAACTAGATCTTGGTGATACTTTGTCCTAATTTGGCAATATAGCACTGTTCATACTTGCCTAGAATTATTACTGCTTCATGCAGTATTTAGGAAGGGTACACATTTCTTAAACTAGGATGGGGCATTTCTGAGGAACATGGCTGTATTACTGAATTACGTATTACTGAATCTACATCGTGCTAATTTAAAAGCTTGTTAATGTGTTAATTTTTAAAATGGGAATAATGTGTTGACTCTAGAATAGGAAGGAATTAACTGCCACTTTTAAGTTGTTAGGATTGTGGGTATATGAGGTGGTAGGTTTGTTTATAATCTTGGAATTAATTTAGTGTTTAACGATAGCCAGCAAAGCATTTACAGATGAGTGTTACAGTTTTTGTAGAATTATTTATCTTTGTTTTTATTCTTCTAGGTCTAACTGTAAGCATTGAAATACTTTGATTTTATGCAAATTTTATTTTTAACACAATCTTTCAAATGTAAACTTCTGGCATAAGATCTTTGTATTTACCAGGAATGTCTGGACTTTTGACCTTGAACTGCAGCTTGTCTATAGCAGTCAAGTAGTGAGATAGTAAATTATTTGGGGTGCAGGGGAGGAGTTCAGGATGACAACAGTTTTCTTACATCTCCCCATCCAGACTTGAGCCTTACGACTGCTGCCTCTCTCCCTCTTCAGCTCTCATTGCTTCTGTCTTGTCACAACATTCCCATTTCACAACTTTTTGAAAGGTGTTTTCCTTCTTTCAGAAGGAAGATACTTAAATCAGTAAGCAGTGGATACGTTTTATATGAAAATAAAAGACCATATACTAGTTCTACTTGGTCTTCTGATTTTCTGTTGCTTCTTACGTAAGTAGTCTGCTCTCTGATCTTTCATGGATGAGCAGATGGAGGGAACTGCACTGCAGCCCTGGGTGTGCATGGCTTTCTCCAGTGCTAGTGCTGAACCTGTTTCCTGCTGTTCTTAGGGGTCAATGGATTGTACCTTTTGTCCTTGGTCTGAATGGAACTGCTCACTTATGTACAAAGTAGGTTTTGCCCTAGTGGCTTCCTTTGGGCTGCTTTTGTAATGCTTGTTGATGCAAGGGATTAATTTTGCTGCTGCTTAGTAGAGAGAGTGCAGGTTTCCCAGTTGTCATCTTTGACAAATAGGGATGCAAAGTAATCTTCAGTGGGATCAGTCTTCTGAGTGGGAGTGGCATCAACTAAGCCATACCAACATTTTTTATTTGCATCAGAATTTATGTCCTCATGCGAGTTCTCAGACAATATTTTTTTTTTCCTTGTGTGATATTAACATATTTGCTTATTAGGAATTTTTTAACACTTAAAGGAGGCATAGGCCAAGCCCAGTGCCTCTTTTACAGGGAATAAAATGAGCAAACAGTGACAACTGTGATTGGAATCACTGTTACATCATTCTGGAAAGGATGCTTTCTGTCCTGTTGATAACATCCTGCAGTTTCTTTGATATTTAAGAAACCTATCCTGGATATTTTGGTTCTAGCCAAATACCTTGCATGTCAAGCCTTCTAATTCTGAAGAAACTCCCAGAAAAATATAGCGAAAGGCCAATTACAAGTCATTCTAATTGAAGCTAGTATCTCAAATACTGGCATAGACTGGATTTGTGTCAGGACGTGGAGATGAAACTGGTCACTAATAAATGATACCTGCTTTTAAAAGCTAGAAGGTATAAGACTTATGGTTTGAATTTCTTTGCGGATGCAAACAGTCTTCTGTCTTCTCACTAAGCCTAGTTTTCAGAAAGTTGCTGAACCTTATATTGGCCATTGTGGTTGTTTGAGATTTCTGTCCTGTCCTTGGGCCCTGGCCATTGAATTTCCATAATGTATCTAAAACATTAACTGGAGCTTCAATATGAAGACTTAAAAAAAAAAAAAAAGTGCCTTTGTTTCTCTGTGACAGTAGAAGTAAACGTTTGTTAGGTAACATGTCACACTGAAACAACTCCTGCAGGTACTAGGGTCTATCACAGGTCTTAAATATGAGGTGAACCTTGCTTTCTTGGATGCTTGTGTGGGGTGAGTATGCGTGAGATCCTTCAAAGTCAGACATCCTTCTGTAGAGTTCTTAGGGTGAGTAGGGAATAAGAGAACTAATAGGTGCCAGATACTAATCATTTGAACTGAAGTATTCATGCAAGGTGCTTGTATAACCTCTAAATAATGAGATACCAGAATTTGTGCAGATTACGGCAAATTGGTTGAGTATTGAAGAGTGCTGGCATCCAAGAACATGGAATAAGGTGCAGCATATTTTGTCATCTAGCTGTTGACAATGAGGATTAACATTAATGAGAGGATAAAGATCACTAGTCTTTCATATAGATTCCTCAAAAGACTAAATAAAATAGCTAGTAAGCCGAAACTGAAGAATTTACCCTGAATTCTGACCTTTTTTTTTTTTTTGTACACAAGTCCTCAGATAAAGGAGAGATTAAGTTCCTTCTTTTGGTTGTTTTTAGCTCACGTTAAAGGTTTTATTACTAAGCTGTCTTTCAAGATCCTTTTTCAGAGCAAAGTCTTCCTGGTTAACTGAGGCAGGAAATTCTTAATGCAGTTAAAATAATAAGTTCTAGAAAAGACAAAATCTTTATGCAGTCAGCGGAGCCATTGAACCTCTTCAGGGAAATGAGAGAAAAAATAAAAGTGGAGATACTGATCTGAATGTATATTTTTTGGTAATTTGTTGAATTGGCCTTGGTCTAAAAATATAAACACAAAAAGATGGGGAAATGTTGGTGTTTTTAAAAGCTTTGCTCTGTTGTTATCAGATTAAGATGTTATATTGAGGCATCTTAAAAAGGGCTTAATGAAGTCACCATCAGCAGATCCAGGTGTCTTCAAGCTGCCTGTCCTGCAATTAACATCTCTCAGCTCTGAGTTACTGGCATAGATAATCTCTCTTCCTTTTTGCCTGAGATTTGTAAATTGTTGGGTTACAAAAATGGCAGTAGATAACAGTATGCTTTTCTTCAGGTTTTGAGGTTTTGTCTGAGTGTGAGAGGGATATGTTTACAGAAAAGTGGAGTGAGATTACAAGCTTTCTCTCTTTTTTTTGTTGTTGTTGTTTAATGAAGGCGTGTTGGAGGACAGAATTTTAGTATGTATTGCATGTTTGTGAACAAGTGGTATTGCAGTAGCAGGACTTGGAATCTGGGAATATCTTTTCTGTCTCTTGTTAAATTGGCTGCTGATGGAATTTCTTCAGGCCACGTATACTGAAAAACACACAGATTTGCAGTAGTTAGGGAATCCACAGGGATGCTGAATGTGAGTGATGGCCTCTGTAGTCTTACAGAGTGGGCAGCCCTGTGTTTTTGGGTTTGTCACTGCTTGAGAATAGTTGACCAAATTGAAATTAAAAGCTTGTGACAGTTTTGTGATTTTTCTAGGGTAAGATACTTTTGTGCTTTGATTGCTTCTGGAATTTAGGTCCAGAATGAATTCAAGTGCCTAACTTGTTTTCGGAAAACTGGAACAATTTACCTGTGAACTAATGGGGGAGGAAAAACCTAAATAAATGTTTTCTTGGCTGAATATTCTTTCTCAAGATATTGTGCATCAGCTTTATGCTCCACTTTTAGATAAGTGACTGTTCTGTTTCACTGGAATGCTCACATTATTACAGTTTGCAAGCTTAAAACAGAGTCTTGACTGAGGGGGCAGTTAATGAAATCCTGCTGACTAAGATCTGATGAGCGCTTGCTGCATGGATGATGGTGTGCACGTGTTGAACGAGATAGCAGCAAGGTGCTACACCAGCTCAGCCTGCTAAAGGGCATCTTGTTCTCCATCCCTGTTCTTGCACTACTTTACACTAGTTGTGATGGTTTTGGTTTTTTTTTTTGGCTTTTGGATCACTCTTTGGCAGGTTCATTTTCTGCTGAATTCATAAGCTGTTTACTAAGGAGTTGGGTGACTATTTCTGTGGCAGAGGTATGTGGGTGGATGTGGTGTAGACCATGTAACTGAGCACGGGAGAAGGGAGCAGGACAGTAGCAGCCCAAGTAGTGTTAGGGTTCTACTTTGTTCTTCGTAGTCCATAAACATGGATTTAATAAGCACTGTGAATCCTTTGTTTAATGAGGACCTGTTGTGTATGTTACGTAACCATTTAAATCAACCTAGGGTTTGTATTGGCAAAGCTTACTTCATCTGTGAAGGGAGAACAGATTTTTCCTTTAAGAAACTCTAGGTTTCTGTTTCTGACTTTATTTATAGTTGGTCTTAAAAGCTTACGCATTTTCACAGTGGAGATTGCTTATTACAGAAGTTGTTAACCTAAGCAAAACCAGAGGACTTTCTGAATAAGCAATAGTATATATGTTTATTATTAACATTATTTTTCCCTTTCTGTCCCATCATTTATAGAGATTCGTGCCTCAAATTTTTCAGAGGTACATAATATCCTTTCTAAAGGAATATCCTTTCTAAAGGAGATGTGGCAGAAGGGCAGGATGATGCTGATGGGAATTGTCTGTTAGGGGAACTACCATAATTTTCAGTTTCCAGCTAGAACTTCCAGTTTCAGAAATGTGATTAATGTACTGTATTAGGAGGAATAAGATTAAGTTGATCACAGATGTTCAGTTCCTTTAAAACAAGGTAACGAGTTTGCTGCTTCAGCTTACATTTCCGTCAGTATCTCAACTGCAATTGAATAGTTAACTTGAGAACAAACAGAACAAAATGAACAAAAAATCATACCGAATTGAGAAGAGAAACAGATATTTGAAGACTTCCAGAGTTGCCTTATGTTGTAGTAAATATTTTTGCAGGCAGTTAGTAGAATATTTGCTTAGAAGTGCCAGCAGGCTTGCTAGGTTTAAAAGTGTAATTGTGAGTTAAGGCTATGTGCTTTTATGTTTTGATAATATTTGATTTTTCAGCTTCTTTTAGGCATTTAAGTTTGACCTGTATTAAGATGCAGTTCTGCAAGAGCAGATTCATGTAAAATAAGTTTGAAACTTACTCTGTTTTTTATGAAAAATAATTTGGACCAAATGGGGAGAGGAAAAAAATGGACATACTAAATAATAAACAACCAAGCATTTTACAGCAAATGTAGGGGGTCTGCAATTTTAGTGTTTTACGTGTACTGAATTTTTATACCTCTTGAATTTGAAATGATTTTAAAATTGCAGTTCTGTTAAAGTTTTTTCCTGTAGGTAATAGAGGTAATAATACAGGTAACAATAATGAGATAACATCTACTAATGCAAAAAGAAGCATGATTCTTGCATAGAATCTCTTAGTTTTCAGTTATTATTTGTGTTTAAAATGCTATTTTATGTTAAATCAGAGCTGTGCACTGTGCAGCCTTGCCACTGGGTGGGTATGACTAACATTGTAAAACCTACTACGTTCAACGAGCCAGAATGTCTCCTAAGAAGAGAGGATGCCGATTCCGTTTTCGGAATGCTTTAGTGGTATCGGCTCTGTGGCTCAAATGTAGTTGTAAAGAGCGTGTTGCACACAGGGCCTTGAATGCACAGATACATAATTGTGCACTGTGAAGACAATCCTTTAGACAATTCTTTCTTTAGTATGTTACTGGATAGATTATTCAAATAGGATGCATTTTTTGCATGTTATAGAGGCATAATTTGTTTCATAGTTTAATATTAGAGTTGAACAAGAAGTGATTAGCTGACTTTCCCTCTTCCTTTAGGCATATCACTTAAAAATTGCGTGATGTGTGATCAGTTGGAGATTCTGAACAGGGAGATTGAAAGGTTATTACAGAACAACAGCGTGGAAGAAGGCACTTTAAACTCAGACAGTCTTCAGCCATCAGTGACTGACTCCCTGGATATAATCACTGATTCAGACAATGGAGCAAAATGCATATTAGAGCAGGTATTCAATGCCATGAGATATAGCACTAGGGTCTTTAAAATTAGTTTATTCTATTGTCTTTTTTTTGTTTGTTTAATTTTTTCCTCCTCTTTTTGGTGTGGGAATAGTTGGCTGAGGGAAAGAATGTAGATAATGTACTTTGTCCCCTATAGAGAAGGTATGGGGGAAGGAAATACTGAAGTGGATTTAGCTATACACTCGTGGTTTTTTTCCTAATTCTGCTTTGCCACAGTCATGCAAATTTTGAGATTTATTGTTCATGAAATAAGAAAGTGATCCACTGATGAAAATCAGATTTGGGGAGGGGTTTGTCTTCCCCTCTCCTTATTTTTGGGACGGTGACATGGCATTGGAGAACACCTAGAGATGATCATTGCTTAGAAAGTAAAAAGTGTTTCTAAACAGCAAAGATGCTTTAAGAGTTGGGGGCTCGAGAGATTTGGGGGGAAAAAAAAAAGACGTACTCTTTAAAAAGAAAAGTTAGACTCTGTATTGGCATGTCTACGAAGGATTATCTAATCTGTTCTTAAATTTGTATGTCTCCCCACCTGGAGTGTTAACAATCAGTTTTTACTCCTTTGAAGGAATTATTAATGTTTTAGTTATTTCCTACACCTACTGTGGCAGTTCCCCTGCATCTTTAATTGCAGAATGCTGACACGCAGAGTCTGTGTCCAGTATTGTTCTTTTGTCTTCACTAATTCATTTTATAAGCCAGTTCAAAAGTGACTGTTTCTATCCTGTCCATCTGGTCCTCCTTTTCCTCCCAAATTCTTTTCCATTGTTCTTGTAGTTTGGTAGACTACTTTGGGTTAAATGCAGGCATTTCATACTGATTTTCAAGCTCACCTGCTTGGAAGCAAGCAGTCAGTGTAGATGTTCCATTGCCATTCTGCATGTGCATTGGGACCCCTGGACCAAACAGTTGTTCTTGTTCAGATGCTTTACATGTATGCCTTGTGATTTTGAAATGTTTTCCAAGGATTAATTTTTGGGAAAATGTGTTGTTATTGATATAATCTGCTGTCCTTGAAATAAAGCTTCTGAAGTTTTCTATATTGGAAACCTTATTAGTGAAAGGGACAGTGATAAGGAATGATCCTTAATTCTGAAGCTCAACTATAAATTATTATCCCACCTTGCAAAACCACTGAGTAGTCACTTGGATTTAAATCCTCAAAGCTGCAGATATCTTCTGTGATGAAATTCAGTACAAACTGGTAAATCTTCCCTACTGTAACCTTGGGCATGCTGATGGAGTTTAAAAGCATTTCTGCATTTTCATTGCACAATATACGCTTACTAAATTTCACTCTTAGAATCCTTTTAAATACTGTAAATGGAATAGACTTGTTGATTACAGTTTGTTACTGTTCTGGAAGTCTTAATGGGATCTAAATGAATGGATGAGAGTACAATCATATTTTGTGTTTATTTCAAAGGTCTCAACTGTTGGTAAGCGGTGGAGGTGGTATTGCTTTACTTTGACTTTTCTTTCCAGTTTCAGTGTCTTTCTGAAAGCAGGAAACTGCCAAGAAGGCAAAATAACAGAATTTGCTTTATAATGTAATAGAGGCAAAACAATTCCAAATTTATGTAAAAACAGTAAGATAAGTCCATAAATATATCAGTGCCTTATTTTGTCTTTCTTTTTTTTTTTTCCCCTTTTTTTTTTCTTTCTTTCCCCAGGAGCCATCAGGAAAAGGAGGATTGATAGTATTTGGTCCTGCTGACAACTCAGAGACTCAGTCTGGCGCTTCTGAATCAGGAAATTCAGCATGTGCTGGCAGGATAATGCTGAATGACTCTGATCCTTTGCTGCCCTCCTCTGGCTCTCCTTTTCATTCAGCTCTGCAGGGAGAAACCATTCGAACCTCTAATGCTGTGTCAGGTAAAGCATATAGAGGACATTGAAGAGACTTCTTATTTCTTTACATTTTGTCTGGAATTTGAATCTCAGAATTTGGATTACCTCTGCTTGTAGCTTTTAACATTTCTTCATCTTCCAAGGTAAACAAAGATGTAAACTTTCACTGTTTTGACTTGTTCCCTTACTTCCATTGCAGCCTTTTTCTGGTGTGAATATAATTTTAATGTTGTTTTTTAAAACAAATTTTAAAAATTATAGTTAGTGATTTTTTAGGGGGGAACTTACTGGAACGTCATATTGGATTGAAGCAGTTTCAGCTTTTTACTTGTGCACTACAGGCTTAAAATTCACTTTTTGTTCTGGCTGTAATATTAAAAGTAATCAGTTACTATTTAAATCGATGTTCTGGAGTCTGCTGCTTTTACAGTGACATTTATAGTATCTCACTGAAATGACTCTTAAGCTACAACTTGAGTGTTAATTTTTTTAACATATCTGCATGGATGTTTATGTTTCCATAGTATTTACAGTTACGTTTCCATTGTAGCATTGTTAAATATAATACTAGAAAGCAGAGGAATTGCACTATAGAGAGATCGTGTTTGATGAGGCAGAACAGTAATGCAACTGATGCAGTATATGAAATAAGGAGGTATTTATCACCAATGTACGCTGCAAGATTGGGAAAAGCTTACTAAAGGATGTCTCTGAAAACTTGTAGCTGTAATATGTACAGCTGTTAGAAATATCTTTTGATTCTTTCAGCAAGTACTGTTATTTAGGAATTCCGTTCATGTTCCCTTTTGGCTTACCTATGCAATTCTTGAGCCAGGAATACACGTATAACTACTCCAAAAATATTCTTGGGGCAGAGTGCGGAGGTGTTTCTTGTTGTTGTTTTTAAAGTACTGTTTCTGTTTACCCAATTCATTGAGGTATACTTACTACTGCATATTACAGTTTCACATGAGCAATGTAATTGCAATGACTACAAAACATAGTTTCTGCATGCATTTAGGAGAGCATTTAGATGGCATGCAACTCACTTAAAACATTGCACCGTAATGTACTACTAACTTTAATACTTGTTCAAACCAGATTATTCCTGAATTACTCAAAATGCAGTCTCAGATCTTATATTTATTTCTCTCATTTGCTTCTGTCTTCTCAAATAAGAGTCTCCTGGTATGCTGGAAAAAACTTTTGAGAAATAAGGGATCCTAGTTGTCAGCACAGAATCCCCACCTCACCCCGGCTCAATCTGTGATAGTTGAAGGTTCTTTGCTGAATCTTTTTTTTTTTTTTTTGGTCATTCTGGTAGATCATATAGGCTGAAAACCTTTTTGTAAATAACCATGTCAAGGAGCAGCCTTTCTCAAGTTTCATTCGATGCAGATTTCCCCCCCCCCCCCCCCCCCCGAGAGATGTTTGAGAAGATTTTTATTTTGTTCTTTTCTGTATAATTTCTTCTATCCAATAAACCATATTAGAGAAATAAGGAAGGGAAAGTGTGTTGCTTTATCCTGAATATCCACCAGTGTTTCTGAAACAAATTAAAAATAGCAGCTAAACTGTTTAATAGACAAGATACAGACCTAGTTTATTTTAACAAGGAAGACTAGGGTATTTCTCTGGTTTTACGTTTTGTTTAAAATCCAAAACCTCATTATTCTTTGACTAACACTGTATTATCTAAACAGCAGTAGCTTTGAATTTCTTTAAACTGGGTGTTGTTTCTACCTTGCTCCTCATCCTGCTGCAGGTAATCAGCAGTCCTTTCTACCAGAAAATGTTGTTGATAGCAAATACCATCCTCACCTTTAAAACAGTAACTGTGTCTGTGCTGTCTGTTTGGATGACTCCTTGTTCTGCTCCATGGTCTTTCACACTGGTGCATGCATGATTCCTGTGTCCAGATAAGGAATGGAACTGCTATAGATTTTTCCTCAGACAAACCCTAGGGAATAGGTTCATACCATGAAAGGATTTTTTGGAGAAATATCAGAAATCCTAAGGCTATTTAATAAAATGTCAGTATAGTGTCCAAACCCATATATTTAACTTAGTGCTTTGTCTTTGAAGGAATTCAGTCAACTTTTTGTTGATACTCAGTAACTATTAGTGGCTTGAAGTTCAAGTTAAGTATTTGTTACGATAACATAATGAGATTACATCAGAATGTTTAATAGTTAGTTAGGCTATGAATACTTTTGAATCTGAGTTTTGAACCTTATGTATCTCCTCAGCGTTTCAGGGTGGGAACAGTGGTGTCCGTACTATGGAACAAGCTGTAAGTTCACAGCCAGTGCCATTAGAATCTGAGTCTAATACTGACAACATGGACAATAGTTCTCCTGGTAAGATTTCTTCCTTTTAAATTGAGCAGAAAATATGCTTACTTGTCCATTATGTATGTGTGTGTATATGTGTATACACATATATTTTTAAATAACAGAAGAGCTCGTAACAGCTGGATTATGTTGGCACAGTGTTCAATGATGTACTTAATTGCTACTGCTGTTGTATTACATTTACAAGAAAGCATTTTATCTGTTTTCAGGGTCATAAAAGGAGGTGGATATATATATTATCACAAAGAAAATAATAGTATGTTGAAAAAAAACTTTTAAGAAAAAACATCTTCCTTCACCACCAGTTTAATAACTATTCCCTTGTTTTTAGCATCAGTTTTGGATGAGAAGGGTGAGCAAAGCAATGAGGAGGAACAAAAAACTATCAAGCCTACAAGTAAAGAGTTCAGGAAAACTTGGGGGTTTCGAAGGACTACAATTGCTAAGCGAGAAGGTGCAGGAGATGCTGATGTGGACTCCAGTGAACAACAGCCACAACAGCAGCAACAAAGCCTAAACCTCAGGCGTAGTGGGCGGCAACCAAAGCGAACGGAAAGAGTGGAAGAATTTCTTACAACAGTGAGACGCAGAGGAAGGAGGAGTGTTCCTACTGCTCTGGAAGATTCAAGTGAACCAGCATCCTGTCCAGCCACAGATGCTGAAACTGCTTCAGAAGATAGTGTTGAGAGCACTCCAGATATAAAACCTGCAACTCGGAGGATTAACACTAGGAGTAGTAAGGATCAGAAAGGATCTAAAAGCAGATGCACAAAAGAGGAAGAAGAAGAGGAGGAGGAGGAGGAGGAAGAGGAAGATGATACTTCTGATAGTGATAGCGATGGGTTAACACTAAAGGAGCTGCAGAATCGACTAAGAAAGAAACGTGTTGAACAGAAACCTGTGCAGCTGACATTGAAGGATATACAGAACCGCCTGAGGAAAAGAAATTCAGAACAAGATCCTACAGAAACAGGTGATGTCCAGTCTGAAAAACAAGGTGAGTCTGAGTTGCCTGTCAAACAAGAGCCTGAGACTGCAGACAGCACTGAGATTGCAAGTCAAGTGGTTGTGTCTGAGGAAGACACTGAAGATCTTCAGGGTCAGAAGGAGGTAAAGCCTGCCCTTGGCGCAAAAGGGATCACAGATGAAGAACCCGAAGAACCGCCCAAAAGCAAACCCGAGTCTGAGATTTACGACCCAAATGCACTGTATTGTATTTGTCGTCAGCCTCATAACAACAGGTAGGCAAAGGTTTCAACTAAAAATGCAGTGCAAGTAGTTGGAATTTTTCTGTGATGAAAAATTAAACCAAATGCTAATGCTTACTTTTTGAGTATATGTAAATGAGCTGTTGGGTTGTTTTGAAGTTTAGGGGGGAGTTTATAACAAATACTTAAAAGAAGGGATAAACAAAGGAATACAGAAGTGAACAGTGAGGCAGAACAATATACTGGTACTTTAGCGGGGTACTTAAGATCTGCTGCTTGAAATATCTGTTAAGCGTTAAAAGTCTTTTCATTTCACAATGTTTTACTGTTCCTTGGGGTTTTTTTTTTCAGGTTTATGATTTGTTGTGATAGATGTGAAGAATGGTTTCATGGTGACTGCGTGGGTATTTCTGAGGCTCGAGGGAGATTGTTGGAAAGGAATGGTGAGGACTATATCTGTCCAAACTGCACCATTCTACAGGGACAGGATGAGCCTGCTTCAGAAATAGACCAGCAGGAAGCTAAAGCGGGGCAAGTAAATGTGGATGGCACAGAATTCACAAGCATAGGAACAATTGAACAAAAGTCTGTTGAGGACCAAGGAATCAAGGGTAGGATTGAAAAAGCTGCAAATCCAAGTGGGAAGAAAAAACTAAAGATATTTCAACCTGTAAGTATTTTAATTGTTTCTTATTTTCATGTTTCAGTGAGTACACTGAGACCAATGACTGACTTGTATGGCTGTAAATCTGACTTGTTTTTTTAAAGCTAAATATGAAGCTGAACAACCCACTAAATATTACTGTTTAGCAGAAGTTTCTCCATAGTTCTATCAGTACAGGTACTAAAACTAAGAAAGTGTTACTTTGAAGTGGAGGATTTAAAAGTTTCATGTAGGTGTAAGGAAATGCTTTGTGCTATTCTGCCCTTTCTACATACTGCTTTGGAAGTCAAATAATAAGATGTTCTTTTAATAAAAATATTAGAATTCTGAACTGGTTTATACTGGCTTTGAAATAATCTCAAACAATTTTGGACACTTTCAATGATAGTGAAGCTTTTTACTTAACATTGACAAGTGTCTGTTGGAGTTAATTCCAGCTGTACTTCCTCTGTACTTCCAATTAGTCTTTGAAGTTCTGATTTTTGTCCTGATGCTTCTTCAAGTTATTAGTACATAGAGAATTGTTTTATACTGCCTTTTTTAACATAAAAATGTGTATTTTGAGTTATTGCAAATTCTGGCATAAAATATAAAAGAAGTTTAAATTTTGTAATAGCAGGTTCCATGCCCAGTTCAAAATACAGGCAAAGAAACTTCTTCAGCTCAATGTACACAAATTTAAAAACTTCATGCTACAGTGGTTGTCTTTGTACTGCCGAAGCTACTGTAGTAATGCCAACATCTTGAACATCTTCCTTTTTTCTTACTATGCCTTGAAGAGCATGTTTAGTGTATTTGCTGTTACAATGCTACAGTTATTCATATTTTTTCTGTATGAATTTGTTCTTTCATGCCTAATCTTTAAACTTTGAAATCATCCCTAGAATAAGTATTACAAGTTTGAGTATAAGCATCTCTCTGGAGGAATCTTTCTGTTGTGGTACATTCGTTTATGGAACACCCCGCCACTTCTAGTCAGTTTAAATAGCAGAGCTATCCATATCAGCATAGTGAGCTTAATGTATAGATGAGAACAGTTTGAGCTTAATATATAAATATTTACTATTTTAAGATAAATGTGTAGAAAACAGTATTTTTCTCAAAAGTGTTTTCAAATACAGTTTCAAATACTTTTGTACTTCTTTGTACACAAAAACATTTTTGAGAGTCCAGTTCTGTTGGTGTTGGTCTGCATTTCACTGACGGTGTTAGTATTAATTTTAAGTGCTGCTTCTGAGTATCACCAATTACTCTTTGATATTAGCATGTTAACAAGTTATTTGAACGTGTTAGGCATCTCTCCTTTAGTGAAAGAAAAACATAATTATCATCAACTCATTGCCTCTTATGGAAGAAGTGCTTATATTTTAGGTATTCTTTTGGCATTTGGAAAAGGAATGGAACTGCTGTGCTTGTGTTTGCTAGGTGGTACCACGTTTTGAGAGAACTGAACAGTCAAGTCTGTGTTTTAGCCCGTGCTGTCCCTCATACCTCAGTTCAGATCCCTGTATGGCTTGTATAAACAAGCACCACTCTCCCTCTGCAGAATTCCCTGCCCATTCTAGGCAAAAAGATCTTTGCTACTTCATATGTTGATGTGCTGGAATCACTCTGTGTTACGGTGACTGAACAGTCTCATTATTCAGTTTATCTGTTCTCTTACACCTGTATTCTAAGCACTTCGAGAGAGATTCCTTTCTGTTGTTGTCCATAAGCACCTATAGCTGTAGAGTTTTGGTTTCTAATTAAAACTCCTAGAAATTGTATAAGTGAGCATAAACTTAATTTTTATGGGAAAATTCCCAAACCTAGGTTTTATCAGACTGCAGCAGATAATGCTGTCTTACTGACTTTTGACTGGGGAAAAAATAAGCCACACTATGCAGATGATAATTTTTTTTTTTTACTGGAAATATTCCTGAAAAATGTACTTTTGGTAATTAAAAATTGCAGTTTATTGATGGGGAGGGGCTGTCTAGAACTACAGTAGTTCTGAGTGTTAGGTCAGTTGTATAACATTTTTAGGAGTAATCTAGAAGAGTGAGGAGAAAGGCATAATACCTAGAGGTGATATGTTGGAGCCTAAAGAGCTTTCAAATATTTCTAGACTTTGGCCTAATGTACTCTGTTTTCAAGGAATGTGCTATTTTCTAAATCTTAACATTTGAAGAGGAAGTGCTTAGTGTACAGCACTTCGATATAAATGGAGAGTAATTGTGAAGTAGAGGAAGACACAGATTGCATATGCAAACTTCTCAATGTTTAAGAAGTATTAGGCTATGGCAAAGTTGTCTGGGAGAATGGTTGTGTTTATGTAAGTTGGAGACTTCTAAAATTATAATTGGTAAACCTCTAGAGCAAGAATCATCTGTACACCTGAATAGCTGAGTGCTTCCCTTTGCATGTGTGCATGGTTGAGGACAGCGGCTGATGGTGATATATAAGTAAAATGTGTTTTAGAAACCTGGGTCTTGAGAAACCAGTTCTGCATTATTAAGGGGGTTTCTCCCATGATGTAGAGGATCAGAAAAAAGCATTTGTGTGCTTATGGGATCTGAAAATTTAGGAAACTAGCCTCCCTTAGTTCACTGCTAGCAGACCACTTGAAAATACAACACATTCTGAAAAATAGTGTGTTACAAGAGTGAAATTCTTACATTTGTATGGGTTGTTTCTGTTATGAATGAAAGTTGTTTTCACGCTGGCAATTGTGCAAGTCGCTAACAGTCATAGCTGCGGTCTGCACATATGATATGTAAGCATTTGTTCATGTTATAAAGGTATGTTTCTGTTGTTTCTTCTTCGAAGTTTGAACTCACTCCATTTCAATCTATAGGTAATTGAAGCTCCTGGTGCATCAAAGTGCATTGGTCCTGGCTGTTTTAATTTGGCTCAGCCTGATTCTGTGTATTGCAGCAATGACTGCATTCTCAAACATGCTGCAGCCACTATGAAGTTTTTAAGTGCTGGCAAAGATGCAAAACCAAAACCTAAAGAGAAGATCAAACCAAAATCTGAAAAACCTGGCATGCCAAAATCTCAGCTGCAGGTAAGCTTATGTTCATGATCCAGAATAGTTGTCCTGAAGCACAGTGGCTTATTTCTGTGCTCTCCTTTTTGAGTCAAATAAAATTGCCAAGTCCTGCATTGAAGAGGAGCTTTCTGGTTTTTTGTTGTTGTTGTTCTCTTGCCTTTTTCTGTGGTAAAAGCATTGTTTAAGTCTTCTGACAATAAAATGTTCTCCTGTCGCTTTTTAAAAATCTTAATAATTCTCTCTAGATAGAGATAGGTTCTTTCAAGGGCCTTCTAGATGACAGCGCACTTTTTAAAAAAAAATATTTAATTCCAAACTAATTGACCTTTAAAAAATTATAAGCAGTACATCTTTTTAATTTTAATTTAATTCCAAATTAATTTTACCTTTTTAAACTCCAAATTATTGGGTTTTGGGCAGTAATTTGGAATTACTGTGAATTGTGAACTAACGTGACTGCATTGTATGTGTGCTTTGGGAAGCAAAAAGATGAAATCAAAGCCTTCTCCTTTCCCTTTTGAAACCACTGTAAAATGGGCAGTAGTTTTTCAAACAAGCCAAAAAACTCCCCTACAACTTGGTGATAAATACTGTTGTTCTGAGGTGGTTTCTTTACCATTCTCTTTTCCTGAAGTTACAGTGTACATTACCTTTGCTTTGTAGACTTGAATGTGAAATTACATCATTTCAAGTCTATTTACAGGAGCTTACTATAAAATAAATTTGTGTACGTGTATGTAACTGTATCTCTGCTTGTTGTAAAATATAATATATTTGATGACGATTAGTAATTAAGCTTCTTTTAATCATACAGGCAGGTATTAAGCCTCTTTCAAACCAAAAGAGACAATTTCCTGAGAAAAGAGAGATGAATATGAAGAAGACACTTTTGACAACTGCCAAGACTGAGGCCAACACTCAACCTATTGCTAAAGAGCCAGCAGCAGAAAACAGCACACCATCCTGGGCAAGCGATCATAATTACAATGCTGTAAAGCCTGAAAGGACTGCTGCCATTTCATCTTCACTGTTGTTCAAATGTATGTATCGCATAGGGATATTCCTGAATAATCATTTACATTTTCTTTGAATACCCATCCATTCTTGGCTCTGCGAGACTAGGGAGTTTAGGATTTGGGGGTTTTTTCTTAATATGGCACCAAACTACTTTTCTCCACCTTCAAAGATTCGCACACAGAGATACACACAAATGGGAGACACTTTTAGAAGTTTCATTTGTATCATACGACAGTTGTATGATTAAGAGCCTATCAATCTACCCAGCTGATTTCTGGATGAAAACTACATGATTAAGCTTCAAATTTTTCCTATAAAGACAATAACTGTTTCTAATCTAGAAAAGGTAAGTATTGATACATTTGTGTTAAGTTTTACAAAAAGGTTGCACAGTGTGCACCGTGAATCAGCAATTGACTGTACTAATTTGAATTGTATTTTTGTAATTTAGATTTGGCACCTGTCTCTCAGGTCTTGCATTTTCAGTGCTAGTGCCGAGAATGAAATCTTCAGCGTGGTGTCCAACGATACTTTACACTTCTGCAAACAGCTTTTAACTGTCAAGTATATCCAAGTTCTTCCTGCTGCTTTTCTTCCTTACATGAAATAATTTAAGGACCATTCTTTACTTTTAAGTTTGGGGGGAGGCGGTACTTTTTTTTTTCTTTTCCCTTTCTTTTTTTCTTCTCCTTTCTATTTATATGTTCATACTTCACACATTATCCACACACACAAGAACACATCTTAAGTGGATATTAGGCAGAGATATTGCCTTGCATATTTTTGCAGGTTTTGAATAGCATCCTTGTAACTCATATAAAGGTAAGTAAATACTGCTTTGTAGCCTGAACAAGTCTTTCTGCTAATGACATTTTTTGATTGACTCCAGCTAAGTAGTTTTATAATGCAGCGGTGGAACTTCATCTGAAATCTTACATTTCACATTTACAAAACACATGACCTGGTGTCTAATGTTTACTCACTTGAAGATAAATGAATTCAGAAGCTTTCTTAACCACACTTTAGCCAATTTACATTTTGTTTTCAGAAATAAACCTAGTTATTAAACACTTACATTATATGTAAAGTAACTGATAAGTTTATAAACTATATTTAAGATGAGATTAATTAGATACAATATTTAAACACTGAGGGAACACCAGCTACCCTAAATTGCTGTTTATTATTATAGTGCATAGTAGACTTACTAGGTATATTTTAATTGTGTTTACCCACATCACATGTTTAAATGGTTATAATTTTTCCCTGCATATTTTTGTTGCATATGTCGTTACTTGGGCCCTGTGCCTTTTTTATAGTGAACTCTTTTAAGATACGTATTTTGATAAACTTGTAGGTTTTTTAAGCTTTTAAAGAAACTGTAGCTTTTCTGTCAGAAACAGTAGTGTTTTAAACATAACTAAAATCAGGCGAGAAGGACATAAATGAAACCATAAGGTCTTATTTTACATGTCAAATTTTTATAACACTTTATCTCAATATAATTGCAAGTGTCCTTATAACCATATCACTTAAAATGTCCTTATTGCTATAGGTTTTTTTTCTAGGAGACAGGAATACAGGTTTTGAGGCAGCAAGTTTGGTTTTTTTTTTTTAAGGGGGGTTGCTCTTAAGTTTTACTACACTGGAGGTTATACAGATTTAACAAATTCCAGTAGAAAATAGGATTCCTGTAGCTAAATTGTTAAATTGGTTCAAAAATATGTGTATATACCAGACTTTAATAACAAATAGAAAACAACCTAGTTCGTGTGATGAAGAACTCTCATATCAAATGCAAGGAAGAACTTCAGATTGCTATTATTAAGGTAAGTTACACTAATATGTGGGGACTCTGTGCCATTACTAAATTCCCAGGTAAATTGTTTGTGTATTTGTGAAAAAATTTGTCCTGCTTTTTGATGGATGGGTTTGATCTGTAATCTTCCTGAGAAGCTGCCATTGCATCATCTTTAAGAGTATTCTACAAGATTTTATTTATTTAACAAATCTTTGTATGCTGTTCAAAACATACAAGTTACAGCATTATGGAAATTCGTGAGAGTCATCTCACTTCTCTTTGGGTATCTAAAAGTTAGAACTCTAAGTCTGAGCTAGTCTGTCAAGAAAAACACTTTCAGTGGACAAAACATAATCTGTTTTAGATACTAATCTTAGAACAAAGTGACTCACTGTTTAGAAATGCATATTTCTGAACATTGATTATGAAAGACGTTTAAGACGACTAGTTCAGACATCTAGGTGTCTAATGTTTGGACTTAAGGTTGCCTAGAGGAGGCTAAGGATGGGATTCTTCCATATACAGTATTTCAAAATACTGCCCACGTTCTCCCAGAGCTTCCAGCCACGTTCTGCAAATCCATATTTGTGACTTCAGTGCACAAGGCCCTTTAGGAATTAAGGAAACTTAACATGATCAGCAGAATTACTCTCTCTAATACTCTTTCCATCAGTCAGTTTATCATATTTCAGACATAAATTTACTTTATACATTTACTCTGTACTTGTCAGGTACAAGATGTTGTTACATATGACAGTAGTTTTATTAAGTAGTAGCAAGAAGAAAATGAAGCCACTCTATTTGCATCTCAACCCTGCCACCAAGCCCTCTTTTGTCCTCCCAACTTGTTCTGCATTTAAAAAAAAAAAAGGGTATTTGGTGCTAATAGTATGCAGTTATATAGAGCAGTGATTTCTTTTTCTCTGTTACCCCATTAGTTCGTGTTTCTTCACTTCCTAATTTTTTTCTGTAGCTTTTTTGGGGGATGAGTTAGGGCTGTACTTGGAAGTGACTTTGTACACCAAAATCTGGAGCCTGATTAATGACACTGTCTAACATCTTGATGTTCCCAGTGAAAACAATCCTGTTTATCTGTTTAATAACTAGAATGGGAAATACCTTGAACTTGCTTTGATAAGTGAATATTAAGTACAAGTACTTTTAAAGTTGCAGGCAGTATTTGAACTACACATATAAGAGGAAATTAGGTTGCGTCACATTCCCTTTCAGAAGTATTGCTTTTAATTTTGTTAGGAAAATTGGTATTAATTTAATATGCAGTGCTCAATTTTTATATTGAATTTCAAAAGTCATCCTAGCTTCCAAATTGATACAAGTGTATGGATTGTTGAGATGTAGGAACATTGTTCTTCAGAGATTCAAGTCGTGATAGAAATCCTGAATTTGTCATGTGAGCTAGTGTTAATTATCAATATTTAGGTCATATCAAAGGAGATGTAAAATTCATAACAAAAGCAAAACAGACTCTTGTTTATCTAGCAAGTTCATCTAGGTGTTTGTGGGGAAGCACCACCCAAAATGATTTCTGAAATGTTTCAGTTTTGTTAGCAGACTAACATACTTCTTACAATAATAGGAAGCATTATTTTTAATTATAGTGGAGGAGGACAAACTTTAAACAGCATAATATAAACATGCTTTTTCCAGAAGGAACCACAAAAGCAGTTTGCATCCACTGCTTGTTTGACTCTGCTGAGAGCTTTTATACCTAACGTTTTACGCTAATTAATATCATGTATTGCATTTGTGACAATTTGTCCATTATATTCACTTCTGCCCTGTAAAAAGGGGGTAAAGGAATACTTCAAACGTGAAGTTTGCTGATGCAAAGATTTATCAGCAGTATCAATGTATATGTCTGAAGCACCTCAGCTCAAGTTTTCTGCTCGATAGAGCAAAACTTGAAAGAGACTTTTTTCTATATTTTTGCTATTAATTGCCAAATAAAGTCAGCAGCAAATGTATCAGCAGTTTTAAAATAGAAAATGAATCCAAAAGGAGGGGAAGAAGATAGATGTTTGCAGTATCCCAATTTTTAAACTACCCAGTCATAAGTATACTAAGTACTCATCAGTGCTTCAAATCTTTGTTGAAGTTCAGCTGACTTACCTTACTAGACTTAAAAGTACATGAACCGATAATTTACTCAACTCAGGTGCTAAAGCTACTTAAACATCTTAAAAACATCTTAACTGCATTTATGGATAAAAGTGACTAAGTGCACAGGAGAGTGAAGAGGGTTTACTAGAGGAAAAAATAAACATTAAATGTGTTTCTTATTACTGTTCTTGTGGTAGAGCTTCCCGAGTAAAAAGCACTTTGTCACACCAAGCCACTAAACATGTTTACTTGTTAAAGTATTTTTAAGTTACTTTAAGTACTGTTAACTTACTACTTAATTGTAGACAGATAAATAGTATGAGTTTATCTATTATAATATCTTATTTGGTACCAGTATTTCATAGAAGGTGTTAATGAGTGGGACTTCGAAGGGGAAGGGTTTCGTTAAGAGAGAAGCACCATGTTTGTGGTACCTCTCCTGCTTTACAGCAGTGAATTACGGAGAGACAACGCTGCCACCTCCTGGAAGTGCGAGGCCAGGCTTGAGGAGCCCTGGCTCTGGTGATACAAATTTCCTTTGATTATCTGCTTTCAGTTTTCTTCACTTCTGCTGCAGCTAAACTTTTCTACACCCAAGACCTATTCACAAAGTGAATAGTGTTTGCTTGTATCGTTAAAGGTCCCAGATACGAAGGGTACTTGGACTGCTTTGTTCCTATATGCCTCTAACAAAATATGGAGACGTCGTAAAGGGAATGCAGTGATACTGGGAGCCCATCATCAGAAAATGTGATGCGCATACCAAAATGCTTAGATTATAGCATACATAATTTCTGTTTTTTTTTTTTCTTGTGTCATTTTTTTTTTTCTTTCTGTAGTAACAGTACGAAGGCAGGGAAGAAAGAAAATATACCACTATAAAGAGAGCAGGGGGAAAATGTAGTACACTCAAGACAGAGGAGTTATGGCTCGGGAGGTAAAAGTCATGTAGGAAGCTGTAAGTACCATTGTGAAAAGAAAAAAGTAAGGCCTTGTCTGCACACAGACTGGTGCCAGGTTAGTGCTTCTCTTCAGGCAAGATTGTACCAGCTTAAGTTCTGACTCTTCAGTTGAGTGCAGTGTATGTAGATATACTGCTGTTGGTTTAGCTTAACTATTAAAAAATATTTTACTTAAATTGAGGAGCTGTTCTTAAGTCATAAGTATGTTTGTCTGCAAGGACTGATTCCAGTTAAACTTGATGCCTTTGTTTTGGTGTGAGTGCTTCCCCATAGGAAAAACTAGCCTGTGCCAAGTTCCATACTGTTATAACTAAACTACTTCTGGCATCTGAATTAACTCCTTGAAAGCTAAGGTGTCTTTGCTTAGTGCTATATTCTGCAACATAGGCCCATACTAAGAGGCAGTAAGTATTGAGTAGTACCAGGGGAATAAAAATAATTATTTATTTTATGTTACTGGCCATTTTCTGGGACACGTGGCTGCTGTATATGTAGGTCTAGCCTTAACCCTTTGTAAGTAGAGGAGTTTTTGGAAAGGCTGCTGACAGACCAAATAATGATCAGAATACCTAAGATAAGTCTGCCAGAACTTCTGAGAAATTCATGTTGGAGGATCTGGCTTTGGAAAGATTATAGCAGAGGAGTGGCTGGTGTAACACAGCTCCGGTGCTGAACTTGCATCGTGAGAATGGCAGGGGCTGTGCTGGCGCAGGGGCTGGCACATGGTCTGAACCCTGGCTGTGGAGTGAGGCAGACCAGTAGTGGCTGCTGAAGCCAACATCCCCTGGGACCCAGCCGATTAAAAGGAGCAGTGGGATCCTTGGGGAGCGATTATCATCTCCTGCCGGTGAACTACTGGAGCTCCCCTTCTCTGCTCTACAAGGTATGTCACATCTGTCCTGTGGCTGTCAGCCACGTGAAGATTGTTGCCGTGTCTGTTGAGTTAGGAAGGCTGGTCCCTGCTGCTAGCGTGTTTCCTATGTGGCCTTTCAAGCAGCTAGCACCCCCAAGGCGCTTGGACAACAGATAAGCCAGCACGCTTGCCATAATGGGTGCTTGGCTTCAGTATAAGGAACCATTGCTGAGGGGAAGGGTTGGGGGGGCAGAAACCTGGTACAACTTACAGATGCACTATGAATATTAGGGTGGTTTATCTCTTGTCATCAACACTGAAAGTGATGAAAGTTTGATTAAAAAAACTCACCACCCTCTATTGCTGTTTTGCTTTCTTTTACTAATATTACTTTAGTTCTTTGAACTTGCTCACTTGACTGCATAGCCAGTGAAAAAGATCTTTCTCTGCTAGTCCCCAAATAAAAGGGTTTTTTTGAGGTGATCACTTGCACTTTGGAGTCAAGTTTTGCCGCTGATCTTGGTGCTGGTGATTCGCTGTGTCTGATCTGTACTGAACTTGGAACCTGAAGATGGCCTGTCCCTGCAAGGAGTGATGATACCCATCCATGAACGGTCTGGAAAATAAGGAGCCCTTTTTTTCAGCAGATAGTGCCTCTCTTTTACTCAGGAGTGGTGTAGTTGTGAAGATGCAGTCGTCTAATGTAGATCAGATAAATCACTGTAATTTCATGTAGATTAAAACAAAGCTTTGCGAGTCTAAGCTACAGATTTGCATGAGCATAGCTACAGCATTGGCTTGAATGCAAACAAATCACTACCACAGAAAAGGCCCTTGTCTCAGAATTTCCTAAATTAACTTTAAAGACAGGTTTACTTTGTGTGCCTGAATGTAAAGGCTTGGCACACAGGCAGCTCAACTACGAGTTTCTCGTTGGGGTGCAGATTAGAACTGATAGAGGCTTTTGAAGAAAAACAGCAGGGCAGGAGGCACGCCTCTGAAACACTAGTGTTTGATAATAAAGTTTGATTTGGTCTTGAAAGTGGAAGCAGACACGTTGTTCCGTAGGCAATTAACAGTGAAAACTAACACTGAAACTTCTTTAAGAATAGTTCAACACTTTTGAATTATTTAGAACTAATGCTAAGCTATCTTTGAGGGAAATGACAAAAGTCTAGCAAAAACAGGTTTCAGGAGAGCAACAGTTGAACGGCATGGAACTGAAGCAGTTACAAACTACACCTCACCTTCACAGCCTTGGGCACTGAATGTTCAGTGCCACAAGAGGGTGCTTCAGTGGCACCTAACAGGATTGACTCTTCGACAAGTTTCTGAGGCTCTGAGATGTCAGGCATGCATCCCAGCAGTGTGACTATGCGCAGGCTGCTCTTGAACGTCTCGTAACTGGTAAGTAAATTCCCATTGTAGAGTGCTTTATAACTGGCATCTAAAGCACCAGCTCACCCATGTATTTTGTTCAATTTTTTAAGTTAGATAATGCATCGAAAGGTTTCACTTCGGAAGAACTCGTGGATTAAAGTTTGGTATCCGCCACTGCGTTGGGGTGGAGGGGTTAGCTTAAATTCTGCTCTGTTAAGATTATTGCTATCACGAGTCATGCAGAAAGGAGTCATACCATAGCTGCATCGGACACGTCCATTTAGGACATAGTGAGGCTGAGTGGCAAAGGGAAGCTGTTGGAACACCACCAGTTTTAAATTTGAGAATTCCTGCCCGTCCTCTGTTTCAACAGTTTTACAGAGGGAAAAATGCAGTTCTTAAATTCTCAGATAGTGGCAAATAGGGCTGAGATAGTTCATCTTCTCTGAGCCAAGAGCCTGTCCTTTTCTACTGTGGTATGTGCCAAAACGGGCTGCCCTCACCTTTTGTAGCGTTCAGACTGGAGAGCTGCAGCATGCTGGAACGACTGCATGGAGGAACGGATCGTGCAGCTACCTGCACCTGAGCAAGAAGGAGCTGCAGGACCATACAGAACTTCACAGTACAGTGTCACAGGCCAGTTTTTGAGTGACACTCAAAATGCTGGCTGGGGTTTTTTGTGAATTCCTAAATACATCATTGCTTCTCGCTGGTCTTTTCACACCTGCATTCCTATCAGATGTTTAAGCTATTGTAAAGGCCAGTGCTGTTGCCTATCTTTAGAGATTAGCTCTTCTCAAAATACATAATTACTCAGCTCTGGCCAGCCTTTACGCAGGCTGTCAGAGAATACCTTATAACAGGTATTTTTGCTTTTTTAACAGATGCAAAGCTGCACTAGTGTGAATTTTCCTCCCTCTAATTTGACATTAGTTTATTTTGAAAAGGACACAAAAATCCTTTTAAGTGTAGTAAATGATCCACTTTGAAAGGTGGATCACAAGTAGCTGTACTCTGCTTCTTAGGTTTTATTATTCATATTGTGGAATTTTACAGAATTTTTTTTTTTACAGAAAAATGTTAATGAGCTTTCTTACAGTTGATGCCACACAAACTTGTATGCTGTGCATACATTTGGAAGTTAGTCCTGTTTTTTTTTTTTTTTTCTAAAACTCTCTATTTTAGTGACAGAGGAGCATGAAAAGTATCTGTAGAACCCACACGTGCTTCAGCAGCCTCCGCGCTGTGGGCTTGTGAAGGCTCGCCGACGTGCAAGGCAATGCCTTCTGAAGTGTTGGGTTGCCGACATCCTGCTCCCTTGGGCCAGTGCTCCCACTGTGGAAAGTTCTGTGCAAGCTGAACAAGACGACACAGCCATCAGCCTGTGCTCCCCACACACCGCCATGAGGAATGTTACCCTGGAGAAGAAAAAAAAAAAAAAGGTGGATTAGTGTAGATGGAGAAGAACGCAGGGAAATGTTAAGACAGTATTAGACACCAGAGGCAAGAGTTCTGGTGTATGAACAGCCTTATGCCAAATTTTTAATTCTGTAGGGAAACTTCTCATAATTAGTACTATGTAACAAACAATCAGCTTGCATGGCTGCAAGACATTTTTCACAAAAGTCTTTTTAGTGTTCTGTAGTAGTAGCTGTGATGCTTTTTTTTTTTGCAAAGATTTAAAAAAAAAAAAATTCGAGCCTTACAGACTCATTACACAACAGACTCTTCAAGTGTAACTGCCTATGGTTTATCTACAGCATCGTTTAAAACTTTTAGCGTCAACTAGAACAAGAAATTGAAGATCTTTAAAGTGTGATTTTAATAATTTTAAAACCATACAAGCAAAAGTAGTAGCACATTTCTTCAGGTATTGAAAAGTTGGAAAAACTAGATAATGTCTCCAGCAAAATAACTAGTCACAAATGAGATAATTTAAATAGAAACTAAGGGGGGGGTGTGTGTGGTATATTTTTGAAGTGGCTTTCTAAAGCTACTATTCCAAAGAAAGATCGGGTGGAGAGGGAAAGGGGGAAGAACCAGCATAGGCTTGAATGCTATACAGAAATATTTTTAAGAGATCAGAGGAAGAGCAAAGTTTCCTTTGGATAATTTCCATGCTGGTGGTGTAAAACACAGCCTGCCAGTGTAGGTGAGGGATTATAATATGAGTGCATCCCGCAAATCCTTCACGCAAAATTAAACAGCTCTACACTGTGGAAATCATTCTTAAATTGGGCCTGAACAACCACGTTACAATGCTGAAACATCAATGTTGAGATGTACAAAAGTGAGGGATACATAACCCTCAGGCGTTCAACAGGCTCGTCTGTAACACAGTAGATAATGTGGCAGTTATGTCCTCCACCGCTACCAGAAGTTTTGTTCTTAGCTGCATGTTATAATATTTGGCTTAGCTTCACGGGGAATTTCCTTAGGGGAGGGGTTCTGTATCTGTTGACATCTAGTGGGAGAGATTATAGTTATGTCTGTAGTGAACATACTGTAGTAATGCTATTTCTTAAGCCTTGCAAGGAGTGCACTTCTTTCTGGCAGAGGATTCACTGGTTTTCACTCTGGAAATGAGCTGACTCACTGGCTCCATCTGAACCTCTCAGTCTTTTCAGCCCATGCCTCTTCACTCAGTAAGAATCCTGTTGCTGTCCTAACAAGTGGCTCACAGGACAAAATGGGGAAAATAGGAATTAATGTTTTGTTTTAAATACTGTTTCTAACATCAAGGCAAGGGAGGTATACCTGTGTGTTCAAAAGCGCCAAATAGAAGAGCCACTAAATGCCTTATTCTGGGACTAATCTTCTGCCTGTGGTGAAACTCCCTATTATTCTGTTAGGCTGGATAGGCTAATGTTCAGTAGTCGTTTAAAATATCCTTTTATTTTAAATTTGTTTAAGAGCATTTATTGTAGGTACGCTGGAGCTACTGATGAAAAGAACTGGAAACATCACAGTATAAAATACAGTGGCCAGTATGTATAGTAGGCATTGACTGCGTCTTCTCTTCAAGTTGTTCGTGGACTGCAAGGCCAAGCAATTTGAAACTCGTGGTCCGAGAGAATACCTGTTCCGTTATATGTCCCATCAATTTGCTGAGTGACTGTGGCATCTGTTCAGAAGTTAAATTCCACATATGTTGGCATACTGCCCTCTGAAAAGAGTACATATTTCTGTTAACTCTTCCAAACATACACATGCCATAGTTTCATACCTATCAGAAGGAAGTGTAAGCTTTGGGGTGTGCTCATGCTGGGGTTAAGTCAATAGAAGAGCGAGCTGCCACCAGAAGAGGCAGTCCTGTTCCTTCCTCGCGCTCAGCTGGGTGCTCCTGTGCGTTGGATCCAAGACACATGTAATGACACAGTGAGTTGGTTCAGCTGAATTATGTGGCAGCAGCACATTAATCTTGTCACTAAAAACCAAAAATTCTGGTTTCTCATAGTCAGAATAGGATAAGAGGTTTTTTAGATAAGGTTCATCTACAGCCATCACAGGTTATCTGCATATGTAGGATTTAAGTAGTCTTGATTCTTTGTCAAAACGTGCACACAATTTGACAGTGTCCTTCAAATAGTGGTGTGTCCTGTAAATTTGAAAAAATAGTTGGTAGATGTCCTGAAGCACTGAATGACCTACGTGTGGCTGAATTAGTACATGCAAAATCTGTACCGTCAATTTCTCTCATCAACAAGTACTGCTAGGTACAGTTTTAATTGGTATAAAGTAGTATTGTAGTTTGAAACTGTTAAACTTTCATGAAGCTTATGAAATATTTGCACACTTTCTGTTGGCTAAAGAAGCACAGAACTACATGCCTGCCTTTGGAAACCTTTCTAAATAGTCATGATGTCAGCTTGCAGAATAAAGGGTGCTTCTGCATCTTTCTTCTTGGACACTTACTCATTCTGCTGCCCTTCAACCCTGGGAACCTCAATCTACTTTTGTACTAGTACCTTTTATTTATTTATTTTACAAGTACATATTCTTACTGTGATATAGCTGTTTGTAACATAGAAAGGTTTGTGGTGTGAATATAGTTCTCATATATACAACACCTGATGGACACAAAACAGCTTGGTTGTGCTATTTTGAGTTTTATCAATGTAGTTCTTGTTAACTGATCATTAAAAAGATAGCGTATAGAGGATTAAATACAAACTTAGAATTTCACATTTTGTACTTCTGCTGTAAACCAAAAGATCTAAATGTCTTAGCACTGAGGACTGAATTTTACTGTCGTCATTTTGAAACCCGAGCTGTGCTGTCCTGCCTTCCCATGATGAGCCACAGAAACGTGCTTCTGTCCTACCTGCCTGAAAAGGTACAAATCTGTGCAGAAGATAAAATAAACCAGGAAAAAGAGAATGGAAGTAGAGTAATTCCTGCAGCGTTATCAGTGCGCACGTTTTGGATATTCGCCTTCTGTCTGTTCAAGACTATTAACTCAAAATAGGTTGGCTTTTTACCTCTGTTAAGTTCTGGGTGCCGAATTTGACCAAACAAAAACCATCAGCAATAGTTCCCGATCCCCTTCCTCTCTCCCGGGATTGCCAAAGCCCTCCTGACAACTAGAATAGTGTTAGCGGGGTAGGGGAGGGGGGGTGGGATATAAGGAGAGACATTGTGGGTCACACGGAAGGTCTCCCTAGCTCAGTCTCTGACAGTAACCAAGACCAGGTGCTAGGGAAAACTATGGGAATAGTGTGAGAGTAATAATTTTAATTTACTTTACAGCAAAATCTTCACATCCTTGGAAATGATTTAATGTATTATGGCAGCTGTTTTTGTTTTACACTTCAAAGAGTTAAATCTCACTTGGAAAAATTCCTCAAGGTGTCTACTTGTAAAATGCTTCTAGGAAAAAAAAAAAATCAGGATAAATATATAGTGTTTCTGGATCTTCTGGCTGCTGCTTGTGTTCCAGCAGAATTTCAGCACACACCCTTATACCTAGCCTTACAAAAGTTCAAATACGGCATTGTTTCTTCGTTCATCTTAACCACTGGTTTCTGTATTTGTGGTGAAACTGCCAGCAGTAAGAGCCCATTTAAAGAAACCGGGGTTAGAAGCGTCTTTCTGCTGGAAGCATATGCTAACGTTCAGGGGGGTACCTGAACTTTAAGTATGGAGAAAGGTTGCAAGGCCGTTTCCTCCCGAAATGAGGGAGTATCACATTGTGTCTCTGAAGCATTCCAAATCTTCCCCCATTTGAGGGATGTTTCCATTGGAAGCTTGCGCTGATTTGTGGGGTTTGTTGAACCAGACTTCACAGGAGTGCTTTGCTCCCTTCGAGTCCATCTCAGAACAGATAGACTGGACAATTTAGACCCTTCCTAGTAATTTCAGCTCTCATTGTAACAGATCTGGAAGGTGAAGAGGGACCATTTGGTCCTTGGTAAATTTATCGAAAGTTAAATTCCTGGATTTTTCCCAGGAAGTGTCCTGCATTTTGCAACTAGGGCTTCTGGGCTAATTCATCTACAAACCTTTACTAGCTAAAAACATCAGATTAAAAATTAACTTGTTAATTGGTCAGTGGTTATCTACAGATTTGTGAGGAAAAAAGGCTTTCTGGGGAGAAAACTTGGCTTTTCTAATTGAAACAGTTGTATTTCAGGAGTAGTTTTTTGGTAGTTTCCCTCAGAACCCTTCCTTGTTTGAGCTGTCAGGATAAATGTGCTAGTGTTAGCCCACTGTAACTTTAATGTCTTGTAAATGAGGTTTTGTTTGCTGGGGGGGATGTGGTGTGTGTTTTTTGGTTTTGGCTTTTTTTACTGTGTTGAATTGTTCCTGTCAGTGCCAGAAGGTGGACAGATGAAATGGAATTTAAAGAAATGCTTGCTTTTAAGGTCCTGTGCAAGTATAACTTCAACATGTGTGAAAAGTGAAGCCTTTACTTACACAAGAAAATTTACAAAATATATGATGTGTATCAATTATTCTATTAACATTAGAAAAAAATATTTAAATGGAAAAATCTGAATATTGCGAATGGAATAGTTTGAGAATGGTGGGAATTAGATGGCCACAGCCTAAGCAGCAATAGTAAAGTTTAATTATTCTATAAATCTAGAATTTAGCTAGGAACTGAATAGGAAGATCTAATAGTTTATGGCAACATCATCAGTATGATATTCATGCTAGCAACAAAGTAGATTATGTATTTAAATTTTTTAAGCAACTTCTGTGCTATGTAATTTGTCTGTCTTTGCTTGCTCTTTAAAATAAAAAAATCTGGGTGAAAGGGTTTATTAAATTTCAATAATACTAAAGGTAATATTAATGCAGTTTCAAATTCATGGGCTCTGTCATCACGTCAGCCTGTGTAATAAACTGGTTCTGTAAGGTGCTATGAGAATGTTTCTGTTTAAATGTAAAATGTGGCTTGTATTGCCTTTTTTTTTTTTTTTTTTTTTAAATGTGTGAAAGTTTGGGGTGTTTTTGAAGCTTAATCATGAAATCCCACTCAGGAATCTTTGAAGGTGGTGCCTTTTTTTTTTCTTTCTTCCTTTTCAGTTTTCTTGAGTAGATTGTAAATAACATTTTCAACCTTTAGAGCCAAAGTGGAGCTCTTTTAAACTCTTCAGTTGGCCTCTGAGACAAAGTACTCTCTGAAGGATCAAAGACAAATTTCTTCAAAAAAACTATGTCAACCTCTGCATGGTTTTTAAAATTACTTTTAAAAAGGCTAGTGAAAGTAGATAGCTTAAATTGCCTACTTGATATTTATTCTCTGGAGATGTCATTTCACAGACTTTTCTTTATAGATTGGTACCTGGTCTTCGTGAATAGGAAGTTTTAAAATTAAGCCTTTAATATTGTATTGTCGTCTTTGTTTTAACAGCTCAAAGGGAAGAGAAAAGGAATGAAGACAGAGCAGAGCCTGCATCAGCATCGAAGAAAGCTGTTGCATCTATAATGGAGAAACAGACGTCTTCTCTCACTAAAAATCTTCCTTCAAAGAAGTCCCCATCCTTCTCTAACACATCGCTAACTAAGCAACCACTTAAACCTTCTGCTGGAAGTTTCAAAGGTGTTATTCCCAAGAAACCTTGGCCTTCATCAGGCAGTGTGCCTTCATCAGGCAGTGTTCCTTCAAAACATTCATCTCTTTCTCATGGCTCATCAGTTTCCAAAAAACCAGCTACATCTTCCAGTTTGGGTGGAGGACTCAAAAAGCCTTCACTGTCTTCCATTTCTACCGCCTCTGGAAGTAGTCAAGCAAAAGCATCAGCTAGCCCTATCCAGTCACAACCCAACTCTCAGATTCGACAAAATATTCGACGATCCCTAAAAGAAATTTTATGGAAGAGGTGGGAATTCAAAGCACTTACTTTATATAGGAAGCTACAACTAGAAGTAAATGTTTAGCCTGCAGAGTTTTGTTTACATCTTGATAAGGGATATTGAAGGATTGAATTTGTACTACAAATTACTACAAGTATAATTGGCATTTCAGGTTTATATTAAAAAATTTTTAAAAATCCTGATATAAAACAAATGTGCATGTGAAAAAGCCTTTTAAAAAAAAAAAGAAACCTCACTATTCCATTTATATTGAGGCAACTACAGTTGAAGAGTTAAATTACAGCATAGAAGCTTTTATAATGTAGGTACTCTGAAGTTTTAAAATCTGGTGACGGCAGTGTTTGGAGATGCAGAGGTTGTAGGGAACATAGTACAGGAAATGTCACAGTGAAAGGTTAAAGGCTTACTGAAGTAGAGATTCCCTCCCTTCCCAACATAAAAATCAACAACAACGACAAACCCTGGTCAGTGGACAACTGTATCACTTAGGAAAGGAAAAAAACCAACCAACCAACCAAAGAGCAAATTTCCCCACAACAATTATTAAAGCTAATGCCAGCCATCAAGACTTGCTGTAGACCACTGCACTCTGATATTGTCTCTGAAATGGAAATGCCGTTCACGGTGGAGAATCTAGGACTAAAACTCAAGCGCTTGGGCTCCCTGTGTTGTTCACGGCAGAGAAACTCCTAACTTCAGTGCCATCAGCAGGAGTAGTTGTAAAGGCTGACTTGATTTCCCAAAGGCTGTCTTCCATGGCCGCCCGTGGACAGTAATGGAAGGTTGCCGTAGTTCACAGTTCGAGGTCCCGAGACAGACTTTGGCTTTGAGATGTCTTTTAAAGGAGTCTTGAGCCCTCACTGAGTGAGGAGGAGCCTAGGTTAGCTCTGAAAAGTTAGTTTTTACGAATGCTACCTGAAGATTCATGCCTAACATAAATGCACGTACCCTTTTTTGTTTTTAACAGAGTCAATGATAGCGATGATCTGGTCATGACAGAGAGCGAAGTAGGGAAAGTAGCACTCAATATTGAAAAGGAGATGTTTAATTTGTTCCAAGTTACGGACAACAGATACAAGAGTAAATACCGTAGCATCATGTTCAATCTCAAGGACCCCAAAAACCAGGTTTGGAATTTCCTTAAGCAGTAAACATATACTGAAATATACTTTTGGGTTTTAATGATATGTCAAACTCTACCCTCAACATTAAGAGTTTCAAGATAGAGACTTATGAATTATACTATAAAAGATTATTATAAAGCCATTCAAATCTTTAAAAAAAATTTTTTATCCAGGTAGGAGTTCAAAGTCTAATTTAGTTGGTCATGTGTATGTATTAAGTTTGGGCATTTGGTGTGAAATAGTTATTTACAGAATGGCTTTCGTAAAATAACTATAGACTTTATTGATTTCTCTTCTTGTGATATTCTGTAGTATGGGTCAGATACTGCCCATGTACATGATCATATTTATGCTTTAAAAGAAAAAAATGGATGTTGGTACAGATGAAAATATTCACTGGAGAACACTTGAAACTTTTTTTTTTAATTTCTGCAATAGATATGAAACAGGAGAGTGGCTGTTCAACTTTCTGACGTTTCTATTCAGTTATATTGATAGTTATTGATGATAATGAGGAAAATTCGTACTTCATGTTTATTTCGTCCTTATTTTCTGGTTGCTGCACCTTTCAAATTTGCTTATAAGTAGCCGCTATTTTTAATAGGGAATTAAGAAGCTGGAACAGGTTTTGCCTGTTAAGCACTGCAAATCTTGTTAGATACCTAAGCAGGTTCTCTTCAGCATGGCAACAAAGTCTGTTCTGTTTTCAGGGACTTTTTCATCGTGTCCTTCGTGAGGAAATCTCGCTGTCAAAACTAGTGAGAATGAAACCAGAAGAACTTTTATCTAAAGAACTGTCTGTATGGAAAGAGAAACCAGCTAAAGCAGTAAGTAATGTAATTTTCTCCTGTGTCCTTAGATAGGAATTAAGAGCGAGTTTGCCAACCCTTACCACCCATATTGTGGGTAATGCACCATTTTCTTCCTAATGAAATGCTACTAATGTTCAATTTCAATATACTTTTTCTCTACCACCAGCCAAATGATAACAAAGTACAGAATAAAATTATAAAATAAATATGTCAACTTTTTACCAAAATGGTTTTGTTTCTTTCAGATGATGGAGTCAAGAAGCAAATCTCATGAAATCAAGAAAACAACTGTAAAACGGGAACATATGCCCGTTGTAAATATGGAAGATTCTCCGCCAGTGTCTGATTCTGATGTAAGTATTGGCTGTTGCTTCAGCATGAAGACATCGAGGGAGATAAATGGTAACTAGGGCCTCAAATTTTTCATCAGAAATGCAGATTGTTTCAGTGAACTGTAAGCATATTATTACGTAGTAGGTGTGCTATGAGCAGTTTTCCTTTTAGTTTGAAGGAGTGCAACAACCAAATGATAGGCATATTTTGCCTGCACTTCTAAAATGCTGTGTATTCTTCAGCCCTTGCTGTCAATTTACAGAGAAATCTTTTATTTCTGAACATTAGCTATCTACTTCAGAATACCGTGGAATGAAATGAGGGCAAATATTATTTGAGAACTCTATCTGACATGATATGCTTTAACCAAAGCCTGTAATCTTTTTTTTTTTTTAAAGAACTGAAGTTAGTTAATGGTTTCCAAAGTATTTTTTTTATGGCTAAATTTATTAATCAACTGGAATATTTTTTGTGTTTATTCACTTTTAGGAGCAGCAAGAGTCAGCCCGAACTGCACCAAATTTAAACAGTGCTCCTTCTCTGGATGTTTTTAGCAGTATGTTGAAGGATACAACAAGTCAACATCGAGCCCATCTTTTTGACCTGAACTGCAAAATCTGTACAGGTATCTACAGTGCTGACTTTGTGCAAAGTAAAAGAATTGTTATGTTAAGAGTTTGTTTGTTTATTTGTTTTTCTCCAAACTACTTCATTGTTAAATAATAATCAAAAGCATTTGAAATAAATTTATAGGTCAGATTTCAGCATCTGAAGATGAAGTACCACCTAAGAAGATAAAGTCAGTGGCTCCTGTTAAAAAGGTGGAGTCAAAATCAAAACCAGAAGTTCAGCCAAAGTATGAAAGTTCTGCACCAACCCCAACAGCAGAGCCTGCCAAAGAGGCCGTCTCTGAAGACGCAATGGAAACTGAAGTTGGACCAGTAGCAGAAACAGTTTCTCAGTCAAGCGTAGAAAGAACTTACATTCCTACAACCCAGGGCCATAACAATACAGATTCTTCTGTACCCGAAGAAGCTTCTGCTTTTCCTGCCTCTTGTGCTGGCGGAGTTGTCACAACCGTAACGGTTTCTGGCAGAGACCCTAGGACAGCAATGAGCAACTCCTCTGGTATTGTGACGCCAGCCCTGCGTTCTGCTCCTGCATCTGACAAAGTTTCAACAGGGGAAGCAAAACAGGAAACTTCAAAACCAGTTATGACTGTCCCCAAATCAATATTAACAAAACCATCAGCCTCACCAGATCCAAGATACTTAGCAGTTCATCATTCACCCAATATCAAGTGCGTATATTTAATAGTAAGCCAAGCTACCAAATCTTTAATGTGGTTGTCTTCAAAGTCCCACGTGTCCCATGTCCCGTTCCCCTCCTCTCAATCAAAAGGCATGTTCAGCTTTAAAGTTCAGGCAGGTTGATTCAGTTTTTTAATTTACTATCTCCTCATTTACCTTCTCTGGTTGGTAAAATTTTCGGAGCATCAGTGTATGTTGACAGCAAAGATTCTATAGTGTGTTTCAGCAGATAAATAAAACTTGAAGGTATTATGCAGACTTAGAAGTCTGCATGTACATTAATAGATAGAAAGCGAGTGTATGTGAGAGGTGGCATTTTCAGATTTTCATCCTATATTAAAATACTGTTACATCTGAATTTATGAATATGAATTAAAATTAACCAATTGATCAGCTTGAAAGGAAGTGGATTTCTTTCATATCCCGGGTATAGACAATAGTAAAAATAAATATTGCAAAGTATATCCCTCTGAAACTGCAGTTAAAAGATTTTTGTTCATATCAGTTTCTTTTACTTGAGAATCTCTTTCAGATGCATATTGTTGACTCAATTAGTGGGAAGTATGTAATTCAGATTAGTTTGTTATAGAGTCGGGATCACAACAGTTATAGTGCTAACCTAATTTTATAAAAGCCATATCTTTCGGCATCTTTTCGCCTGTCTGCAGCTACAAGTTCATTTTCAATTACTCTTTGCTTTTTTCATTAATACTGAGTTAATGGAAAACATTAACAAAGCATTTAGTAAAAATTCTGTTATTTGTTTAAAATAAAGTATTTGATCAATAGGAAGAGGGAAGAAAAGAAAAAAAGAAGGGACCATTCTCATTTGTATTCTGTAACCTTTCTGTTTTGGATTTGTTTTGCAGTGTTGCAGAGCCCCGCTCACCTCAAGACAGCGATACTTCCCTCTTTCTCTCTCGTCTCACCACCATTTGGAAAGGATTTATTAACATGCAAAGCGTGGCCAAATTTGTCACTAAAGCATATCCTGTGTCCGGGTGCTTTGATTATCTTAGTGAGGTTAGCACTGACATGTTTATGTGTTTAGAATAAATCTATACTGCAGTTCCTGTTGCTAGAAAGCCTGGGGTCACTATATATACATATTGTTATATTAGAACTGTAACAGTGGTAAATGGCATCCCTTTAGTAATAGGAAAAGTAGCTCAAGGCGGGGGGGAATCAACCTTTTAAAAATTCCTCACAAATTTGTGAAGAATTCTCATGTCTTTAAACATGTTTATACATATGTTAGGATCTAACATGGAATAATAGCTTTATTTCAGCTTCATTGTTTGAAAAGAAGTTTTAGAGCCAGTATTTTAAAGTAGGTGTTTTGTTCTGTTCTCAAACTACATGGGTCACTGATGTGATCTGTTACAAAATTTTGTTTGGCCATTTACGAAAAATATCATCCTTTTTACGAATTTTCAAATAAAAACAGTTGGATGATATTCTGGGAGGGTGTACATTCAGATAATGAGACAGTATAAAGGTTTGCGCTAAAACAAAGAAGCTTTTCTTCCTCTCTCTTGTTTCTCTGAAGTGCATTTTATGTGACTGTTAGGAAGTTTCAAACACAAATGTGTGTTTTAGGACTTCTATTAGTAGGGTTGGTGGTTCTTTTTGGTACCGCTTTTGCTAAAATGAGTCTCACTGTCCTCATGACAGGAAGCTCACTAGAATTCATGGGACTTGTAGTCACGAGTGCAGCATTTCCTGAGAAACTGAAAGCGTGGAGAAAATCTGTATTTCAAATAGTAGCTTCCCTATAAAAGCAAAGCCAGTAACGGGCATACAGAACTATTTGACGTGTTGCTGCTGTCCTTGTTTGGGAGTGCCTTGTCTGTTTCATGTATACTGTTAGCCTTTTGGTAACATGCTGTAATTAAACACCTTGAAATTTAGAAATAGCCTGTCTGAAATTGAAAATGTATGAAAGTTTACTAAAATACAGTAGTGCATTATCCACTAGGCTGCTGGGATGGGGCAACCTGCACTGCTTTTAAACATTAGTCTCTTTTGGTTTTTCTCATACTACCATGTAATACTTCTTGTTTAGGATTTACCAGATACAATTCATATTGGTGGGAGGATCTCACCGAAGACAGTCTGGGATTATGTTGGCAAACTCAAATCTTCGCTTTCTAAGGTATTCACTTAAAATCTTTTGCAAAACCCAGCAGAAAAATACAGGAACATAAAATGACAGCTTTTTATAATATAAATTAGTAAACAGCAAATACTGATGTAGATCACACCTGGAAAACTACTGACACCACTTATTCCTTTGAAATTTTTGGTTTATTGAAGAAACATGTTTATTGAGCTGCAGATCCTCCTGATCTCTCTCTCCTGCATAGTAGTGAAATCTTCATACTATTTATTCATTTTTATGATTGAACATAAATAATCTATTTATTCAGTATTGAAGATTGAAATTCAAATTTTACAGAAAAGGAACTTATCATTTAAAGTATGTAATAGATTTTACTATTAAAACCACTTCAGAAGTGGAAAAATGATGCACAGTATATGGATATAATCATGAAACTAAGAATTTTCCATTTCTTTCTTATTAATTTGAGCCTCAAGATGTTTAGTTTTATGTAAGCTACACAAGTAGTTTATATTTCTGAAAATGACAAACCTAATTCTGTTTTAATATTACAAAATGAAAACCAGTACTCTCTTAAAGCTAGAGTACTGCCTTGAAAACATAGCTGGAGTGATAAATGTATGTTTTATTTTTACCCCTGGAATTTGCCCTTTACCATTTTATTTGCTGGTATGTTGCAGGTTGAATTTTTCCACTTTGCTTTTGTATTACAGGAATTGTGTTTGATTCGTTTCCATCCTGCAACAGAAGAAGAAGAAGTTGCCTATATCTCTCTCTACTCCTATTTTAGCAGTCGTGGTCGTTTTGGTGTTGTAGCTAATAACAACAGACATGTCAAGGATCTCTACCTGATCCCCCTGAGTACTAAGGACCCAATTCCTTCCAAACTCTTGCCCTTTGAGGGACCAGGTAAGCACAAAACAGGGGAGGTTAAATGCTAGGTAATCACAAACAAAAGACAATCTGAGACAGGTTGTTGTTGAATGTTTAATGTAAGCATTACTAAATTTTTTTATATAAAACCAATTTTAAATTATATTCCCTATGTAAATAGGGAAAAATTGGAAATCCAACTCTGTTCAGGATAAAATTGTCTGAAATTTACATAGCCTTTCCAACAAGATGCTTATATGCTATTAGGAGGATGAGTTTACCTGTAAAATCGAGTATGTGGAACAGCCACTGTATTGAAAAAAACCCCAACAAAAAGCCCCCACCCTATCTTCAGCAACCCATAAATCCACAAAACCTAGACCCTTACAAGCCATTCACCGTCGCTTAAATCAAGCAGGAAACTTAGCCCACAGAGGAGTCAAGAAATCTGTGAAGACAAAGGTAATATTTATAGTGGTTTCACTGCATTATCATTGTCTCATGCTAAGTATTATGCTGTACGTGCAATATGGCGCACAAGGTGTTTGAAATGTTTTGTTCTAGTTGGAGCAAACTCTAGCTAAATCACTGACTTCTGAAAATTGGTTTGTTGGGGGGAAAGGGATCCACGTTCTTAGGGTTAGTAGGTGGCACACAGTAGTTGGTATAGGCAGGTTATATTATAATCTTCTATTTTTAGATAAAATTACCAGTAGTAACGTTTGGCTTGAGTTTGCTCCATGTTTGTGTGTTGAACATGGTGACAGAAGAATTGAGAATGAATTCAGCCCTGAAACACCCTTCTATCACAAAATTTGACGTCATCTTCATCTGAGGATGGAGGAGGTGCATATGCTTAGTTTCCAAATAAGTATCTGGGGTTTTATATAAAATAACAGATTGAGAAGCTGAAGAACCACAGGTTACAATGAAGGTAATACTTCATTGTCATAGCAATGGTTTGCAAAACATTAAACGGTAGGTATGAAACAGCAAACATGCAAGGAGCTGACGTTTCTGAGAAGCTGACTGTCCTCTACTCCTCAAATACAGGTTAAGGACTAAACTCAATAAAGCATTCTCAGAGCTTATATGCAGGAGCAACAGTGTCTGGGACAGGTTTTCATGTGTTAATGGCATATGACTTCAACAACAACAAATGATACATCGTTAGTTAAATGCTCTCCCTTCCTCCATGAGATTGCAAAGGGCACTTGCTCTGCGTCCTCAGACAAGATTTTTCTCATACACTCCAAGTCTGTCGTATCCGTCCTTGAACAGTGCACAGTCTAGGTCATTGTTTTTAGGCTACAGCTAAAAAGGCAGAATTATTGCTATCTAAATTATAGCAATATGGCTATAATTGTTGAATCTCAGCACCTCATAGTCTTTAACTTCCTGAATTCTTGAAAGGTAGGCAAAAACTGTTATTCCCATTTCATAGCCACGAAGTGAAAACACTAAGTGTGGAACGCTTTTGGCACAGGGATGTAGGCAAAGAGTCTTAACTCATGGGCTGATTTTTCCAGCCAGAACAAAAGAAATACCCTTCTTTCTGGACGGTAACACAAGGATGGGATTGGCCATTGAATCACCTGTAAATGTCTGCAGTCTTTCGCTGGGCTAGTAAATAACCTGCTTTAGGGAGGCACTTACCTAGTTGTTGCCTACTTGCATTCCTGTGGCAATACCAGCTTTCCTTTTTAGACTTCCTTTTACTTCTCCATTATAGGTTTCACTTCAAATGAAACTCTTATCTTAGGTTGGAGGTTGGCAAATGTAGACAAACTCTGCTAAATATTAGTATAGAAATTTGTAATGTCAGCCTGGTTTTGCTGAGTTTCAAGTGCAAAAGTTTTTCAAAACTGGAGGGAATTGCTCAGAAGAAATATATGTATCATTTGCAGGTGTTGTTCATGGCGGCAAATTTTATGAGTCAGGTTTTCAAATTGAAATATGTATTTGTAGGCAAAGTGGATTAAAGGATAGCAATAGAAACAAGGTTCCAAAGGCAGAGAGGCCATATGATGTAACAGTTTCATAGAAGACCCGCTTAGACTTCTGCCATCAATTCACACTTCTCGGAAACTTCTGTAGCAGCCTTTACCTCATAGTTGTGCTAAGTTCTGTTCATATTTTAAAACCAGATCCAGTAGGGGGGGGCAAAAAAATCAGGTAAGCTGTTGTTCTGGTTTTGTGTATGTATTAAAACCACAGCATAAAAGACATGTAATCCATACTTTTTAATGACATCTGATGGAATTTACCGCTTTTTCTTTCTTTCACAATCAATAAAAATATTTTATGGAAAGTGGTCATTGTCTCCTTAAATTCAATCGTGTACCTTCAAATAGAGTTTAGCAAGGACTCGAAAAGCATTATGCTTTAGATAGCTTAAGACGATTTGATAAATATGACTGGAGGGGGGAGGAGGGAGAGGACAATAAAACCCTGCCACTCCAGAAATCCTAGTTAGAAGATATTCCAGCTGTATCAACCAGTTCCATCAGGCACGTATGGATTATGAATTTCTCCTGTTTTCCGATGGACTGGATTTGGAACACAACTGAGGACTTCTGAACTGCGCTAGTACCTAGAAGATCTACAAAAAACTTTGACATGGGTGATTTAAAAACAGAGGAAAATGGAAGGTTATCCATATTTATACTTAATTCATCTCAGACATTTATTACCAGAATTTATGTATCAGTGGGCTTTTCTGCATTGTCTTTTTGCAATGGTTTACTGTATGTGAATTTACTTGTCTTTTCACATACACACTTAACGTTATCTAGCACTTTCATCTGTAGATCTCAAAGCACTTTGTAAGAAATACTATAATCAGACTTAATTACCAATAGAAAGTGATTTATTGAGGGATTTAGTGGCAACGTTGGGAACGTAACAAGTATCTTACATAGTTAAAATAAATGAATTTTAATAAAACAGCCATATATCAGCAAAGGATTCCACAAATGTTGATATGTCTCTTTGGTAGTTAAAAATAGGAAGTGTGCTTTTTCTTAAAGTATGAAGGCATGAAATCTCCTCATGCTGTTTAGAACGCTCTTAAAAATTGCAACAAATGGAACAGAATTTTAACTACTCTGAATGGAGTTGGGCGTCTTGATCTTAGCAGATATCATTATGAAAAGTAGCAGCAGTAGAAGAACCTGGCATTACGAACCTTGTTTTCTGTGCCAGCCAATTCTACTCAGCAAGCGTACCTTAACGTGCAGCAGTGTTACAATGCTGGAAGTGATAATGCTAGAAGTGATCTATATCGCTGAATTAAGGGTACACAAATTTGATGATAGTTGTCAGTTGCTCACATGATTAATTGGGACAAATATTTAAACGGTGTTGATAAAATTTAAAGAATATCTTATATTGGTCTCTGCAGTTTAAAAATGTATACCGTGGGTATGCTTAGTCCATTCCCGTGGTTTTCTCACTGAAGTACAGAAATTAGGCATGTATCTTTACCAGTACAGGTAACTTCTTCCCAGCTGATGATGACAGGGAAAGATGTGGCCGTTATATGCATAAGTATGGTAAAACTGATTTAATGAAAAAATGTATCTAAGGGTAAGAAAAACAAATATTCATCCAATACTAATATTTAGTTTATCCTGTTTTAATGGCTTTAGTTACAGGATGTAACTCAATAAAACCAGCATGTGGACTTCAAATACATAATAGGATAATAACTATTTTATAAATAATTTAGCACTGAAAGCTACTAACGCTGCCGACAGCTTGCAGCACTTTTAAAATGCTTGCTTGTGAAAGACAGTCATTGAGCAATAGTTGGGGACTGCAGCCAACATTTTCGTTATTACCTAAAATTAGGCACTTAACCTATTTATGGATATTGAAATAGAATGGCACTGGCCTTTGAAATGCTGGTGTAGCTGTATGTTTCCATTCAAAAGGAGCATTTAGTATTTGATCACTTTGAACTGAGTCAATGTAGAAGCCAGATTAGGCATAACTTCTAATATTTGTGTAAAATTACAGTATCAAAATGTAAAATTTTAATGGATTTATTCTATGATGACTAAACTCTAAACAGATTAAATTATAGCTAATGTTATTAACTTACTACTGGAATTTATTGTCTTGAAAGTCTATTAAAATTTTACCCTGTTTTAATTAGTGACTTGATCTCTGTTTCTCACAGGGATTCAAAACTGATTTTTCAGTAATTGCTGTTTATTAGATATCCTGTCTGATGGATTTTTGAAACCTGTTTATTTCAGTTATTCAGTGTTTGAGATTCATTGTGACTAACAGCATGAATCACAAGTCTCTGCATTAAAGTAGGTAACCAAAACATTAACAACAGAAGAACAGCAAATGCCTACTAGGAGTTTTTGGATGGACACCAATTTGTGAGATACTCTGCACTGGTCAACACCGACCAAATGTGGAGTCGTTATTCATATACTGATAAAGAAAAAATAGAAAGCAAATTCACATACAGTGAACCATTTCTAACTAGTGAGTCTATTCTGACTGTAAATTGTGAATGTTTTCTTTCCCAGTTGTCTGTCTTTTGAACTATGCCTTGATCTTATATACTAATATCATTTCATTTAAGGTAGTAAATTATTGTGAAGAGAACTGGTAGAATTGCTTTTAGGCTGTGGGTGCAAATGAGTATTTGGATAAGTCAAGTATTTACGTGGTCCTTTTTGAAGGCAAACTGCAAATGATTCCTGCAGTATAGGCTTTCATTGAAGAAGAACTCTTGACTTAATTGGTTCTAATACTTGGCATCAATTCAGCGAAGTTTTCATCTTGTACTTAAGCTAAATTCAGTTAGAACCTGTTTAAGCTGTAAGAGTGATGGTATCTTCTCACTGACAAAACTTCACATTTAACCTAAAAATATACTAAACTCTTTTACTGATTTCTCAGTGTGAAGTTAGCAAGCAAAGAACTTAGAAAAGGTGAAGTTTATTAAACATGAACATAAATTTAGGAAAACAGCTGATGTAATTTTCTCATTAGATGGTAAATTTAAGAGTCCCCTTAAAACTTCGAATTCAGTTGTTTCAGCAAAGTAATGTATCTGTGAATGTGGTTTGCTAATGGAATATATCTGCAACTGTGGGGTTTGGGTTTTTTGTTGGTATCAAAAAGTTTTCAGTGCTAATAATTAGATATTTAAAAATTATTCCTTAATGAGTAGTTGGTTTGCTTTAATAAGAACAAGGAACACAGAGATAGATAGATAGATATATAAAACTCTTACCTACAGGATCGTGAGTAGAAGGAACGACGTAGGTCAGAGTCCTCGCCTTACCATTTAACGACAGTGAATATTATCTGTTACTTTACAGATTGTTTTGTGTTTCTATATTACTGCTTCCTAGCTGGATGCAAGTAATAACTAATGGCACATATGGGGGAAAGACAGTGGTCCTCAAATGAGGACCTTTTAAAAGTCATTCAATCCAGAAGTTAAAAAAGCCTCTCTTTATACAGATTTTCTACGTTTGCCACCAACTGTATGTTAAAGGATTTATTCCCTGCCCTTCATTCTGGACATGTTTATCTTCCACAAGTGCCAGTGGGAACTGGGCATGTAAAAGGGAGAAATACAGTAACATGAAACAGACCTACAGACCTTTGCATTTTTCCTCTGTATCAGAAACTTTCCCATCATTTTTGGATATACTTCTCCAAGGATTCAAGTCTGAAGCTTGCACAAAGGAGTAATTCTGCTCATAATGTTTTTTACTTATAGAAAGGCCTACAGCATCAAACTGAATCCTGCAACAGAGGGTTTAAAGTCACTTTGCCCTCTGCATACCAGGTTCTTACCCAGCCAACCATTTTCTTGCAGAGACAGTAAAAGCACCCGGGGTCCCTTTCTCCCACATGCTAAACTCGCGTCTGCTTAAGCTCTCCTTTGCTTGTTTGGTATGTTATCGGTTTCCCTGCTTCTATCACTTTTTAAAATAATGTCTAGCTGGAAAAAACCAACCAAACAGGGTGTGGGTTACAAGCTTTAATACTGTTTCCAAACACAGTTTGTTTGAGGTTACTTTTTTAGCAATTACTGGTGTTTGTTTAACTTCGAGATAGACAAAATATTTATAGACTGGTCTAAATGTGAACGTAGTCTTTTAGCACAGATTATAACAGAAATACAGTTAGGAAGTTTAGCCCAGGTTTTCTCACTTCTCGATATCTCTGTGTATACAACATATTTGCAAACTATTTAAAAGTAAATATATGATTTTTCAGGGGGAGAGGTAGGGGTGGTTGAACATAACAATACAAAAAAATATGAAAACTTTCTTTGGTTTTGAACATTTGCAGAGACACTTTTTAATAACCGTACCTGTTGCTGCAATCTTTTATTAAAAATATCAAGGAAGGAATTAAAACATTTATTTACTTATTATATACAAACATATATAAAAAGGAAAGAAATATAGATGCATATGCTTATGGACTAATGAAAATTGCCAATAGGTCATCTAATGGAATTTAGAAAAACTGTTATCTTTATGACTTTTGCAGCTGCTACTATATAAAATAATAAGTTTCTACTGAAAGCATAATTAAAAACTATTTTTTTATGCATACAATCTTTGTGTTCCCTTTCAGGTCTTGAGTCATCTCGGCCAAATTTAATTCTTGGATTGGTTATCTGTCAGAAAGGGAAACGTCTTGCCACTGGCATTGAAATGGAAAAGACAGAGGAAAAGCGAAGCAGAATTCAAGCCCATGAGGAAAGCGAAACATCACTGTTCTCTAAAGGGCCACTAGCTGCTTCGCAAGAGAAGAAAACTCCGAAATACACACTTTATTCGGGAGATTCAACCATAAGTACAACACCACCTGGCTCTCCTCCACCTCCACCCCCACTTCCCATTCCAGACACCTCAGCAGTTACACCTTCAGTATTAAAAATACTGTCCTCAATTAAAAGTGGAACCACAACTACTGTAACACCACCGATTTCAACTGCTGCTTCTGCAAGCGTTACCGCTACGCATTCTTCATCCTCAAAAACTGCCACACCTCTCGAGCACATCCTGCAGACACTTTTTGGAAAAAAGAAAACTTTTGAGCCTCTTGCTAAGGATTCTGAAACTGCCCAGTCTTCAAATCAGGAAGGTCAAGCTGCTGCTGATGGAGGAGTGTCGGCTGTTCCTTTGTTAGATCCCATTGTGCAACAGTTTGGACAGATGTCAAAAGACAGAGCTATAGAGGAGGAGGAGGATGACAGACCATATGATCCTGAAGAAGAATACGGTCCGGAGAAAGCTTTTGAAATGCAGACTGGTGAAAGTGAAAAACGATATAATGTGGAAAAGCCATCTAATACAGCAGAACTAGAGGACGAGGCCTATGATCCAGAAGATGAAACTATCTTGGAAGAAGCAAAAGTTACTGTTGATGATTTACCTAACAAAATGTATACAGACACTAAAAGCAATTCTTCGGAAACATCTGCTTCGTATGTGCCTGATTTATCTGCATCCTCATCCTTGGTAGAACAGCAAAAAATGTTGGAAGAATTAAACAAACAAATAGAAGAACAGAAAAGACAACTAGAGGAACAAGAAGAAGCCCTCAGACAACAAAGAGCAGCTGTTGGTGTTTCAATGGCTCATTTTTCAGTGTCTGATGCTTTAATGTCACCACCACCAAAATCTTCCCTAATAAAGACTGAATTATTCCATCAGGACCAGCAAGCTACACAAAAAGTAGAGTTACCTTCGTCTTTAAATCAGCAAGCACAAGTTTTAAACCAGAGCTGTGACCCAAGGCAGAACAGAGATCCTCGACAAGCTAGAAGAATGGCAACGGAGAATGACAACATCGATTCTCGAATAAAGCCACAGGTGGTACAGAATGAGATATCCACAAGGGAAATTGCTCCAGCAAGTTTTCCAAATGCTTTGCAGACTTCACTTGGTAAGGAAGATAAAACTTTAATTTCTGCTACTCAGCCTGGTTTTAGTGGTGATAATTGGGTTTCAAGTGAAAAGGCTTCTACAGTGTCCCAGAAAGAGGCATCTAACAGCAAATTTGAAAACACTGTTCAAGTCAGTTTGGAAAACATGAGTCAAACAGCTTCTGGAGAACCTTCTACATCCAAACCTTTACGTAAAGTGCTGCTTCCAACACCTCCAAGTACATCTTTTCAGCCTAATTTCTCCACATCGAATGACAGTCAGTCTTTGCAAGATATGCATAAAGTATCATGGTCAAATGAGTCAAAGGAAGTAATGGGAAGGGACTCTTTTTCAAATACAATGTTTACTTCTCAGGAAAAGGCAGCTGGTCACTTTGAAGCAGAGAGGGGTCTTTCATCAGTGCAATACGACGAACAAAGAAATCCTCAGTCTCATCAATTTGTAGAGCAAACTGAATCTCCATCAGTTCAGAGTGAGGGCGGACCTTCCCCACAGCACTTTGAAGAAAACCGAGCTGGACCTCCATTTTCTTTGTCTGGGCAGAAAGGAGGGCCTCCACCACCACTGATGCTCAATGCACCTGGAGGACCTCATGGACCTAATTTTAGAGGACCGGCACCACAGTTCTCTGAAGAGCACGGTTCTCCAAATAATGATGGGCAAAGAGGACCGCCATCTGGAAGATTTGGAGGTCAAAAGGGTCCCATTCCTTCCTTATTTTCTACACAGCACGGACCACCATCTCTTTTTGGTGATAACAGGGGCCCTGCCCCTTCTTACCACGGTGTTCCAAGAGGAATGTCACCATCTCAGTTTGAAGATCGTAGGGAACCTCACATGGAACAAAGAGAATTCTCAGATTCCCAATACAATGAAATGATTAGGCCTCCAGGACAGTTCGAAGGACCAGATCCACCTCAGTTTATGGGAAACAGAGGGCCTTCGCCTTTTCCTTTTGGAGGTCAAAGACGACCCCCACCAGCTCAGTTTAAAGGACAGAGAGGAGGCCCTCAGTTTGGAGGGCCAAGAGGTCCAGCCCCGAGTCATTTTGGGGGACCAAGAGGGCCTCACCCAAATCAATTTGAAGGGCAGAGAGGTCCAGCTCCAAATCATATGCCTGGTCCAAGAGGACTTTTGCCACAGCCCTTTGAAGAACGGAGAGGGAGTCCACCACCCAGATTTGCCAACCAGAGAGGTCCAGCACCGCTTCAGTTTGGAGGACCAAGAGGAGCCACACCTGCACTGTTTCCAGAAGAAAATGAACCTCCACCTTCTAGATTTCATTTCCAAGGTCAGTCACCACAAGGCATGAAGCCAACCCCAAGACCACTCCTGGACCTTCCAAGCCATCCACCACCCCACAGAAAAGAGATGTGGGAGGAAGCTGGACCATCTGCATCTCTTTCCAATATTCCTGGACAAGGATCTGAGTCGGAAGGACAGTGGTCAGCATCTGACTTCCGAGAAGGCAAAAATCCTGAATTTAGAGGCCAGACATTTGAAGGGAGACAGAGGGAGAGATACGAGGGAGGAAATAAAGACAAGGTTTTAGATCAGCCAGAGCCTCAGCAAGCAGATAATCGACAAGGTAGACCCTTTGAGGAAAGACGAAGGGATCGAGAACACGGCAGACCTTGGGAAAGAGACCGTGGCAGAAACTGGAATAGAGACAGGGACTGGGAGAGACACAGAGACAAGGAATGGGATAAAAATAGAGACAGAAACCAAAACAAAGATAGAGAGAAGGATTCAGAGCGGGCTAAAGAATGGGAAAGAAACAGAGACCGAGAGAGAGCAAGAACCAGAGAGAGAGAATCCTACAGAAGACGTGATAGAGAGCGCTCGAGAAGCAGAGACAGAGATCGCGACAGAGAGAAAGACAGGGACCGGGATCGAAGCAGGGAAAAAGAAAGAGATCGAGAGAGAGAGCGAGATCGTGAAAGAGAAAGAGGAAAAGATCGCAAAGATCGGAGTAAGAGTAGGGAAATCGGTAAAGAGATGAAGCTAGAAACACCGAAGGAAACTCAGAAACCAACAGAAACAGAAGCTTCATCTTCCACTAATCAGTCATAGAAACATGATTGATATGATATTTCCCATAAATAATACACTTTTACAACACAGCAAGGACTGAATCAGCATCTTCTGTATATACTGTATATTCTCACCTTTACAAAAATGCTGTTGTAAAACTAGCCTTACAAAATGTACTGACAAATTAGCAATCTTTGAACAACTGTGAATGAAAATACTCAAATAGACAAAAGGCAAGAACATACCGGACTTTCACTTGCTGCATTTTGTGCATAATGTTTTTCTTATAAAAATTCACAGCGTTACCTGTACTGAAATTTTGTTTTTCTACTCGCATCTTTATCTTAAAATTTCCATTTACAGTACAGAAATGGAAAAAGTCTAAGAAGAGCATATTGCTTTTTAAGATTATAAAGTTATGTTTTCCAGTAACTTTAATTGTAATTTTATAAGAGAATTTAATCCAGACCTTAGGAGCCATACCTTTACATCTCATTTATGTGATATTTTGGTGTCAAAGTTGTTCCTACAGCACATGCTTTACAAAAAGGAGTCCAACGTTGCTGTCTTGTTTATTTTACAACGGAAGGGTCGTGTGTAATTAGGAAAAGGCTGCAGAAGAACAGTGTTAATAATTACTTGTGACTGACGCAGGATTTGAAACCGGAATGTTATAAGCTTAAAGTGCACTATCTTCCTTTTTATATACAGGTATTTTGTGTTTTGGAATCCATCTGTTAAGTGTACAGCAAAGAAACAAGTCGTACTTAGGTTTTTTCATGAGGCTGAGGGGTTTTAAATGTCGCGTTTTTACAAATCTGTAATTAAAGAACATGCAAGAGTAGCACCTTTATGACCAGCAAAACTTATAAAAACATCAGACATTTATTTGAAAAAGGCCAAGACTACAAACGGATTGGTATACCAAAGGAAAGAAGAAGTTGGTTAAATAGGCCACTAAATCTGTTACTTCGATTGAACTGATTTAGTGGAGCATTTTTTTGGGTTTGTTTTGGTTTTGCAGAATTTTGCCATAGACTTAAGAAATGTCCCCATTTTATTGTACTTTTCATTCTAAAATTGTTTTGCTCCGGAAAAAAAAAGTGTCACTGTTTTTTTGTTAGACTCTACTTAGGCTGGTAGTGTATATAAAGCTTTCCACTGAAAAAGGTATAAAACTGCATTAAGCTTGAAAAGAAGAGCGGTGGTACTTCATGTTGAGATTCAAGAGGGAAGTTTTTCACTGTGAAATACATTACATTGCTACTTTTCATGTATTCTTCAAGTACGTAATTCTAAAGTATGAAATAAAACCCCGCTAATTTATTTGACTGTGTAAATTAATAGGTGGGTAAATATTTTGATATTTTTATAAAATAGTTTTGGAAATGTAAAATTAGATTCCTATAAACATTTGCATCTTGAAGACTACCTTACAAGTAGCATGTATGCCATGTATCTCACTACAGATTTTACAGTTCATATTGGTGCATCTTTGAAGTCCTTATACATCAAGGATTTGCTAGTTGAAATGATCGTCTGTATTCCGAACATGTAGACAAAATGTTAAAATGCAGAGAGGTGGTATTAAATGCAAACATCTACTATGGTGTAAGATTTTTTTCTTAATGAGATGTTTCTAATTTAAAGACATACATAAAAGTATGCAAAAAGTAAGTGTGTTTGTTTAGGTTTACTTGATAGAAATTTCTGTAAATTGTATTTTATATGGCAAAATATATCACTGTACATTAAAATATGGGACTTCACAGGTTTTTGTTACTGTAAGTAGAATAAACATCTACAGAGAACTGTTGTCTATTTCTTAAATGTGTATGTGTATGCTATTTTCTAAATATTGCTACTTCTCAACAAACCACAAGAGACTGATGGCACACAGGTTTCATTTCCTCATTGTTTAACGAAGGAAGATGTTTTGCAGGACATCACTACCAACTGATGTTTAATTGTAGGCATTCTAAAAACCATATGAAAATCTGTGCTGTGGTTTCTCACTCAGTTCTAAAACATCTTCTAATTTATTCTGAAGGGGTTTTTAAAATTTGAATTAGGAAGTTTGTAGATTTTACACCAAAAATCTAAAGAAAAGAAAAAATATGAATTAATTCAGGTCAGCTTTGAACTTAAGAAAAACTCAGTACACACCATTTATGAATTCCTTGACTTTGCATTGTTATGAAATAGATGTGTGGCTTTTCGTCTTCTAGGAAACACTCCTTTATCACAGATCAGTTTGGGGAATCTGTTGACAATTTAGGAACAGTAAATGCATCCTCCCACAGATGTAGTGGCAAAAACCCCAACAGCATACATACATACAGACACTAATGACTGACTTACTGACTTTTTAAAACCACAGCTTTATGTAGTTTATAATGACCTGGACTTGGATTTTGCAGCAAGGTTCCTGTGTTCTGCACTGCAGCAGACAGTAAAAGCTAGGCTGAAAAGAACATAACAATTTAACTCAATTTACAGAGACTAAAAATGGTACTGAATTATTATCATGCATTGCAAGACAGAGAAAAATAAACAATTCTCTGGCTTTGTTCAAACTTTTGATTAACATGAAACAACCTACTATTTTGAGCTTTTATCTATGTTTGCATAAGCTAAATTAACTTTCCAAAGAGTATTTTGCTAAATTTTTATGTAAAAGCCTCTGAAAGGTCTAGAACAATATAAGCAGAAAGATGATTACATCTATAAAAGACTGTAATATTCCAACTTTATGCATTCTAAAGGAGAGCATGCAGAAGGATTAGAGGAGGAGGAAAGTGTGTACTGAGTCCAATGTGCACACAACTGCTTTTAAAGTTTTTGCTTTTGTTTCTAGAGGAAAGTCACCAGTGTAACTTTCAGACTTTGGCTACACCTCATATTATATGGGACACTTCAACATGGAAGATGTCTGTGCACGCTACCTTGATTGAACATGCACGTCATTAAAGAATGCACTAAACAGATTTTATTTTTCTAACCTCCTGGAGGGAATAAAGATTTCATAAAGTATTGAATTTTTTTTTTTTATTTTATTCTGTTTACGAGCTAGAGTAGCATTTTTGTGCCTTTTGCGCTCTGGCTTGTTTCTGGAATGCATCGTCTGTAATAGACATCTGTTTTTTAATACTAAAATACATAACCTGTAGCAGATACGTAATAGAGACAGGATGTACAAACAAACTGCTCACGATCGTGAGACGCCTCTTGTGGAGAGAGTGATTCTGTGTGGGTGCATTCAGATGGTCTCCGGGTGGAAGACCTAGCATCCAAGCTCATTTTCATGAAATCATGGGATAATGCCACTTTACAAGTCCAGAAAAAAATGAATGTTTTTAAGGGGCTTTGGATTAACTTTCTATCAAAGAACAGTTTTTAAACACTGGCAAACTACTGAAGTGTTTACAATTTAGGAACTTAATCTGACAATAGGAAATCCAGGCCTATGGACTCCACTGTAGCTGTGTACTGGGTGTAGGAAAGAGCCTCCTGCCTCCAGTGCTTCACAGAAGCGTTCTTGGTGGGGGGAAAAAAGCAAAAAGGGAAAAGCCTTTATCCTGCAACAGTGAAACAAAACAGAGGTGTTTTAATTTCAAACCATTGTGGCTTTTTTTCTCTCTTACAATTTTCCTTCATACTATCTGTGCTATCAGTGGCTGGGAACAACTAGTAGGTGAGGGTACCCAACGGTACATGGATCACAGAAGAAGGTGACGGACACGACATACGATCCATCAATCATCTGTCAGGACCTCGGAGCCCTGGCCAAACTGTTTTTGGGGAGGATTTTTAAAATACTAGGAGTGAGTGAGACCACACACCCGCTGCCATTCAGCGGGCCTCGTGCTCCTGCACCGCCGAGCTCTACTGCCCCGCTCTTCAAGTAACTTGAAGTAAATACAGCTCTCTCCTGCAGGCTGCGGGCGAATGAATTCCCAAGCCTTGCGTTGGTGAAAAAAAAATTCCTGTCGTGTTCATGTTTAAGGAGAAAGCCTTATGTGGAAAAGCAGTGCCGTGTTCCTATCTAATGGCTTGGCATGAAGAAAGCCTTGCTGCGTTCGCATTTAACGCAGAGGCTTCGCCCGAGGACGGGACAGGCCGAGTTTCAGGGAGCCTCCTCTCTCCCCTCCCGGCGTTTCCCTCCTCTTGGCAGTTGCCCCTGGACGTTTCCTCACGGACCGGTTTCGCACAGCCCGAGCCGGACAAAACGCAAAACCCCCCGCGCCAGGCCGGGAAGGAGGGCTGGGTACCTATCACTACATGGCGGCGGGCTCTTCCCCGCGGGGTTTCGGGGCGAGCCGGGCCGAGGGGGGACCCCACAACCGCTGCCGAGCGCCGGCCCGAGCAGCACCCCAAAGCCGCTGCCCAGGGCGTCGCCGCCGCCTGAGGCGCGGGGGGGGGCTGGCACCGCCTCAGGGGCGGGGCGGTGAAGAGCGCAGGCGCGCGGCGGTCACGCGGGCGGCGGTTGCGCGCGGCGGTTGGCGGAGGCGCGCGGCCCGCGGGTCCGGGGTGCGGGGAGGGGGGGGCCGGGCGGTCGGCCGGCCCGAGCGTTGGGGCGGGCTGAGGCGGGTGGCGGGTTCCCCTCCTCCGCCTCCCCTGCGGAGCCGAGGGCATCCTCCGGCTGCCGGGTGTTGCGGGGGGGCTGGTCCCCTTCGGCGGAGGGGCTGGGCGAGCCGCTCTCCTCAGCTCCTGTCAGCCGGGGCCTGTCCCTCCGCCTTCTCCTGGGCCGCGCTGGGGCTCCTCTGAGGGAAGTCTTAGGCAGCAGAGTACCTAGAGCCTCCCTCCCGAGGCCGGGTGTCGGCAGGTGAAACCCGTTTCTCGTGAGCAGCTGTGTTGGAGTGGGAGGGGGGGGTTTCACCTGGGCTCAGAGGGGGCCACTGGAGGGGGGAGATATGGTTAGACTGTCTGGTACCCCACTATCATCGGGAGCTTGTTCCTTGCTTTGTTCCCTCGCGGTGGTACAGAATCAGTATTAAGTGCAATTTTTTTTAACCCCTCCCCCCCTTTTTTAATGGATAGTGCTGATAATTCTTGCAGGTTTTATGGTTTACTGTTGAAAGAGACATTGGTAACTAATTAGGTTTACTGTAGTCATGTCAGGATCAGCCCCAGAGGAGCCTCAGACCTCCATTCCTCAAAGCACAGCTAGTGTTCCTGATCCTGCTCCGGTTGCTGTCGGACCTGGAGGCTCAAGTGACGTTTCCTTTGGTGAGCAAAATCTTAGCTTCACCACCACAGACGTCAGCCTGGTGGAGATGATGGAAATTGAGTATACCCAGCTGCAGCACATACTTTACTCACATACGGAGGCACAAGCTAGTGAAGGTGAAGTGGAAGCTAGGCTCAATTCTTTTTCCTCGCCTGGTAATTCTGCAGAGCCCCCTCTGCACCAGACCTCACTGAACACCAGTCAGGAGGGGTGTTCATCAAACAGCTCTGGGAACCAGTCAGTTTACCCAGTTATCTGTCAGTCAGGATTACCTTCTGACAGCAATTTGCTAAGTTCAAACCCACATTTGGGCTATGCTGACTTTCAGGAGCTCAGAATGATGTTACTTAGCGAGTCTAACCTCCCTTTGAACCAAACAGATAAAACGCCTAACACTAGCTCTGTAGAAGTCCCGGGACACAGTTTAGTAAAAGTTAAACATAGTGAAAATTTTGTTGGGATGAATAAAGGAAACATACTTGTTGAAAATTCGGCACTGGCACCAGAGCCTAGATCTAAATCTGCAGTCAGAGTTCGGTTGGAAGACAGATTCAACAGCATCCAGACAGAAAACCCCAGATGTCAAGAACCCCAAGAATCTGGAGTAACTCTTAACAAGTGTGTTGCAATTAATTTTAGTTTATGTTGTTAAACTATGTATCATCATATAGTTCAAAAGTGATTTTCTAAACGAAACCTAAGAACAGCACTTCTTTTAATACATGAGAGTGATGGGTTGGGCTTTTTTAAACTGCCAGTTGAACGTGGCTGCAACTCCACTGACCTCAGATTAGGCCCCTCTGTATATTGCATAAATGGTGCAGCATGTAGTTCCAAAATTAATTACTTTACAACTTTATTCTTGATAACAACATGTGATGTAAGTAAAGGTGAGAGAAGAACGTTACCTAGTTTTAACATGCAACTTGCTAAAAGCAAAGTAGATTTTTGATCGCAATAAAATATTAAGAGCAATTGATTAGTGTTATAATGTGGAGGCCTGACTATGGGGAAAACTTTGAGCAAAAATACAATCTGGCCTTGTAACTGTATTAGTGTGCTGATAAAACATTTTATTGAGGCATAAAGCTGAATTGTTACTGCACAGAATAAAATGTATTCTCAGCTGATTTTTTTTTGTGTGTCCCTGAACTAGGCAATATGGCAATAACAGTGATTTCTGTTTACAGTAAATGAAAGTGGTTTCTTGGTGATAGTTACTAGAAGTATGTGTAGCTGTAAATTTTTCTGCACTCATGTTCAAGTAGTCAGTCTGGTCTGTTTTCTGTGTTGTTTTTTTGTTGGTTTGTTTGGTTTTTTTTTTTAAGTTTAGTAACGTTGATTCGACAGCCATCGGAACTGATAGGTGTTCCTCTTCATCAGCAAGAAAACAAGTGTGCTGCAGTAGGGAAAAATAAGACTGCACCTGCCACGCCTTCTTTACAGTTCACATACCCATTATTTACTATGAATGCATGTTCTACTGCTGGAAGTGCTAATCCTTCACAAGCACAGGTAGATAACCTATTCACCGCTAGCTGTACTCTGCTAATTTCAAATGCTAATAATGTTAATCTCTTAGGTGTAATATAATTCTAAAGGTTTGTGTTAAAGTGTGACTTGGTTTGAATAGGGATGATCAGAATGATCTGTAATGCCATTTATTTATTCTTATGTTAATCTTTAAGACCATCAAAAATACTTACTCAGATCACTTGTGTGGCATTTGTAATAACGTGCATCCAGCTAATAATCAGTAGGCCATTAGATTTCTTACTAGAAAGGTTTTTTTTTTCTTGAGTTTATCAGTGTATCATCAGCTTCATCTACTCAAGACAAGAAGGAGACACTTAGTACCATTTTCTATGGTTCCTTTTTTCCGAATTCATTTTGATGTAAAAGACTTTTTTTCCCCCCCAAACTCGCAGTAACCTCCGAAGCAGGAGTGATAGCATGGCACTTGGAAATGTCAGAGGTATCCCCAAAAGATTCATCAGTCTATCAAAATCCCATGGTTGTGTGCAGAAGTAATTGGGATTTATTCTGATACAACACATTGAATCGCGGGGCTAAAACTTAAGAAGTTAACATGAAGATATCAAAATAGTCTCTTGTTAATGTATATAGTCCTCTAAGTATTTCTGTTTTGGTTTTCACAGATCTCTGGAACATCTTGCACTGTTTTGGAAGCTGCCAAACATCAAGACCTTGGGATACCCAAGACATTGTCTTTCTGCTATCAGGAAATTGAATCCACAAAACAGGCAGTAGGTGCTATGAATAAAGCTTTGCCTGAGGAAGTTTGGATTAAAGTTGGAGGTACACCATTTATCTTCTTTTCACTTAGCTTTCTCTTGGCCTTCAGATCTACAGTTTTTTCTGAGTTTGTGTGTTTTCTAGAAAGAATATGATTTTAGTGAATCTGACGAGGTGTGGTTTTTATGTCTGAGATGTGCTATAGGCAGTATGGGACTAGATTTCTCCAGAAAAGTTCCAACACCTATGAGTTTAGCTATACTTTCAAAATTGTTTAGCACTTCTAGCTTGAAATGAGAAAACCTGAGGTTGCAAAGTACCTTTGAAAATCTGTGCCTAGAGTAAGCAACTGGTTTCTTTCTACACTTTCTGATCCCAAAGTTGGTATAGCAGATCCAGTCAGTATCAAACTGAAGAACATTTAAAGGACTGCCTCAAATTCTTATCAAAGACAGGCATGATCTCAATGGGTTCTCTGAGAAAATAGAAGCTAGGTGGATTTTGAAACAGCAAGCAGTGCCTTAGGGCTTCCGAAGGGCACACGTTGCTGTAAGAGTCGATCTAGGCTGGCAATAAAGCTTCAAAGATTATTCCACATGAATAAAGCGACAAAAAAAATTTTGCATGATCAATATTTTCAGTGACTAGTGTGACGGTTATAAATAGGTTTTTCTTTTCCTCTTTGTTTTTCCGAGAAGATGCCTTATGCAAGCAAGCGATAAACAGAAGTTGCAGCCGAATAAGCCCATTGGATCCAAACACAGATCGCAAACCTCTTGGTGAAATTCAAAATAGGCGTGATGATAGCCAGAGTAGTGCATCTGCCCCGGGTCCTTGGCAGTCAGCACAGTCAAATTCAAGTATGCAGGTGCAAAGTGGTACACAGGACGGAGTGGCTCAGCGAAGAGAAAGACATAACCGCATGGAGAGAGACAGAAGGTAATTTCTATGAGGCATGGCGATACGAAGTTTTTCAAGCCTAAAATACCGATACTGTAATACTCCTGTCATTATCCATAGTAAAATGTAAATTTGACATATTTTGTTTCACCTACAAGAAAAAGCAATGCAGGTGGTGAGGGTTTGGTGTTTGTTAGAGGAGAAAAATATGTATGTTTCATTGCGGTCATCTTTGTTGTTTTTTTACTCTATAAACAAACAAAAAGAGAGATTTTAAAACATTTAACCAATTATATAAAGGTAAGGTAACTTGCGTATAACATGACCAATATACAAATACAAAGCTTGTAGCAAACAAAAAGAAGTCCCCAAAGCCCATGGCTTGTAGCGCATGTGAGTCATCTTCCTTTTGTTATTTTTTTCCTTCCTTCTCGCCCACTGGTTGATAACCTTTTGTATTGGCCTGTAGGCGCAGAATCCGAATTTGTTGTGATGAGCTGAATCTTCTGGTTCCGTTCTGTACCGTTGATACTGATAAGGCAACAACTTTACAATGGACAACTGCGTTTCTGAAGTACATTCAGGAAAGGCATGGTGATTCTCTGAAACAGGTTTTAAATCTAATTTCATTTTTGTTCTTGATTGATTGATAAAAATTTGAAATGTTTTAAAGCTATCATAATGTAGCTAGTATACGGAATGCTTCTGCTTGATGCTGTTTGTGAAGGACCACTGTATCATTGAACCTTCCTTTAAATTTTTTTTTATTTTTTCTTTTTAATAGCTGGTTCAGTAGTGTGAAATCATAGGCTGTCCTCAGTCAGGGTTTTCAAATCAGACTTTAAAATTCTTTTTTTTTTTTAGTTAGCCCAATTCCTGAGCATGATACTATCTGGACAACAATGTAGAATTGAGGTCCTCTTAAAGCATTCCTCCCCCCCATTAATTTTCTCTGTTTCCCACCTGTTTCATGGAGTTGTCTTCTAGTTATTTTTCATGAACTGGTAGTTAAGTGATGGAATTCACAGCTACATGCCCACACTATCTCAAAGTGGGTGAGAGTAGGAAAGGGTTATGTGCCCTGTAAGCAGCTCCCATGCTACCACACCAGTAGCTGCAGCCCCAGAGTAATTCTGGCTCTGCTGAGTATCTTAAGAGAGTAGCTGGAGTGTGTATAGGAAAACCTGCTTGTCTAGATACTGGTATGGCCCCTCAGCACTTCCTATTAGAGGTATTTTTTTTTCCAAGATGCTAGTGAAACAAAAACGTACATCTCAAGTAAATATCTACATTAAACATAATTGTTATTTATTTTTTGTATTTTGATTTTTAGGAATTTGAGACTGTGTTCTGTGGTAAAACAGGCAGGAGACTAAAAATAGCAAGATCAGACTCATTTGTAACGTGTCCCGTGCAGGAAAACACGCATGGCTATGGAGAGCAAGTAGTCTGAACTGACCGCCTTGAACTGTCTGACAAGTGTGGCTAACAATGGCCCAAACTATATTTTATTTTCTCCGTTTACATGCTAAATATGAGTTGCAAAATATAACTTGTAAAAATATATAAATAGAGCTTTAAAGAAAACATTCTTTATTCAAAATGGAAATGAAAGTTAACTACCAGCAATAGAAATCAGTGCTCTGTTAAAGGGGCTTTGGGACCAGAAGCTACAAGACAATGTCATGACAGCTAAGTAGTTTTCTCCTTTAGTTATAAAAAAATTGTTCTTTTTCTGTTCGTTGTTCTGCTTTGGAGTTTTTTTGTTCTGTGGTTTTTTGGGTTTTTTTTCCAAAGATGATCCGGTACAGTTAGGAATAGTTGTAGAACATCAATCTGTCCTGTTATTTTAATGACTAGATGCAAATGTACTCTTCAAGTGTAAAAAGAAATTAAAGTTACCATATTACAATGCCCATTTTTTCCATTAAAAATGTAAAGGTTATATTGGTTGAGTAAGTGCATAGTTTCTAAACTGTGCTGATACTATGAAGTTTACTTTTGCCATACATATTTTAACATACTTGGCCCTGAAGAGTAATACAATGGCGTTAGCATTTTTTTTAAAATACAGTACTATTTTTAATGTCTATGACACAACTGTCCAACAGGTTCCTGTATTGTTACTTTAGTCCAAGAGTGGCATATTGTAAACAGTAGATTATTTAAATGCACAAACTATTTTCATATTTAAAGATAAATATGACTCCTTTGTTCATAGGCTTTAGTGTATAGGGCAGAAATAGAATAGTGTGTGAGCTGAGAGTGGTTTTATTAATTTTTAAAAATAGATGATGCTAGCAGGTTTTAAAGTACAAAAAGGTCTCCCAAAATAAATACTGTTTTAAATCACGGATATGGACAATTCTGCAGCAATTTATTTCCAAACACTCCTAGTAAAACCAGTTCTGGAAAATGGAGTTCAGCTGAGTTAATTTGATGCGTATAATGACACTTACAACATCACAAAGAAAAGGTTAAAAAAAATCTCCTTTTATTTTTACAACAGTTCATACAGGTGTTTTTGGCTGGACTTTAGAAGAGCATCCTTTCTTATTTGGGGTTTCATTCACAATTACTGTGCAAATAGCTTAAGTAGAGGTCGTGAAAATGCTGTTACTTGATGTCCTTTATTATCATATGGAAATATACAAAAATTCTCCCCTGTAAATTAAAATATATACATTACACCTTTTGCAGAATTTGATTGCAAGAGGATTACTATTTACTAGTCTTGGCAAATATTTGAGGTGCAATCTGAAAATTGATAACTGACAGCATATACATAAGCTATGGTCTTTACTTAGGCCAGAATCTTAGGATACTAAAACACGGGATATTGAAATGCCTAATTTCCACTGATGGAAGTAGCAGTTAGGTGCCTGAATACCTTAACAACATGTATCTTTACGCAGGTTTGTGCACTACTGAAGTCAGTGGGAGCAGCACCAAGGAATCCAATTGACAAGACTCAAACGTTTATACAGAAAAGTCGTGATCTTTAGTACACAGTTAGGGGGGTGATGGTAAAAAAGAACAATGCTTCCTCTTGCAGGTCTCTTGGAACAGAGGGAGAAAGGGAAGGTGAGGTTGTTTAGCAGTAAAAATTCTGGAAAATAATTGGGGGGAAGAGAAAGTACTCATAAAGCATCTTTTAATTAAAGTTTTCATCTGATGCTTTCTTTTTCATAGAACTGTGTCAAAGTCTCCACTTAATACAATAGAAGGAACATCTGTCCGTTTATCACTAGGAGGATTCTGTCTGTTTTCTTACAATGCACTGTTTATTTAAATATTCAGTCACTTCTCCACTTCTTGTACTGTTGTTTTATGATTTTTTGGAAGTTGATGCTCCAACAGCTCCCATGCAAGCCGACGTGTCACATATTCCTGGAGTTCCCTGAGCCCCAATAGCACCAGGAGTACCAGGATCCCCTGGAAGACCGGGTTCACCCTGAGCACCATCACGACCATTTTTAGTAATTCCAGGTACACCAGGTGGTCCTAAACAAGAAGGGGAAAAAGATTACATGAATTATTTCCTTCCCTTTTTTTAAAATATAGGTATATATACACACGTGTTACTTCAAGAGTTCTTAAAATACTTCTGAGTGTCTGTACATCAGACTTGTTATGGCCTGTTGAGTACAAGGTGTTGAATAAATTTAGCCTGAATCTGGAGTATGTGCATTGGATTTTTTAGAGTACCCTTGGCTTTACTGGAATTACCTCGGTATAGTTGAAGGCGGATGTTTAGTATTACGCTTTTGTTCCCGCCTGTGTCTGTTTTGATTTTGCTGACCACTGCAGAACTGGATTCCATCTCAGTACTGCCTCAGTTAGTGTATGACTCCATGAATAATAACAAGTAATTTGTGACGAGAATTATTTTACATCATCCCTGAACAGTTTGCTCAAGGGATGTCCTGGGTTTGCGAGCTCACAGCTTACTACTTGTGACAACTGTCCCTCCTTCCTGGCCACCAGCTTGCTCCTTAGTGGGAGGCTGTGGCCTTCAGCTGCTTCAATTCATTGCACCTTCTTAAGCCTGGTTGTAATTAAGATTCTGAGTAAGGGAAGGAGAGTAGAGAGAATGATGATACAGAACATCGCCCTGACATTACAGATGAGGAGTTTCCTTTATACCTGTGTCTAATTTCAAACATTTGTTCACGATGAAATACATAGTTTGTTTATTGGCAAAAATAATTTCTGCTTTGGGTGGACTCAAACTGTTATTTTTATTTCTTTTTTCCTTCAGATGCCAAAAATAATTCACAAAACACTAATTTCTGTAACAGCAAGGTACTGAAGCTTTCTAAAATACTGTAAAATACGATTCTGTCTCCCTGAGGGGCAGCTATATCAGGTAGTCTATAAGCAAACCTGCATTTCTGTCTTAATTATGATAGAGAGATGGTGCCTGATTCTTTTTATTCATGTGAGTGATGAATTGCATCTACTGGTGATCTCCTTACATTTCATGAGTAGGACAAATGCTGTCAATATCTAATATGTGAAACAGCCTCTTTACGTGTTTTGGAAAAGAAAACATTTATGGATTAATGCAATTATTTTATGGAAGAATCTAAGACAACTGGGTATAAATATTCTGGTTTTATGAAATTATATGGATGCAGAGCCTGCTTTTGGTGCCTGTACCTTATTCATTGTACAGATGTAACCACAATTAGAAACGCTGCTTTAATAGGTGAGCAAAATAAAGAATATTCTTCCAAGTTTCTAACAGATATTCATTAATTTGCATAAATTAATCTTTGAATCTTTTGATAAAGGATTCATGACTTCAGGAACTGGGATTATAGCCAGGTACAGAGCAGTAACACCACTGTCTCTCAAAATCATTACACTAGAAAGTTATATTAATTTCTGGTAAAATTAAATATTGTCCCTGATTTCTCTTGTTTGATCCAGAAACATGAACTGGATTTTGGAGGACTGTAGCTGGTAGTCCAGGCTGTAGCTTTCACTGAGGGCATTCTTGAAGCAGAGCATCAAAAAGACACGTGTCCATCAGGCAGCAGGCATGATCCTTTTGCCTTCATCTGGAGCCAGAGCCTCACAGGTCTTACACACCTTTAAATTAACTGATACCCTACTTGCTAATTAACTAGTTCATTACTGCATATGAAGTACCACTGAAATAACAACCTTCCGACACTGGCAGCCACGTGGGAGTAGCTAAGAAGGGTTCTTATAAAAGCTCCTGACCTTTCACAGCCGTTAGTGGAAGAAACCAAGACCAAATGAAGAGTCTGGCTGGCCCAGCAGCCTTTTCTCAAAAACATTCTCCAAAACATTCCGGACTGGGCAGGAGTGGGGTGGAGCGGGGATGTGCTAATTAAGTTCTGTGGTTCAGACTGTCTGTACCTGCTGTACCCACAGGCAAACAACCCTACTCTAACGATTACAGGGACAAAGTGATTATAATAGCCTGCCAACAACATGCAGAGCTGTCCCTCTTAACCCTTTACTTTAGTCATGGTTTATTACGTTATTTGCACAGCCTTACCTTGGAGTCCTTGATCGCCGTCAGGCCCATCAATACCCTGACCAACAGGTCCTTTATCTCCCTTTTCGCCAGTGTCACCTTTAATCATAAACAGACAATTTCAACAGAGTTGTGTACTGCAGCTGGATCCAAGGGCAGGAAGGGGAATGACCAAGAGAAGCTCAAAATCCTCAGGACATTGCTAGGATCTTTGCTTACACTGCATCCCTAAGGATGCAAAACTGCCCTCTAGAACTCCATCTGCTGCCCAAGGCCTGATCTTTTCTCCCCCACAGCTGCAGTTAGTACAAATTTGCAATTTGGGCATAAAAGAGAAGCCGGTTGGTTTAGTCTTTCTTACCTCTGGGACCAGGATCACCAAGTTCTCCTGTTGGCCCCCTGTATCCAGGGGGACCACGAGGACCAGGATGCCCAACGCTTCCCACAGCTCCGGGAGGACCTGGGGGCCCAGCTGGGCCGGGACGACCCGTCATTCCAGGAGACAAGGGCTTTCGCAGATTAGCAGCTAACTGTGCAATTTGATCTGAAAAGAACAATTAAAAACTGCGTGTCCAACATTTTCACTCTTTGCTTGGCTGTTTGTCGTCTGCCACCAAGTGTGCTTAACGGAGTGAGCAGCTGAAAACGGAGTGTCTGACAGGAAAGCAGAGCTGCAGGCTTGGGCAGATCTCTCCTAAACCACTTCAAAAGATGTCAGGTATTCTAGAAAATGATACTTAAAACAAGTTTTCCGAAACAAGCTTTCAGAGTTTAACTTCATCCCAAATGGCGAACATAACCTCTAAATGCAGAACAGCAACTTCAAAGAACACCACTCCTTGGGAGCCCGGCTCCAGGGAGATGGGCCGTGCCGCGGAGGGGAGCGGAGGTGGGAGCTGAAGTTCAGCACGACGCAGGTTAGGGCAGGCACTCTTACCGGCCACTGCTTGCCAGCGTGCGTGCGTGCGTGACACTTGTGTCAAAGCTGCTTTCAGCACACTTTGTATGTTGCCGTGATGAATCATTTAAAAATCCTAATTTTAGAAAAATGAAAGACATCCCAGACAACAAGGTGACCTCCTGAATAGTTTCCTTACATTAAACATATTTTTTCTTATTAAGACAGAAAAATAACAAATCTTAGGAGCCATCTTATGGTCAGGATCTACTCATCTTCAGCTAAATATGGTAATTGAAGTCAGTTTTCTCTCAGTAATACTCACCATTTATCATTTCCCCACAGACTTCTCGTATATGTTGTTCACTGGCCTCTTTGCCCTGCAATTAACAGAAGAATCTGTCCTTATACAAACTACGTTATCGATAATCATCCCTGACAGAAGCTTCAGGACACGAAACGCATTTCCAGCAGCTCAGTAACAAGCACAGGATCCTGCGTGAAGAGGAGCGCGGTTTTTCCCCTCTTCAAAAGATGACGGTTTCAATTCAGAAGCTCTGTCATACTAATGGCAGAGATTAATTTTAATGTTAGGCCAGATATTTAATCTGGGGCTTATTTGGCCTTTCCTGAATGATGAAACATGAGCTCTGGACCAAGACAGAGGTCTAACATTTGAAGTAGTGAATAGGAGTTGTATTTTTAAATGACCAACTTCTAACTCACTTTTGCAATGAGAACAGTGACTTGCAGCCCGTTCCAATGGATGCAGATAATCTGTTCGTACATCGTTGTGAGAGAAGATTAATTCTCCAAGGCATGCCTTCTGGGGGACTTTAATTCTGAAGCTTGCAAACTTAAATCTTTTTGCACTGGTAAACTCTTGATGCAAGACTGTTACCTTGCATGCACAGTTACCTACTTCGGCCTGCTCAAACGCAGGACCTTATTTTTTGAATATGCATCCAAAAATCTACGACCCATTTATTCACTTGGGAGACTCCTTGACTGTGCCCCAGCAGCAGGTAACACTTACAGGAGGCCCAGGTTTTCCCGTGATGCCAGGAACGCCTTGCTCCCCCTGATGGCCCATGGGCCCTGGATGTCCTGGGATCCCTGGCACTCCAGCTGTCCCATTAGGGCCTTGGACACCTTTTGGACCAAGTTCTCCTCTTTTTCCTGGCTGGAATGGAGAAGAAAAAAAAAAAAAAACAGACTACTTAAAATGGAAGACACAGTCCATTCTTTTCTCATGGGGATTAGTTAAGCCTTTCTTCAGGTTTCCCTAACTGATGTGGCTGACCATATACATTTCTTACATCGTATGTGGTTTTACATATATAGGTCATGATAACAGGAGTCCTTGCTGCAGCAAAATTATCAAACACACCTGAATGTTTTGAATGCCACAAAAAATTGTCATTGTCCTAGATTTTATAGCATGACCGTGAAGAAAACATGCTTCTAGGGAACTACGCCAGAACGTAGTTTATGGAGATGCATCATCAAAAGATGCAGTAAGCATGCTTACTCCCAAACCCTTCGGGGCACGAGCCCGCAATGAGCCACACATACCTCTCCTTTTTGGCCGGGGGGACCAAAGGGACCCTGTTAGAAAGAAAAGGGAAATAAGAAAGAATGAACCATTCAGAAAACGCGCATCTAAAGTCAGATCTCCCGAGCTCCGGGAAGCCGCGATGACACGTACATGGCACCTAATGGGCTTTTCTAGCACAGGGGCCAGGAACGGTAACGGGATGCTGGAGACCAGATCCAGCCCTGGCGCAGCAGGGAGAGGACTCTGATGCCAAGGCTTGCCCCGGGTACCAATCCTGAACGCAGGGCCAGGCAGCCCGGCTGCCTCTTGGGATGGACCAAAGCCCCCACGGACAGAGCCACGTCGACCGCTCTGAGGAGCAAAACGACAAATGAGCGCTGATACGGCACAGTTCTGCACAGGCCGTGCTGGCTATCCGGTGCTTCCTGAAGACAAGAGGAGAGCTGATCCCCACTGTGAATACGGTGACGGAAAGGCTTGGGTTGCCTTCTCCTTTTTGCAGCCAGCAGGGTTGGAGCTCTTGGATGGTTAATTCTGGCTGACCATATTAGTTCTTGATCCACGGTTCTCTAGACCCATCTGTTATTTGAGGAGTCAATTCTACTGAATTTCAGGACACCTACCAGTTCTCCTTTGTCACCTGGGAGGCCGTCTGCTCCAGCAGTGCCCTGAAAGTGAGATACCAGAATTAACACTGCGCCTATTGGTGCACAAAGATTATTGACAATAAGGCTCACTCTGAGACTCGGATAACCTCAGCTCCTAAGGGAGATGGGGGCACTCAGCAGCTTATACAGCTGCTCCAGCAAGAGGAAATTCTCTCTTCCCAAAGCTGAACTCTACAGTAGCTGTTCCCCTGCTGATAACGGCACTCGTGGTGCAAGGCAGCTTCCACGAGGACTACGTGCCCTTTGCAACAAGCTGCTACTTGGATGAAAGGCTGAATTCAGAGAGATGAGAGCCCTGATGGGGTGGCCGTGAAAGACATCCACAGGCTGGCACTGGCATTCCTCGTACAGGGAATCTAAATTTCAGGTTCCCCAGCTCCGGGTCTCACAGAAAATGTGGGTTTGCAATGACAGGTAAATGTTCAGTGTCCCGTGTAACTGTGTCCTCTAGGCCTCCTCAGTAGAAAGAGTCATCTGCAGAGCAGCTTCATCCCACCCTTAAACAGAACCGATCCATCACTTGGTGAGGACCATCCCTCTCCACTCTGTCTGGGGACCGTAACGTAAGAGCGGCTAAAGCTCTGGTGACGTTAATTTTACAAGGAGCATCAATTTGCTGATCACCCCCCTAAAGCCAACAGCAGCGCCTGCAATCCGAGCATCGCTGGAGGCAACGCGGATTGCTGCAATCTGCTGCCACCGGCCGCACGGGCAGCGCTTCCCGCGCCGAATGCTCTGCAGCAGAGCTGGCTTATTGCACGGCAATTAGAGCAGGTGATGAACATTGTTATGGTGACTCTATGGCTTTAGAGAGGAAGTTATTTCAAGACAAACAGAGATTAGGTTGGTCTTTCCCTTAGCAACAAAACAGAGACCGCACAGACACTGACACTGGTAAACAAAACAAGCAACGCTTGCTGGAAAAGCGCTCGTTTTCTGCAAAAACAGAGTCATGCATTAATGAAAGTCATGTACTTGATGAAAACTGGCTCAAAAGCTCATTGCTGAGATTAATCCAACTATGGAAGTTAAGTGGCAAAAAGTAAAAGATTAAATTAGTCTATTAGTGTGCCAAGCTTTGAGGCTAGGACGAATCCTCTTCATCAGGCACATGAAGTTCAGTGAAAAGCTGCGCTTCTGAACTTAACTCGGGAGGAATATGATGTGAGGAGCTCATATATGGCATGCCTCATTGTTACAAAACACTCAGCGAGAGTCTAGCATTTTTATCACAGCATTTTCATGTGTCTCCATTAGAACAGACTACATCTCTTTTGCCAACACAGGAAAAAACGGGACCAAAGAGGGTTTTGTTGGTGCCTGCTCCAGAATATTTTCATTTGAGGGAGGAAAAGCAGTTTGTGCTGTCAAAGGCTGCGCCTAAGGTACGGCTTAAATGCCTCTGCTGACTACAGCATGAAAGTTATCGCTTACCTGGTTACCTTTGGGACCAGGAACACCAATAGGACCCTGAGAATAAGTAAAAGAAAGAAGGCAAATGAGCTCAAACTGTTATTTTCCTGTGAATTCCTGGTGCGGTCAGACATTCACTCACTCAGCAAGGGGTTGGGAATTAGTCTCCCAGCTGCCAAGTAGGAGGGTCCAAATCTCATTCGTACTTCTTAGAAATAAGAAGAGATTTTAAGCATCCTTGCTAGCTTTGTGGCACTCTCGACAGTCGCCGGTTTGTGTTGTAGGACAGTTTCTCAGGCCTCTTGCCATGCCAGCGACAGCGCAGAGCAGCTGCCAGACCAGGCAGGACACCCCACCTCAGGCCTGGTGGTCTTCTGCCCACCAAGTCCTCATCCAGCCAGACCAGAGAGACTTTCTTGACATGGCTTGGCGATGCACTGCTCCCCACCTGCCTGGCACAGGTTATCTACACTGGCCTTTTTCATATCATCCTCCTCAATTTCCTAAATGAAACTAAAGTGAATTCTGTGTTTTTAATCCTAGTCTTTAAAACCTCTTTCACAAAAGTCATCTTTTACATCCATCCCAGGGGCGGCAACTCTGTCTTGCTTCTGCCCTTCTGCTTTTCGTTATTGTCATCTCACTATCATGACCGAAACAGCAATTTTACAAATTCATGAATTAAAGGACGAGGTCCAGGATGAGACTGGTGGGCGATTGATCTCTGCCTTTCACACCTGAAGATGTGAGAAGGAGACTGAATTTACTCATGGTATAAAATGGCCAAGAACATTTTTGTACCGCAAGGGCAAATAGTCAGGATAGTTTTTCAAGGCTTTACTAGACTGTCAGTTTTCCTGGGGATTTAGAGTTAGGTGCTCCTGACTTTGAGAGTCACAGAACAACATGGCCACAGGAATAAAATGCATTTAGACGATGAACTGATTATCACCCTAGGAATAATTCAGGCAACTTGAAAAATCCTTCCAACTTTATCTACCTGGCATTCACAGAGAGGACGTGAGACATTTCAGCCCTATTCGTCACTTTGGGTCCATATAGCAGAGCCAGCAAGGAGTTCAGGAGAAGCCCAGATTTTTTTCTCTACTGCAAAATCTACATGGGAAATTCAACCATTTTACCCTTCAAACAGGACTTCTACGGCACATTCATCAATCTGGCATCTGCAAACTGATCTTTTTTTAATAACTAGATCTGGAGATGGCTCAGCAGAACACAATCTTCGAGGAGGACAAACACATATAACAAGGGCATGTCATTTTGCTCAAGTCAAGCATTGAATAATTTAAAAAAGGGGAGGATTTCTATTAAAAAATAATTCTCGGCAAAACAGACAATGGAATGCAGAAATGCAAGAATGGCTACACCTATTTATAACTCCCGTCTTATGTTTGCCGATGGCAAAGGCGATATATTATTTTCTGAACATTATCATCTAGGTTTATACCTCTGACTTCACAGAGTCTCAAGGCTCCATGAAAGTTTATGGCAGTAAAACACAGCTTAGTCACCAAAGACCGTGTCCTGCGAGGAAGAACTCCCTTAAAGAAAAGCTTAGCCCAAAAGATTTTGATTCAAAACTGTAATTTACAGCAGTAGTAATTCCTAGCAGCAGGAACAAGCGACAGCACTTTAGGACCACCAGCTCCACATCCACCGGCCGCCCTCACGTTTGTGTCACCCTGTCAGTTAAACACAACCAACATTTTTGGCCAAGCATCTAGTGATGCTAGTATGGAGCTGAGAGAGACATTGCCCCAGGTGGCTGCCGGCATCCAGAATCCTCAGGAATTTGATCGTAATAAAAATCCTTAGGAAAAACATTTGCCTGTTGCTACCTCAGTCAGCAATAACAGTCAAACCCTTCCCCTCCGCAATATCCCAATCCAACAAGATGGTTTATGTATCGTCTCAATGCTATTCTATATCTTACGGTCAAACGCACTAAACCTCTTGTATTTTTCATGCCAGCAAATACACTTACTGATATGCTGGTTTTTATTCCTGGCCACAGTCAGTCCAAGGACTGTGAAAGCATATCAGTACCTGTTAACTCAGGCTTGCAAGATTCCCCCCCAAGGAAAAAAAAGCCACAATTGATTTCAGGAGAGCGTGATGGGTTAGCTGCAGCTGGGACGGTGTCATTGTATCGATCCTGTATTTGCAGTTGTCCTCTTTATACGTGTCAGGACCAGCAGGCTGGGCTGGCAGTAAAGCAAACCCAGGGCAGTATCTGCTGCGCTCTTTGCCCACCCCGCAGCAGACACCATCACCCCCAGCAGCAAAGGCTGTTTATTTAGGCTATTAAAGACGTTATCTGAGGTTTTAAGAGTCTTCCCAGCCCAAATCTTGTCCCAGTAATAAGCGTGGAAATTCGCAGTGCTGACTGCTGGCACAGCCCGCGCTGCTGCCCGCACGGAGGAGGGCTGTGGGCACACGGGGCTGTGGGCACACGGGGCTGTCACCGACACCCGCGGGACTGGGTGGGCCGATGGAAGTCAGTCTGAGCACCAGTTGCATACTGGAGGTGGAAAGTCTCCAGCGTTATCCAAACCTGCTACACCATGCTTTCCTGGGGAAAGCTGTTAACGAGCTGGGGTGTTAAGAAACAATCAACAATTACATCTTAGAGTAACTACACAACTTCAGAGCCAGAAATAAAACCTAGATTTTTTTTTTTTTTTTTGCTTTAAGCATAACATTTTCCCTCCCTCTGCTCGGAGCAGCTCTCTGGATACCAGGCTGCTTTCTGCAGGGGCCTCTTCCCCTCTGAACGTACGTTTTTCACCGCAGCGAAGCCCTGAATGCAGTCAGAAGCCCGCAGCTCCACAATAACCCTCCTGTTTCACACTTCCAGGCTCACAGTCCCTCCAAGAGGCTTTTTTAAACCTGCCTGGAGCCGGCACAGAAGGGCCATTGTGAAACCCCCGTGGTGCCGCTGCGATTGCTTACACAGAAACTTCACCTTAACGCTGGAGTCGAGGGAGCCGGCAAACACACGGCTACTGTTCTCCTGCAAGCCCCGAACAAATGTCGTTCACTTTGCCCTGCTGGCTTCTTTTGAATGAGAATGAATTCATTTAAATAAAAAGTCGCATTTATTCTGAGGTGTGGGGCCCAGGCGTGTTGCTGTTCAGAAACAAAATCCCTGAGCAAACTGTAATTTAAAAAAAATCCAGAAAACCTAATCAAGCATCTGAGTAACAAAAATGCACGAATCAGCTCTCCTGTGCTCACGGGGAGCAAGGCTTGGGTTAAATCAGCTTACAAAGCAGGGAAAAAACCCAAAACAATCGTCTAGTCTGGCTAGGATAGGATCCCAAAGTCTCTTTTAAACAATCCACCCTGTCTAAAAATAGTGGGAGCTCCTGAACTGACACAGAGACAAGGACAGGGACAGAAGAGACAGGACGCACGAATCCTGCTACCTGCCGTAGGGTCCTTCGTGGGCAGGCAGCAGCCTCACAGGGTGGGCTGGGACACCCAATGTACCCACCTTCTACCAAGCCTGCTTGTGTTTGCTGGAGTGACACCGGCTACACCGTGTCTGGGGGCCCCGTTACGCTCTCATTTCATATCTCCCAAACAGGAATTAGTTACAGATGTCTTCTCCTTACCCTGTCACCCAACTCTCCACGAATTCCAGTCGGACCAGGGAGGCCAGGTTCACCACTGGCACCTTTGGGACCCTGTTAGGAAAAGAAAAAAAAATGAGCTACAGCTTACAGTGCCAGGAAACCCTGCATGTCTTGACATCCCCGAAGTTCACCGGTCTCCATAACATGGTCAAAAAGGTCATTTGCCTTAGATCTCCTCTCTCCTTTTTTCCCCCAGGACGTAGGGACCGCTTGCTGACTGCTGGTACCGCGTGTGTTGGTCGCTACGGCTCACTCCAACTTCTGCCCCGTTTCACAACCGAGGTCAGCCAGCCTGCCAAAGCGCTCCAGCCTTTGGCTGGCCTGGCTCTTTCGCTAATAAAAATCACATCTGTGACTCCCAACCAAGTGATGCTTCCAGAAGGTAGCACCATACGCTGGTTTTCAGCCAGTTTCACTGGGGAATGGAGAGTGGTTGTGAACGCTCCCTTGGAGAGGGGAAGAAGAAATGTGAGAGTCCCCAGTGCAGCAGAAGGGAGGAGGAGTTCACTGAAGACATACAGGCTGGGAGCGTCCAGATCGAGGAGAAATTAAGGTGTCTTTACGTAGGTCAAACTCAAACCCTTCTTTTGCAAACAAAAACTAAACATAAATTGTTCCAGCAGGCAGCTTATCTGGCCTTGCGCTCTTTCTACTGTACTGTGTTAATAAAGTGTCAAACTGGTTCTGGCAAGCGGAAAGACGTTTCTTCCTACCGCTTGTTGCCATCATGCAATTGTCTTGCCAGAGGTTTGCAGAAAACAGTGGCCTGCCAAAACACGATGCACGTTAAATTACCCTTGTCAGCATACTGACCTGGAAACCTCTGACACCGGGGGCTCCCATCGGGCCTTGAAGACCAAGTGGTCCCTGAAAAGAGAAAGATAAGCTTTGGTAAGGAGAAAATTCAGGGCCAGGTAAGTCACTTGTGTAAATAAATTGGCTCACTTCTAACAGAGAGAGAGCATGCAGTCCCGTACTGCAGCACACTTTGCCCAGCGGCGTTGCTGATGAACCTGATGAGCCACTGTAAAGTGGTGCTTGGTGTTTACTGAGCTCTGTTAATATTATTATTATTAACGGAAATGCTTATTTGTATATATTAATGCTTAAGAACATACCATACTCATGAGTAGTAAAGATCGATGGCAGCAACAAGTGGTAGCATGATAGAGCATAGACAATATACATTAAAGGGGATCTGCTATCGCTATATTATGCTTTTAATTGATCCAGTTCTGCAAGAAACTACTGTAAAACTTGTGCTGCACACACTTGGAAATGCAAAATGGCAATTGCATCCGCTTGCTTGGATATACTTGGCACCAGCAATATAGAAAAAGGCAGTGTCTTACGCTGTTAGTGCAGGTGCTTTTAAGCGCCTGGCTCACTAGACAGAACATGAACGTTGCCATTAGGAGTCTATTGCTTTCTACTGAGAAAAAAATCACATATGTGGTAAAGATCTTGAGCGAATAAACCCCTAAGTAATCTAAGCATCTAAATCCCATTTTGTGAAGTATCTTCTTGAAATAGATGCCTTAGGCAAACTTCTGTCACAAGGTGGGACTTCAGCTTTGCCTCCTTTCACAGCCGTCTCTGCCGGCTGTAGCGTTAAGGGACACAAATGAACTTCAAACTGGCCGCCCCAGGCAGAGGAGCCATCAGCACGGACTGTCCAACGTACCCAAGAAACCAGCTGCCTACTGGATCGCAGTGCCGGTGTGCCCTGGGTTAAAATGGCATCTGTATTTTTTCCTGAAGTATTTTTTCCCTAATTGTTAGCCCTACAAATTCTCCCTGGTATCTGAACATCCACTGTCTCTCATAATTTTTTCTGGTCGTCAGGAGGATGAAATCCTCGTGTGATGTGCGACTCAATGTACGATCTAAACCAGTCGCCCTTATCCCTGCCCGGTTCTCAAGATCAGCACGGCCGTAACCTTGTGCAGAAACCAGGCTCTGCCCAGAGGAAGGAGCCAACCTGCTGAAATAAAGCCGCAGCATCTTCAAAAGGCTAGAGAACTGCTCAGGTATTTTTGCGGTTACTGTTTCCACTTCTGTTTTCTGCTTGTAATTCAATAAGGAACTTTGAGAGTTATAAACACAGAGCTCTAGGAAAGTTACGTTAAATTGCATCAAAAATGACTCTGCTGTGCTGGTGCCTTTAAAAGTGGTGGGACCTGACAGAACCTGACAGCCTCTGCATGGGAAGAAACCCTTGGTATGATATGCTAAATAAAGTCAAATTGTTTTGAGCCGAACAGCCTTAACACTAGACAAATCCTGCAACTCTCTTGGAACAGCCCAGCCTTAACTATATTTCATAGAAATTAGGACTCTAATAACACAAATCAGAAATTAGAAAGCCAGGTTAGAAATAAACATGGGTTCAGCTGCTATTGCATCCACGTCAGAAGTCTGCACCAACGCAATTAGCTCGACTGCATTTGATTTTTGGCTACAATAATATGATACCTTTTGTGGGGCCAGCTATTTTGATGAAAAATTGCAGACATAAAAGCAAACGTTATTAATTTAGTTTATTTCTAAGGCTGATTTCCCTCTCCTTGGAAGTTTAAAGAGCAGCTGCTCACAAACAATAAATTATCATACAGTTCAATTTCTTCCAAGTGGCACATACCAGAAATCATGTTAGACTTGCTGTAGGCTTCTGGATTTCAAAATGAGATTAAGAGGGGGAAAAAAAGAAAAAAAAAAAAAAAGCCCAACAAAACCACTGGAAGATCAGGTCCAACCACAACGGCAGCACTAGTTGGGGAGTGACAAAATAAAAGGTATCCTAGCATTTTTGGTAGTGTGAACAAAATCAGGTTTTTATCATCCTGATATTATTTATTATTATCTCCACTATTCAGCAGGAGCACAACAGGCAGCCATGCAGTTATTTTCAGGGTTGCATTGCAACTCTAATTTATTTCTCAGGCTCCGAGATGATGCAGGGAATGCAACGAAAGCAGGAACAAGGTGCTCCACTGAGGACATCAGTGGTTTCTAACCCAGAAGTTTCAAAAAGTTGTCAGTTCACAGAGTAAAAGTGAAAACTGCTAGAGCTGCGTATGGGGTTTTGTCTCCTAGGGGCTCGTACCTACAAGCTCCCAGCAAGATAATGCTGCTGCAGTACCGGGTGGGAGAAGGAAACGTGTGAACAGATTCCCCACCTGAAAACTGTTCTGGTGTTGCACCGCATGGTTGTGAACTTTGGGGCATTTTCAAGCAGTTGCAAAAAGCATGCAACCACGTGCAAGAAAGGCAAGAGATTCCAAACAGGTCTACCAACTTTTTAACACTTTTCAAGCCCCTGTCATTCACCGTGACAATGTGCAGGCTTTCCAGTTTTGCTGCTTGTACAGCTTTGGGTTTTGCAGTGAACCTCTACTGCTCCAAGGAAGCCGATACAGGAACGGGAAGGATTTCATGTGCTGGTGGCAATGTATGTTGCAATAGCTTAACAGGAGTTTTGCTTCATTAATGACTCACATTCAGCACAAGCTGAACCTTATTATTACTGTCTAATGAGGGAATCGCTGACTGTCCAGTCTCTCCTGTCCGACTGTAGCAGCCCCACAAACCTCTCGGACAACTGCAGCTTTCTTTGCCAAACGAAATGGGAGGAATCACTCTGCATTTGCACGGAGCTGTCAGCGAGAGCAGGATCTGACCCGCTTACGGGGGAGTAATTCCTCTGCTGCCAAAACTCCCCAGAGACAATACCAAGACAGAGTGTAGCCCTTTGCTTTAGCCAGAGAGTAATCCCCATGTACTGAACTGTATTTTGGTATCTATTTGATTTACAAGCAGCGCTGTACTTACAGTTGCTCCTCTGGGTCCCGGCAGACCTCTCTCACCAGGAATACCAACATCGCCCTGGCAATAACACCAAAATCAGCCGTGTCATTTAGGAGCTGCGAATCCACCCTTCCCAACCCACCGCAGAGCCCGAATGTATTCCTGGAGCCCAGGCTACTTCAATCCCAAACTCCCTGCCCCGTTGGCCCATCCACGAGGTCACACCGCCTGCCTTGGGGGGCTTTGACCTCTGCTGCAGCAGAACATCTGTGCACGGAGGAGCCCACCCGGCCGGCTCGCATCGCGCTCGCCGGGTAGCTCCACGCACGCGTGGGGCTGCCTGGGAGCGCTCAGCACCGTGGGCTTGCATGCGGTGCAGGCAGCACAGCACGTGTGGCATTACTGAAAGCTTTATTTGTGCAGGGAAGCAGCATGCCAGCTCCAGCTTCGCAGTTTGGTTTAAAACACACTCGGCGGAGCTCACGATAAGTGTAAATGATGGGGATACGTACAGGGATGCCTGGTTCTCCAGAGGGACCTGCCTCTCCCATCTCTCCAGGACTGCCCTGCGGAGGGGAAAGCAAACACTCAGTTAGGGCATAACTTCAGAGAGTCATTTCTGTCCTACCTAGAGCAACAAACGGAGGAGGGAGTTAAAACCTGGATCAGGAAATAAAAACAGCTTTAAACTTTTAGAGTTTTAAGACCAAGACGACAAAACTCTCAACAACAGACATCTAAAGAGCAGGGGAGCTGTACGTCCTGTCCTGGGAAGGCTGCCAGCCCCAAGGCAGTGCCACCATATCCCATCTCAGACTGAAGCGGACCAGCGAGACACGGATGCTCTTTTGCAGGCACGCTCAGGACACCCCATTTCATTCATTGCTGCATCGCCTTTATGCAAGGAGAAACACCTTCCTGCAGCGTGCTCTTGTGCATGAGGATTAGCAAGAATAATGATGCAAGTGCAGAGGGGGAAATTCAGAAAGGAAGGGGAGGGACAGAGAAAAAGGAAAAAAAGACGCTTTCCCGGACAGCTTTGTGCTGGACTGGTTTGGGCTGAGATTTTCTTTTATCTCACAGGTAGGTGCCAATCTACAGCTCCGTGGAAGCTTTTCTCCTGAGGTGGGGGGGAAAGTCTCCAAAAGGCAAGATGAGATAATCCTGCTCCTGCTTGCAGATGCTCAGCCTTTTGATTCCCAAAGATGAAGCCTGCTCTTGGGACTTTGACAACAGGGTGAATGCTTCCTTCTGAGGTTTACTAAACCACTGACGACTCTCCTGTGTATCTGCTATGTCTTCACTGAACCGGGTGCAAGAGCTGTCTCAGCAAGAGCAGGGCCATCTCAGCCGTTATACCTAACGCCTGCTCCTCACTGCCAGGGGAGCTCAGCCCTGGCAGGAACGCTGACGCCATCACTGCGGGGTAATTCCTCCCAGGGTCTACTTGTGGGCACCAGTCCCCAAAAGCAGAAAAGCCTTGCCGTGACAAGTTTAGTAGCTTCCGCACCAGAACCCACCATTAGAGAGATTCACTTACTGGTTCACCCTTTGAGCCTTTAATACCTGCTCTTCCAGGCAGTCCCTGAAAAAAAAAAAAAAAAAATTAAAGCAATATCAGAAATGGCGTTATTAAATTTGTTATTCTGGTCTGATTTGATATACAAGGAGCAATGTTGAAGCAAGGGAGGATTTACGTTTCTGCAGCTTTCACCATGAAAATTACGGCTTCAATTTCCCCCTTGTTCACTGCACTAGCAGCTCTACGTACACTAATCCTTGACAATTAGAGCAAAGAGAAGGAATATACAAATAGAGCAGCAACAGCAATATTTTGCACAGCAGAAACCTCTCTCTAGGGGTGTTCAAAATATTCTGTAAGACAGGAAGAAAGGAATACTTTACCTCTATTTAAATAGTTGGAAGACTGGAGAGATGAAACACTTTGCCAATGAACGCTAGTAAGCCAGGGACAGAACTCAGGCTGTTGTTATTACGGTCATTTGTATCCCAGATCTTACCTCCCTGCATAAGGGATGCATGTCACTGGGATGTGAAAGAGAAACTCCCTCTCAAATTTAAATTTTAAACAGAGCCAGAGAGGCCAAAAGCCAGGGTATTACTGTATTAGTATTTGGTGCTACTCCGGATGTTTTCCGTTCTGTGTTGTACACTGCTCCTCTGTTTGTATGGTGGGAAAAGCGCATCTCCTCTTGGCTTCAACGGGGCCCCTCGTGAGACACCGCACAAAATGAACCTCCCCTCTCCCCAGGAAGGATCTCTGTACGCAGGGCAAGCTGCCGTACTGCCCCGAAGGTGACGGCTCCTGCTGCCATACTCACAGGCAGTCCGTTTGGTCCCTTCTCTCCAGGAGCACCCATGCGAGCTGCATCACCCTGTGGATATCAAGAGGTTAGGAGGGACCCGCCGGTACTGGAAAACGGTCTGACACAGGTAGAGGACACATTCCCAAACAGGCATTTGTAATATTCTCCCTCCCCATACATGCAGGATGAAGAACCTGTTGTGTCTACAGGAGGTGAGCACCCACTGGACGCCGGGTGCCCAGAGCTCCCAGGGGTTTCCCTAGTCCCCTTGCAGCTCCTAGCCTTCCCTGGCAGCACACGGTCCATGTTCCTGCGGGATCACCGTTCAAAAACCAGGCAACTAGTACCTGACAGCACTTTGTCTACAGGCAATTGAAATAAACAGATGTCTCTGTCAACAGCTCTGAAAAGGCATCTCTGAAGGCCTAGAGTCAGCCAACGGGAAACACTAAGTATAAGGACGCAGTTGAGTTTAGATCCTATGTGCATAGCCCATATGTGCATCTTCTTTCTTTAGGGAATTTCCTTGGGATTAATTAATAGAAGCCACTTCACTCTTCTTCACTAGTTATGCTACTGGAAAACTTTTTAGAAGCAAAAATTTTCCAGCCATGCTCTTGACAAGCATCAGTAGCTTTGCAAAACACAAGGGACAGTAACAGAAATCTTCCCTGCAGCGTTTAAGTAGGACTTTACAAACCTTCTCACCATCGAGTCCAGGAGCTCCATCCCGTCCATCCTTGCCAGGCATGCCCTGCAACCACGCACAACGCAGGTTAAGGCTGAGGCAGATACTGTGGTTTGCAAAATACATTCACAAAGAACCTTTTGGTAATGGGTCCAACTCCAGTTGTACTGGGAGACAGGGAGATTCTTCATCAACAGCAGTACAACTGGGTTTGGTCCAACCAGGATTACACTGAAGGTTACACAGACCCACAGAGCAGAAGCTGGATGGCAAATACTGTAAGATGCAAGTTTTCTCCAATCGTGTTTTATGTCATCATCTGCAAGCAAGACAACAGTGAGACTTGCATCCTACTTAATTGACTTACAGGTTCTCCTATGAGTCCCCGAGCCCCTGGGTTTCCTTTTGGTCCAGGTCTACCCTAGAAATCAACAGTAAAACCTGCGTTATCCAGGACACAACCCTTAAGAACAATCAGTCAATAAAGATAATACTCAAACTCTGTAGGGACATTTCATTCAGTTTGTGCTGGCTCCTCTCCTGTTCATGTAGGTACGGCGGTTCTTTAAGGACACACCAGAAAACTGGCCCAATGCTGGCTGCAGCACCTGGGAAAATTCTTGATCGTTTCAAGGGATGGAGGTGTAAGATCCGATCCCTGTGCTCGAGGCTGTAAGCAGCACTTAGGCACCTTATTACTTGGGCACCTTTAATAAGACTTAAACATCTCATTTTTGAGAGGAATCCCTTTCACCTCCCTTTCAAATAAAGCAAGGGGAGGACAAACCATAATAAACGTGTGAAACAGACTCCTTTGCATGTTGTGTCCAAAATTTGAGCAGACGGGTGTTTTACTGCACTTACAGTATCGCCTTTGGGCCCCCTGAATCCTTGAGGTCCTTTGTTTCCTTGGTCTCCCTATGACAGAAGAAGAAAAGCCATTAAACATCTTCATCACACAGTGACAAAGACTAATGTTTCGAGGGTGTAAATGATGAAGGTTTTTTGGTGCTGTTTGCTGGCATTAGCCGAGGCGTGAGCGTATACGTTCCCCTAGGAGCTCAGCTGTACTTTCTCAGTTACGCTCTGTAATTCCTGACACACAGATGAATTGCAGCAGGGACTTTGCCAACAAATCTTTCGGGGCAGAGACCGTCTTCCCCTTCATTTAATGAAGCATTTTCTTTAACCAGAAACAGAGTGGAAGAAAAACTTCAATATTTACTGTCTAGATCCTGCTCGGCGTAATTAAACATTTGGTGGACAGTAGGCACCTCATTTCATTTTAGTTTGGATGAGTTTCTTCTATAATTGCAAAGACTAGGGAGGGGTCCCCAGAGGGTGGTACTGCCTCAGGGTCAACGCAGACTGTGGTGTGTTGGCTGGTGGAGGCAGGTGAAGGTGCCTGCTATAAAGCGGATGCCATATTATCCACATTAAGGAGAGACTGGGTGGCAGGCCAGTGGAAAATGCTCTTAGAGAGGCCATAACGCTGCAGATGCAGCTCAGGTCTCATCCTTGGGCACAGTAAGGAGGGTACGGGAGCCTGCCCACAGGTAAGCGTGCAGGCTCAGTGTTCTACACTTCACCCCAGAGCTCTGCAAAAGGATGAGGACTGCACCTTTAATACACAACTATTTCTGCTTGTAGCAAAAGTCCTCGCAAGCTGTGGGCGCTTGGGAACAGACCAGGCTCAAAGGATGTAAGCTCAGGATCGCGCTTACTGATTCTTCCTCAAAACTCTCCTTCCCAAAAAAACCACAGATGCCTTTCTCAAGCGCTCGCCCACAGCGGCTGATGCTCAGGGAAGAGCAGTGAAGAACAGAGAGCAACGGAGATGTGGTGAACTTATTCTGGCATGGGGCACGACTGAGGGAAAGACATCATGAGATCTGGGTCAGGTGAAATAACATTGCTCTAACTGGCGGGAAAAAGGCAAAGGGAATAATCTGATGGAGATGGTCAGCACACTCCTGTTCACTGGCAGCAAAGAGTTTAGTGCAGGAGGAATAAACTTTAGGCTTCGGTTGTGGAAGGCAGGGCCATAGAGATGCTGAGAAGTAGACACATACAGCTTTCCCTGGAGGTCCTGGGATTCCAGGTGGCCCTCTGAAACCAATGTCACCCTGCAAAGAACAATACATCATTGTAACGCTGTGGTTGGCAGAGGGTGAAGTAACAGTATCCCTACCTTATACCGCAATCTAAGAAAACACAAAAGCCCTGGAAAGACACCCCGTATTTCTTGCTAGTTTGCAATACAGTCTTGCAAAAGATCCTCCTCTGAACAAGCAGGTTTTTACTCTGGATCTCCCCACCATTATCTCTGTAATGCACTGATATCATTCATGGCCTTGCTATCTTGATAACACGCTTGTTCCTAAATAAATGTATGACTTTATCAAATTCAAAACCATTCAGCCTCTAGGCTGATGGTCAAGGGACCTTGGCAAAAGTCCAAAGCTACGATGAGCTAGAGATTGACCCTGTTCTCTCTGAAGAGACTTTTCACATCCTGAAAATCTTTGTCCGCTAGCGATTCTTTGGCTTTTTCTCGTAAAGAGACAGAACAGAAAGTGAAACGCTCATGAAACGTTTCTCAGTTTTTTGCGAGATTCTTTAGCATTGTCAGTCTTGCAGGGACAGCACTTTGTCCTCCTGGTCTGAATGCTTAAATCAGGCTGGGCCTGATCCTGCCAATCCCTCCGGTATGTAAGACTCCTCCCGCCTTTGGAAGGTTGTTCTGCTGGGAGCGGGGGCCGGTGCAGGAAAGAGCCTGCACTTTATATCTTTACAGCTTCCCCAGTGGTCTTCAGTAAGGACAAATGCCACCTGGACCTCGCACGAGACAAACTGGTGGTGGTGGTGGCGGGGGGGGTGGAAATCAGAAGAAGGTTTTTCTTACTCTGTCGCCAGCCGGACCCATTGGACCAGGGAGGCCTCTTAGTCCCCTTGGGCCCTAATTAAGAAAACAAATCAGTTAAAATCCAATCACTGTTAAACATAAAATGGCAGAACAGCATGAGGTAGCAACTCATCCACACAGAAAACATTAAGAAACAGTGAAGAGTGGCAAAAAGCTCAGCCTTCTGATGCACAAACAAGACATTTCCCCCTTCGGTGACAACCTCCGAGCAAGTGACACTGTGGAGACACGCCGTGCAGACACATGTTCAGAGTGCCTGCTCGCTCCAGCCCACCTGCCAGGCTGTCACGCCAGCCCAGAGCTCGGCCTCAGATCCACCCAAAAGGTGTCCAGGGCTCTACTGGAGTACCAGCAAGACAGTGGCTCTCGCTTGGATGTCTCATCCCAGGTGAGGTGCCAAGAGCAGGACCTGAACTAAAGCTCAGTGAAACCAGCACGATTTGTTTTTTCACCAGCATCAACTTTCACATCTGTTATTACGCAGAGGCAAGAGCTGCTTGTGTAACGCAAGATGACTGATGGCACCGTTGAGTTTCACAGTAAAAAGGCCGTGGGAACCGGTCTGAAGAGTAGGTGTTACCTGCAGGCCAACGCTGCCAGGAATGCCTGGAGGACCGGGAGGGCCAGGGTTACCCTGGGAGAGAAAAATTAATTAGACAAGAGGCAAGACAGCATGAGCCTGCCAACACAAAGCCAGGGACCTTCCCATCTTATTTCTCCTTGAGCCCCCTCCCACCCAGATTTCTGCTTCAGAATTTGCTTCTACGTTATAGGCAATTTCTTCTACGTGCAAAAACACTTGATCAGTCAGGAATTTACCTGAGTGATTAATGCAAGGCTTTTTCCTGAGCTGACATCCCTGCATATGAAACAAGAGGTGTTAACTTATCAAACTGATCTTAACATTATGATTATTGGGAAGATGAATTTTCTTGAAGTATTAGCACATGGTCATACATGCAGAGCAATGGAAGCCAATGCACTTCAGTCACAGTAACTTCTCCTTGTTGTTCAGATAATTGCCTCATTTCTCCCTGTCTTCTTGAAGAAATCATTTGTTATGGTGCTTTTAAAGAGAAAAATCCTCCCCCGCCCCCTTTAAATTGAAGTTTACCTTCTCTCCTTCTTTTCCTATTTCGCCAGGTTCTCCTTTGTGACCAGTGTGCCCCTAGAAATAAAAGCTCCAATTATTCACATTACAGCACAGTCTGGTTTCAAAATTTAAACTTTGTGAGATAGCCGTAAGACCTAAACCCACACAACACAAAAGACTTACTGGGAAAATAATCTACACGTGCTGTAACTGTGTGAACGGCGGTCAGTGCTGGGCTTAGTTAGCCACACACCATTCCTGTGTTCGGTATCATTGTGTCAGAATTGATCTAGCTTCAGGAAACACCCAGATTTGGTTTTCACGAGTGACTTGCAGCGAGACTAGGCTACAGGTCTGCGGCCGCAATTCTCAATTACAGGTCAGGGACCAGAACTCAGTTCCCATCACTTTTGAAAATGGGGCCGAGACACTTCTGGAAACCCCATTCTGCATCTTTGACCTCCCTTTTCGTTTAAGTCATCTTTCATGTCTGCATCATCAAGCTTGCAAAGAAATCCATGTCCCACTGAAATCTTTTACATAAACTCAGATTCAGTTTGCTTCTTGGCTCCCTTCCTATTATTGTGGGAGAGACCCAGACTAATTTCAGCCATGGCAGATGTTATTCCTCACCATGCAAAAGGTCCTGTGCACCATTTGCATCATAATTGGAGACCTTCACAGGTTTTTCCATTTCATAAGCTATGAATTTTGAATAGTTATACACTAAACATTGTGTATTTCTAACGGTATTTATGACTCAGCTCAGAGACCAGACAGACCTGCAAAAGGTCAGTTCATGAGGAATTGAGAGCATTTCCCAGGAGATGTTCCACCCATTGCCAACTTCTGCTAAATCCTGCAATAAACACTGGAGTAACTTATTACTTCAGCTCACTGCTGGAGTGTAAGCTACTGCACAGAATTCATGTGAATCATAGAGGGGACAGAGAAGGAGACGTTTAACTGCTGAGTGAGGTTTCCTGAGGGTTGCAACCTAGAATTTACGTATCAGAATCAAACAACATAAACAGAAAGCTGCCTGGTGCTACACTGGGTATAAAATGACAATTAAATTGTATTTAATCATGTAAGTGATGTCTTGCTACAGTAAAACGTGTACCCCTGTGTTTAAAGGGTCTGTGAGCACAATTTAAGAACTGGTGAGATTTTTACAGCTCTCTGAAGTCTGAAAAGGCAGCACATCGTTCTTGAGGGAGCCCTGAACCGCTGCTCTCTGCTTGCTCCTGTTCATCAGCTGCGCCTCACAAGGCTTGCACGGTGTTTTAATCTTTGTGCTCACCCTATGCAAAGGGTTAAATTCCATTTGTAGGAATCAATGGCCATAGTTAAATCTTCCACCTAACAAAGGTTGCAGTCCTGCAAGGGATGGAGCCACAAAGCAACGCGCCCATAAGCGTAGGCAGGTACTTGAAGGATGTAAAGCCTCTTGCTGAAGGCTGAGTGCTCACACTTTGCAGGACTGAGTTCAGTGGCAGAGCACCTATTGCTACAAATGGGGGAACAGCATGCAAAGACGGCAGGATCAGGCCCTTCATCCTCCTCTTGTCTCATATTTGGCTGCTTTAGGGGTTTTCTGTTTCGACAGCATAAACCCAGGCAAATGCCGGGCTGGTCTGGAGAGGTGTGGAGCCTGCAGGAGCCGCGTACTGTATATAAAACAGCTTAATCCCAGGGGTTCATAGTGGCGTTTATTTTGGGAGACAGCCCCTTGTATCTGCAGGTGGTTATGTTTCTTACCTTGAACCCTGGCATTCCTGGGGGACCTGGAGGACCCGGTGGGCACAGAGCTGGGCACTGCAAGGAACAGAAACACTCTTTGGTTTATCAAGTACACACAGCGCATCCAGGGAAGCTGGTTTCGTTACTAGGGAGAGGTGAAAAGGTCATGTGGGTTTTGGCTCTAAATCCACTAAATCTAGTTCGTTCATAGCATCACGTATTCACTGGCATCTCCCTATGGCAGAGGGTCCTAAGCAGGCCCTCAGGCCCCCAGTAACCCACAAAATAATGATTTATGAATGGTCTGCTTCACTTCGAGCATGGACTGTGAGAAATTCTGAAGGCTGACAGTGGTCCACAGTCCAAAGTGCTGGGAACCACAGCTCCCCAGTGAAGCTGGATGGGTATCTTGTAAATCATGAGGAACATATTTAAATCTATGCATTCATTGACCCCTATTGATTTCCATCAGACAACTCACCTAACTGAAACAAGGACAAGCATTAGAGCTTATCAGAAGGGGACCTATAAAAAATTAACCCAAATACCAATAAGCTGGTATCTGCAGATGTCTAGGGGTGGGTGAGCCCCTGGTGGGAATTCTAGTTTGACGGGGAACAAATCAGAACATGCATGGAAATTTAACGGGGACTTAAAAGGCCATACTCTAAAAACTGTAAATAGGGAATGAGATTTTCTTCTGCAGCTTTTCTTTCATTTGTTTGTTTTTTCTTCTAATAAAACCTCAGGCAACACCTCTGTAGCAGAAATCTAATTTTCTAGTATATTCCACAGGGTAACTTAAACTTGCAGAAATAGTATCATTTTCTATTAACTTCCACGTGACTTGCCATAAGGCAATCTAAACTGACTCTGAGCTTTTTTGGGGCACGCCAATTAGAAAACCAAAGATGCTGTCACAACAACAGCTGCGAAATCTGGAAATGTCACTTCCATCGTTCACGGACTTAACACTCCTTTCATTCCCTTGAAAGAAAGGAATCAAGACTTTCTCATAAGGAAGTCTAAACAAAGCATATGCCCATAGGAACCCAGTGCCACCATCCATGGAAATAAACAGTGCAACATGCACGACCTTTTCTCTTGCAAAGCAGGACTGGAAACAGATGCATGAAAAGCTGTTGTCATTTACCAAATGCTAAAGTTGTTTTGCAAATGAAGAACGTATGCAAAACCTGCATTTTGGAAAGCAAACTGGAAAGCAAAGGTCAAGGAAAAAATCAGCACTAGCATATCTACCTCCTTGAAAGAACATCTCAGTCTTGTCAATATGTATGCAACACGCATTCTGCGATAAGGCGGTTTAGACCCATGTCTGCAGGCCTGAACAGTGCATGTTAAATGGCCTGACAGTCACCCGAGTATGCCAACAAAAAGTCACATCAAGGATTAAACCAAAACATATTTTCATGCTACATAAAGAAAAACCTACCTGAAGGTCCCCACCGCCATCGGGAAGGGTGCCTGGAAGACCCTGCAATTCATGAAATGTGGTCTTTTAAATACATCAAGACAAACACCAGGAGGAAATACAATTTCTAGGCAATGCACTTTACAGACCCAGCTCAGTTGGATCAGCACAGGGCAGATACCCAGCCCCACAGCGTAAAATGCAGCCCCTGAACCCCGAGCGTTATGAGCAGCACCAGTCCTCCAAACAGACATGCCAGGGGTGTCGTCATCTTCTGGAGATGCACAGCTGAGCTTGGGGAAGAGCCTTGAGCCTTAGGTGATGAAGGCAGCAACTCGAGAAGAGCAGCTGTGCCTGGCCCTCCTTTGGGCCAGGGAAGTTCCTTGGGAAAGACCTCCCTATCCCTCCAACCCTCCAGAGATACCGCAGCAAACCCAAAACAGAGACTTGCTGGTTTCAAGCCCCCCTTGCTGGCCCTACAAGAACACATCATGATCCCAGCAACCACATAAACCTTGAGAGAACAGAAAGCCCACCCTGCGATCTGTCTATGCCGTAAAGCCTGGACGTCGTTGGGTTCCTCCACCCACACAGCACAGACAATAAACAGGAGATAATCAACGCACCAAAGTGCAGGCAGTGAAAAGTCACTGCTCTCCTTGGGGCACAGTGTTTACGGCCTGCTGAAACTTAGCCCGGAAAGGGAGCGCTCAAGGCAATGGCAGCAAATAAAACGCGCACGTTCTGGCAGCAAGAAGAAAATTCTGGACTCCCCATGGGAATTTTCTCACATTTATTTGCAAGTCTCAACTTACGGGAGGTCCGGGTGGTCCAGGAGGCCCTGGGAATCCTGGCAGACCAAAAGGTCCCTAAAAAGAGTGAAAAATAATAAGAATTCCCCTTCCTAACCATTTAAATGAAAACGTGAAAGGAGAGGAAGGGTGGCTACCAAATACCATTGCATATTTGTGAATGCGGAGCAAGATATCTCTAATGGGACTAAATTGCACCTTTCTTTCTGCAGAGGCTTCTACGACTGCAAAGCGCAAACCAGATGCATACGCAAGCATAGGGATTAGGACAGAAGAACATATCTCTGCACCTACATCCCTGCTTCCACTGGCTCTGTACCTCACCAGTGGAGCTGTGGGCATCCAAAAATGATGGTATGCTTCTGCAGAACGGGCTCCCTCAGATCAGACCCATTCTGTGCAGTAGCTTCTTTTGAGGATGCTGAAAGTACACGCCAGCTGGTAACTGACCTCTGTTCTTGTGACACTGGCTGCTCTTTTGTCCTTACTCATAGTTGGTAAAGGAAGATACAGCTGCAAGCAGTTGCACACCTTTGGCATTGCACTGGTTGACTGGGGTGACCCTACACAAGCTGATAGAAGGAACAGGATTGCCTGTCGGCATTTGTAGAGCTTGCAGTGTCTTGCGCGTCACGCTTCCAGAATGGGGTAAGAGACCAGAAATGAACCTCATGCTTCTGTGGTTGTGGCGTGCCCAGTAAATGAGGATCAAATGGTAGGAGAAACTCACAGGAGGACCCCGGAATCCATTTCCACCTGGGAGCCCACTGGGTCCTGGAGGCCCCTGTTGAACAGAGAGAAGATCCTTACACCCACGGCGACCTCGCATAGCTGCCAAAGCCCAGGGGCAAACAAACAGTCTGGCTGTACTCAGTTGTCTAACCCCCCCGAGGAGCTCAACGCTGCACCCACACAATCAGTTTACCGATGCACATCGTTCTTTTTGCTCCACCTTCCCGTGGAGCACGCTCTTGTCAGTGCTGCGTGTTGCCAACATCTGCCCCCATCTGACACGGGGCAGCTCTGCGATGCCCCAGGACCCCACCAAACAAAAGCTGCCCCAGAATTGGTCGCTTCCAGCGATTACAAGGCCGCTGTGCCTTGAATTTACATCAGTGCCAGCTTCCCTGGGGTTAGGGTAAGCATAAAAAACCCACAAGGCTGCCAACCTGCAGGACTCCACATCCCTCTGCCCGGCACAGGAGAGGGACCCAAGGCCTGGGGTGGGTTTGTAACACTCAGAGTATCCAATAAAGCTAGTATAATAATTTAAACCTCTTTTTCAAAAAAGAGCCTCATTACTTACTGGAGGTCCTGGTAGTCCTTTGCCCTGGAAACAACATTTAAAACAGTAAAAGTTCACTTAGAAACTGAACATACAGGAAGAAAAGCAAACCTCAGAAAATGCTGCTTAATGGTTTTTTTTATTTCTTTTAAGTTTCCTTAGCACTCCCCTGTCCCCAATTATTGTAATTTGCAATCAGAGCGGAGTTGGAGCCTTAATGAATCCTTTCATAACCTCTAATAATTTGTATTCCCTTTAGATCGCTGTTACCTATGAGACATCTCTAAGTAAAGCCACATACGGTGATATGACAGTGGGACGCAGACATTTATGAAGACAACATTCTAGTTTATCTACTTTTTCTTTTTTTCTTTTAATTTTTATTAGACATTATCTAATGTCTAACAATTTTAATAGCATTTGATATGCTAGTCTTTATCCCAAGCTGGCTTGCTTTTAACATCTCAGAGACTAAGAACAGGCCCTGTGTTACCAGAACAAGGTCATACATACATCTTTAAACACTTCAAACAATATTTTCACTCATTCAGGCTCTGATCCCTTTGTTTGGGATACAAGGCTTCCCATCTTCTCTTGGTGACGATTTTGGCACAATATTGCACACCGTCTTTACACATGCCGTTCTAGGAGTTACTTACAGCTGGTCCGGGTGGTCCAGCAGGTCCTAATGCACCCTACAGGAAAAAAACAGAGTGCAAATTAGCAGGGATAAAACAGAAACTCCCACATGGGCAGACACCAGTGCCTGCTCTCCTTGACACCAATCTTTGTTTGAAAACTCCAGCAGTGTCTCATAGTAACAGCACGCAGCTGGAGATGCTCAGCTGAATTCACAAATGTAAGGACAGAAACTTATGGATAACGACTCTGTCAATCGTGATTAATTACTGAAGAACATTTTAAGACAGTAGGGATGGATGTTCAGAACTGACCCCAGCAACTTTCTTCACCATTTGCTGGGCAAGAGAGACTAGAGACTAAAACATGAGCTGCTCCTAAAAGACTAAACAGACACTCTTGCAAGTCACAGCTGGCCTCAGATTAGTCTCCACGAATATCTAAATGTTCATAAATTGAATTTCATCCATTTGAAATATTCTCATTCATAACACATTCATATTGTAGATCCAATGACTAAATTCTCTGAAACTATTTACAAGATTTGGACTCGTTCTAGTGAATTTTATTAATTCATACATTTTCCCTTCAAGCAAAGACAAAGATTTGGCAGCTTCTGCCTCTTCACTAGCTTCCTTAGCAAAGCCCCAATCTCCTTTTCCCAATTTGCACTCTTAAGCTCGACTAGAGTTTGGTGATCTTATGTCTTAGACTAGAATTAAGTCATTCTTGAAGTTGTTACATTCCTGCTTAACTAAAGATAGTAAGACAGACAGACAGATCTTCTTAATCCCTTTGTTGCACTGCAAAGATGCCAACGTTGGCCAGTAGACTGTAAAATTAGTTATAGGCAGTAACTCTGACACAGAAAGTAAATGGGAATATAAAAATGAACAAAAAAACCCAATGTGGTGGGTTGACCTTGGCCAGCAGCTGTTGAGATATCTCTAAGAGATACTGGGTGTGCATTGCTGACTGATGCTCTCGGGTCTGAAAGCCTCCTCAGAAAACAGCTTTTGCTGTGATGGGGAAAGGAGAAGCAGAGGTAGGCAGCTGATGAGAGCAGACCGATCTTGTCACTCCTTTTAAAAAGCAAAAAAAAAAAAAAAAAGGAAAGGGAAAAAAAAAAAAAAAGAGGTGGTGGAGGTGCAGAAATGCCAGTGTAATTTGGGGTGAATAATAAATAAAATAATAGTTTGCTTAACAGCACCGAGGCAGCTGCCGCAGTGAGTTTCTCGAAGCTGTGCTGACACTCGGGAGCTGCAGGAGAGCCGCGTTGTTCTCCAGGCCCTGCCGCAGACAGCTCTTTGCCTGCATTTGTATTGTTCTCAGCTGATGTTGCTCTCTGATAAAGGCAGAACTTAAAATAGTGAGAAGGTGACAGACTTAAACACAGAACAAACCATGTTGTTATTGATGGACTGCGTTAAACTAGTGCCAGCAAAACCCTCATCTCCTTGCGCAGGGGACAAAGAGCGATTACAGCACGAGGCTTCCTCAGCCTCTCGCCAGCTGGATTGCTCAAACCTGTTTTCCAAACAGTCTCAAATCCCTGCACAGACACATCGAGAATGGTGTCCTGAGCTGGAATTAAATGGTATCTACCCCTAGGACCAGGGGAACAAGGCAGATGGGCAGACCTGGAAAACATCCAAACGCGCTGCTGCTTATTGTGATCCCAGGGACAACGCTAGCCCTTTCCTAATGTTCTGCGTACCAAATGAGATTAGAAATGTTTTCCCTTGTTAAGCTTAAGGAGAAAGATACAGAGGACCCGAGGCCTCATTAAGAGCAGTCTTGTGAGGAGAGGACTGTAATCCAATAAAAATCAACTCTGCTGCAAATGTCAGCTCATTCATTTCTCTTCCTGCAGGTTACTCTGCTTTTCTTCCAGTCACTTTTATCTTTAGGCTGAAGTCCTTACAACTACTGATGGTTGTAAGGGACAAGCTGGGATCTCCTCCTGCAAAGAAAACATTGAATTCCTGGCACCTACTGACTTACACCCTAATCCTGCCCCCACTGAAACCAGCTGCGTAGCCCCGTTCTGCTTTGGCCAACACGCCAAAAGGCTGGCAGAGTACCCGAAGTGCCAAGCGTTGGCACTTTACTCTCCTTAATTTTGGTATCTTTGAGGGTGTAAGGTGCAGCATGCAGCAGTGAACATTCCTGGTATGGTAAAAGATCATCAAGTCCCTGAGCAAGCTGATGTGACTCCATTAAGTTCAAAGGAGAGACTCTAATTTACACCTCGATTTTAATAACATTGCCTGACTCAACTCATTCTCCTGGTAACAATGTTCTTTCTCTTTTGATTAGAAAACAATCCCATCATAATTTTTCACTTTAAAGTAATATACTTTATGAATATACAACTATGGAGCATAGGAAATACTTGATTAGTATGACATTCATGAATAAATATGAATAATCATGTTTTCCTCATTGCTTATAGTGTAAAGCACCAAACTTCAAAATGGCCTTTGAAAACTTTCCAGTGAAGGACACCAGTATCTAGCACTGAGGTCAGAACCCAGCTCGTTCCTGGCTAAAAAGAAAGGATTTTTTTAATTGGAAAAACAAGTAGGCTTGATCTAATCAGTCTGTTAGCAGAACCATGATAAAGGCTAATGGATGCTGATAGCACCAGGAGATATTTAAGATAAAAACCATTTTGGTATGCTGCCTTCACAGTACTCTGTCCCTGGTCAGACATGAATCACTGTTGGACTGACAAAGTGTGGCATATAAAGAAAAAGAAATGTTTAGCAATAATGTATTACTAAAAACTGTCTTCCATGAGCCCACTTCCATATGCTAAACACCTTCGCTCTCAGACGCTCCAGTTCAGAAAAATATGCTTATTTAGAAGAAGTCATAGTGTTAAGCATGAATTCAATCCCACAACAGTAAGTAGACACCTGCTTGTTTCAGTGATTCCTAGGAGACTGAAATATGTTCTAAAAGTTGGGGAGAAGAAAGGAAGTCGGGATAACAATGCTGTCCTTTTAGAGTGCTAAAGCTTTTAGAGGTTTTCCTTTTCCAGGCTTTTATTAGACCAATTAGAACAATTTTTCAGATGGACCACTGACCTTGAAAAGCTCCCATAAATGACAACAGGTCCCAAGTTTGCCTCATGCTGACAGACTGAGTTACGAGACATGGGAAAGCACGTCAAATCAGAGCATGGAGTTACGGTAACTGTGTTTCTGTGCTTCTACTAAACAGCTGAAGAGGAAGTTCTTGTGCCCAGAAATTACCTGCTCCATTACCCTGCAAACTAGGAGCTTGCGTGCTAAAGTGGGCATGGGCAAATACTACCACCGAACATAAAACAGGGGCACAAAACCGCTCACAGTCTTCTGCGTGTGGTCCTGAACTTTTCTATTTTAAAAATCAGGGATCAGTTCCCAGAAGGTGCTGGACTCTTGCCACAGACTGTCTGAGAGTGGTCAAGATTTTGCAGCCCTTGATCTCTAGGGAGAAAGACGGGCACGAGGAAAAGCAAAGGAGATGGTTTTTAGTGCGGTGCCGGTGGACAGAGGCTTGGAGCTGCGACCAAGATGCTTGGGTTCTGCCACTCAACCTTCCCAGTGGCAAAGCAAACTTTGCCTTGCACACGGGAAAGGAAGAAGAGCGTATCAAAGAGACATGGCTCTATCCCTCATCCCTTTAACTAAATGAGACAACTCTCAGTTTTGAGCTTGGGGTAGCTCCTTGGGGCAACAAATGGATTATTGAGATATAGTGAACATGTTAGAAAAGTCCACCTTTTTTAACCTCTGCACGCTGTGATGTGTGTTCAGCCCATCACTGCAGCCCCGAGTTCAAGAGACCAGTAAACCAGCTGTGGATAAAAGCCTTATCTTCCCACGCTGGGAGACAGGAAAATAGCCACGCTGGATAAAAATCTGTGCTGAATGGCTCACAGATGTTTAGTTCTTAATGTCACAAGGAGGCCTAAGTGCCTTTGTGGCCCCATTGTAGATGATCTGAAGGACATCTGTAACATCTCAGGCAGTCATTTCTCTATCCCTGTGGTGCCCCTTAGCAGAGCTGTAATAGGCAGGAAGCAAGAAAAAACTCTTATTTCTTGCTACGCTGGCTGGGGAAGTCTATGCCAAAGCAACTAATAATGTCAGCCATATGGACAGCCCCAGAATTAACAGAAGGCAAAAGTTTAAACAGTTAATACACAGTAGCAGTAATTACAAACATAACAGAGCTGCGTACTCAGACTGCAAATAAAGGCCAGAATAGCTTCACTTTGATAAACTTTGTAATGAAGTCTATCGACCGCTTCAAGGAACTTTTTAGATACTTGAAATATCACCAGAGCTGTTCTGCGCTGGTACTCCCACCACTGAGGCTACCCAAGCCCATTCAAAGCCATGTGAAAGAAAACTTGATCTCATGCCCTGCCTAATGAAAAGCCATCTGGGGCTTCATTTCAAGGGCCCAAGTATTCTGCAAGGCTTTATGGATAAATAAGCCATCGTAATCAACACTCCAATGTCACCAATTTACAATGGAATGAGAAATCATCAATACAATCAGTGACAATGTTCATTTAAAGGGACTTAGGATCTAATGTGGTACTCACACGGTCTCCTGGAGGCCCATTTGGGCCAGGTGGGCCATCGGTTCCTGTTAAACCCTGTAAAAAACCCCAAAAGATAGATGTGTGAAAACAGAGAAATACAGTAATAAGAGCTATAGGAAGTCCCTGTCACTGTCACCAACACAAATCATCTGGATGCCGAACTCTTAGGAAAGCCTAACCATTTTATTTCTCTCTGTAATTAATCACAAAAGAAAGGACCAGAAGCAAATTATCAGTACTGTTCCCTGTGCGTTGTAAGTGTGGATGAACACCACCGAGTAGTCTTGTTACTGGTGTTTATTGAGTTGCAGCTTAGCTGTGGAAGCTGACTGAATGTTTCCTCTCGCCTGGTGCAGAAGAAAATGTGCTGGCTAAAACCTTGCCCACACTCAGCTACCATGGCACTAAGTCGGTAAGCTGGGAAAACGTGACTGCGTGCAGTCACTTGTCGAGAGCTGCAGGGCAAATCCCAGGCCAGTGACCAGCAAGCTTCAGCTAATAAGTGCGACTGGATTTCTGAATTGAGGCTCAATAGGTTTGCTCCAGAAATGTCAGCCAATGCCTGTATTTCTGCAGACTTGCCCAGTGCACCTCTGAAGAACTGCAATGTTTCATTGTAAGAGTGCCGTCCTATCAATTATGCATCTCAAAATTGTTCTCATACTCCTTAATTCAATCAAGAGATGCTTTCAGCTCTTAAAATTTCTCCTGATATGCAAGACATATATGTAGATCCAGGACCCACTTTGATTCTCCAGTAGACACAGAGGAAGTTGATGAGACACTTCAGGAAAACACCCATGCCTTCGTGAAATATTTAAAAGATCTAAGAGAAGATGACAAAACACTCACATCCACTCCAGGAAGGCCAGGCAATCCAGCTTCACCAGCTGCTCCAGGCTTCCCTGGTGCACCTTTTGGCCCCTAAATCAGATAAACAGGCAATTATTTTTAACATAATAACAAGAGAAACGTGGTGTGTGTTGATATGGGCTACAAGATGGTGGTTCATTTGTTGATATGTTAATCTTACACCATGCAACATGGAAGAATTCCTGCAGAGAGATGAAACTTGCCAGGAATCCATATCCAAATCCTAAATTCGTTTCAGTGCTTTGGCTCTGTTCCACGTACAGTCACACATAAGCTCTTCCTAGTAGAGGGGTACAAAGGGATGGGGTAAGTGGCCCAAAGCAAAGAGCTGTGCCACCCAGTACAATTTTGAGCACCCCTTGGCAGACTGAGGAGCTGAAGCAGACTCAGACCAATGTCAAAAATAACCATGCATACGTGGTTTGGTACCAGTTTTGTTATACTGGTGATGGGCGAGCTTTATTTCATGCATACCCTCTGCTAGCAATGAAGCAGGAGAACGTGTTTGTCCCCAGGACCAGTGCTGAGCATCTCCACTCCTGTGTACCCCTTACAGAAATTCTGCTGCAGATGAAGAGGAAAGTGAGCCAGTAAGGCTTAGCTCTTGCACTGCGTCCCTCTCAAAAGGATGAGCAAGTCAATGTCAACGAGAAAATACTTACTGGTGGACCTGGCAAACCAGGTGGGCCCGGCTCTCCCTAAATGAAAGAGAAAAGACATCAGTGTTAGTACTGAATCTCTTTCTGTTGACTTTTTGCAACACTGGTGTTCCCAACTGCCATAGCGCTCAGGTTTCCCTTCAAGATTTACCACGCTCAGTCTTATGAAGCTGATGCTCTAGATCCTGCTACCCCCTAAAGCAGGATGAACTTCCCCACATCCACAACAGCAGATTTGGTGAAAAGCACATCCTGAGCCTCCCAGAGAGAAGCAGTGCTTCTGAACAGTGCCCTGCACCTCCAACTTTTTCCAGATAGACTTAGAAATTATTTGCGCTTGGGCTTGTCTGCAAGCCGGCCAGAGAGGAAGCTGGATGGCTATCAAGGCTTTCAAACATCTTCCTGATGAAACAGAGGGATACAAGGATAAGCTCCAGGTATCCAGGACACAGTATGAAACTGTGGTACTACCAGGAGCTGGGTGCTATGAGAAAGTGAAGAAAGAACAAACTGTCTCCAATGATTGTCTTCATATGACTAAACTTTGACAGGAAAAGCAAATGAACAAAGCCCCCAACCGATTTCCACCTAATCCAATTGCACAATCTGGATTAAACCCAATTTTAATAAAATATTTCAAAAGCGCTCATTTCTTCCTGTCCTAATGGAAAGCAACTTTTAAGAACAGCATTAAAGGTGTTTGGGAGACAATATTTAAAAAGTCTCTGAATCACTCCTCCTAGCTCAGCCAGCTGTACCGTCATTCAGGAGCTTGCGTGGACCCCAGACAACAAGATATTTGTGTTTTATTGTTAGCCCACGCAAGAGGCAATCATTTGTGAATAGCAGGAGCTTGACTGGAGCTTGGTTTCCCATCTCATCCTGCAGAAAATCACTGTGTGTCCCAGTTCCAGATGTCTGGATGGTACCCTCCCCCTCCTGGCTTGAGGGTAAGTGCACTAAATATTGTGAGAGGCTCAGGTATTGTGGGCGAGCAGAGGGGAAGAGGCATGTTACTACTCTGGAAAAAGAAAATCTATATGGAAAAAGGGTGGTTATTAACAGAGCAAGGCTAGAAATAACACCATCCCCACCGTGGGCCTGATAATTAGGAGTCAGAAGGCAGTAAGCAAAAGTTGTGGAATTTATAGCATGTTTCTATATTTACTGTGTCGGCAACTGTGAAGTCTGTGGGCAAATCTCTCAAGACTGGCTGCCTTGATTCGCTCAGGCGAGGATTTATGTACTGCATTGGTGACCGATCGACGCACAGAGCAGAGAGTCATTGAACAGAGGGATCTTTATGCTCTGTCTTGCTGAAGCAACTCCTTTGCCCACAGATTTTCCATAAATAGTTATCATTATCATAGGTGGGGAAGGTCCCCTGCCAAGGAAATGAAAGGAGCAGTTCTTTTGCAATGAATGGTTTGAAAAGGCAGCTAGAAACGGCAGTAGAGGTGGTTTACTCCCTCCTCCATCACTTGAGATTGCCAGCCCCTTGCATTTTTTCTTGCCTGTGTGATGGCAATCCATACGGCAAGGTCACAGCAAAGGCTGTTTGGGATCATCTTAAACCTTGATCCTGCCATCGTGGACCCCTGCAGGACTCTGCAGGAGCACCAGAACTTCAGTCAGCTGAATTAAAAGCCTAATCAGTGTTTATACCCCTAATGCCACATCACTGGGAATTAGAGGCAAAGGCTGTCAGCAAAAGGAAATGCTCTCCTGGTGCTACGCAAGAGGGAAGGAAGTTTACTCTTTCTTAGCAAGTCAAGCCAGGAGACGGAAAGCAGGGGGAAAAAAAAAAAAAAGCTTGATTTTTGAGAAGTGACAATTGCTTATTAGCAATTTGGGGAATTACATCCCCAGAAATAATTCACAGGAACTTGTCGCTAATTCTTTCGATCATAACATGCTGTTTCTATTCTTGGGAGGGAGAGATTTTGCTTGTTACTGAGTATGAAACGTGAAGCGTGTTAAAGGCTATAATTACAAAATATTTCAGAGTGGCTTAATGTTGCAGCTCCCACTGAAAGGCAGGAACGAAAGCAGGAGCTTCTAGAAGTTGTGCTTATGGGGTTCATTCAAGGTTTGTTCGGAGACACCCTGAATAATTCAGCTGTATGTTATGCATCGCTCACTCCTTACGGCCGACAGTAAGGGACTGCTGAACACCTCGGCAGCACTCATCCAGCTCAAAGACCATTCAGCGACTCTTCCCACACAGCGTTCATCCAAAGCCAGCTGTGAAGACGACCCAGCTGGAGTGGCTTACAGAGTTCAGGAAACTTGCATAGATACGGTCCAGAAAAGTTCTGATTGTGCTTTAAAAAGAAGTCTCATCACTGAAGAAAAAAAAAAAAAATAGAATAATGGTTTCATTCTTCGCAGTGGTCGAATTGACACTACCACTCAGGCTCCACACGATCCTCTCCATGCAGCGCTATGAAAATGCAGGGCAGTGCTGGATTTTATACGCCATAATTTTTTGGAGGGTACTGCCAAAAAGACAGTAGCCCTTAAACTGGGAGGCTGTATGACCGTGCTCAACACTAGCCACAGCTCTGAACCTCTTCTCCTATGCAACTCCTTAAAGGATTAAATGTCCTGTTGAATAGCAGAAACCATCCCAGAGCCTGTCCCTGAGCAGCTGGACCATCTCACATGAGCAGGGCACCTGCCAACCTATATCCATAGGAGGGATGTAGACCAAGTCTGTTCAAATGGCAGACTATTCCTGCGTAGCCAAAACTCCAGCCTCAAGCTGGGACTGCAAGACTTAGCACCTTAAATACTTTACTCAGCTGTTCGATTTACTAGGACTAAGTTCTTCATATTAATTAGATGTTGCTATTTGGTCCTGTCCCACAGGGAGCCTTCCGAAGCGTTTAGCAGTGGATAAAAGGGCATAGGTTCACATGACCAACACCTCCCCGGGCTCCTGTTTCCAAGAGCCATCAGAAGTGATGCTGGTGCTGTTCCAGAATTAAGGTGTAAAACATCCCGTAGAAAGCAGGAACTGAGCGACACAATTACAGGGATTTGTTTCTTTCCGATTGCCTATACGCAGAAGTTGGTTACAACTTGAAGTCTGAAGGGCTTCATCCCTCCCAAATTCTTCTTTTTCGCTCTGTACAGAAACACAGCGACCCTTTCCTGAAGCCCGCTGGCCACACTGATGTCCTGCTGCAGTGACTCCCCAGGCTCGCTGCTGCAAACGTGAATGTATGTCCTTTGCCCTCTTCCAGGGTGTCCCCTTAAGCCTGTCATCACATCATGCAAAACAGCGGAGAGAAACCGTCAAGGTACCAGCTCTGAACTTTTCACGCTACAAAACCAGAGCGAGATTTTCAGTAAAAACAGTCTCCGTAAATCGAAAGGACACTTCAGAGGGACTAGCTGCAAATCAATGAGGTTCTCTCTTCAGACCAGCCTTGCTCACAGAGCCACTATGAAAGCTCACCGCTGCAGACAAAAGCTCCTTGTTCACCATATACCAGGGAACTCATACATCGTTTTTTACCTTCTTATCCAAAAGAAAAAGACCTGCATGGAATGAATAGATTTTTTCAAGGTTGCTTAAAGGCCCAATTCCAATAAACTTACTTCAGATGAGCTTTAAAAAACCCTGCCCTATTCCATAAGCAGCTGAGAGAGACGAGCGCTACTCAAACTGAATATCGAAGCGGGAATCCGACCTGTTGCATTTGATGTGGTCTTGTTGAAGGTCCATCTGATGCTCTTTTTATCCACTGCCAGCTACAGGACACAATTCAGTCCTTATCCAGCAGATGCACAGAAGCAAAATTTTTCATTTCTATGGAACCATCAATTAGAAGTAATAGGACAAGTTCTTCTCCTCCAGTAAGTCCTGTGGTACATAGTCTTCTACCTCTGCCAGAAGTGTACATATAAGGAACTGCCTGCTGAAATATAGGGTGCCCATTTCATTTGCCTTTTGTGCCACTAAATGCAACTCATGTCTGGCAACACACGAGCCAGATTCTGACCTCTCACACGCCAATGTAAGTTAGGGATAGCCATACCAACAATGTTGAAATAAAACCAATACAAGTAAGAGCAGTGTACAGCGCTGCATATTTGAGTTTCTTGGGGCCTCTCTAGAAACGTGGATGCTCTGAAGCATCGCGTAAACCTCTCTCTGAACTACAGAACGTGCAATGACTCTGACGCACATCGTACCCATGCACTCAACCGTATTATGTTCCCTCTCCTCCCTAGACACCAAAAGAGAAATATTCTGCTTTGCAGGCAGGGTCACAAATCCCTAGCTCTGTCCTGAACTCCCCTGAGACAGGGGATTGATCCTGCAAAGAACCTGAGGCCACTCAGCACCTCCACTCGCTGCTCTGACTCTTGCAGGAGGTGGTCTCTTGCGAGTAGGCTGGTTCTCCAGGTCCATCCACCTCTGAAGGATGGCCCAAAGGCTGGGGCTCTGGAGAACAAGAGCAGCTTCTCTGCTCAGTTGGCTCTGCCTCTGCTCCACCCTCGCCCTCCCTCGGCCGAGCCTGCCCTCTGCCGTACGGCACTCACATCTATGCCGTCCTTGCCAGATGGTCCAGGGGGTCCGCGTGGTCCAGGAGGGCCTTGTGGTCCTACTCGCTGAAAGGATTGGGGAAAAGAGAGAGAGGAGAGTTTATTTTTGCATCAGGAAAAAAACATACGGGCTAAATCAGAAAGCAACAGCCAAGTCCTACAGCTTAATCCTAAACCTGCACTAACCCTCTATCCCTCAGGGCCGCCTGCCATCCTGGGTGGATTCAGAGGAGCTCAGGACCGGTGCAAGGCTCTTTGGAAAACTCTTTTGACTGAGCACATCCTCAGGGCTCCCAGCTCCTTTAACTGGTGGCTTATGCTGGGAATGAAAGCTGGTCGCTGGCAGCAAATGGTTTGGTTGTATAGGAAACGGTTCTCACTGCCTACGGGCACATTTCATTTTGGGCAGAGGAGGAAATGCAAAGCCCACGGAAAATAAGTGCCAAGTGCTTGGCATTAAAAATTAATTTATAGTCCCAGTCTGATGGGGTGATGGAAGAGCCAGGCGGACACCGCTGAAGACAGGAGGAGAAAGGGAAAGTCTCCTCTCTGAGCAGGATGCCATTTGAAAATCTGGGATTTTGGAGAAGGTCTGAGGTGGGGGGAAGGAAAGAAAGGTCCAATAAACGACTTCTGTATGGAGAGGGCTCCAGAGAGCAACTTGCTGTAGCTTCAGTGAACAAAGGTTTCATTGTAGAAGCAGCTCTGCTTGCAACAGATGAGGGCAGCTCTGAATTCCCAAGCCAGACTGCAAAAATTCCTTACTAACACAATGAAAAACCTCACTGGGGAGTTACTTCCCCAGGCACTAACATTAACACCATACAGGGAAGTTTAATATAGCTTCATGTGTGAAGTGAACAAGGGTTAAATATGCTATTTTAAAATTTGAAAATTGAGGGAAAGAAGAAGAAATTCTGATTGAGATGAAGACCCAGATCAGGAGATCAGTCTCACTGGCAACCTATTACTTCATTGTAAAAGAAAACAGTTTCTCTTACATCAACAGGTCTCCCCTTTCCCAAGGCTTTATCTCTTGTAACTGCAGTCCTGAATGGGAAGACAATACTCTTACGGAAAGCATAAAGCAGCAGTTTCTACACAGGGTGATATGATCTAAAAGCCTACCTACGCAGGTACAAAACCACACGTGCTTGCTAGGCACTCCCTGTATAACAGCACAAGCAACACGCACATTTTTAAGAAACTTTAGACTCTAATAACCTGCCTATTGCCACATTTCATCCTGCAGGTATAACGTACGCAGATCACTATCTTTTTCCCTTACGGACTTCTTTCTTGAGCATAAGACATAAACGAGGCTTCTTACCTGAGCTGATGTTGTGGCTAATAGCTGACATAGGAAGAGAAGCCCAAGAGCGGAGAATCCGGCCATGGTGCCCAGGCTCTGCCTCTCTTCGTTCCTCCTGGGCAGCTAACCCGTTTCTCCTCCAGGGTCCAGCAGATCCCTCCTCCTCCTCCTGGGTCTCAGCTTACAAAGGAGAGACTCCTCGCCTCCAGATAAACCTGCGGCTCCAGCTGGAGGGGCAGAGCTCAGGAGAGCACAGGCAAGAGGGGCTGAGCTGGGAGGAGAGAGGAGGTTTGGGAAGGAGGTGGGAAAAGGAGGGGGAGCAGCAGTCAGTCAGGAAGAGAGGCTCTCATTCATGCCCCGCTGGGCAGCCACAGCCTTGAGCAAACAGGGAGGGAGCCTAAGGAAGGAACGGACTTGCAGACACACCGCAGAAGCAAAATTCGGCTGCTCCAGCTGGAGATATAAAGATGTTCCTTAGGTCTCACCCGGGCCGTTTCTCAAAGCCCATCACCACCTCAGTGCTGGGCAGATAAAAAGCAACACAGAACGAGAGTTACTCAGTGCCTGAGGCTACCCGACTTCACTAGAGAAATTAATATACCTGTAACGAGTGCGAGATGCGCTACAGGGAAATGCACTTACTGCTTTGCGAGATGGTTTATTAGCTCTGGAGGTGTATTCACATCTGGGTTTGTTTTTCAGGGAGATCTAAAGAATGCCAACTGATTTCTTCAGAAAGTGATGAATCCTGACCAGAGAACAGATGATCGCAGGCAGATACAAGGAGGAAGAAAAAAGGAGAAACGTTCTTAGAGCCACAATAAAAATACTTGCAAGGAAGAAAAGGATGACAGTTCCCAGCTAGGTGATCCCAAATGGCAATATATTCATGAAGACACATCTCCTGCAAATAGCTTCAGGCTTCCCTTTATCAATTAAAGACAATTTCATCCAAAGCAGGGCTTGGAAGCATAGAGGAACAGTGGCAAGATTCATCAGGACTGAAATGACACAGCTCATTTGGTTAGCAAGAGGAGAGCAGAAGTGGAAAAGCAAAGCTTAAAAAACGAAATACCAGGTTTCAGTTTGGCATCCTTACGCCAGGAAGTTTGTATGAGCACACAGTGTGTGCCTGTCCCGCTCCCCAGCAGCCAATATTCCACCGATCTTAACAGAGGGATAAAGGGCTCAAAGATTTACAAAGTTCCCACAAGATTTTGTGGAACAGGCAGCTGGGGACAGAAAGGGAACTGTGTCTGTACGTCTATGGACGGTTTCAAAGTAAATTGAATGCTTTATTAGACACCACAAACCCTGCAGAGGGAGAGCAGTGCAGTCGCACGAACTGCTTCGCACAGAGCTTGTACCTCCTCCTTCGCACCGAGGCCAACTGATGGCAAGAGAGGAGGCAAAGCAGATCCAAATTCCTCGGCCACACATTGCTCGCAGCAAGCCAGCGCTTGGAGGGCTGCCGCAAGCAGAGCCTGCTTATGACCAGCAAGGGAAGAGCCCTGGGAGTATTCACCTTCAAGCCCACCCCACAGAACAAGAGGAGGACCGGTCCTCCTCTCCTTCCACGTCCTCAGGCAGAGGGAGCACAGCTGAAGGGACACAACTACCACAAAGACACCCCTGTGCTTGGGTGCTGAAGGAAAAGGCCCACTAAAGCCCCCATAGGCAGGCCGGGCAGCTGCCCTCCTGCCTGCTAGCCCCAAGAGGTGCTCAAAAGCAAAGTCCTTGTTTGCTCCGCAGAGCATCACAACACACACTTGGGAGGATGGCAGCACAGAGCCAAGACAGGGCATACTGAAACATTTCGAAGTACATCATTAACCAAGAGGCATGTGTGGGGGGGTGTCTTTTCCCCACAGACATTCACTGGCCACGTTTTACAGCGGTGGAAGACGACTCGATCGTCATCTCTACACGGAACAAGCAGCAGGTTTATCTCAAGGTGGGCCCACCAGACCTCTGCTTGGGAATGAATGCCAGACAGCCCCACGCACCCACTCGTTGGAGGTGCCCAAGCAACAGCAGATGGCTACAGGGGTGGGGGTGGTGGGGCAGATTCGTGGTCACATCCTGCCCTCAAAGATAAAAAAAGATAAGTGGAAACTAGTATGCATTAAAATCATGCTTTAATAGGTGACATTAATATAACAGACTGTGATACAGCTCTGAGTGCTGGAAAACATCCTGTGAACTCACTGCAAACACCTACAGCCGAAACTCTAAACCTGATCATGATAGGGAACGGTTTGGTTTGAGCACTCCAGACTCGGGCTCACAGTGAAATCCCATTAAACACAAAAACAAACCACACATCACCATAACAAGATTTATGATCTATGCCTCAACTGAGCACATATTCACAATGAAAACTTCATTAAATAAAAAAGTTACTATAAATCTGTACAAAAGCCACAATTAACAATTTCTTATGAATCTTTTATGAAAGAATTTTCACTCAACATCTTCAAGTATTTATATCTGTAGTTAAGTGTATTCTTATTGGCTATTTAACTCCATTCGTTCATAAGAAAAAAAAAAGTATTTTAAAAACATTAAAGCCTTTTTCCAGCACGTGTGTGACCATAAACATTAGGTATTAAGCTTGCAGACTTCTGTTCCCACACACATGTATGTGACATGCTGGATCAGGACCTACAGTCTGGGAAGGCAAGTCACCGATCAAATTCCTTGAAAGATGAAGCTTCTTAAGAGCTGTAGCAGAGAGAGGAAAAACATTAACATTGCACAGGCTACTGCATCTGCTCTCGGGCAAGGCGGGCAAGCCTCTAGCCATCTCCTACATAAAACAAGCAGCACCTAAAAAACCCCAAAACTAAAACAAACAATCTGAGCAAACAGCAAGTCCAGACCTTCTGGCTGTTGGAAACGGTTTCCTCTGCTTCATGAAACAGGTTCTCTGTTGTAAATCTCTAGGAGCCAATGTGCTAAATTGTTTAGTGCTCCTTCAGACTCGGTTGAATACTGTGTAAGTCAGGCAGAATAGCTAACAGGGAGGTCAGGAACATTAAGGCAGGCAAATAGCTGGCAAGGTCTGAAAGTAAATTCTTGAGGGCTGTAAATAAATGAAGCAGACAAGCGTACCCCCTCCAATTACAGTTTCAATTAACTACCCCACAAAGCCCAGTGGTTTCCAGACATGCTGCACTCGAACATGCCCTCACTGTCTGACATGCTGATCGCTAATGGTAAAACAATCCTGCCCTAACTAGGAAGTGAGTTAAATCTGACACATCTAACTTCATGTGATGGGCCTGCAGAAGAGAGAACCCCACAGGCCACTGCAAATTAACCGCAAAGTCTGAAAAAATGCAATGACAAATATTTGTCCTATTTTGGCAATAGAGGAAGGCAGGCCTTTGAACCAGTAGCGGACATAAGTATCTCTGGAAGACTATCAAGGGTCCAAAAGTGGTGGAAAAACCTGGGGGAGAAGAGCTCTAGCCAGCTTTATGCAAAGTCTGAAGGTTTTTCTCTTAGGAACCAGTAGACAATTCATATTCTTAACAACTCTAACAAGCACTACAAAGCAACTTCTGCGGTGGATAAAGAGAACAAATTACTCAGCCCTTGGGACCCTAGAGAACAGTATCTGTACACAAAGGTTAATACTGGTCAGAGATACATTTTGACTACGCATTTTATTCCAGCCTAAAGTCAAACCAACTTTCTTTATAGGAGGAGAGGCAACTATACTCTTACATGATGTGAAATGCATATACTCATCTCTTTCAGGCAAACAGCACCTTTGCCAGGAATAAATCTCCTGGGAAGGTACAGCCTTTCAAAGTAGCAAATAGAAGTTACACGGTAATACAAAGGCCTGGCAAATTAGGTCATGCTGTCTTACATTGAAAATTAATAAATACTTGTCTAGTTCAAACAAGGAAACAGATCAGTTTTCCTCTTCTCTTTAAGAAGGGACATACCAGCATCAAAGCAAAGTGCAAAAATCCCTGTTGCTCCAAGGCAGTCCTTAATATCAGATAAAAAACAGGAACAGGACACAGCCTGTCCGTGAAGATGACTAAATTAGAGTTTTCCTGTTCAGGGTAACCAAGGGCTGGATCTCTGTGAAGTTACTACCGATGATTAAAAAAGTGTGGAAGAGTGAAACTCAGAGAGGGGCTAGCCTGGGTCAGCCCAAAGGGAGTTTATTCTTCCGTGTACTTCTGCTAACCAAATCATTAAAGCTGGCTCCTAGCAGTTAGGGCAGTGTCATCTCCACTCGCTCGAGTGCTTGCCATGCTGGTCTCACTCTGCTGCTACCTGCTCTTCATCAGGTTCTGCTGCATGCTCAGACCGTTCAGGTTGTTGTGTTGCAACCTCAGCACTGTCTTCTTCAGGACAAGCGGATGTCACGCTCTGCTCAAGACTCTCTGGAACTTGTTTCTTGCCTGTGACTTCTGCTTCCCTTTTTTCACTTGCGTTTTCTGCCTTTTTATGCTGTTCTACCCCATCTACCTCACTTTTGCCTCCCAGGAGCGTGCTGTCGCAGTGGTGCTGATCACTCCTTGCTGTGACTTGATCTCCACTCGACTCCAAGCCATCACTTACTGGAGAAGTCCAGCCAGTCTTGGGGAGCCTGGAACCCACCAGGGGTGTCTCAGTCCCACCATTTGTATCACCACCACCCTTCTCACTTGTCAATTCCACAGTTGCGTTTTTCTCACCGACATTTTCTTTTTCAGCCTCAGTGTTTGCAACAGATGGATTTAACTTGGCACTGGAGGCAGAGTGCCCCATGCTCAGGTTTATGGCCAGGTTGAATGTTTTGCTTCTCGATGTTCTTTTATCAACTTTCCTCCGTTTTACAGCTGCATCAGCAGTCTCCGGCACTGTTGAGTTTTTGGTGCTTGCATCGTCTTCTTTCAGTGTTTCCTGGTCCTCTTCTGCTTGTAACAGTGGAACTGAGGAGGGGGTTTCTGCATCAATTGCACATTCTCCTAGATTACGGGAAATGTTTTCAATATCAGTAGGGCTTTTTAATGGTCCACTCTTTTTAGCGTCTGCTATATTTGCATCCAGTTTTCTCTTCTTGCTCTCCTTTGTGCAATCATTCTCTGCTGTACCCTGCACTTCAGCCTCACTGTTTAAATCGTTCTCCTCCTGCTGGGCAAATGAAGCCTCTTTCTCCTCTTCACCATCTCCTCCCTTCAAAACACATTCACTGATCTCTTCTACATCTTCATCATTCACTTTAGGCTGCAAGTCTGCAGCATCTCCAGCTTTCTGTTCTTCCTCTAGAGCCTGGTTCTGATCCTTTTCCGCAGAATCATCAGATTTTTTACCAGGAGCTTCCTGTTTCTCTTCAGCCTTTTGGGGCAGCTGTGACTTAGTAGAGCGGGGTCTGTACTTCAAGAGTTTGTCGAGTGGCCCCCACACGAAGCTGCCCCGAGGTTTGAAGTGTCGCCAAGCGTAGTGGACTAGTTCTCTTCTCTTCCGTCTGCTTCTGATGGTGAACAAGAAGTAATCCAAGGCACTTCTCTTGACATTTGGTAATGTCTCCTTAACAAGAGTTTCTGTTAGGAAAAACTTTACCAAGTGCGCTTGATGGCGTTCATATCCCATCTCCCCCAGGCACTTCAGGATGCGAGTAATCCGCAAATTGTTGTGGCTGAACCTGAACAAAACAGATAAGCCATAAGTTGTTAAGTGCAAGTCTTACAAGTCATTACGAACCCCCGGGGTATCTGCAAAATGCTTTGTGCATTATTGACTGTGATCTATTAGACACTATTTGACAATGCAGAGGGGGCTATAGAGAGGTTTACTTTTAAAGAACCTACTGCCGCTGTCTGCCTTCAGCAGTACCTTCCTAGCCCTTCTTGGCCTGCTAGGATTAATCACCTCAACTGCTTGGAAAGGTTCTGGCTTTCTGCATCACCCACCAGCAGATAACAGCCACCATATTGGGTCAGACACACAAGTCCATGCAGCCCAATATCCTGTCCCTGACAGCGATCCTGCAGGGTAAGACTGTAGAAAAGTGTAAGAATACAGGCATGTAAGGATGCTGCCAGAAATTCATGACTCAGGGACTTAAGCTAGACACAGCTTGCTTTTTTGGTTTTTTATACTTCACAGTCTTCAGGTTGGTTTTTCTTTTGTGAGTATGTGCAGTCCTTTTAGAGCCCCTGTTAACATCATTAGGGTCATTACTATCTCTATGGTAAGACCTACAATAATATAAAAATGTTACCATCAATTTGCAGAGCACCTTTCAACCAAGGATTCAAAGCATTTTACACACGTTAAGGCAGCTTTATAAACAATCAGGGAAGCATACGGAAACACTCCTAGTTTGTAGTTTAACAGCATACTACAAAGGCAATTTGGCTACCTGTGAAAACGTTTTGGTGATTCCTGCTTAAAAGACGGTTTTAAACAGAAGCTCTGCTAGAGCAAATATTAACATCTCCAAGTCTGTATTTCGTACTTCAGGAGACCAACATGAAGAATACCTGCTGTTAAGAGCTGCACTGGATACAAAAGAAAACCAGTCTCAGCTGGTTTACTTATACCTGTCACTTATTAAAGTCACAGAGAGTGTGATGACCTACAGTCAGAGGCTGAGCCAAGTTAAAAATACTTTAGCTAGCTAACTTTTTTATCAACAAAAGCCTCCATTCATCAAGGGCTGAGGATTTTCTTGACTTTGACTTTTTTTTCTTCTCAAAGAAGCGCCTGGCTGTAGTAAATGACCAGCAGTATAAACAGAGACTCACCGGTTCAAGTTTTGAAATCGTTCAGCCCAATTCTCTGCTCTCTTAAGTTCTCCAGTTTCCTCGTTGATCAGAATGATTCCATAAAATCTCAGCATGAGCTGATAAGCACGTATAAACCTTTGCATAACTTCCTTGGACTTCTTAAAGGCCTGAAAACAACAGACCAATGAGTACAACACGCAACTCCCTAATCACCTGCACCAGTTTAAGTGGCACCTGAATTATAAACAAGGCTTGATTATATCTCCAAGCATTTCATTTGCTTGTCATACACAAGACAGACAAATGCTTAACAGGGCCTGAGTGAGCTCCGTTCACACTAAGGCCCCAAGGAAGCAATGTAAAAAAACCCTAGACTTCAAATATAAGGCATTTAGGGAAAAACCTAACATCCTTCAGATCTCAAAAAAGACAAAAGCTTTCAATACCTGGATTTCTTGACACGTGAGTGATTTGGCACGCCAATTCATCCCATGTTCACGTAAAGGGAACAGCCTGAAGGGAAAGAAATTTTCAGCCCAGATGAGCAAAGATGACATCCAACCCAGGGTATCCATTTTGTTAAAACTAAAAAAGATTCCAAAAATTGTGATATCCCAGGCATCTCTTGGAGATCTCACATTCTCATGGACACAGTAGTAGTTTACTATATGACAAATAAATCCCTCCCATAAAAGCGTTGTCTACACAAATGATAACAACGTAATTTGCTTATCTAGATCTCTCTCTCATTGCCCTAATACTTTGTTCTGTGGTATGCTGTAAGAGCAAGCATGACTGAGATCTCTTGCCACAGCTGCACTGGAAACCCATGTCTTCAGGATTTCCACTGCATTGTTTCCAGAAGAATATAACTCAATAAAAATAAAGTGGACACAGGTTTCACTCAGGAATAATTCTGGGCCTTTTGGGAAGCTGAATTCAGGAACACAGATACAAGCGACTCCTACAAGAGGCACAACTAAAGAGAAGCACTATATTCATGCAGACAGTTTACCACTGTATGTAAGAATGGTTTTCTTCCAGAACTTCATAGTTGTCCCACCAAGATTCAAGCAGAGTTTCAATATGCAAACCTGAAAAGAAAAGGAAACAGTCAGGCAAGAAGAAATGACACCAAATGAAAATTCAAGTTAGCCAGTCACCCAAGGTGGCTCATTATCCAGAGCTGGGTGTTCGCATACAGGCATTAGCTTCTCTAACTAGACAACTATCCTGGTAAGCCAGAAAAAAACCCTTAGTTTTCTACCATCAAACAGAAAATTAAGGAACACACATACAGCAGGAACAAGGACATTTTAAAATGGAAATTCTTGGTGGTTTTTTTGTTTGTTTTGGTGGTGTTTTGTTTGTTCGGTTTGGTTTTTTTAATACTTGTCCCACATGGATCAAGCTACTCTTTCACCAATTCAACCAGCTGCAGCAGAGTTGCATCAAACAGTCATCACACAAGCTACTCACCCTGAGGCAAAAAACGAATCTCATTTTTATAAAAGCTTAAGTTCCACATCTCTTCTTCCTCCTCATTTTCTGATTCTACCAAATCCTGGAGATGAGAACAAGAAATCAACAAGCAGCAATCTTTTAAAAGGCAGTATTCACTTCAACACTTCTCCTTGCTTTCCCTCACTTTTCCTAAACATTTCAAGCTAAATCCTTGAAATGTGTTTTGGGAAGTAACAGCTTGTTTCTGATGCACCCACATGTACATCATCCCTTCCCTCTCACAAATGAATCCTTTAAAGGTTCTGAGCCTGTCAATGTAATGACAAAAGGGTGCCCTCAAATCTGGAAAGTGTTCCTAAACTTAGCATGCGATGAGGAAGAGCCACAAGAGTGTGTGCATCATCATTTAGTCCATACCGGGTAACGATGTCTGTATCTCTGCAAGTCTTTTGCTGCGTTCCAGTTGCGCCTGCCTGAGAACTAGAGAAGAGAGACAGATCAGAGATCCCAAATAAAGTTGTCTTCTGGGAAGAAAGAAAGAAAGAAAGAAAAAAAAAAATCCACACACGTTCCCCTGCCTATCGCTCTCCTGTGCCCTCCACTCTGCGCTCCCAGCACCCCCAAAACCAGCCAGTTTGTTACTGCAGTTGTTTCTCTGCATTCCTGAAGACAACTTTGGACTAAGAGAAGTTCACACCATCTCCTTTAACCAAAACATTTCCTTTTCTTTCTAAGTCTTATTAATCAAGGTCTTCATGTTTTATGCATATCTTTTATCCCAGCTGGGTTTTCCTACAGAAATGGTCAGGACTAGCTGGAAATTCTGAATAGTAAAATGTCATTTTCTTCCTGAACTCAAAGGTTTTAAAACAAGACAAACTAAGCCCTGCTTGTCTGTCTCTCTCTGAGTTACTATATACCCTAGTCAAGACAGAGATCAGACTTTAAAATCGCAGAATTTAAGATGCAGAGATATCTCTTAAATTCAAGATTCTCATTCCCTATAGACATTATTGAAATAAAGTTTTCTTCATCTTTGCTTTATGCTCGAGAGCAGCCTTGCTGATTTAGCATCATGCTGATCTAGACAGTGGACAATAATAGAGTCACATGGTCATATGAGATATTTATTTTATTGGACTTCCATTACAATCATCATCTTCATTACCGCTCATCTCTCCAAGCAATCAAAGTTTATGTCAAGCCTACCTGAAAACCCCTCTGAGACAGCGGTGACAAATTCAATCTTTGCTCCTACAAATAAAAGGCATTTAGTTGAAGCATTTTGAAACCAAACTTCACTAATAAAATAAAAAAGTATATACAAAAGGAGAATACCCACGGCAGTGACTCACATGATTCCTATTAGTTGCCAAGTGACAGATTTACCTAGTTACAGCTGAATTCACTTCATTTTATTCATAATTCAAATTGCTATAGAGAAAAACCTGTGGTGCCACGTCCACCTGACAATTAGGTGTCAGGTTCTCCTTGCTACACAGATGTGCTAGATTCATTCCAAATGTAGCATTTAGACAGAAATCACAAAGAACAGCTTCATTCCTTCCTCTGAACTTCATGGAAATAAAGGTTGCAAGTATGACTTAATTTAAAATGCATTTTGACTGAATTATATAATTTTTTTTTTTTACAGTGGATTACTTCAATAATAAGGGATTTTGTTACACTTCACAAGCAACACAGACAGGTTTAATCTTGCTGAGTGATGAACCATCTTGTCCCAAACCATGAAAGCGCTTAGAAGTGTTCTGTCAAGGCAGAACCACCAAAATGAACAAGGATTGCTCATGAAGCGCAGCGCAGTTACAGCGTTCAACACCAGCTCACAGCAAGAGCCGGCTCTTTCTGAAACAGGGATAAGACTTGCAGACTCTTGCAAAACAAGCATTTTAAGAAACTTAGAAGAAAGAAGCAGCAAATGCTCTCCCAAGTTATTTTTTAACTTCATTTGATACTTCCTAACCTGACTTGCCCAGAGAAAAATAAAAAAACCCCCCACTTTCTAGTGAACACAGATCACTGGTTCATTAATAAGGGAGGAACTGGATTAGATTTTTTAACACCTCGTTGTAATGAAGTCATCCATTCAGCAGCCCTGTTAATTGTTAGTACTTAAAATTTATGAAGCATGCACAGCATTTGGGAGATCAAAGCTTTATCCACAGAGGGAGGTCAACAATGCAGAAGTTTTTAAAATTACATTTTAAAAATACATTTACACCCTATGATTCCCCCATACTTCGGTGACAGGAATTAAATAAAGCTCAAGTTGTTTTTTAAATGTAGTAACTTGTGATGACCTAAAATAATGCCCGTCTACATTGCAACACATTTCCATTTTATACATGACAACATAGACCAAAGTAGGTGGCAGAACTTCCCACAGCCACACGGCCCATACGGGATTAGAAGTCCAGGCGCTGGTGTCCATCCCCAGAGCCTACCCGGGCTGCAGAAATGCACACAACTATAAAAAGCTTTGCTACGCGGCTAACATTTGCAAAAAAAGTAAGTGGCTGCAAACACAAGACTAAGAAATATGTTCAGCCAGAACAGATCAGTATTACTCTCTTGTTCAAGATGTAAGCAGAGACTGGGATTTAGCACTCTGAAATTCATTGATGCTTTTGACTATAACTTTTGAACTCCAAGGATGAAATTCTGATACATGTGGAATTAATGAAAATTTTATTCCCGATTACAGAAGAATCAATTTCCAGATATTCTTTACACTTAAGGTTGTAAAATAACATCCTTTAACACAGTCAGGTGGGACAGGCTAACAGCAGCCTGGCTCAAATTTTGAACAAGAACTGATTTGCTGAAGAGTAAGTGTGGATACAGACAGATGCAATGCCATGGTGCAAGGTGCTGTAAGGCTTGTCTAGAAAGAAGCTAGATCCAGGAGAAAGGCACTCTGGAGCACAGAATTAAAGAGAACAAGATGGGCAAGCAAAGAGAGCAAAACTCAGCCCTCCCTCCAAGCAGGTGTTGTTCCTGGGTCTCTATAAACTTCTGTTGAAACCACAGAAACCTTTCTTCCCACGTTAGAAAGACAAACTGAACTGCAAGACTGAAACTTGCATGCATAAATCAAATCCCCTTACTTCTCACAACACTGGCAGGCAATCTAAGTGTGTTTCTCCCTCCAAACCTGCAACGCATCAGTCAGAACGTGCATCACTGTGCAAAGAGTATGAGGAAAGAAGAGAACAAAGCCAGGAGAGGGTAACACAAACAGTATTTGGCTGAAAACTGGAAACCAGCTGCAACCGAAAGGGATGAGAGAATGTGCGGATTGTGAACAAGACACAGGAATAAGAAAGAAGACAGAATCCTAAAAGAGTGATCGAAACCTTTTGTTGATGAAGAGTTAGGAGAAGGCAGAACTACAGGGCTTGTTTCTAAAACATGGCTCTGAGCAGTGGAACATGAACCCCATGCATTACAGCAGACTAAGAGGTAACCTTTTTAAAATGAGCACAAACCTCAAGATTTTCAACGCTCGCTCTTAGAAGCTAAAAGCACAGAAATGCAAAAGAGCTGAAAAGACACACCTGCAGGAATTTCAAACCACAAATATGGAGTATTTGCAGAGACACAAGTGAAATGCAAAGATAAAAGCAGAATTTTTAGTTGGCTTTGAAAGTGCACAGTGAAAATAATAATAAAAACCCCCCAACCTCGGTACTGAATAAAAACATTAGCAGCTTCAGCCATAAAGTATGCCATCTAGGCTGAGAGGAGAAGAATGAGAATTAGTGTAACATAAGCAGAAGTAGGAACTAGTTTTGGAAACTGATTCATGCCTTTGGCAGGTTGTAAAGGCATAAATGGATAGCAGAAGATTTACTGTTTCTTTTTGTATTATTCTCACTGCCCTTAAAAATTTTTCAGGCACTGTCAGACAGAGTTGACTACACATTCATCACGGAAGGAAGAACTCCTCTTTAAAGATGCAGAACAATATTCCAGGGGCCGTAAGTCTCAGGGACAACATCCTCCTTTGCAAGGCAAAGTTCAAAAAGCCCACTCACTGAAATGAAAAAATGGTCCTTCCTTTTACAGCTGTCACAATCCAAAAGTTCCTCTAAGAAAAAAAAAAATCTGAAGAATAAACACACTCAAAAAGAATAATCTGAATGTTCTGGAGGCATTAAAACTTGTGAACAAAACCAGAACTCCAGCCATGTACAAAAGAAAATTGACAGCGTGCCCCCAAACAATGCAAAACACTTCAAAGGAAATTCCTGCCTCTTCCTTTAAGTATTACAGCTATTCCGCCTAAAATACCCGCGACCTTTCACAGATCTACCTGCACAGCTAAGGCCTAACTACGTTCCCTGCAGTAAATTCCACGAAGATGCAGACATGTGCACGGGCATGTCCATCTGCTGTATTTCAACTTTGATTTTGTTTGCAAACTATACAGTGTGTATTTTTGTAGGAAGTCATGAGTGGTTGGAATACTATGTTGCACAGATTTTTTTTTTTTTTAAAAGGGAGGTTATTTTAATATCTTAATGCTTATTAAAAAAATTAAACTTTAATATTAAACTCCTTTAAAAGCGTACTAATTAGAAAGCTTTATCTGCCTATTTATAGTCTAAGAATATGGATGAGTTGCTGAAATGAAACTCAAGTGAAGGACTAGTTTCCCTTTCCCCAAAAGGGGAGGAGTTAAGTTACTGTAGGGTGTGTTGGCTGACCAAGGAAACACTGAAAAAGAGACACAGTTTTGCTGTAGAAGAAATTACTGATGCTTAATGTCAAATTCAAAAACATTGATGCTAAAGACAGGAACCTCAGATGAGACTAACAAGCTCCTTTTATTTCAAATCAACATTATTTTAAGGCACAGACACAAGTGTCCACATTTTGCAGCACGACCTCACTCATTATAACCGCACAGATACCTGCAGTTTTTAAAACATCAGTGGGTATTTTTTTGGTTTTCAGAGTTGCTCTAAATATGCTCCCTAGAAAAACAACATGTCTAAAAGAAATAAAAAGTTACAGCTCATTTTTTAAAGTGAGCAGATGTTATGTGATGGCTTTTTATCGATGGCATGAAAGAGCATACGACAGGCCACCATACAAAGATGAGGATACCAACAAAAAACTTAAAAGCAAGGAGCTGCTGAAGAACATCAGTGTCTTAACGTCAAATCCAGTGGCCATCAGAATGGCGCCATACAGAAGACAGAACTTGTATTTATGGGATAAAGTATCCAGATCACAGGGAATAGTGGGGAAAACAATATTAAAACCCAGCTCATGACAGTCTAATGGAACTTAAGGGGTCATAAAGGCAGAGCACACCTCTGCCTTCGCCATCCCCAGAGCTCATTTCTGAACGGGCCTCAGGTTGCCTCTTCTCCTTGAGGACCGGCTTCATCAAGACGAGGACAAAATTATATGCTAGTGGTCGCTGCCAGGACAAAAAACCTTTGACTTCTTGTAAGTATGTTAAGCTGCTCCAGCTCCTGATAGTAAATTAGGATACCAGAGAGAAGGGGCCCAAATACACTGACAGCATACAAAGATCCACGCGTGCACATCAGTCGCACACGCGAAAGTATCCGAGACAACCCCAAGGGCTACGGTGACTCTCCCAGTACCGATCTAGCTGTTAGACACCTAAACGGCTGCCTTTGCAAACGCAGGAGAACTGCGGCGAGAGACACCGGGTGCGGAGCAGGAGCCGGGGGCGGCTGAGGAGCCCGCGGAGCTCGGGGCGGGCAGGGAAGGGGCTTCCTCACCCCGTCCCGCCGCGGAGGGTCTGCTCTGGGCCCCGCTCTCCCGCCCCGGGGGACCCCCGCATCCCCCCCCCGGCACCCACCTGGGCCTGCCGGGAGCCCCGCGCCCAGCTCGGCACCGGCTCCTCCCCGGCTGCCGCCTCCGCTCCCTCCGGCTCGCCTTCGTCGTCGTCGTCGTCGCCGCCGCCGCCATCCTCATCCTCTTCCTCCTCCTCCTCCTCCTCCCAGGTGGAGTCGTACCTCCAGAAGCACGCCTCGTCCTCCGCCTCGTCCTCCTCCGCCCAGGGGGAGACCCAGGCCGCCATGGGACCGCGGCGGGCAGGGGAAAGGGAAAGGGAAAAGCGAAAGGGAAAGGGAAAGCGAAAGGGGCGGCGGGGCCGCGCGCCCAGCACAAAGCCCGAGCACGTGGGGGGGGGGGACGGGACCGGGGGGAGAAGGAAGCGCGGGCACGCCCCGCCCCCTTCCTGCGGCGCCGCGCCCCATTGGCCGTCGCTCGGCTCGCCGCGCGGTCCCTGCGCCCGCCCGGTCCCGTCCCGTCCCTCTCCCCCTTCACTCACGCCGGCGGCTCCGGTGTTCCTGCAGGGATCCTTCCCTTCGGCGCGTCCACCTGAGGGGAAAAAAAAAAAAGGAGGAAACGTAATTCTGCTCTTTTCCATCCACCCCGGCGCTGGGCAGCAGTAAGGGGTCCAGAACAGGCTATGCACACACCCACACCCCCCCGGCCACACAAATGGACTGCTGTTGGAAACAAGATACGAGAGTAACGGGAGCTTTCCTCTCTCCTTCAGTGAAGAATTCAGCAAAACGTGTATTTAACTTCTTCACACGTTAAAAACATACTGCTTCCATAGGAAGAGGTAACAGTCCTCTTACAGGAAAATGAATAAAAGAACAATCTTCCCAAGAAGCCAGGACTCGGTGAAAGGGAAGGGAGGAAATGTGACCTGCAGCACTCGGCTCATTTAAAGCATTTACATTTTCCAAACACCTAACTTCACAACCAACAAATTCCTAAAAAAATCTGTGTTGCTGGATTGACCCAAGTGGACTTTCCCTGCTTCAAGGATGGTGTTCAGAGATTGCACCAGTACATGTTAATGTTGACACATTTCTACTGTAAGCTATAAAAAACATTTCATTCGTATAGCAAAAAAAAAATTAGACTAGAATCCCTTGGATGAAAAGGATTTACCCACAAGGCTGTGAGACTTGGAAGTTACAAAATCTGCACTTCATGGCCAAGACCTATGTAGATCATGACAAAGTAACCAGCACTTTAATTCTTAAGGAAACAGCAAAACTTAACAGAAGCATTCACCTTTCAGCACTCACTTCGATGATAGATCTAAGCGACGCCTGATTACAACTTCTAGGACCTTGATCATACCAAATAAATTGAGCGTTTTTCTTAAACATCAAAATTAAAACCAGGAGCTTCCTCACGTAAGGTTACAAAAGTTCGATTTCTACCCACCCAGAAAACCTCTGAGACACCTGCAGCACCTCTCCCACAACGAGAGCTCCACGGAGCTCTGCCGCTGGCAGGTATCTCACAGGACATTTTGCAAGGCTCACCGGAGCACAGCACTGAGTTCACGGCGTTTCATACCTTCTGGTTTAGAATTCGTTCACGCCCCGCTATTTCGGGCCCTCAAACAGCGAGTTTGCATCACGCTGTAAAAGCGGTTATAGTGGCCATCCTGGCAGAGTTCTGACCTTCTAGAGCTCACCGGTGCGTATGAGAGGGTACACACGTGAGCTTCCAAAAGACTGCAGCAAAAACCTCATCTTCACAACTCAGTACTTCACAATTGCATTATGCTAGTTAGAACTGAGAAAATCCTCTAGTTTGGAAGCTTACAGCAACCTGTCTATTGAGTTCAGCGGGCCAGGATTTCTTATCAAATATCTTACAGAAATAACAGGGTAGTAGTTCATAAGATCCAGGCAAAGTTAGTAAAAAAACCCCAAAATCACACAGGTAGGCACTTTTGACCAATTTCACTAAAGGCACAAGATACCTAAGTAACTTTCAAAATAAGTTGGGCCAATTTTTAATCAAGTTACACAACAATTACCATTTAATAAAATAAAAACAAGTCAAATTTATTCTTGGTATAAAACAAGTGAAGCAAGTAAGGCAGACAAGAACTTGGCTACGTACCTAGAATAAAAGCAAAAACTAGTAGATTCCTAGTTCCTCACCCTGAAGGCAACACTGACAGATTAAGAAGTAATTCTTCTTTTTATTAACTGATAGTTAATATGGTGAAACAAATTCAGTAACATTTCAGTCTACTTCATTCACCATTTAACATAACGTTTGTTGATTGCAGTCCATCTTTTCACAACACAAAAATAGTAACTTCATCAAATCTTAATATTCTAGCATATAAAAGATAAGCATTACAACGTCAGTAAGATTCTTAAGTTGTAGAACAAAATTAACATTTTGGAATACCAATTCCAACATCTACTAAAACTGCTTTAAAAAAATAAATAATGAAGTACAAACCCCACTGTTATAGACTACTATATTACAAATGGATGAAGCAACATCTCCAGGTTCACGCACAGCTCAGCTGATCCCTTACAAAACCATGTGACATCAGTGGATATTTTATTTAGGACACTTATTAATTATTCAGTCTAGGGGCATTATCATTTTCACTTCACTTACAGTATATAAACTTATAAAGATTGAAAAATGTTACATCACTAAGGGTGAAAGAAGTAAAGGTTCCTCCAGCAAACAGAGCAAAAGAATACTTCAATTCAGTAGTTATCTGTATTTGAAAGAATTTTAGTTTTACTGAACCAAAGAATTCGGGCATTTGATACAAACGCTATGTTTGCAATAAGTAAAATGGCCAAACATTACCCGCAGAGGGTCTGTAATATTCAAAGACAGCAACAAAGCAAAGGCAGAAAAAACAATCCCAAATTTACAGAAATAACCTATGCTTTTCATGAACTGAGGCTCCGTGTTTCACTGAGCACTTGCTTCATGAACTATGCTGACACAGAGTGTGTTACTTGTTTGAAATGCAACCACCGGAATTGTTACATCCGCATAAACTCTTAACGCTGCCAGCTTTCTCCCCCAACGCCCTGAGAAGGTAGCCGTCGCTCAGCTACTCGGTGCTGACTAGCAAACACATCAGGAAAGACAGACAGTGTCCTGCATGTATAAAGCCAATGTGCAGATTCTTCAAATACCTGGCTCAGGTATCTTTTCCTTTCTCAAAAAGTTTATGTAGTGACTATCCTGCTACTCGTTTCTACTGTTCTCTCCTCACGTTCCATAGTTTATTACTTCTCTCTTTCACAGCTTGCTTTATGTTCTGCGTCGTTTTGCAGCACTTGGACTGGAAGGATTACTGTTTGCGTTTAAGACCTTTTCAGTGACTCTGTTGCGCTTCCTCTTATCAGACCCTTCTTTGGACCCAGAATCTGATGAAGTTTTCTCTTTCTCTTTGCTGCTTGGCTTTTCAGTTGTTTTTCCTAAACTTCCAGAGGGTGCAAAAACTGAAATAGGATCAAAGTAATGATTCCAGATCAGAGTCATACACATAGGCAAACAAGAAGTGATATCAAATTTCTTTATATTACATAAAACTTTTCAAACCGATCAATTCTCAGCGTATTTAACCACCATTTAAGTATTAAGTTCACTTTTAAAGGAAAAATCTTCCGTAAGAAAGGCACATCTTGCTTTTATTATTTGCTTTAAAGACAGGCATGGATTTTGACAGGCTAAAAGTGAAATTCATTAAGTGGAATTAAACAGCACTTAAAATTAAAATAATAGGAACACTTACAGAACATAGGACCAATCTATGAAATTTATAATCAGCAACGGTCATTACATTTGGTATTATAGATAGATTTTAAAACTGAACACCCAAAATGTGAAATTTCATATATTTTAAAAATACATTTTTAGATCTTTTAATACACTCCATCTTAAAACATCACTTATTCTGTGATATAAATATTACGAAATTATATAGTTAACAGTTGGCTTGGTCTGTTAAGGTAAATAGCAGAATCCCTACTGTTCACATTTGACTTTGTGCTACAGCAAAGTGTTAGGAAAATAAGCCTTGTATTTAAAAGAAGCAAGATAATGCAAATAAAATAAAATAAAAAACACTGTGCCCGCCTTCCCATTTAAGCACACAATCTTACAATCTTTTTTGATTTATGGGCCCTATTTTTCCCCATGACTATAAAGATCCTAACACAGAGTATTTAGGTTCACTAAAACTGGACTCAACTTTCTTTCAGAGATTCTTAGATTACTTCAGACTCCCAGGGTTTTGTCAAGTACATATTAAAAACAAAAAACTCCAAAGCTATACAACTTTGTACATATGAATTAGGAGCAAAGGAGAATCTTGCGAAGTATCAGATATTGGCAACTGCTTACTCTCTGCATTCTTAAATTATTCTAGTTCTTGGCACGAGCATATGCTAAGTCTGAATACAAATCACAACGTACACCATATTTGGGATTTACATTTTAACATTAATTTCTCAAGAGTTACAGTTGTTTTTTAATCTCATATTACACAGTAGAGAGTTACAAATTTACCTTCTTCTGGACCTGCATGCGTTTCCATCTCTTCTTTTATTTCCTCTTTCACTTCTTCTTCTATCATTACTTTTCCTATAGAAAGGATTGTAAGGCAGTGGTTAGATGATTTTAAAGAACCGTATGTATTTTTTTTTCTGGATTAGTAGCCTCAGCATAGGTGCATAATGTTAACAAATACTCTGCAACATTCAGCAGTAAAGGTTCCTTAGCACTGTGACAGAGAAACATAGCTAACAGTCCAGGCATACTATGAGCATAATGTAGGGTAAATGCACTGAACAAGACGAATTCACACGTCAAAAAGTTCCACTGAAATTATTAACAGGAAGAAAGTGAAATGGTAAATAGGCAAAACATATTGCAAAGTCTTAGCTATACTATGATTTTATACTGAATTTTTAGTGTAAAGTTTAGTGTACCTACTAATTGAGAAGCATTCCACTGTAGGTTAAAATATCCCAAGAACTCCCTTGGCAGATGCTTGAACTTCCTAGCTCCTACCTTGGATAACAGTACTAAGTAACCCACATATAGCTAAACTTTGAAAATCCAGCTCTCACTGCTCAACCTAAGATTTCTGTCAAACTGCTGCATATTTCTGTTCGACTAGACAATACAGATAGGCTTATCATGAGTGAGAGAGATTTGGAAGAACTAGGTAGTTGAATCCCAAGACGGTAAAAAAACAAAGACGTGATTTCACAGTGCAACGAAACCACCGTGAATTTATACAAACATCTCTAAACATTTCATATTGGTTTTGTTTTCAATCAATTTTAATGCAACTACAGAAAAAAAAAACTAATGAAAAATCTATCATCAGACATTAAAAAACAGTAATCCTTTTAAAAGTAAGACATATGAACCGTATTAAAATTAGTAATAGTCTAAAAATGAGATGGCTATACCAGCATAAGGTACAAGCCCATGGCCAAAAAGCAAGTTTCTCCAGCTATTGAAACTGCAGCTATTCAGTAAGTATCTTCCTGGTGTACATTTTTAAACATGACCTGAACTGCTATTTAACTGCCTTATATCATCATTGGTACAGAAGATTTTATCACAGAAATATTATTATATACAGATTATATGCAGAAAATGTTATTTTCATCAGCTCCACAGCTCCTACTCTTCAAAAAATGATCTTGCTACAAAATGAACCATATTAAAGTGTGCAGATCATCTATTTTAGCAAAAATTATGGTCTGATGTAATATTACAGCCGTCTCAACAAAGTGCAAAAAACCCACAATAAACTACTAATCACCTTGCAAAGAACCACATTTTGCCTTTCACCAGTGAAGCACACGGATCTTTTGCGTATACCCAAAAGGAGAAGATGGATCTAAATGGTATAAATAGAACCTGTTTGTGCTACATCAGCATCCCATCTACATTATATTTAAGAATATGAGAAATACTGTGTGGAATCTGACCAAAGGTCTCTCTCTCCCGCTAGCCTGTCTCCTACAGTGGTCAATCACACAGGCTGATCGTGAGAATATGAACAGCACAAGCAGTGTGATCCTTTCCCTGACAGTTTTCTTCGGTCAGCTGATAAAAAATTCATGAGATAAACTTCTATCTGTTTAACACTTCCTTTTCCTGATACAACTAACACACCAGTCTGAAAGAATGGCCTTGGCTTGGCATGTTACGTTCTTTTTTGGGGGGAGTTTTGTTAAACTCCCCATTCTGAGATGAGATTAGAGCAACCAAGACTAAGAGACTGCTATCATATCTTACCTTCTCTCACTTCTTGAATCATTTCATCAGGAAGAGCAAAATTCTTCTCTATATTAGGGAACGGAAGAATCTCAGATTCGTGCTTAGAAAGAAAAGAAAGATCCCTATGAATGACTTTGGTAAAAACTTTAATTTGGATTTAGAAGTGCAATTTCAAGTTCTATTTTACATGCAATTAGTAGCTAAATAATTCTTAACAAGACACTTCAGACATTAGAGAATCAGGAGGCTCCTGATGTTAAACTGATTACTAAGGTCAAAATATCTGAGATCATGACTCATGATCATTTGAGATCATTTCTGGAACCCAAACATGGCAAATTCTTATGTAAACACACTATAACCTCCTTATTTGACACTTTAGTACCTCTGTAAACGTTTGCTGGATCAGCATTTAGGCAACTTTAATAAACAAAGTCAGAACACAGCATGGAAAAAAAAAGAACAAAACACAAACCACTGCAGGTTTTATTGTCTCCCACCTAATGTACTTTTATAGAGGGAAAACCCCATCAACTCGCTGGAACGACATGAAATTCTTAGTAACATGAAAGGTATGACAGGCCCAGTGATTTTGGCCTACCAAACCCCCTGAACTGTGAGAAATAAGAACGTGGCTGCATCAACCCTTTATACTCACAAGAGCTTGCATATCATACATGGTGCTCAGATGATCCCAAATCACTTTGGAAGAAATCTGCCGTCCAATATTCTGACTGAATTTATCTCGGATACAAATCATGTGGAAATGGCGATTCACACCTGGGGGAAGAAGTCAATGCAATTAACACTACTAACAGTTTTATTTATGCCACACAATTAAAAAAACCATCCTATTGTTACAAGGAAATCATACATTATAGGAGAAACACATGGCAAATCTGAGCAGCCCTGCCTGCCTGATATTTCACCCTACATGACAGGTGCTATTCTAGAGGGGCTGAGGGTGCCCCACTGGGTAATGCTGATGTGTGGCCGCAGCCAGAGCTTTTAAAGAGGCTGCGTGAAAAACCACCTAAGGACAGTACAAGGCAGCACGTCAGGAAAGGCGATGGCATGGGGGAGCGAGGAGGGCTGGCTCTGAGCCCTCAGGAGGAGCGGCTGAGGAGGCCCGGAGGGCACGGCGCCTCCTTCCCCACAGGCCCCGCCACGTCCGGGAGAAGCCCCGGGGCCCTCGGCCGGCTGCCGCGGCGGGAGCGGGCGCGGGAGGCCGCTAGGGGCAGCACCGCAGCGCGGCCGGGCCGCAAGCCCCCCCTCCCCGGGGGGGGGGAGGCCCCCGCGCGGACCCTGCCGCTCCGGGCCCAGCGCCTGGTTCTCCTCCCCGGCCAGTGCCGCTACTCGAGGCCGCGGCTCGGCCGCGGCCTGCTCTCACCTACGGGCTTGTGGCCCAGCATGGCGTGGAAGAGGCAAACCTCCACTTCAGGGCTCCACACCACCACGGCCTCCTCCGCCGGCACGCCGGGCTCCGGAGCGGCGGCCGCTGCCGCCGCGGCGGCCGCAACGGCGGCAGCGGCGGCAGCGACCGCCGCGGCGGCCCCCGGCCCGGCCGCGGGTAGCGGCGGCTTCTCCACAGCGCCCGCCGAGCCGCCCTCCGCCTCGCCCATCGCCGCGCCGCGCGGGGCCGCCGCGCCCCCTGCCGCCCCCTCGGCGCGCCGCCGCCCGCAGCGGCTCCTGCCGGCCGGGAGGAGGGGGTGGCGGGCCGCCGGCCGCTCCGCGGGCGGGGCGAGGGGGAAAGGCGCGCTGTGGCCTCTCTCCTGGAGCAGGGGGGAGCTTTACCTCAGGTTTGGGCCGCGCCGCGGCCGTAGCGCCGGAGGCGTGAGCTGGGCGCGGAGCCCGTCCCCTCAGGGACGGACCGAGGCCGCAGGCTGCCTCCGAGAAGTTTCTTACCGAGCGTTGTCAAGCTTCAGGGTTTCTTGGGCCAGTGATGGAGGCAGCGCAACGCCGCCATCCCAAATGGCCTCCGTAGGCCTGTTCTTCTGCATTTGAGATCACCAGAGGGTTGGGGAGGTGGCACTCGGAGGTCGGAGCGGGGACTGGGGCTTGGCCCTGCTGCCAGGGAACCCTCGGGCACCCCAGGGCTTGCCCTCCCGGCCCGTCCTCCTCTGGCACAAGGAGCTGCCAAGGTAGAAGGAAAGGTCCCGAGCGCTGCGGGAGCCGCTCGTCCTTGTCGCAACAGGATCATTTTATATCAAGCTGACATTGATGCTTAACAAATAACTATGCCTGGTGTGTTTAAAAAAATGCAGAACCCACCAGCTTTGCCCGTCATTTAAGGCGTAGAAAACCATTTTGTTTGGGAAGGAAGAGAATGTATCATTCCCTCGGTGACAAGGGGGTTTTGCCTTGTTAGGTATAATTGGACACGCAGGCATGAAACAGGATTTCTGTTGCTTAGGCGATCAGGTTTTCCTATTGCTCACTGCTCACTTGAAATTTTAATCCTTTTTGTGACATTAAAATTACTTCAATAGCAAATAACAATGACATCATACGCAAAAAATGACTGTTCTGAGTGAATAATAAAGCAGCGGGGGCAAAAACTCACAAGCAAAGAGACATTATTTTCATGCAAATTATCCAAATAATAAAAAGTAGGAAGGAGAAGATGCAATTTTCTGAAATGGAAAACTTTCTGTACCTTTGAGACGCAAAGAATTAACATGACTCATATCGCTCTTTGGGGCTTGATGTAATGCTTATACCCAAAACAGATTAATCTAGCATTATGTAAACATTTGAAATGAGTTAAACCCAAAACTTCACGTGTGAAGCCTTGGGAAGGTTGGTGGTGCGGATCCTGGATATGGATGCCTGGATACAAATCCTCATTTCCAGCGGGGTTCAGGCTCGCCTCTCAAAAAGGAAAGGAGTCTCTCACTCCAGTCTGGTTTAGATGCTGTTGAAATTTTCCAAGAATAACTGTTTCTGTGAGAGCTCCATTCAGAGCGACAGAGATCTTGCTGGAATGACTTTTCTGCATCAAGACTACAGGAATCTCCAGAAAGATTTCTTCTGCCTACTGTCACCTCTGTACCTATGTCCTGGTTGCGCTGAACCTGCCTTTACACAGCTCAGGCTTCACGCTACTTTCCTCGTTTTGAGCCAAAATTACCTGTCAACAAGATTTTGCTGATCTCGAATACAAGTCTGCATGCTTTTCCAGTTAAATCCAGCCCTAAGTCCGGTATGGATTTCAGACCTGTTTAATCTTCCAATGTTTATTTGATCTATGCTGCTACCTAGTCTTAAACTGCTACCCAAAGAGAGGGTTATGATTTCCTGTGATGACTGCACAGCGGGAGTAAATGAGTTCCTGAACAACTAAATTCCTGTTTTCATACACGTTTCTAGGTGTAGAAAAACGAAGGAAGAAAGAAAAGCAAATAAATTACAGAGTATAAAAATTGTTCCCCTGCAGAATAGTTTTCAAAGTTTTGCAGGAATGATTTTTTTTATTATTATTTTTAAGTCTGTGTGAAACACTTAGCTTCAGCACTCTCATCTGTCACATTATGCTTCTACTTAAAGACTATCATCAAGAGGGAATAACCGTGTCAACTCAGATAGCAATTTTTATGTCATTAAGTTCTGATGACTAAAAAAAGTAGCATGTGAAACAGAATGTGAAAAACCATATGGCTACCTCTGAAAGTACAATAGCATATGAAAATAATTTAATTCAGTAGAATAATGTTAATTCAACAGGAAGAGTATATGCATAAACTGGCTGCTATTTTGTTTCAATCACAAATAATTACATTTCCCTGTGTCTGAATTTCCTTGTCTCTTTCAATGCCTCTAGGAAACATATGGGAGCGTATAATAATGCCCCATACAGCCTCTACCTGGATTCGGACCAGAGTTAAGTTTTTCTCTCTTTAAATTTTAGAGGTTTTTCTTTTTCCCCCTCACTGAACAGATTTTCCAGATTCTGAAAAATGTGCCCTCCTCTTGTTCAAGTTTAAATCTTACTTTCGGTTTTAAGCAGATACCAGCCGGGTAAGACATGCACAATTTAGTTCCTCTCTTTTTCTTCCCACTCTTTAGGCTGCTTTCAGCCTTAGAAACCTGGCCGCCTATTACATCAACGAAGGGTGCTCAGCCCTTTGCTGGATCAGGTCGTGTCCCCGCGGAGAGACGATCTGGTGTTTCGTAAGACATTGCAACAACTGAGAAATATGCCTAGCATTTGGCATTCTCTCTAGAAGCGTTGGATTTCTGGGATAAGCAATATGGCTACAACTATTTCTGTCATTATTTTAGAACACCATGTGTTAGTGCCCTTAACAAAGTAAAAACTTCATTCCGAATCCTGGATAATTTTTGGTATGCCACATGAACATTTGTAAAAGAATATCATCTGCATACTTTTGCATTAAAACCTGTCACTTAACCTTTGCTGGGGTTTTTTAGTACATCTTTGATATAGAATCTAACAGAATTGTTCTTACATAGGTGAATGAAACCTCCTGAGACCCCCAGAGAGCATTACCAGCTTTATTCTACAGAAATTGAGAAAGAGAAGTGCTGCAGTTTGCTGGAGACCATGGACAAGGATCCCTGCTAAAGCTGATGGATGTGCTCAGCAGTCACTGCCGTCTGATGGTGAGTGTGTGTCGCTAGCCATAGCTGGGTTTAATTTTTGACAAACTGGGTAATTAGCTACTGTATTATGCCATTTTCATTGCATACGTAGTTTTTACATGCAGAAGTACACACAGTTGGGGCCTAGTCCTGCACCAAATTACTCTCAGGTCCATAAATCCTCCTACAAGATAAGTAGTCTCAGTGCCTTGGCATATTTCAGTATTTCCAAATATAATATCCTTTCTGACTGTTGCGGACCTCCTGAAAAGAGGAGTTCTGATCTGATTTGTAAGCTTTAGCCGTACTTTCAAAATCCATTCTTTCAGTGTAAAACCTGTGGGAAGTTTTGCTTTAACAGAGCTTCATAGGGAATTGTCCAAAAGTTGGAGCTTGATCATTTTGTGTATCTTTTAATAAATCACTGAAGATAGTTTGCTATAGACATGCTTTTCTCCCCATTAAACTTGTCAAGGAGGAAGAACCAGAAAGATAAACCTATTTGTTGTTAGAGTCTTATCACACAGCCCTTCAGAGCAGCTTTGCCTCTTCCCGTGGTTGGCAAGGAGATAATTCCCAGCTTTCTCCCGGTTACCTGAGTTCTTGGCAAAAAGGTGTGTTTGATTATTTTAAACAAGAACATTGAACAGGGAGTTCACTCTCAGATCTGACCTGCATGGCTTCTTACGGGGCAAAAATATGGAATTTAATTCAAAATAAGGGAGGGGGGGTATGAAGCAGCAAAGAAGAGGGAAGCAGCTGTCAGACAGAGGATACATTCTGTTTCCTGAGACATATGCTCCTGAACTGAACTTCTCCCTTGTGATCGGTTGTGCTCATTCTCCCAGCAGAGAGAGGCTACATACTAGATGGGCATCAGATGGCAAGCCTTAGAAAAATAGATTGAAAACAGTGCAAATAATCATCTCTAAACACGGACAGAGGCGTTCATTGCTGCTGCTGTTATGCTTTAAAATATCCCAGCGCAGAGTGGGGATTGGAGAAGGAAAAGCCATCTTATTGATTTTTCAGTTCAATAAATCCATCGTATCCCAGGCTTACAGAGAAGCATGAAGAAGAACCAGTGGATTTAGAATGAACCAGTTCAAGGAGAGCACAAGAATCAGTTCATGAATGCCTGGCTATCCCAAGCCAACATCGGAAGACCATAGCATGTTTTACTGAAGGTGATTTTTATTGATGGTGCCTGAAGTGCCTGCCAAACTCAACTCACACTAGCCCAGCTGGTCAATATAAATCTAGAAGGGATTCCCTTCCTTGACAGTTTCAGTGTTGTGATCGGGATTGTTCAGATCATCATTTTCTTCTCAGGGGACATTTTTTTAAATTCATTTCTCAAAACAAAAATACTACTCTTTAAAATAAAAAAGAGCCAGCATAAACAGAAAGGATCTTCAGAAGGAAGGCAGACAAGCACTAAACCTGACTAGCTGACACTAAAATGACGACCACACTCAGCCTTTCACTGTGGCGGAGGGTGGCAGTGGATTTTCATAAAGTACGTGTGCTCCTTTAAGCACGTACAAACCTTGACAGAACTATGCAAGTCCAGGGGTTGGGAGATTCTGTTAGGGCCCTTTTTTTGCATTTCAACTTTGACTACCTGAGGGTATTCACAAGTACCCTTCAGCATCATCATCCTTTAGGCTACAACATCTGGGCGATGTTTAAGATTGCTTCCTAGGATGGACCCTATGCATTGGCAAACAAGAACGTGTTAGGAAGAAACTGCAGCTGCAGCCAGCCAGGCAATGCTGCTGTTACAGAAAGCCGTGAAGACAACAGGTTAGTTTGAAATTTGGCTTGCAATGATGATAAGTCAATAGCACCATCCAGGCCTAAGGCCAGTAATTTGTCAAAGAACGTCTGAACTTGTCTGATTTGTACAAATATGTCTCTAGATTCAGCATGTCTCTGAAACAAGAGAGTCCACAAAGTGCTAGTAAGAGGATCTTTTTTCCTCATTAGTCATGGAAAACAGGCCTGTCCTGTCTCCTGTTTTGTTTTACAAACACTTCTGGTTTGATTCCAAAATTTCAAGCCTGCATTTGCTTTACAGAACCAAACCAGAGCTGTATAATTCTGGGTTTATCCTCATGTGTAAAGAATATTATTACTCACAGTAGGGAATGCTTGATAAACCAACATATCTGATGATGGAGCTTTATCTGTTGAGCCAAATTCCTCACTGGGTGTGGAGTGAAGTCCGTCACATGGAGAAGAAATTGGATCCTCAGAAATTATCAGTATATTTGCAGTGGTTCTATTGGTAGGAGATGCTTTTAACATGGGTCAGAGTTTGCCTTCAACCAGACAGATGCTACTGTCCTGGATCAGAAGCAACTTTGACTGGTGTTCAACTGCCTACAGTCTCTGAGTTTTGTCCTTCACTGTTTTCAATGGATCCACCACTATCTTTAATAATCCTAAAACAGACCGACTGCAAAAAGAAAAAAAAAAAGTTTTCTTATGCTTAAGTGTGAATCAAAGGGAAAAAATCCATTTATTTCAGTGAAGGTGGAATTTCCTATAAACTGTATTCTTGTTTCTATTTATTTGGCAGTTTTGGAGACACCTGTAAGAGGAGACAGGAGACAGTTGGTTACTATATTTCAGGCCTGCGACTCTTACTTTTTTTGCTGTAATTTACAGCACATATTTCAAAGCCAGTTATTCCTAAAACAGCACAAAAATGCCAAAGTAACTATATCAGTAATTTAAAGTATTTGGATTAGATCTGAAGCATGGAAGTGTTTCCATCCTCATAGCCAACGAAATGTCAGTTTTTACCATGTGCATGCCTAGGGCGTCTCAGGAGGAAAAAAACCAACCCTGAAATAAATAAACAGGTTTAAAGAAAGGCTGCAGACAACACTGTCATGACTGACATCACTATATAAAAATATAAATATATATATATGTATATATATAAAAATCTGTTCCTGTAAAAAGGAACAGATACAGCTAACAATATTACCAAGGTAATACGTGCAATTCTTTTTGTTATGGGCTGATACACTTAGCCACTTTTTGTTTTCTGATTCAGCAGACAGACCTTTATTTCAGTGCATTGCTGCTTCTATACCGTAACTCAGTGATTTTATAAACTGTACAGACATGATATAAGTTGATGTAAAAGTCAATGATGCCAATGAGCTATTGCTTAAGAAGTTTGGCAAATTATGTATGTTACCTTCATGAGAGACTTAATTGCATAAACCTGCCCGCTGGATCAGCAGTTCTCTACTGCACTCCAAAATTCTAATTACTGCCTTCTGCACTGTTTCCTACTAGGACCACCACATAATTAAACTCTGACGTTGGAGGAATTTATAGTGGCTTGATACAGGCTGACTTGGCCAATGTGCTCTACTACTTTGCTAAGATCACTGTCCATCTTTAAATTACTGGTCCTGCTTTATCCTTTATTTATTTCGCTCGGTAGCCTCTACCCCAAAGTTGCTATTTCAAGCTAGCAGAAGTGAGCGTTCACTCCAAACTCCAACTCAGATTCCTACCAGAATGCATTCTTTGCTGGGTCAGGTCTGTAAGCAATCTTACATATATATCATAATTCCCATCTGAACACATACATTAGAGTATTCTGAGCCCAGCTGTGATAAGTCAATGACCAATGGAAAATGAGGAGGTGACTGGTGACAGTCAACATGGCTTCACTAAGGGCAAATCGTGCCTGACAAATTTGGTGGCCTTCTACAATGGGGTTACAGCGTTGGTGGATAAGGGAAGAGCAACTGACGTCATTTACCTGCACTTGTGCAAAGTATTTTACACTGTCCCGAACGACATCCTTGTCTCTAAATTGGAGAGACATGGATTTGACAGATGGACCACTTGGTGGATAAGGAATTGGCTGGATGGTCGCACTCAAAGAGTTGCGGTCAACGGCTCGATGTCCAGTGACGGAGAGCAGTGACGAGTGGCGTTCCTCAGGGGTCGGTATTGGGACCAGCACTGCTTAACATCTTTGTCAGCAACACGGACAGTGGGATTGAGTGCACCCTCAGCAAGTTTGCCAACGACACCAAGCTGTGCGGTGCAGTCGACACGCTGGAGGGAAGGGCTGCCGTCCAGAGGGACCTTGACAGGCTTGAGAGGTGGGCTTGTGTGAACCTCATGAAGTTCAACAAGGCCAAGGGCAAGGTCCTGCACATGGATTCAGGGCAACGCCAAGCACAAACACAGGCTGGGCAGAGAATGGATTGAGAGCAGCCCTGAGGAGAAGGACTTGGGGGTGTTGGTTGACGAGAAGCTCAACATGACCCGGCAACCTGCGCTTGCAGCCCAGAAAGCCAACCGTATCTTGGGCTGCATCAAAAGACGCATAACCAGCGGGTCAAGGGAGGTGATCCTCTCCTCCTGCTCCGCTCTCATGAGGCCCCACCTGGAGTACTGCGTTCAGCTCTGGGGCCCCCAACATAAGACGGACATGGACCTGTTGGAGCGAGTCCAGAGGAGGGCCACGAAGATGATCAGAGGGATGGAGCACCTCTCCTATGAAGACAGGCTGAGAGTGTTGGGGTTGCTCAGCCTGGAGAAGGGAAGGCTCCGGTGAGACCTTGTAGCAGCCTTCCAGTACCTAAAGGGGGCCTACAAGAAAGCTGGAGAGGGACTTTTTACAAGGGCATGTAGTGATAGGACAAGGGGTAATGGCTTTAAACTGAAAGAGGGTAGATTTAGATTAGATGTAAGGAAGAAGTTCTTCACTGTGAGGGTGGTGAGGCACTGGAACAGGTTGCCCAGAGAGGCTGTGGATGCCTAACCCTAACCCTGGAAGTGTTCAAGGCCAGGTTGGCTGGGGCTTTGAGCAACCTGGTCTAGTAGAAGGTGTCCCTGCCCATGGCAGGGGGGTTGGAACTAGATGATCTTTAAGGTCCCTTCCAACCCAAACCATTCTACAATTCTATGAGCCATTCTATGATTCTATATACAGACCTCTTATTTAGAATAGCCTCAATTTTTTCTGGGATGGAAGTAACTGAAAACTTGCACATTTAAATAGGTTTTATCTTTTTGCATTTTTGGAATAATCATCCTCCCTTTGCATAATGAATAGCAGCCTTAACACTTCCCATTTCTTCAACTGCATCAGTCGCTTAGAATAAGGATCTCATTTTCACATGAATCCTATGGCAGGGCAACCTGACGGACCTAAATTCAATGAAAATTACATAAAATTGAAAGAGAGCAGATGCCATGGTAAGTGATGGCAAGGCAGCGCTATTACTATTATCTCCTTTGCATAATCATGTTAGCGACAAAGCCCGTTAGCACATTTCACAGCTTTTCCCAGCAAGCTGTGACTGTAAGCTTTTTGGACAGAGACAGAGCTTTACCTCCTATTCAGGATTTCTCAATTGCCTCAGCCATTCATGCTGGTTTTGTGCTCCGTGAGACAATATCAGAGGTAAAGTATCAACTTTAAGCCATTTTCTAAATGGTAGGAAGGCCCCAATTTCTTTCATAATAGATAACTTCATCGTTTAACTATGTGGGAAACTTATAAATGGGGAATAAACAAGAGGAGTTAGAGACATCCGCACGCCTGCGGGGCTACGATCTTATTGGCATCACGGAGACGTGGTGGGATGGCTCCTATGACTGGAGTCTGGGAATGGAAGGATACAGGCTCTTTAGGAAGGACAGGCAGGGGAGGCGAGGAGGGGATGTCACCCTCTATGTCAGTGACCAGCTGGAGTGCATGGAGCTCCGCCTGGGCATGGATGAGGAGCTGACCGAGAGCTTATGGGTCAGGACTAAAGGGACGGCAGGGACAGGTGACCTTATAGTGGGGGTCTACTACAGGCCACCCGACCGGGAAGACTGAGCGGGTGAGGCCCTCTATAGACAGAGAGGAGCAGCCTCACGTTCACAAGCCCTGGTCCTGATGGGGGACTTCAGCCACCCTGATATCTGTTGGAGGGACAACACGGCAGGGCATAAGCAATCCAGGAGGTTCCCGGAATGCGTTGATGGCAACTTCCTTTTCCAAGTGATAGAGGAGGCAACGAGGAGAGGTGCTATGCTGGACCTTGTTCTCACCAACAAGGAGGGGCTGGTGGGGAATGTGAAGCTCAAGAGCAGCCTTGGCTGCAGTGACCATGAAATGGTGGAGTTCAAGATCCTTAGGGCAGCGAGGAGGGGGCACAGCAAGCTTTCTACCCTGGACTTCAGGAGAGCAGACTTTGGCCTCTTCAGGGATCTGCTTGGTAGAGTACCATGGGATACAGCCCTGGAGGGAAGAGGGGCCCAAGCAAGCTGGTTAATATTCAAGGATCACCTCAAACCCAAAGGATCACTTCAAACCCAAACCATTCTATGATTCTATGATCTATGATTCTATGATTTTTTCATGTGTATTGGGGGGAATACTTTTAAAAGCTCGCTAACTATTTCTTTATAGATTAGAATAGGAAGGTGAGGCATGAGAGACTGATACTCAGGTGCACATAATGGTTTGACTGGCTTTGGATCCCACCTACACATCCTGGTGCTACTGAGTCATCCTCCAGCCCATGTAAGAGTAATCAAGTATCTCTTGCTCTTATCCCATTCTTAAAACCATCTCTGCTGATGGTCTGAATTACTCACACTTTTCTTACATTCCCATTAGAAAAGGAAAAAGGGCCTCCACTGTCCAAAGGAAATGCTGATATAGAATGTACCGATGTCTGTGGGGGTCTTTCTCCTGGCTTCAGAAGACTTTAGATCAATCCTTAGGAAGCCATTAGGAGTCGGGGGTAGAGAAGTAGCATTTGCTACAGATTGTCCTCTTGGAGTTGGAGAAGTAATTTAAGAATAGCCTAGGGAATGTCAGAGCTCTGTGATTCCCCAACCACTTTACACCTATCTGTGAATCTTAGGCCCTGGAGGTTCTTTAGCACGCTAGAGATGCTACTGCACGGTCAAAAGAATTAGGGAGGATAAAAATCCTCCTTTTTTCTGATCTTCCTTCACTGACTAGTTTTCAGATTTGCCAGGGTGTCTCGATCTGGCTGGATGGGATAGAGGCAAAGCTAACCCTTCATTCACACAAAATCGGTGCATTTGTTAAGTACTAATGTCATCCTGGTTGAGGGATGATTTGTTAACTCACATGCCTCAAATCAGGTATCTGTGCACTTTGTATTTTAGGGACTGTATATATGTGAAGGAAAATTTGATGTCTTTAATTTATATTTGCCAAACTTACTATACCTCAGAGCTAAATCCAAGTGTTTCAGAACACAGCTCTCTTCCCACCTCTCTTTGCTGCTATGAGATATCAAAACCTAAAAAAACAGAAAATTCTTTTTGCAGCAACTTCAGAGACACTAAATTAGGCCCTAGGTTCACTAGCAGTCCTGCGATAGGAATTATTCAATCACATTATGTTTCTGACTTTCAAAAGTTTTTCTTTTTTTATTCACCGCTAGAAGCAGATGAAAGTTCATTTGGAATCCATACACATCTTGCCATATAATAGAGTACAATGTACTTTAAGAAAATAATAGGAATAAAAAAAAAATCTGGTTTGCCTTAACAGTAGGAAATTTGGGGCTCAGGTGAACTATAATGGGTCCTATTAACATTGCACACCGGAATTCTGAATTGCTTATGCGATGATAATAAATATTTACAAGATTAAAAGGATGGCTTTATTCCCAGTGTTTTATTTCCCCTCCCTGGAAGCTATTACCTGAAGTGCTCTCTACTTTTGGTGATGTTAAACATAATCACCACAATTTTTCATTTGAATGACTAAGTCTCCACTAGAAAATATTTACAATTGGGGTAAGTTTAGAAGAGAACTTGCATCTACCAATGTTTTGTTTGATGCTTTTAAAGGAAGAGTCATGTGACCTTAGAGGAACCACCTGACCTTGGTCAGAGGACAAAATCATCCAGCTCCGTTGAGTGCAAGAACCTTCCACCAAATCTGCTTATCAGCTGAGTTTCTCAGAAGTTCCCTTTTATGCTGGCCTTTCTCATGCTGTCATTTTTTCCCTCTATCTGGTTCTGCTGTCCTCCCTTTTATTTCTTAGCCTGAAGACCAAATGCTCAATAGCCAAAGTGGAGAAAGACCTAAAATGAGAGGTGGAAAAAATAATGTTTGCGCGAAATTTAAAATGCTGGGTCATTCACTGCCTTTGTTAAATGATCTTCTTTCAACTAGTCTCATAATTGTTTTTTTTTTTTTATGGGAAGGATTTTCATCAGTGGAAGTGATAGAAACACAGATGTAGAGTTAGCGCTGGGTCTAACATGACTGCTGTCCTTATACAGCTGCCAAACTTTCACCCTCAGAGGTGATTTTGATGGTATTCTCATTTCAGAAGCTCTAGTCTTGCACAGGACAACATTTAATCTGCCATTGCCTTTCTGAGTGTCCAGCTGTGATGATCTGTGGTGGCTTTCACACATGGGCACAGCAAGGGAAGTGGCAGTTTCTCCCCATTTTGTGTACAGCAGTTTCTAACGCTGTTTTAGAGTCTTGCTACTACATTCATTTAATTTCTCTCGATTGAAGGGGAGTCTGATTGATTCCGTCTGGATATTTTCCATGATCAAAGGTGGGATGAAATGAGAATCTTTCCACCCTTAGAAAATAGCTTCACGTATAAGGTGTGTAGCTGTTTATGTATGCACATGCAGAAGTGTAATTTATCTTCAACATAGGTGGGGAAATTAGGGAGAGCTGATGAATTTTCCTCTACATCTACAGTCTGTTCTGGAAGAGGAACCCGAGAACATAACAAGCTGCATTCACCACTTCGAATTTTTTAAGTTATTCTTCTTGGATCAACTTAGTCGGGTTGTTAAGAAAAATATTCTTATCTCATTTTCCACTTCATCTTTTATTGCTGCAATTCATATCTGTATATTACCTTGTCTCTGTGCCCTGATGTGATATTGTTTCTAATTTGTTCAAATTCAGAACAGTTTCTGTTTGCTCTCACTGTGATCAAGGCGGGCTCATGCAAAACTGTGCTCTTCTAATCAGTTTTATTAGGTAGGATACCTGATTAGGTGTCTTTCTTTATACTTGTCTTCCAGACCAATTTCTAAAATGAATTCTGACAACAGCTGTTTGAAGCTCCTGATTCTAATACAGGTAATATTCAGGTTCATAATAGGAAGTTGGTTGACAAACATATTTCTAGAAAATGAAAATCACAAACGTACCGGAACAATGAATACGCAATGTGTGCTGCTCCCTTTACTCTTTAGTTACGAACAGACAGTACTTTAAAAAACAGACAATTAAACATGATGATGATCGCTTGTTTTATGACACTAGACTAAATCTACTAAGTTCCGTCACTGGAACTACTCCTGATTCACAGTGGGGCAAACAGAAGGAGATGCTGCGTCTATATGGCAGTATAATTCATACCACTGTCGTGGTTTAACCCCGTCTGGCAACGAAGCAGCATGCAGCCGCTTGCTCGCTCCCCCCACCCAGTGGGATGGGGGAGAGAATCGAAAAAAAGTAAAACTCCTGGGTTGAGATAAAGACCGTTTAATAGGACAGAAAGGAAGAAAATAATAATAATGATAATAATAATAATATGACAATAATAAAAGATTAGAATATACAAAACAAATGATGCACAATGCAATTGCTCACCACTCACCAACCGATGCCCCGTCAGTTCCTGAGCAGTGATCTGCCCCTCCTGGCCAACTCCCCCCAGTTTATATACTGGGCATGACGTCATATGGTATGGAATATCCCTTTGGCCAGTTTGGGTCAGCTGTCCTGGCTGTGTCCCCTCCCAGCTTCTTGTGCCCCTCTGGCCTTCTTGCTGGCTGGGCAGGAGAAGCTGAAAAATCCTTGACGTAGTATAAACACTACTTAGCAACAACTAAAACCATCAGTGTGTTATCCACATTGTTCTCATACTAAATCCAAAACATAACGCTATACCAGCTGCTAGGAAGAAAACTGTCCCAGCCGAAACCAGGACAACCACGTAGCTACTTCTTTTACACAATGCTTTTTTTGTTTATCCTCTATTTATTCACTATAGGTGGATCTAATTCAAACACTCAGACTTAGATATTTGCTCTTTTGGGCAGTTTCATGTCCGAGTCCAGCTCCAGATAAAGGGTTGGAAAACACCCTTCCACGTGCATGAGAGCCGGAAACCTCCCAAGTGGACAGCACTGGGAGCAGTTTCATTTCAGTGGATTCCCAATAGGGCAAGGGTTGTCCAAGAGGTTTAAATTGCCGTATTCCTCAAACATGTAAGAAGACAAGACAATAAAAATTTTTAAAACCCTGTTAAGAGCTAATATTAATATCTATGATATGTCCTAATATAAGAACCTTCTTCTGTCACCAAACCCTACATTTTAATTTTCAGTTTGGAACAACAGTTGCTATTTACATTGCAAAAAATGACCGATCGTTGAAGATAATGTAATTTTTACACTTTGTGACCTATTATAATAAGAGGGCAACTGAGAGAAAAAGCTTTTCATTGTTCCTACTAACTGCATTGTGAGTCTGAATTTTTTCCTCAATTTACTGTTCAATTGAGTCTTCTGCCAAGAGATACTATATTAAAATTGTTTTTCTCTTTAGACAGTTAATGAAAGGTTATAATTAAGATAAGTGGGATCAAGCATCCATCAGATCTTGATGTTGTTCGATGGAAGCAGCTGTCTTTTTGCTGCTTTATAAGCTCTGTTGGTGTCAACAACTGGAAACCTGAATATTCTTCAGAATCAATTCGGTTTTTGTGCATTTGCATTCAGCCTCAGAATGAAAATTCTCTGTAATCCTCGTGGCTTGACCCAGTGGTTACATAGACTTCAGAGCTCACATAACTTACAAATTCAGGTCATCTTAGGGAATGGGGGCAACCAAAGATTAATGCAGGCTAATTACTTGGCTTCTTGGTTCATTCTGACAGTTTCTTCCTTTCAAAATTCAGTGTAACTTTACAAGTAATTAAACATAGCTCTGACTGCATAATGCAAAAGTGGTTGTCTTTTAAGAACGGTCAAGCAGCTAAGTGCAGCCCTGCTGATGATACTGGGTGGTTGGATACCCCCTGAAATTCAGTGCATTTTAAAGTTCTCACAGTATTTCTTTCCTTTCCTTCTGCAACACCGTTTCTCTCGTGGCTGAGGAATTAGTACTACTAACACCAATTACATATCTTTGAATTTATTTGTACTTGTCCCTTCTGTGATGTTATTGTACATGATAGAGCAGAAGAGTAATGCTTTCTAGCCTGAATGTTTTAGTTCTTTAATCTTTTCACAGGTTACCACTCCCCCACTCTGAGGGCCATGAACTCTTAAATCAATCCAGAGTTTTTTTAGTATACCCTGTTACATGTCTTCAGTCTCCATCCACCTTATATTCAGCAAATACGATTGTTCACTGATTTTAAGGGATGAGACTGAAGTGCAAAAGGTAATCTGGGCTACAAATCCAAATGCCTAGTTTATGGGTTTATAATCTGGAATTGTACTCTGGTTTGTATTCTTGCTGGAATAGATTTTAGTCAGGCAGTTTGGGTTTGGACTCAAATTTCTCTAATATCAGAAAAGATCTGATGTTAGTCCTCATGCTTAAATCTACCTCTAGAAAGAAATACCGGCACAGAGATAACATTTATAACTGGAAGTGTTTGGAGTAAAACTGTTTTAAGCAACAAACATGTTTAAAATGTCTGATCTATAGAAATAAACAGTTTCAAAAGGGGGCTTGAATTGGGATTTTAGTCTCTGTACAGAGTTTTCTTAAACTTCTCATAAAGCAAAAAAGCACCTTTGGCAGAAAAGAAGCGATTTTGTTGGAGGTTCGGAAGTAGCAGCAGTAGCGGTGCTGTGTTAGTTTAAGTGGCAGGGGTGAATTTATCCGACAGCCCTATGATACATGCAGGGTTACGTCTTGAAACAGAAGCTGCAAGAGAGGTGCTAGTGTCAACCTTTCTGGCACTGATGAAGTACAGTAAAAATGATGATTGCACGCTATGCTTCCCCACTCTAATGAAAACAAGTTTTCTGATTTTCTGTGATTTTCTTCTCACCATAATACCGCAGGCCTCCGACACCTGATATATAACTTTTCCTATATAATTAATCCCACACACCCTTAAATGTCAGTCTGTGACTAAGTTTGTCAGAATTTTTTGTCTGAATACTCTTGTGTTTCTCCGAGATGCATGTGGAGGGGCACAGCAAGATGAAGAGAAGTAGCCAAGTCACGCTGGAGGTGGGCTCCTGCCTAGTTTCTGCAGAAGGAGAACAAGCTATTCAGGGAACCATTTAGCATAAATAATTTCCAGCAACCCATTGGACATCAGGCTTTACTGGGACTATCCTATTCACTTCTAGTCTGTGTCAGCAGCACAGTAAGATCCTTTAGGATATGCCACTATGGGCTGTAATCGTAAGTGGAAAATATTTGGTTTCACAGCATTGAAGTGGAACTGCCTGTGACTGCTGTTTTACATGCAAACCACTTATTTTTAGTCCCCTTTGTTGCATTAGCAGTCATTTGGAGAAAGCCCCTAGAGGTGCCTTTGTTTCTGCGGCAGCAGGCTGTCCAGTTCTCAGTGCTCCCTGCCTCCAGACCGGCTCCTCACGCCTTTCCCTAACTGATGGATACAGCTGGCACTCTTGTGAATTTGGAGGTGACTGTTGCCCCCTCTTTTTCCTGCACGATGTGTGATGGACAGCGGGGGCTGTGTTCCCACCATTGCTATGTGATACCTTATTAAAAGGGCATCAGGGTTTCTTGTAAAACTGGTTTATCTGAGAGCTGCAAGGGTTTTCCAAATGAATGGCCACAAGAGGTGACAAACCTGCTTGGAGGAGACTTGTTTTAGGAGCAGCTCTGCTGGGAAGAGCGGAGTCTGGATGCTGAGTTGTTATTACAAATTATCCCATGGCAATGGATTGTATTCCTGGTCCTGCTGGACTGTTGCTGGTAGGAAGCCTGTTCTAAAGCACCTTCTCCAGTTTTTACTACAAACAGGTTGTAGAGAACGAAGCCTTCTTACAGTATTTTAAAATAATTTGTAATAATTAAAAATTCGTAACAACAGACTAATAGAGGAGCTTCAAAGGCTTCACAGATAAGAACGCCCCAGTCTTTCACAAATGAACTAGCAGAAGAAAACCCATAACTGCCTTTTTTAATACCACCCTAAATATCCAGCTGGGGCAGGATTCAGGTATTCCCACAGCTCCATTTTCATTCTTATCTCTCCTCCATTCGTCTGCCCAGAACGTGGTGTTTCTGTTTCAGTTATAAAGCCCTCCTAGACATTGATTTTGCATTCTCTGTTCCTATAACAAAGTACACACCAGCATTCATGGGAATCAGACAGACACACAGCACTGAGATAACAACAGTTCAGCATACAGAGGGAAATGACAAAGTGCCGAGGGTGGCTGTGTTGTGAAAATAACAGGCTTTAATGATAGCAACTTTGCACTGGAGGCAAATCCGAAGCCCTGGCATGGCAACAGCAGTTCTGCGTTTGCTTTACCACGGCTGGCTGGCTGGTACTGGGGGGCATCAGTGAGAGCAGGTCTGTGATGCCTGCGGTGTGTTTGTGATCCTGGTGGGTAGCAAGAAGGGGAACAGGGAAAATGTTTCTAGTTCAGGTGCCTGGAGATAAAAACAAGGAGGAGGCTTTGTTCAGGCCTGGCACCAGTCGAAATCGTCAAATCCAAATCTACTTTATTATTCCCTTGATCGGGAAGATACGTACCGCTCATCATGCTTAATGGGCAGTTAACATCACTTGTTTTTATTGTGTAGTCTGAGGCTGCTGATTGTTATCTGCATTTACACTGCCATCAGGGCTGGTACAGAAGTGCTGGTGATGCTTTGTGACATTAGACAGCTACCGTGGGTGTGAGCTCAACATGCCAGGTTCCAGAAGGAGCCACATCCAAGCTTGGGCTTTAGTGAAATTGGTGAAGACTTTCCATAGACGTTTGTGGGCTGTTGGATCAGGCTGTTTACAAGGAAGGTGTCTGCAGATCAGCTGATTGCATTTCCAGCCGGAGGGCATTAGGTATTTTTGCCTATCTTTCTGTAAGCAGGCACAGAATGATCCCTGCTAAGCCATCAACCAGAGACACCACAAATAACAGGGGGCATTACTTGTTAAGTGGCAAAGCAAAAGGAGAGGGGGAATTTGAGCCTTAGAGCCTCCCACCTGAGCAAAAAGGATGGACCTCTCCTTAAGTACACAGCTCCCTTGAGGCCAGACAGTTTGAAAATGAAGTGAAGGCTCCCTGTTACCTGGCAGGTACTTCACTGAGCAGGCCAGGAGCCTGCAGACAGAAAGCATTAGATGCGAAAACTTTCTATTTTTCAAAGGAAAATCAAAGCCTGTAGACATGGCAGTAGCCTCCATTGTATCTTCTGGGGTTGTACTTAATCATTTATCCTTCAAGTCTGGATGTTTTTCAAAGCAACTGTTTATTAGGGTATTAGAGGCACAGATGTGTAATTTTTTGGGTAGTAAAACTCAGCAAGAACTTTATTCTCAAAAGAAAAAATCCAAGCAAAAATTGCCAGTCACTGTTCCTGTTCTTCTTCTATAGTGAGTCTAATCTTATGTTTCATTACATATTCACATGGGTCCTCGAATCATTGTATAGAGTACCTGAGTAAGAATTTAATCACACTGCCAATTAATTTGCAGAGAAACTTATTGAAAAATGCCGCTAAGTGCAAGAAGTTTTGGAAATGTAATACAGAAGCTCACCAAGTGTCCATTTTTTAAATCTGAAGGACTCTAATGTAATCTGATAAATTGATTCTCTAATGAAATTGTCGTGCTGAATTTCAAGGCCTTCGGCAATGAAGAAAGCTGTAATCTTTTGTTTCATTAGACCACTGAGGTAGGATATATTTGCAAAACTGAATTAAACAGACTAAAAAGCTCTAGTGAAATGCTCTGGCAGGAACTAGAAAATTGGGTGTATATATATATCTCTCTCTCTCTAGCTCTGCTTCCCCAACAGCGGTATGGTGACTCACCACCTCTGCCTGTGACACACAGGAGACAGGGCTTCTTGAGTGGATTTAACACTGTCTCTGTCAGCTCTTCTAAAGCTTTCCTTACTGCTATTTGTCCTGGGGCCTTCTAACTGTGCTCACAAGCTGTGGTTCTGGGATTCTGCTGTGGATTACCAGCACCTTTTTCCCACCTGTGTATCATAACCCTGGAAATATCCTTGTTCTCTCTGCTAGTGATGAGATTTATCCTGCCCTGAGTCCCAGCAAATACAATCCGTGTTAGGAAACAACATTTCTATTCAATAAATCCCTTTTAGCCAAGCAATATTAAATGAAGAAGAAATAGTAACATCTAAAATAAAAAATAAAACCTCCCTCAAAGCTAAGGTTTTACCCCAATGTGCAAGAAATACAAAGAATTAACCAAATTTTTTATTCACTCTAAGTTTTTATGTGGGAAGTGTTCAGATACTGTGCTGATAAGGGTGATATAAAATGGTTGCATAATACCAGAGGGTTTAAAAAGAAGGGTGTACAAAACCAGTACAAAGATGCATGACTTCTGAGGAAACTTAGAGTTATAACTTATTTAGATACTGCTGCAGAAGGATCTTGTATAAAGTCCAGTCACCAGGAACTGAGACTCTCAGCAAAACTTTTCTTTCTCTTCAGAAAACACCTTTGAGCAGACCATGATCTTAAATACTGTGAGCATCCACACAGTTAATTTTTGCAAGGATGATCACTTAGGAGGAAGAGAATTAGAAAAATGCTTTAATTTCATTTGCTATTCAGCTGCAGTAGTTTATCAGGATAGACAGATGAAAATTTCTGTGTTTCTGGGCAGGCAATAAGCCTTTGCCTTTGTCTTTTCTGTTGCTGAGATAGCTGCTAAATGTATTTTTAAGTAGGAAGTTGTGTGAGACAAGAACTGAGATGTATCTGAGTGAGGAGAAGCTGATGCAACAGATCGGAAGCTGCCATTCAATGGAAAACTCAGGCACCCTATTTTTTTGCTAAAGGAGTGAAATAACACAAAAGCTGTCTCACAGTCATGCAAAACACAAACAGTTATATTAGACAGGGCAGAAAACCAGCTGGAAGGATAGGAAAATGCAAATAATAAGGCAGACGAGGGCCTTGCCCCGGCCTCCCAGATCTGAGGGCATTGCCCAGCTTGCAGTGCTCAAGGGATTTTTTTTCACTTTCTTCCAAAGCATCTGGCGCTGCCACTGCCAGAGAAGGCGAGTGGAGCAACTGGACCTTGGGAGTGATCCAGCCTGGCAACTTCCACCTTTCTGAGAGACACAATTACAAAGCCAGTGCTCAGGTGTCAGGGAAAGGGCTGTGTTGCTGTATCTATGGCTTTAAAACGTACACACACTTGGCAGGGTTTCCTGCATCCAGAAGGCCGGACTGGGGTGGGTACCACACATGACCAACAAAACCGCAGATGATGGGTGGTGTGAACTCCATGGAAACCCGTCATCCTTGGAAAAAGCGTACAGCTGCATCTTCTATATCACTGTCATCTCCAGCTTTTGAGGCTTTAGACTATGTGCCTCTACTTCCCCCTCCTCTGCAGGAGACAGAAAAGATGCTTCTTCTGCATTTATTGCTCACTGTGCCAAGATCCTAAAGTGTCTGGTGTGCTAAAAACACTTAATAGCACAGAGCGGAGCTGGCTGCTCTCCATTCTTTCAATGTGCTGACAGCTCACTTCTGAAAGTTTTAACTGTAGAGAGGAAGCAATTTGTCTGCAATTTCTGATTATTATTTTTATTATTCAGCCTTAACGGGGGATTCACAGTAAAAAGTGGTTTAAATTTAGCAGCTCAGGAGGAAACAGGTATTTTCTGTGAACTTACAAAAGCATATCTGTCTTTTGTTGAGTTGATATCATTGCTCAGCTGACCCCGCTTGGATGGCTGGTCCCAGGGGACAGGGTGGCAGTACAATAGCAATCTGCTGGCGCTCCTTGCCAGAGGGTCAGCAAGGAATTCACAGTTAGCAGAGATAACACTGCGCAAATTGCAAACAGCATGTGCCAGGGCAGAGAGAAATTGCAGGCAGAGGCACCCAGGTCCCCTCCGCTGAATCTTGAGACACCCAAGATGCTGCTTGGCAGCTGGTTGGCAGCATCCTCTCTTTCTGCATCTCCCTGTTTTTACCTGAGATTCCAGCAACACATTTAAATTTGAATTCGTAAAAAAGAACACGCTGGTGGATATACTGCCCTTGAAAGTGGCCAGTATGCATGGTGCTGCCTGCATGGGGGAATGCACTTGGCAGTGGCCAGTCAGCGTGAAACAAGTATGAGTTTGAATCTGAGGATTTTTTTTCAGATTGGTAGCTGCCCATTTTGCTATGGTGATGTGGGTTGAAAGACCTGCCACCCCTCCGTCCTAGAGTCCCTCCTGTAGAACTACAAAGACACATTATTTTACAATTCACTAGGAAAGATTCGGAGATCAGTGTGGAAAGCTTAGGCATAGGGTGCATGGGTCTAGGGAGGATGGGGTAATCTGGGTATGGTCTTCAGTGAAGTGTCTTTTCCTCCCCAGTCTGGGGTGAACAGTGGCCTGGGCAGAGATGACCACGTAGATAAACTCTTTGTTGCCTTGTTATTCAGACCTGGAGCTCCTGTTGATTGCAGAACATTTGAAGATCAGGTCTCCAAGAGCAGATGGGTTGGTGCTGTAGCATCATTTGGGATGCGCAGAGGGAGGTTGCTATTCCAGAGCACTTCCCACAGCAGCTGCTGCAGGCTGGAGTACAAAAAGATGGATTTTTTGGAGTGCTTTGAGCCACCTTCCCCTCCTGCTCCCACCCACCTTCCCACACAGTTGTCAAGTGGTTAGTTTGTACAGAGAGAAGTTTTTGTTCCTGCAGTTCAATTTGCCACAACAGTCATGTCAGGAGGAGATTGTTTGCTTTTTTGTTTTGTTTTTTTTTAGCCAGGCACATTTCAAGTGTAACTTTCAGGGAGTCAGCCCACGGAATGGCATCTGCAAAATGAATGGAGCGTGTTCAGATGACTGGGAGCCCTTCTGAGGGGGTGGTAGCCTCTTTGAGTAAGTGTTTTGCTCCTAATCAGAGTCTATGAGCCATCTGGCTACTGGGTACAAATTTGAGGGCTACAAAGTTTGTTTGTGAACTGGCTCATGCCCCTGTCTGTCTGTAAAAGGACCCATCTTTGGCTTTTATTTTGTTATTTAATGTGATTTGCAGCCTAGCGATAATCTGCCCCTCTCTTTGCTGTGTATCCTAGCAAAACCAAGGGGCAGTCCACATGCAGCAGTAACTCAGAGTAACGCGGAGCTGCGTGGCTGACGCTCGCCCGGCTGGAGTGGCAGTCGCGAGGGGATGGAAGTACTTGGGAGGGCAGGTATGGTTGCTGCCCCTTCCCTTGAGAGCTCAGGTTGAGATAAAATACCCTGGCACACCTCTACAGGATACAGTAGAGGCTGAACAGCCCTGTATGGGGGCTGACCCCTGGCAACAACGCTTTCTCATAGTAAGAGCCTGTAAAATGACAGGATTAGCAAAACCCATGGCTAGACCCATGACTTTGAACTCAAATCATGGATTTGTGCACGGGGCTGGGAACTGTGCTAGTGGCTGGAGTTGAATCACGACTTGAGCTAAGCTGTCAGTGCAGTCCTGGTTTCCCAGCTCCTTTCTCAGGGTCTGGACTCTCTTTTCTGTGTTTCAAACTACTATAAACTACGGATTTTGTGGTTTTCTTTTCCTGGGGAGGCAAAAGATTCTCCTTTAGCTCAGTGTCTGATCCCTGGGCTTGTGAGAGACCTTTTACATTGTGTGACAAATTTGATCAATATGATGTTCTTTCCACCTACTGCATTTGTTTCCCCTGCCTCTGCTCTAGTGCCATTAATATTTGGGGCAGATTTTGCAGAGAGCTGAAAATACGCTCTTCCCCATATATTTTTCATCCTTCTGCTTTCACCAATCCCACAAAATACTCTGCTGATGTTTCTGCCTTCTCTTTTGCCATTAACAACTATGTTTTGTGACAAGAGCTATAGTTGCAGTCAGCATGCAAAATTTGCTGTTATTTTAAATAACCATCTGCTCTCCCCACAGTCTGCTACCTCATCCTTAATTTCTTTATTTTTTGGATGTTTATTTTGATTAGCCTTGTCACATGGTGCTATAAGGAAATCTTGCTTCACTTCACACGCTACTGCCATGTTGATACAGAAAACTGGCTTACAACCAAAAAGATGTTATTTTTTTCCATCTCTCCCCCCCCTTTTTTTTCCAGAAAAAGTTTTATGTAACAAAGTGTTGTGTAAGGAGGAGAACAGCAGGGAGTGCATCAGGACTCATGGATTTTCTTTTCATCTCTGTCACAAATCCACTATGACACATTGGGCAAGTCGGTACAGTCCAAATCTTTTTATTGGGATCAGCACGATAGCTGCTGAAGTCGCGTAAGTAGATCCGTAGTCACGGATCCACACCTGTGTAATGAAGATTAAACTCTATCCTAGAGCAACAAGAAAATCTTGGAAGAACCATCTATATCAGGGAAGAGCTGATGCGCTGAAATAGGTCACTTTTGTTTATTTACATTAAAATTACTGGTACACAGATCCTGAATTTCAGACTAACATTCATATTTGCATGCCAGGTTTGCACATTTAATATTTATAATATATATACTGTTTCTCCATTAGATGAGTAACTGGCCTGTGTGCACCAGGTTGTGGTAACTAAATGGCTGCAGTTCTGGGTGGGGATTTTGTGCATGTGATGGAAATGTGACATATGATAAGAAATCTCTCTTTGAGGAGCAAAAAATCACGAAGAAATTGGTACTCATTTTGCAAATGCAAATTTAACTGGTCTGGGTGGAATAAAGGAGTATTATTTGGCTTCCTGTGAGAAACATTTTTGGAGGAGATACGGTCCCACTGAGTGCTTTGCATACATTACGATTCTTGCATATCCCTGGGGAACAAACTGAAGTGTGGTAGTATTAAAACTACTGCTGTGCTGCATTTCAGTTATACTGTCCTTTTCCTTAGGACTTATCTTAAGGACCTATCTTAAGGCTTTGGGTGTATAAAACGAACTCTGCTGACCCTGGCTATGCTGGTGTAGAGACAGGGAGGGGAGACTGGAATCAGGCCCCTGTGAACAAGCCACAATTAGCTTAATGAGTCTTTGGAGAGTGTTAGTGCACAACCTGGATTTATTTATTCTCATCTCTTTTATCAGTATAAACTGTGAGTAGTTCTACCAGTAAAAATGAAAGGAGAATAAGGTCTTTTGGTTCTGTCAGGGATTTCAGAAGTTCACTTAAGGTGTAATTTTTATGTTACAAAACACAAGGGATTCCTCCAGAAGCTTTAAAAAGATATCTTCGACTGTTTTAACACCACACGCAGCTTTCAGTGGTGTGTGACAAGAGCAACTCTTCTGAAATCAAAACAGTTCTTAAGTTTCTTCCTGAATTAATGATATACTGATCTCATTATGTAATAGTTTTTAGATAAATTTGAATACATTTATCTTGCCTTTTCTGGGGCTAGGCTAACTCATTATACAATTTCTGCAAACTGAATACCAGCATGGGTAGTTAGCAAGCCTATTCCGTGTGTGTCTGAGCCCAAAATTGTTATGTTGCCAATGAAAACGGGAGCGGGAATGTACTCAGGATGGATTTTCCTTTATCCTTCCCTTTACTTGTCCTCAACTCCATTCTGTATTGGCTTCTGCCAGTATTTATGCTACCTGCCCACTCTGTTAGGTTTCTCTGGGAAAAAACCCCAAACCAACAAAAAAACCCAACCAACAACAAACCTCCAAAAAACCCCAAACCAGAAAAAAACCCCAAACCGGAGTTGCTGCGGTGATGTGCTAACACTTACTGATATTGGCCTGCAGAAAAGAAAATCTTCATGACTGTTGACAGCTAAATAAGCAATACTTATGTTATCTACACAGTGCAGCCATGGATTCAACACAAGAAATGTCCTTTTCCATACCGTAGCCCTTCCTCTAGGCTGCTGTTGACTACCCTTGAGTCTCTATGGGAATTCATTGAGTTTATCTGGTGCATTAACACCATGAAGGACTAGAAAGTACATTATTTCTTACAGCACAAGGATACACACTGCTGCTGCTCACGTTACTCAGGGGAAAGCAGTGATGGGTGATCAGAGGAGGTTCCCCTGTCCAAGACAAGTGGAAGCCACATAAATCTTGTTAATGCAGAGCCACAGACAGGGAAGCTGAAAACGCTGGTCCGCAGAGGATGGATTGAGAGACTTCCTGGGGAAAGTTTCCTGAGCTCATTTGCAGAACGCTCTATTCTGATTATTGTTAACCTGAGGCAATACCAGGCAATTCTCAAACAACCAGAAAAAGAGAAACTTTCCAAAATCTTTAAGTGATTTTTTTTGGGGGGGGGGGGGAAAGTAGCACACAGTGTTTATTAATTTAAAAAATAAAAAGGTCATAAGTGCTAATTCTGTTTTGCCCCAGCTACACTCAAAATGATCTTTTGCTTTATCCTGTGACTGAAAAGACATGGATTTTTGTTCAATGTCCAGGTGTTTTTCTTCTTCATATGACTGTGATACTAGCCAGAAAATCCAGTAAGAATCCCTTTGCATCAGGCATTTGTAGATGTGTCTTACAAAAACAGACTCTGTCCCAAGTGCTTATAGTCTATAACTACTGAAAGAAAAAGGGTGGATAAAGCCAGGTATTACAGCAAGCCACAGCGGCACTACTAGACTTGAAATCCTTAGGTGCCCTGAAAAGTAAGAAAGAAAGGCTGACTTTCAGTGGATCAGAGATGTGTCGCATCTTTCAGCTTTTAACTAATTTTCTGTAGGAATTCTTGTGTAAACAAACTCTGAGTTTGTGTCCCAAATGGTCAGTCTTGTTTTTGTTTGATTTCATATGATAGGAAGAGTTCCTGAAGAAATTAACATCTGACAACCCTCTTAGCAGAAGGTAGCCTGGCAAGGGGGATCGACTTTGTTAGTGTTCTTATTGGGGAATGGTTGCAGTATGAGCACGGCCCTAAGTAGACATCAGAGAAGACACACAAGAAGGAGTCGTTATGAATATTGCAATCTTTGGGGAAGACTTCAGACAAAAAAAATACACCTTAATAAATACTAGAGAATCCAGCCATGAAACACCAGTTTGTAGGCTACCAGGCTTCATTGCTCACAGAACAAGGTGCTTATGAATACCCTGGAAGCATCCAGTTTTCTTCTCCCCAGCTGTTATCCCATGCCTTATCCCGTAAGTGCTTGATTTTGCAAGTGAGCTCCTCAGGGCAGAGACATTAGATGGTGGAAGCAGAAAGCAGGCACAGTTAGACAAGTTATCTAAGTACAGGCTTCCCAGCTGACCTTGGAAGGCAAACAACGCCCTTCTGCTTCTTTATAGACTGCTATAAAATCCACTGTGCAATATTTCTTGCTGTGAAAGTCTTTAATTATGAAGCAGGTATCTCACTGAACATGGGAACACAGCACATCTTTGTCATCTGCATCTTGCTGGCTGTGATTATTCTGCCTGATGAACAGCAACAGTAACTCTCCTTTTCTCCCTGCTCCTCCAGGATCTGCTGCAGGGCTCTCTAACCCGGGAACATCCCCCTCAGCTGTAATCCATGGCCCTGGTTTCAAACCTTTTCCCAGAACTGGCATCTTTCAGGCTTGGACAGAGCCATGTTACGAACCTCTCGGCATCACTCCTGAGTCAGCCAAGGGGAAGGCTGTAAGATGATGTGAATTAACCCCTTTAGCCCCTTTGGTTAGCGCTGGGCACGTGTCCCTGAATCTCCTGCCCCAGAGAGCAGAGCACAAGAACCATCAATCAAGGCAAAGCCGCTCGCAGAGCAGTGCTGGCAACTCTCCAAAGACAGCGCACGGCAATTACAAGAAGGCTACAGCAAATTGCAAAGGTTGGGGCAATGCTATTTAGTTCATCTCCTTTTCTATCCTGAGCCCTCACCTACCGACCAGGATCTGTCTCCAGAACAGGAACCTACTAAGGACAGCCTCCAGAACCCGTGAATTTAGTTAGCTGCAGTAGAACTGGCAAGACCTGAAAGGTAAACACTGGATGAACTGGAGTATGAAATTTCAGCACACTGCAGAGGTGAATGCATAACAGAGAGCAAACAGCAAGTGTGAAGGCAAGATTAAAGAACTGACTGACATGAACTGCCCTCTTCTTATACAGAATGGGTTTAACTGATATCTGTGTTTAAATCATACCTACCAGCTGGCATCTTTTCCTAATTATGCCTAATGATATTTAGACTATGAAAATTGTCAGGTCACACAGTTCTACCCAGATTACTTTTTAACTAGCTAAATCAGGAGTAATTGGAATTGCCCCAATATGTAATTTCCTTGACAGCTGCAATGCGTGCTTAATTTCCGCAGGGGGTTTCCCAGCCCCCATTGAGTTCTGTAGTGCTCATGGTACTTGAGTGGTTTAAAGCCAGCTCAAGCCTATTGACAGCCACAGTCACAAATGGGACCTACTCTCAGTGGTAAGCGCAACAGCTCAGCTCCATCCATCCATCCATCCATCCATCCATCCATCTGCAGAGTGATCTGCCTCTTCTCTGTCTCCTGTGTTTGAAGACTATCAGTCAGAGTATTGCTTGGGGAACAAGGAATTCTGATTCTGATTGAGAAATTCTGTAATTCTGATTGATTAGAATACCTGCAGGTGACTGAGTGCTACTTGGGGCTACAGCTGCAGGGAGATTTTTGGTGGTAGCGCTCAGCACTTCCATTTACAGTTCAATCAAACTCCTACCAAGCTTACAACATTCCAGCGCTTTCAGAAAGTTGGTGGCACCAGTTTTTGCCAGAACAATAGCATGAAATTCTTATTAGTGTCTCACCAGTGATCATATTTACTTATTCATGAGATGGCAATGTAGGCACCTGTGATACAAGAGAATTTGAGAAATCTTTTTAGAGGCAAAAAAGGCAGCTCTCTTCGTTGGAAATCCCTCACCCACTGAGATACTAGTAAAGGGTGGCCAAGCCTTCTGCTCTAGTGGTTGCACAGCAAGAGGTGCAAGGGGCTGAGAGTCATAGGACCGATGTGACATGGTTCCGAGAACTGAGATCACCCGTCCTGGTTTGCAGTCACAGAGTGAGAACAGCTCTGAAGGGCCCCCAGTCCCTTAAGTGACAAGGTTGGTTGTGTTGACTGTGTTGCTGATGGACATCCTCCTACAGCCTGCAGATTTGGGTTGCCTGGCAGTCCCCATTGCACAGCCCAAGCCTGGGACTGTATGTCACCCAGCATGACCTATTAGTAGGTTACTCATGGTCAGAAAGATGGTGAGGTGAGAGAGTTTCTAGCTAGAATTGCAATCCATATGGGCAATAAAATATGATAAAAACTCTTTGGGAGATCTGCCAGTCTGGCTGAGCTACCGTCAGCACAGGATCCAGGGCTGGAGAAGGGTAGGCAGCCTTAATGCTACTAGAATATGTTTCCAGAGGTTGCTTTGCCCATGCCCTTACAGATGTTCTGGCACTGGATGTCGCTGGGTGTCACTGAGCCTGCCCTGGCTCTGGGTGAATTTTCTCACACACAGAAGATGAGTTACATTTGCTGGTATTTTACTCTGTGCAGAGCAGCAGTTTGCTAAGCCATACTGGAGGATTCAGCCTATTATTTTTTATTAGCAGCTTCAATTTTTGGTTGTTGCTCTCCTCTCCCATTCAGAGATCCTTTAGTTCTCTTTGGAGAATATTTAAAATAAAGGCACATCTGATTTAGCTGGAACAGCCCTCTTTCCCTAACAACTTGATAAATTATCTGCTGCTGTCACTTCTGATTACATAATTTTAGCATTTCATAACCTTAATCCTAAACTGGGGCTGGACTTGATCACAACATAAGAAGTTTATATGCACTCTGATTTGAGGTCTGCCTCAAATCTGCACTGGTTTCCAGCCACGTGCTTCTCTGGGGTAACAGAAATTTTCACTCAGCACAGAATTTGTTCCCAGGTTTAGAAGACTTGATTTCTGCTGAAACAGATCCCAGTACTGATTTTTTGTACAAGTAAAGAATGAGGCTGTAAGCTCCAACAGAATAAAAATATTTCCAAATCCAGCTCTTTTTTTTTTTTTTAATGTGTTTACATGGCTCGGTAGATAAATGGATATGATGACTTCAATAGTTGTAATTTTCTTCCACTTCCATTATATAGCAAATACTCAGGAAAGACTGTAGGAAAATATAAGATAACCTATGGTCAGATATTTAAATCTGGCCATTTCCTTAAACACTGTATGAGAGATTTCGGCAGGTCCTGCCGAACTCAGTTATCCACCTTACTTATATAGTATTTAATCTGTATGTGGCCTGCACTTCTCACTCTGTGTGAAAATACTGTTTTCCACTTATTTATTTAGTTTTGGTGAAGGTATAGCAAAGCAGCTATGAAATATTTCAACCTTTTCCCATTTCATCTATAATTTGCTCTTTTTTGCAGTAACTAACAGATCTACGCTTCTCTGTGCTTGGTTATCCCATATGGCTAGTGTTCTTCGTGATAAAGAATGGAATAATATTTCAAATATTTCAAATAACTAAATGCAAGAGTGAAAATGTATAACCAAAGTCTGTGGGAACAAACACCCGATGCTTCTGAAAATTCTTCCTAATACTTTATCCTTATATATATATGAAGTATAAAGTGTGTGTATATATATGTATAAAGTATACTTTAATATTTCTTCAAATAATAATTTCTCAGTAACGTTCGGGAAAACAGCAGCACATTAATAATTTAATAAGGCGGTGCCTCTCTGATGGCAACATTATGTCTCTTCATCTGCATGTGAGTCCCTGATGCTGCCGAAGGAGATCAGAAACCGTGGCGACGTGGCCTGAGCACAGCATGGGCAGGATGACAGTGCTGTGCCTTTTACAGGCTGTGGAGACTTGGGGATACATTCACGTCAGGCATCTGCAAACAGCTCTTCAGTTAGAAGGCTCAACGTAAGTCCCCATATACTCAGCTGAGAGAAACGGAGAGGTTTTTCCGTAGGGTAACTTGGGTAGACTTCTTCTCTGACTTGTCCTCTGCAGAGGCTTAGCTCTTCCCTTGTAGGCAGTCAGCCCTACCCCATCTACCTATCTTCTGGGTGGGTAGTACGCTGCAGTGATGAAGTCTCTACAGAGTTGTTACAGTATATTGCACTCAAGGAACATAAATTACAGTGCTTCAGGGGATATTGTTGAGAGTGAAATTTTGAGCTCATTTTCCTGATGGTCTTTAATGACCTATTTTAAAAAATGCAACCCGAAACAGGCTTCTCACAGTAGGAATTGGAAGGTGCATGGCAAAATTAAAGAAGATTCAGAGCTCTTGCCCTGCGTTACCTACCGGTGAACTATTTTGTTGTTACGTCATTTGTTTTGTGCTGTTTAGTGGGATGCTGACCAAGCTGCACAGGGAAACTGTCATTAATTATTAAGAAATTGTCTAATCCATCAGGACATCAGTACTGCTATAATGTTTCCCCTGAGGAGACAAAAAGAGCCTTGAGTAAGGAGTTGGAGGTGTTCCAGTGAGAACATGCAGCCCCAAAAACCAGTCTTACTTCTTAACTTTGTTAAATGAAATTTCCAGATGTTTCCTTCCTTCTCAGCATTGCACACCAAAAAGGTACAGCGGTTAGTTTTTAGAAAATGAAATTTGTTTTCCAGAGAAGAAATATTGCTAAAGGGACTAAGAGACAGAATCCTGAGGGACTGAAGTCCTCTGTCAAGACAAATTCCTCATGTCCTTTGGGCACCACCGTGGTATTACATGAAATAATATAAAAGCTCTGACCAAGGACTACTTTATAGTCATAGTACTGCAGTACAACCCTATTGAGCTTAAAGCCAGAAGGGACATCAAATCCCATAGTTTTACTTCAGATATGTCACAGCCATGAGATTTCACCCATTTGCCTTGCATTTGACCTACTTATGTTTGACTGATACATGGCTAGGAAGACACCCAGTATTGATCTGAAGATAACAAGATCTTATTTACTCTATTGCAGTGCCTGGCTTCAACTTTTAGGTGCTGGGTCTTGTGCCTCTGGGACGGCAACCCAGAACCAAGTATGCACCGGGTATCAGAGGCGGCAGAGATGGCCCACCATGGTCCCCCTCAAAGAGGCTTTTGGGCAATTCCACTCTTCCTCTGCCAGTAATTCCCTATTGTGTGGCACAGAAAAAAAGTGCAGCACAGGAGGTTCTGTAGCCGGGTATGAACAAATACTACATCTGTGTCTCCCAATTCTCAGTCCTTACACTCTGGGAGAAAGCATCCATCCTCTGTCTGATGGCATTTTACTTGACAGGTAGAAGCAGAAAAAACCTCAATAAATTGTTATCTATTAATCACTTGAATTTAAGAAGGGATTTTCATTTTATCTCCCATTTCCAACCCTTCTTCTCCCCTCTTCTATTAAAGTCCTGAATTAGGAGCGACAGGCTCATGGGGTTCTGTCTGGAGTAATAAACCCGTCTTCTGGCAGCTGATAAAAAGGCTTCTTTTCTAACCACGAGAGCAAGGATGCAAGCCTGCGGCAGGGCTCCTCATGCTTAAATCTGGTAGTTTCACTCTCCCTTTTTGCCAGTTGCAGGGGGCCAAGATTCATCTGTAAACTCTCGAATAGCCGGGGCATTTCAAGGTGCTCTGCATCTGGCTGACAGATACAGCTGCAGATGTTTTTTTCTTTTGTGGCTGATACTGTGCATCCCCTCCCTTCTTTAAATATGTTTGGGACGTGATTGTGAGCAGGAGCTGATCAGAAACATTTTTGGTGGAAAAAGCAGGTTCTTTGGAAAGTAATCCTTCACAGGAGTGGAAAAAAACAGTTTGTATTAATATTTTGTCAGAGATTGGTTCTAGTGTTCTGAAAAATTAAATTTCTGGTTGAAATGAAAGAGCATCTAAGTAAGCCTCACTGTCCCTTCATGATCTTCAGAACAGCCTGGGATGATATTAGTCTCCCTCAGGGTTTAATTTATATCCCAGACTTTCAGGAAAATACTGCTTGTATTCATCATGGCATCAGCATTTGTTGAATAAGTTTGCAAATAATACAGTAATCCTTGTCTACATTAAAGACTCTACTAATCCAGGGTGAGAAGTTTGAACATGGCAAATATTTTCCTGACACGAGAAAACAGCTTTCCAAGGAAAAATGATTTCTGAGGGGTTTTGACTGCTCTGTGCTTCAGTATCTGGTAAGTTTACCAATAATTAAATACACTGCAATTTTACTAATTGTTTGATTAGGGGCAATTCTCTAGACATTATAATGTGTCAGTTTTTCAATGACAGGGCTGACAGATTAGTCTCTCATTTTTCTTTTGCTATAAATCACAAGAGTATGACTTGCTAGCAAACCCGAAGTATGGAAATGAGATACAGTGAAATGCACAACCACGCAGGGACTGTGGTGTTTACATTTTATTCTAAGCAATAAAGTAAAGGAAAATAGCTAAGGCATAGAGAGTCTTTGTATGCAAATGGATCCCTTACAAGCAAAATCAAGCCTTGCACAATTATGCTGAGGCACAATTATGTGGAATAAACATAGAAATTTACATTTTTGTATGTGTTCAGTCAAAACACAGTTTACTTCATCAAGAGTTCATAATAAGGAAGCGATAACAAAAGGAGTGAAGGTAGAAGAGGTTATATATGAGGGTGAAGGAAATGGATGTGAACAGAACAGCTATAACATACCAGAGGGAACGGGCCTGAATTTCACGTATTTCTAGCATGAGAATGTTCTCAAGGATCTCTCATGCAGGAAAGAGGTTCATACAAACAGAAATGCCTACTACTATTTTATGAAATCATTTATTATCAAGCCATAAACCATGTCAGTGGAAGCTGATGATCATTGTGTTATTTGGTAAGGTACCATCCAACTTTTCATGAGTCTGAGACACAGCCTGGGAATTGTTTGGGTTTTTTTTTAAATATAAAAAAATGTTTTCAAAAATTTTAATCTGAACTTTTCCATCAGGGCGATCAATAGCCAATGGAGACGACCCCACCCTGCCTCTGTGAGATCCTCAGAGAGGGAGCACAGGGAATGGATGATTTCTTGGCAGAGTTGTAAGCAAATCCTTCCATGCCACATGCATGGGCTGAAGCACAGCCCTTCTGCCAGATCTCAGCAGAGCCCTGCGATCTGATTAATGCCTCCCTGATGCACGAAGCTGGGCTTATTTAACTAACCGTGTGATTTAAACATGGCTCAGTGAAAGCGGGGCATGCATGGACATCCATACAAACCTTTCTGTGGGTGTAGTTTGTGCCTCTAATTTTCTGGGGAGAGCAAAAACCCACTACAAACTAGATTAAAGACAGTATATGGGCATCTGCATTCTGAACTCTTGTAGTGAAACTGTTTTTGAAAGTGACTGAGATCAGTCCAGCTCTACTTCTGTGCATGGATGGGCCCCCATCGCACATATCGTCCCCATACTCCAGGCCACGCCATCCCAGCCTGTATTCAGATTTCTCTCTTGGCTTCCACCCTCAAATGTTGGCTGCGGAGCATGGATGGCTCTGTGGTAAAGAAAACAGCGCTTGCTCAGTGCTCCTTGCTCCCTCCTCAGCAAACCCTAAAGCAACACAGAGCCTTCAGCAAGGGGCAGGAGAAGGATGGTGGGGGGAAATTCACTGCTCACCCATGTCAGGGTAAGGGTGATCTCTCCCTCACCTGTGGCTATAAAGGAGGTAATGGGGTTCCCTATTAGGAGACAGGAAAGAAGAGGTCCTTTGTCAGGAGATTGCTCCGTGGTAAGATTTTGGGTCTCCTGTTTCAGGTAGATCACTGCTTTTGTGAGCACTGCTACATAATCTGGCTTAAAAAAATGCAAAGGTCGTTGCTAGTAAAAAAACCTCTTTCGAGAACTGTTCCCATTTTCTACAGGAAACCTGATGCTGTCTTTGTCTAAGACCCTGGCCTTTTTTGTGTTTCCATCAATCAACCCCATTTCTCCATGAAAGCCTGCTCTGTAGCTCCAGATCCATTTCTTTTCATGTACGTCAACGTATTTGCCAGTGCCTTGATGGCTTTCAGTTCTTGGAATTTCACTGTTTCCTTTGTCCTTGCATCTGAAGCAGTTTAGATGCAGATCTGCTCTTTAAAGAGAACTGGAGCATCAGTCAAGTGGATTACAGCGAAGCTGGCAGGTGCCAAAAGTTGTATGAAAAATACACTCCTTTTTGGCAGGCAAATTGTCCCTTGAAAAGGGAGTTCCATCAAAGGCAAACTTGTCTGGATCTGAGAGTTTCAGATCATTTGTGGAAAACATACATGCTTCATATTGCCCACAACATGGATACCTCTGACGAAAAGAAATTATTTCTCTTCACCGTTCTTTTAACATTCCATAAATTAGGAAAGAGCACCAAATAAAATAAGAGTCCATTATCACTTATTATTCCATAACCTTTCCATTCAGACACAGTCTTTGAAAAACTAATTAAGGAACTAGCAGTGGCTAATGCATGCACTCAAAATAATGCACATTCATACTCTATTTTCAGCAAGAGCAGCCGAGGTTCATTAACATTATACACTAGCAAATGAATTCAGTTTGGGATAATGCCATCCGATTAAACTTTCCACAGCCCACTTAACTGGAGCTTTGGTGTGTGTTTGACAGACACTTTAAACTCCCTAGAGATCCTCTGCTTTCCCATTTTCATTCCATCCCCTTCTAAAGGCCAGATTCTGTCTGCTCTCAAGTTGATCAGTGACTTGCTCTTTCCATAGAGTTCCTGGGTTTTAAGTAAGATGAATTGCAGAGCTAAATGTTGTCCCATGTGGGGAAAGGTAACAGAATGGGATCCAAAATGATGAAGTTAACAAAAGGGTAGTTTTTCAGTTATCCCTTCACAACCACAGCCTAGAAAATGGGTTTCAGGTAAGACCCTGGGCTAGGATTCAAGAAATGGGTTAGCGTTAAGCTTAATTCTTAAACTTGAGTGAGATTGTAGACCCTGTTTCCCTACCTCAGTTGTCCGCTCACAAAATTAAGATAATGACTCTTCCTGGCTACCACCTCCCTTTAGCTTGCAACGTGTTTTCGGGAGGTCCTGCCTCTCAGCAGAAGTCTGTGCGCTGACTGTTACTATGGGACTCACATGGAGAACGCAGCAAAGATGCAAATTGACCGAGTTGCACAGATTTGTGCTGTGAGAAGCAGAAGAATGGACAACCGAGTCTTGGAGCTTCAGACAGATGGGGATGGCAGGATGGGACCATCCTCATCTCACAGGGATGACAAGTTATAAAAACCCAGTCAAGCAGCCAGCCAAGCAGGTGTTTAGAAGTGGAACCAGCTTAAGTGGCTGCCAGACACCCACGTTCAGCAGGATGGGTATTCCTCTGCACATCGTGTGGGTTTTATTGAAATGAGATTCAAACGAGGACTTTATTTGTTATAGGTGGCAGCTCTATGCAAATCAAAAAGTGAGTGTTAATAAAAACACACTTAGGGATTGCTTTTATCATGCATTTTGATTTTTATCTTAGTGTTTTGCTGTGTTTCCTCAGAAAAGTGAAGAAACAAATGCTGTGTTAATAATTAATGGTTGGCTAATTGAATTGCTGCCCTTTTCACTTGTGTGACTAGCCAATATTCACAGCTTTTTAGAGTTCTTTCCATGAGGATGAGAAGTGGTTGATGTCTGACTTGTATCTTTGACATTAATTTATGAAGAATGTACACAAATTTCCAGTGAACATCGCAGAAACACAGCAGGCAGTTCCTTTGATGAGAAAATCCTTGGCTGGACCTCCTGTGTGTGCTCTCTCCGGTGAGATCTGCCTTTCTGCCTACTATTGAGAAATCACAGAAACCCAAGGAGTCTGAGAGAGCCCTGCTTCATACAGTGACCCTGTACAATATGAAAACGAGGTGTGAAGTGGCAACAGCAAGAGGTTTTTCGAGATACAGTTTGTTAAACTGGGCTTTATAACAAGCACAGGGTGCTACTTCTGGCAAAATGTTATCATGTTTAGAAGCAGAGAAACTCCTTAAGCCCCTCAGACTCTCTGAGTTGCCATGTACCCTAGGTAATCGGTTTGTTACCTGTAGCCATCTGAGCTATCTGAAAGGTCTTGATTGCACCATTCATGAAGCCCCATGGTACAGGAGCACGGAGTCCATCTGTAGCCTTCATGGTCATGCAGAAAATCATTAGAAATCATCAACAACTCCAAATATAGTGTAAAAAAGTCCCTTGAGTAAAGGGAAAGGCATTTGGGGAGGCTGGATCAGTTGGGAAAATGCTTTCTATTACTCTACTTTTTTCTTTCAAATGTGCGTACTGTACAGTATTTCCTCATAATCCAATCAACTTTAATGTAGTGCTCTGTTTTCTGCTTAGGTTGTTTGGATGGATGTTCTCCAACACACACACACAAACACCTGCATATGTGCATGTGTGTGTAAATTTACATACATATGTATGTAAACAAAATTGAATAAAATCCTTTGGTTTTTCAGTGCCCACAACTGGACAGGACTGGAACCACCCTTTCACTTTGGAGATGTGTAATAGGGTCACCGGGGTTTTGAGATGTCCTCTTTTACCCGTCAATTAGCATGTGCTTCCAGGCACCAAGATAATGTGCGCGGTGTCCTGAGCTGGGCATGCGTGTATGTGGCAGTGAATTAATTTGGCCTGAGACAGCTCAGATGGCAAAAATCCTTGACTTATCTGCCAAGAAAACTGAAAACGTGCTTCAGCTGAGATCTGTCAACATGAGAGGAGCAGAGGGTTGCCCAGTCAGCCAGAAGATGAATCTGTGCTTGTTCTGTCAACTGCTGGAGATTGGAATGTCAATACAGAGCCTAATAAACTTCTAGTTTCTAAAGCATTAGATGCGCTGAGATCATGTTTAATAACAATCATCTGGTCTACCTGAGGTCATGCAGCCATCTGCAGCATTGTCTCCAGGCTGGTAGCGTTGCCAATACTCTGGCTTATCAGGTCTGCTTAGGTGCGTGATCCACCCAAATTAAATTTTGGCCCCTGGCGGCTTCACTTCTCAAGCCTTCCATGTGCAAAGCAAAGGAGATAATTAAAAATAAAAGCTAGGGACTAGAGACTGAGAGATTAATATATTTCATTAGATTGCTTCAGAGAAACGGAAGCAGAGACCGGGTACTGAATGCACACAAGCAAATAGCCTCATAAGAAGGGTATGACACCCCAAATTTGATGGAGGTCAGCCCTTACCAAAGGGCTGATAAAATCTTTGTGGCTAATCAGGCTTTTAAAAGACTAGAACCTAAAAGTCTGAGATCCGTGAAAGGGCAGGAATACACCCTCTTTGGTGCAGACAACCATCTCCCATCTCAGCACGGCTTGCAAGGCAGTTGGAAGGGAAGTGCGGAGAGCGCTGATGGATGTCTGGGGACCGAAATGCCTTATTACGCTGCCTTCCCCAAAGTTCATTTTTGTGGGATATACAAAGTGCAAAGAAAATATTGAATGCAGAGATTTCTTTCCTTTGTTTTTGTCTTGGCTGGATTAATTAAAGATGTCATTGATCCTGACAGGACTGCCTTGGGGTAATATGGCTGATGCTGTGCTTGCTACAAATAGCTGGTGATAAGGGTAGACGCAGTGATCTTTTTGTGCTGTATTATTCCATTCGAGTCCACTTGAGTTCCTTTTGAACAACATTTCTCTCTAGAATTATTACATTCTCCCTCTATTTATTGATAATGTATGGTAACTTATTCCATGACACTGGAAATGAAATTGGTTGTTGGTGACTGCAGGGTTTTCATTTGAATATTCTTTAAATGCAAAGCAATAATTTAGATATAGAATTAAAGCGAAGACAGAAGACACTTCCCACCCTGCTACACTGATATCTGAGCACGGTTGAATTAGAATAGTGCTCATCTTGCAGCTATCACAAAGCAGTTCCCTAAATATTTCTCATCAAAGCTGAGATTCAGTTGTCAAATGCTGGCAGGTTGGAGCTTGCAGAGATGGGGAAGGATGGAATAAACGCATTTGTGGGCAGAGGGCAGGTGATGGGGTCAGAAGCACATGACAGATCCATTTCTCCCACAGCCCTGCAATTTGTCGTGTGACTGTCACTTCCATTTACAGGGTACGGATTGACTTGGTGACCCATAGGTGAGTGATGGGCCAAAGCATGAAGCATCTGTCTTGGTTCTACTAAGGCTGTAGTCATGGCATTACTTGGGTGCCTTAGAGGTATGAATGCATTTATCACTGTAGTACCTTTTGGAGGTTGGGTAACAAAATTAAGATTTTTCTTATTTTATTTATTTTGGAGACAGCAGGAGAATAAATGAGATGTTGAAGGTCACAGGGAGCATTTCTTGCAGAGCCAGGAACTAAAGCATATTCTTGTAACTCGCAGTGTAATATCTTGACCGCAAGACTCACTTGTCAGGTGGCATCCTAAAAAACTGTTCTATTTAATCTGTTCCTCCGGGGTCTTCTGAATATATACATGTTGAAAATATATCTGCAGAAGATACAGTTTAACAAGTTTTTCACTGCTTCTCCAAGAGTGAGATCACCTCAAAATCAGCTGTGTCCTGGTTTTGGTATTGCAAATCATTATCTCTGACAGAAAAGTATCAATTGTACATTGGCTTTTACTCCATGTCCATTTGTGCTTGATGTCTCTCTAACTCAAGTGAGGGCTAAATTACAGGTGACTCACAGACAGCGATCCAGTGCTAAATCAAGTTTTATTCCTTTGATGAGAAGCCTGGAAGACAGAAATAAGGTGGCTGAAACTTTAGATCTTTCCCAAGAAACACCTTGTTCTTCCTATAAACCCAATAAATCCTTGTCTGCTATCAGGGACAGAGCTTCTAGATGAGGCTATTTCCAAAGAGCATCTCCATGAATAGTTATTTACTTGGTGGCATATAGTTTCAGAAAAAAAAGTAGGATCCTTCCTAATTTAAAAAGAAGAAAAGTTGTCTATCCAGCCTCAACTTCTGTGGCAATACTTCTTTTTTCCCCCCATTCTGAATTCCCTTAATTGCTCCCTTCTTGCCATGTCCAGGCTGTGCCTGCCACTCCCTGAGCGCCAGGAGACTTCTAACAAGAACTAGGAAATGTAACTATTCCCGCTATCTCTGTTTTCATTATGTCTGTATTAATAGTCTTCCTTTTTCCAACAACCTTTCCTGACAGCAAACCATTATCATATGATGCACATGCACCGAGTACAAATTCAAGTTAATACACCATGATGCTGTGTAATACACTGTCCTGCTGCTGAGCTTAATCTAATACAATGTGATGTAGGAGGCACCATGACATAACTCGGTATTTTATACCAGGATGCATTATCTTGCAAAATTCTGCAGAGGGCTTACTTAAAAGCTCTCGTTCTCCACCAAAATCTCCCAAGCCAATGTATAGAGGCTGTCTATTGCCTGCAGGTCTGATATAGGCACCTGCTGCTATCAGCTAGATTGCTTCTGTGCCACCCTGTCCTCTTTTGACCATCTATGAGAAGAGCAGCAAGGGAAGAAGGGCTGTCAGAGGGGAATCCTCAAAATGCCACCAATCCAGCCCCCTGCCCGTGAGCTCAATAAGCTTTACTCTTTACAGCTTTTATATGAAAATGGGCTGGCTGGGTCAGAGGGAGCAGAGGGCACAGAGGACGCTAGGAGAGGACAGGGAGAAAGGGAGATCCTGTGGCCGTATGCAACCACCCGAAAAAGATTAAATTAGAGGTGTGAACACAGTGCCTTCATGGATCCTGCCAAGAAGTTTAATTAAAGTCACTTGCTGTAGCAGAGTGACCCACTTTCACTCCCAGCTATCACATCAGATGTGATGTTTTATGAGATGGGCTACAACAGCAGAACAGCATTTCTATCTTTCCATCTTTTTTTTTTTTCTTTCCTAAGCAGAGGAAATGGCAAACTTGCATTGCAGGCAAGGACAGGAAGATGAACTTTTTATGTTGCAGTCATGGTAAAAAACACATCACATGGCTTTTCTGGATCCCAGGCTCTGTCAATAGCTCTTTCAATCCCATATTCCCTTTTTCTCTAGAGATAAAGTTGAGGTGGAGAGACAACTCCATCTGGAAAATTTGAGTGCTTTGGCCTTGCCTCTGTCTTCCGTCCCCACATGTCCCACTGAATTTAGAATTGCAGAGTCTGGATTGCTCATCAATGCACAGTCCCCACAGCATATCTCTGTCTGGGACGGACTCTGCATTACGCCTGTCTCCCCAGGGTGCTCACAGTAAAAGACTCCTAGGGTTTGGCAACTTTCTGCTCCCTATCTTGCAGGTCACTGCGAGTCATTACTGCTATGGCACCATTACATCCCTCTGTGATGAGGGAATTTCCCCCATCTGCCTTGGATCTGCTGACAGAGAAACCAATGCAAAATGATGCACTATGTCTGGGAAATTGTTCCAAGCATTCTCCTAGAGTCATACAGGCTGTTGTCTTTCATCCTGTTATTTCTCCTAAGAGTAAGGCCATACCACGAGCCAGAAGAAACAACAAGGTGGAAATAATTTGGCTGGTTATGTTTTGATTGTAATAGAGGATTTGTATCCTCTTGCCAATGCAGTTACAGCTGTTTAATCCATTGGACCTCAGTGTAGCTCCATTTCGCATACTGTACACTGGTCTGAGACCCAGATCTACCATCTGCAAAGCAGCAGCAAACTCCACTTTTCTTTCCACAGAGAGACAGATTTATGACAGCTGTTGCCATCTCTTCATTTTTACAGCAGACTGTTAATTTAGACTTTTCATTCAATTCAAATCCAGAGAAAGTACCAGTCCACAGCAGCACTGACAATCATTCCTTTTCTAGAAACAATAACACTGACTAAACAATAGAATCTTTATTGTGAAGACTCAATAAAAGTTATGCTGATACTTGAGAAAAAAAATTGACTTATCTTCAAACCATGGAATGAGAAAACTCACCCGCCTGTCACAGTGATAAGCTCAAAATGAAACTTTTGATCTGATGCTCCTGGATCTCTAGATCTTGGGGACAATGAAAACCAAATGTAGGCAAGGGACTGTCCAAGGTAGAGCAACATCAAACCCAGAGGCACTCTGGCTTTGCTGTTGTCTCTAGGTGCTATGGTAAACTAAATAATACTTGTGAGGAATAGCTTCTACCAGCAGGTAGGTGTCCATAGCATCAACATTTTCCCAGCTTTTCTTATTAACTGGGTGCGCCAGAATAGAGACATTGTATGTCCATGGCTTGTATACATTTCATGTCTCTGCTTCCCAAAGGCAGGAGTAGTGCTTCCCGCTCCAAGGCAGACACCAGTTTTACACTCAACAGAGCCAATACAAACCCCAGAAAACAGCCCACTACTAGGGAAAACATCCTCTCCAGGAGTGGGGAAGGAGAAACAGTGCCAGGAGAGCTGGCCATTTAGCCAAAAGATTCAAGCAAAGAAAGATGATGAGAAAAGATACGACGACTCGGAGAGATTTCATTTCTTCCAAGGAACGCTTTGGCTTGACTTCTTTTCCCATTTACATCATTCCACACATTTCTACCCTTGCTGTATATCATACATCCTGTCATTGTTGGAAAGAGAAGCTGAAAAGACAAAAGAACAACAAAAAGCCCCCCCCCAATATCCCAATTCACCCTTGCCCTCCAGTCCTCCTTCCAAAAGAGAGCAATAAGCAGGATCCTCATTCAGGAAAGCCCTCCTTCCAGCTGCCTCCATGCAGCTGCTTGAGACTAAATGGTTTCATCCTTCTAGCTGGCCGATTGCTAATTGCTTCCCTGCCCGCCCCGCTCCCCCAGGATTGCCCAATGCATCCCATCCACATCAGAAGAAGCAAGTGAATGGCAGAAAGCTCGAGGGTTCAGCAGCTCCTGCTGTGGATATCACTGCAAATCTGGGAGAGGCAAGAACACGGGGAGGCAAGCCTGATAGATGATCGAAATTGCAAAGGGCAGCCCATTGCCCTAACACAGTCTGGGCTCTGTGGGCCAACCTGCATCTTTCTAATTACATCTAGGGATCTTCCTGAGATGAAGGAAGAGCCTTTCACTGTGCTCAGCGATCGATTAACTCCTTTTGCTTTCCGCCTGTGTTGTTTAATCAATATAATTAAAGCTGAAGTAGTTATGGGTGCCTTTGATATAATAATAGTTGGTAATCACATACCTAACATTAGTATATATAATTTGCAGTAAGTCCCTATGCATATTAACGGGAACTTGACATTTTGCTCTCATATTTGAAGGCTGATCTATGGGACAGATGGAACGGGAGTATTGCTTTCAAAGGCTCTTGAAGCAGGCTTTGATAAGTCTGAGGACTCTGCTCACATGGTTCCGCATGAGAGATTAATAACACTAAGAGATGTTTTATCACAGTCAGTTTATCAACAAGACATGACAGAAACTATTTGGGTCATTGAGAATGAAGAGGCTGTGAAAGCCAAAGATATACATGAAACGGAGTAAATATTAGGGACTGCCTTTTCTAACTAGGATCCAGAGAATTTAACACATGAAATTCCTTGCACAATATTCTTGGTCAAAACCAGATCTTCTAGGTATTGAGTGCCAGGGGTTTTATGCATACATTTATTTCTATGCATGATCATCCCAGCATGAAAAAGGGTAAGTGCAGGTTAGTGACACACAAACTAAGATGAGAGCCTCTTGGCAGTAGAGGGCTCGATTCCTCCTGTACCAAAGCTGTGCCATTTTGTTCCTAATAAAACAGCAGCAGCTGAGGAACTGTTTGAATGTCCAATGTGTAGAAGAACTGAAATAACCAACCCCTGAAGCTGGCAGAGTATGATGGAAGGGCAGTGTCAGGAGGGTCTTGTCAAGATCCTCTCAACAGGTAGGAGTCTGATTATCAAGTCAGCCACGTATATTGTAGCACAGTTGACAACCTTCTCTTGCATGGCCAAGATGAACATCTCATCTGTGCCAATCAGGTCGTGCAAATGCTTGGTCAGTTTTCCAAGGGTTGAGCAGAAACCAGATTTCAACTGAACAAACACATCTTTGACAGGACACTTCTGTAAATAAAACAAGGGCTAATTTCATGCTGGGGTGATCTGTTCCCATCTACCTGAGCTTGCTTTGGAACAGGTTTTATCTCTTCCTTCAGCAAATAATTACTCTAACACACTACAAGTTATGTCATTTTCTGTTATTTCCTGCTTCTTTTTCCTTTTTTTAAAAAAAAAGTGAACTTATTTTGTCCTTTTCCTTTAAACATATGGATTTTGATATATATAAATCAATACACTTAATAGAAAATATGCTTCCTGAAGGAGTTTAAAGAAGTAGAAAGACCCATCATGAAACATGCACAGAGCATCTGTAATAGAATTATATCATGTGAGTCTGTTTGAAAACGATTTGTCATTTTGGGACAAAGCTATAGCCAAGAAGGAATATTACATGAGAGCTTTCTCTTTGCACAACATATTGCTGCTAGCCTGCCTGGAAACCCACAAACTAAGAAACCTTTTAGTTTATTTAAGTGCCAGATGCCTGATTTAAGGCAAATTGGGCGTGATCCCAAAGCCTATCAGAGATGATAGGAAATCATCCTTTGAATTCAGGTGGCTCTTACCCAAAATTACGAGCTGGTGTCTTACAGTAACATTCATACCACATTCGGTATCACTGACCAAGAGTTCTTATGTGTTACAAATGCTCGCCTTACATTCTGGATTTGAAGTTTAGGCTGTGCTTACTAGCACTTACTGGAACTCATAAATAAAGACTCCTCATGTCTTTGGCCTCAGTTTTCAGTACAAACTTGTGGCAGTAGTGCTATTTTGAGTCTTTCACTTCTGAAGTAATATGCTTGGAATGGTGTGGGGAAAAGAGCTCATTGTGAAATTTTGCATTACAAAATCGCTTTGTCACTATCATTTGGTCTCAGCCTGTGATGGGAACTTCAGAAAGCGGGTTGTAAGGGCACAGAGAGAGAAAAACCCGAAACAATTGGATAGTGCAGCAAGACTAAGGAAGTACATAATGGAGCTGAGTGATAAATAAGCAAAGAAAAAGATCTGTAGGCAAAACTGGGTAAACAAAATAGGTGATCATTTCTCCAGGCTGACTTTTCAGTAACAGATCCTTTCCTCGTGTTTTTAAATCCTCACTGTACTACATCCTGATGTTAGGACATGCTCTTCTTCCAGCCACATCAACATTTATTTAATGTGGCTATAACGTGGCAGGTTTTTAACTGGCTAGACGTTTTTGTCCAGCTTCATTTAAGCTGCCCTCTGGCATCCCAGGAGCCACTGATGCTGCCCTGAAAACTGGTGCTTCAGTATTTCAGGGACAGCTGAAATAGCAGGGGAAGACTAATGTGTGTTCTTACGTGTGCATCTGGAGTCTGATGAAGAGAATGAACAGAGCTGATAAAGGATGCTCACAATTAAATCCAGGCCACATAATAAAATCGGGTGAAGAACAGACCTTTGCCCTGAAGCTTTAATTCTTATTGGCAAAGAAAAGAGAGCATTAATGCAATTTCATGGACTGCTACCTTGACTCACTTCTCTTCTTCACCAACAAATACGCTTGTGTATTTGTGCACATCAAAGTTAAGATTCTGGCAAAAGTAACTCAAAATACCTGTTCCCCTTCTGCATAAATTCTAACTTTGGAAGCCTGGCTTTGCATCTGAGCTCACTGAGGGTCGCTTCAGCTGGTTGTTACTGCAGTATCTACATCTCAAAGAAATTCTAGCAAAACAGAGAAGTGAGAAATAGGCAAGATCCCATCGAAGTTAATTTTTCAAAGAGTGAGAGCTGGGAGGGGGGCAGACCTCTGTTTCACTGTGGATGCAAAACAAAGCTGCACAGGTTTTGTTGCCATCAGTTCCTTGGACAGTATATTACTGTCTATCTTCAATGTCACCATCATCCAACGGTGATGGTTGCAGGTTGGGCTGCTTCTAGGGATATAATAATAGACACTGGGATATGCTTGGTAACCAGTATTTGCCCATGATGGTAGAAGTTAATGTATTATTGTCCTTGACTGCACAGCACACATCATCTCATCAGCCACCTTCCTGGAGCTTGCTCATCCAAACCCCTCGATTAGCGAGTGCTCATTGGATTATTCCTCCTCTGGTCCTTCTGCCGCCAATAGTTTCTGCATCAGTTTGTGGATGTGTTGTATTTGTGTTAATGCTATCGCTTCTTCTGTTTCTGCTTCTGCTTATGCCAAGGTATCTTTCTGTCTGGTGAAAGATACCACGTTACAGCTGAAAAATGAGTATTGAGAATAGTCATCACTCCAGCACAGGAATATGAACTTCTACTAATCCAAACAGTCGGATTAACACAGCTCCACTGCGTATGGTATTTAGCTGAAAATTAATCAGACATATTCTCTATCCAAAGGTGTAGACTTTGATGTACTTCTTTTACTTTGATAGAAGGCCATCGACGTCGGCTCCTCCTGATTTTAAAATGCTGCCAGGGAGGTAGGATTTGCATAGATCTAAGCTAGGCTGCAGCTTGGACTTCATATAGTGCAGTCAGGGGTAATTTTAGCTGTTTGGCTTCTACAGGGAGAGGCAAAAAGAGTCCGTGTCTGGTGACTGCCACTAGAAATGCATATTGTAGCACAGAAGGGTTTTTTTTCCTGTACAAATTGCCTCAGTTCCACTTTCCTAAGTAAACAACCAGCTACAGAATTAGCTACAGTGCTAAATGAAAAAAGGAGTTGAAAGAGAGTAATGTAGAATAATTGAACAGGAAGAAAGGAAATATGCATGTAGCAGACCTGAAAAAGAGACAGAGAGCTAATTAAATGTAGTACAATTAATTTCACACAATGTCCTTCACATGCGGCATCATAAAATGTTTTGCTGAATGAGTGCACCTAGAATCAGCTGCGCTTTCAGGAACTTTTTACATCTCTCTTGCTCTGGCTCATTGTTGTCATCCTGATGCAGAGAGCTGTCACGAGGAGAAAACATCATACCTCACCAGTCCTTTCTGAGCTCAAGGTGAAATTCCACCATCTCAAGCAAAGAATGGTAAAGTGGGCAGTGCAAAGAGACTGAAGCTCTGGCATGGGCAACAAGTCAGAAAGCCAATCTATCGCATGCGTTTGCAAGAATCCATGCATATTTTTTGAAGTATGCATGTAACCCTTACCACGATCTCACAAAGTGCATGCCTGTATGCCTACGCAACATGGGGCATGTTCCAGTGCGTGCATGTATGGAAGTGTCTGACGGTCTTTTTGGAGCTTAGTGCCATATGTTGTAAGAGTGATTTCTGTGTTCCCTTTTCCAAATGTAATCCTTGCGTTGTCGCATTTTGGCTGTGCTAAGCCAAGGAGTAGATCTGAGGGCTGGCTGTAGGCCCCTTAATCATTTCTTGCTTTCAAATGACAGCAGCACGCTCCCTGTATCAGTTTCCAAGAGTGCTATTTAGAATGTGCAGCAAATTGAAGGATAATGAAAACAGCGTAAATTTCATTATTGTTGGAGGAAAAATATTATGAGTGGAGCAAACTGAGAGTCACTGGAGAATGATGGGGCTGAAAGGAAGAAATGAAGGATGTGAGCATTCTTTTAGGATACAGATATCTGTGCACCAGTGGTTTTGTGCAAAAAGCAGAACTCAGAAGTGATATTGCTTCCTGCTCTGGCTCTAATCTTCACCAAACTGCCTGATTTTCTTCTAACAAAATGTGCAGCCATTCTTTTCTGTGCTTGTAGTGCGAATTGCAGACATTCGTGGGAGCCACTGTGCAGCCAAGTGCCTGACCAACCCATGCAACTGGACACGAAACTCAAGCACATGTGCGCCTGGTTCCTCTGCTCTCAAGCCTGCCTTGTTCCAACCTGCTACATCTCCTGTCCTTGTGATACATGGTGAGCGATGCCCATCTCAGAGAGGCAGATGTTGTAGGCAGAAGTCTTCCCTTTGGCTTTGGATAACCTTTCAGCAACTGATTCCTTTGAGTCTCACAAATGAAGGCAGGCTTTTTCTTGGCCATGGGAGAAGATTCCCTTGTTGGCATTATCCAATAGTTAACTGCCCATCTCCAGGAATAAATTAGAATAACAAGGTAGAGTGAGCCATTTTGTTCGTTCCCCATCTTAGCAGGATGTTCCTCAGAAGGGAGATGCACTCCAGTGTGTTTCTGCTCCTACCCTAATTTCTTCTTTGTTGTCCATAAGGGGACTAACTGAATCATAAGATGCTACAGACGTCAGTGCTAACCTCCTGGGTCATCCTCTTTACATGGGATGTAATGAGGGTAAGTAGAGCTCTAGCTGCTTACATTATAGCCTGTGACTTAGGAAGGTATCCCTTTGCTCATCAGCGAGCTTGAGGTTGCTACATTATATAGTTTTCATGATGGAAAAAAAAGCGCAATTATTATAAGGCACCGTTATCTCCTGTCACATTCAATAAAATCAGTTTGGCTTTCTGAAGTCTTATGAGGAAGGCATCGGGATGAAAATTCATGAGTGCAGACTAAGAGACATTGGCGAATAAGACCTTCTGTCAGTCATTACTCCGCAGATCCTTCTTTCAGGGAAGGAATGAGTAAGCTGGGGTTAGGGGACCTTGCTGTGTGATTTGACCAAGCATTTCAAAATGTCGACCCTACGTGTAATGACCAGTGATGAATGGAAGTTGTATTAATGAGCTTTGCACTGCAGCAAGTTGGGTTATAACAACAATGCAGCTCTGTCTGATGATGGATGTTGACTTTGATCACCAGGCCACGGTGGGTCCTTGCAGAGAAGTGACTCTCATTAAAGGGGAAACCTTTTGAAAGGCTTCATAGCATAAGATCTCTCATAGATTCACATGTGAACAAGGATGAGTGGGCAGCATCCTTAGAGGTGAGCATCCCTGAACAAACGCTAAGTAAAAAAGAGCTTCTGACGAGGCCATTGGAGGGAGAGAAAGGGCCTCCTTTGCTTGAGTTGAGACTACTTCACTGAGGTGAGATCTCTGTTGTGGGCCAAGGAAAGCCAGTGGCTTCTTTCTGTTGTTGCTATTAGCAGGGTCTCCACAGCTAATATTAATACTTTCCTCAGGAGGAGCAACTCACAGTGTTGTTGCTGCTGTCACACCCGTATTTGTCCTTCGTGTCCTAACAGTAGGAGAAATTCAAATGGTGACTTGATTTCTCCTGACATCAAAGGATTTGAGTCTGTCATTTTAAGTACTGAGAAACCAAACCCTTCGACACCACTGTGGCCAGCTGAGCACGTTCGTGGATGGTACTCAGCTGTTTGTTATCAAGTTCTACCCTGTTTGTGAGACGACTCCCTGGGAAAGGGTGAACGGTTGTTGCATTTCAGTGTGCAGCCCAGCTTGGGAGCAGCTTGGAAATGCAGCATAACCAGAGAGCTGGTGGTGATTTGTTTCCCAAAGCTGCAGAGCTGAAGAGGAGCTGATACTCTTGGTGTCTGATCTGTATGTGGAACGTTAAACCCAGACTGCTTCTACCTGGGTCTGCAGGGTTCAGATCTCGTGGGGTTTTTTTGAAGTGCAAGTGACAAAAAGCAAGTTGCTTTTCTGGAAAAGCTTTCCTGTCTCGGGAAAAGCTTTATCCTACAAAGCGTTGGCAGCTCTCCACCCTTACTGACCTGAGGGTACAGGCGGAAACTTGCGTAGTATCTTGCAGAGCAAAGCTCATCAGGGAATTTTAAAACATTAAGGTGCCTGTGATTCATAGATGCTGCAGCAGTAATTTTATGCACATTTATTTTGCATGCAGATTTTGTAAATGTAGCTGAATAATAACATTGTTTGCCCATCTTGCTCTTTCTGTTATGAGGTGTTTAGGATCTTTGATACAGATTCCCAGGAATATGTGTGTTTAAATTCAAACTTGACCTTAGGAGGGGAAGAATCCATCTTCTGCTCTTGTGTCAAGCCTGTCTGATGACGAATTGGCAGGACCTGCCTTTCTGACGTAGATATTTTCCCTTAGATCCTTTTTAGTATGTGATAGAAAATGCAATTTTGAAGCCAAATGACCCATCTTAATAGGCTAGTCCTTGTCCTTGCTTTGCTAAGCATCAAACTGAAATAGCTTATGTCTTTCTGAGACGCTTTGTTAGCATCTCATGGGAAAATGGGAGCAAAAGCCTGCAATCAACCTTTCTGCAGCATTGTTCCAAAGAGTGTGGGCAGCAGAGTGGTTGATGCGTGGTCCCACAAAGTGTTCAAACAGAGGGACTGCGGCCATGTTACCCCGTTAGCTGGCAAAGACCTCAGCATAGTCCCTTTTTAAGCGAGAGGGCTGTGACACCAGGGAGGCAAGGCTGCTTTAGCTCACTTGCCCTGTGTCAGCACCCACAAGTTACTACAAAGGAGTGGGGAGAACTGAGGAACTTCTTAAAGCTGGGCACCTGTGAGTAGGATTTTTTTTTAAATTGGTTTCCACTTGTCAGACTTGTCAGTGGTGAAAGTGGATGTTTGCAAAGAGAAAAAAATCCTTCCCCCTCATCCACCCCCACACCTCCTCCCTTCCCCCTGGCCTGTCTCCAGGCTCCAATGTGACATCTGAGCAAGTTTATTTCAGCATCCGCTGTCAGCAGGAGTGGAGGAGTTTGTGAGAAGAGGCATCCCACGGCTCTGGTTCCTAGTGGATATTTTCTGTCTGATGTGTGTTTGGGAATCATTTCCTTTGGATGCTGTTGAGAATCTGTTGCGATCTGTGCCCTAGCCTTTAGGTTCAAGTAGCTTCTGTCTCACTGTACTCCAGAGTTCACTCTGCAGGTGACTTCCCCGCTCATATCTCTTCCCTTACTGGAGCTATAATATAGGAAAGATTTAGGTGGTGAAACCAAAAGGAAAGAGGACCACAGCTTTAAGTTATGGGGAAAGTGATTTTGTAAAAAAAAAAAGGGGGGGGAAAGGAAAGACATTCCCCTTGTACACAGTTATCACCTGAGACATCTCTGCTTCCACAAAATTCACAAAATTGCCTGAAATAGTGAGATAGAATGTATCAGTCCAGCTTTGTGCCAACGGACAACTGAGATGACAACATTATTAGTGTTCTCAGGTCAAACCTGTCATGTTGAATTAACAGTTCATAAGGCACAAGAAGTACTGTTTCCCCATGTGCATCAGAACTGAGACATCACCTGCACAAATAATTGTGTTAGTTTTGAATCAACAATGAAAACAAAGGATAAACAATTATCTACTTAAGTTCTTCATCCTTTTTGGTAACATCATTGTGCAGAGTAATTGAATTACCTTTGTCTTCTCATTTGTCGTGGGGTTTATAGGACACCCTTTCTTCCTTTCCCCCCTCCCCGTGCAGTTGTGCGCACGAACACTCTTAGCAAATAGCCTCATGTGCCTCTGTCTCTGCATCCAAGGATGGGAGCGTTGGTTCAAGATGTCTCGCTCCCCAGCTACCTGCTTCCTGGGGATGTCAAACTGCAAACTGTGTGGTTTGAAAGGGATGGTGAGCTGCCAGCCCAGGGGATGGGAGCAGAGAGGAGAAAATACAAGGTTCATGCACCTGGATCCTAGATCACCACTTGAAGTTTGACAGGACTGAGATACGGAGCTAGACGGGGCTAGAATGTCTGTCTGCGATATCTCAGTATCTTCACCTAATCCTGGTTGTGCAATCCCAGTTTTGCCTGTGTCGGATTTACTTTCTATGTATCTATGCAAATTTCATGCATTAACTCGCAGTATATAGCATTGCTCCCACCCCAGTTCATGATTTATTTGAGATGAAATCCACTTTTCTGCATCATAGTTTTTCTGGGTACATCTGGTTATGATGAGGTCTCAGTGTTTGACTTTTGAAACATTAGATTTTCTTGTAGCAGAGAACAGTTTAAGGAAAAATAAGGACTTTTAGCTATGAATATTTATGGTTAGAGTTGAATTGTATTTTAGATTGCAATTCGTTATTGCTGGTAGAATAGTAGAAGCTAACATTCAATTTAATAGAAATATTTTCTCTTTTGTGCCTTGACCAGTGAACAAATTTATCTGAAATCTGTATACTGTCTCAGTATTTAAATCTTATTAAAGTTACAGTCTTATTAAAGAAAACAAAGCTAGGAATAAATCTGTCCACAATGCCAATAATCCAGAAATATTTCTGCTCACAAACAGTGAAAATGTAGAATTGACTGAAGCCATTTTATGGCTCAAGCCATCAAGCAGATACTTTGATATGAACAGAAACAAAAATTATCCTCAATTGAAACATTCGTGGGGTGTAACCACAGCTGCTCAAGTGAAACTTCTACTTGTTAATCCTAAATAAAAGGAGCTGGTTGGAAAGATGTGAATATTTGCAGTGGAGATGAAATAAATCAGACCAAACACACACTCATTTTAAAGGTCTGGGTCTGTCCATTTTTTCCAAATTTAACATTTGGAGAATAGGGACGACTGTGAAAACATCTGTGATTGAAAAGATGGATGTGGGAAGGGGGGTACTGGTAAAGATGCGGCTTTACATGCTCTGGAGCTGTGTTTGGCAGCAGATAATCCTGCAAAGCTCCCCAAATCTGAATGTTTAGCTCCTTCCTTGCTATCCCACTTCTCTCTTTCTGCTGTAAGCCAGGTGAGTGTCCCATTCCTCAGCCTCTGCAGCATCAGCTCAGATCCTCTTTCTCCCCTTCTCCTCTCCTCTCCCACTGACTTTCCAAGTGTCTTAGTAGCTCTCCCTGTAGTTGGGTATGTACGGATTAGAAACTAAAGAAAGGAAATGCTTTTAGGTGGTCCGAGGAGCTACTATCAAACTGAATAGAAGTGAATTTCATCTGAGCAGAAGGGAAAATGTCCTCAGTTGCACTTTGGAATAATTGCTGTAAGAGAGAGTTGAGAACAGTTAAAAAATACAGAACTCTGGCCAAAAAGAGACAGCAAGTGTGGGAACAGGCATTTGCTGGGAGACGTGAGCAAACTTAACTCTTTGCTTCTCTGCTTTACTCTGAGGCTCGGTGAGGAGATGCTTTACTGAGCAGGTTAATGGGGTTGTACCCATGCCCTTCCTTCATCCCGCTGCATCGGGTGCGTTGTCTGACCAGCCCTCTTTCCCCTCTAGTTCATTTTGGTCATGGTCCTATTCTGTATTTCTCTGTCTGTGCACAATTAAACAGCTTCCTGAGAAACTCCCTTTTGTGCCTCACGAGAAGTAGGCTCAATTTCAAATAAATATGCAATATCCTCAGCTTTATCAATTGTCACCCCAACAAAACATCTTTCCCAGCCTATCATCTGATTCACTATTTCATTTCAGTCCTATAGCTCCTAATTCTGCAGTACCAACCGCTAAGGAAGTCTATTGGGCTCATCAAAGTCTTGCTGTGACTCACAGCCTCTTCTTACATAAAACAGCCTTTTTGTGTTGATCAAGACAACCGATCTTCAAACCCTATGGTGCCTCCTGGAGAGATGGATATAAAAAATAGGCAGGCCCTGAGCCCTGGAGGCAATCTGCACGGAAAATGAATAGCACAGGGGGGAAGAATTGTCGTAAACAAGTGGAAGTGAGATTCTGGTTGGAGAGAAAAGCTTTTGACTGATTTGTGAAGATGTGAAAATCAGACAGGAGCAGAATGTTTTCTTTTTTTTCCTTTTCCATTTCCCAGTGTTTTTTGTTACATGCTGGTGTTGCTAACACAACTGTCTTCTCTCTGGAAAAAGTCTGCAAATCCTTTTGATGACAGGATGTATATAGAAACACAGAAAGCAAATAGAATTATCATTGTGCACTTATTTCACCCACGCTTTCTGAAGACATTTGGAGTCCTTTGTACCTTTTAATCCTACATCTTAAGCTGAAATGGCACAATCTTCCTCAAAGCTGAGCATTGAAAAGTCAGTAGCTTTTGGGTTGGCATGCGTTTCAACGGGGGGCCAAACAAAACGAGATCTTGTCCTTGCAGAGACCTTTTCTCCCTCTATCTCCCTGTACAGAGCTTCATTAATTTTGCATTTGCCTTCCAGACTGATGAGTGGAGCAGAGATAGCCCTCCGCAATTTCTATTTTCGTGTTTGTCTGTGGCTATCTTTGGCTTTCCCGTTCACCAGAGGTACAAAGCTGCCACTCGCGCTTACACCTATTCTTCCTCAAGCTTACTGATGAAATGTTTTCCCAGCGGAAGACAGCACTTCTTCCCCAGGAATCAGATGATAACAATGTGGCTGATCTCACAGAGACCCTACCACCCTAGGGCAAGGGGGAGAGGGATTTCTACCAGTTAGCTCTACCAAGCCAAGGACATTGCTCTTCGATGAGGAGCTGGTTTTAATGGTGTATAAACGGAGTGAGAGTGGCAGCATGGGAACATGTGTTTTTCTCTGTCCCCCAAAGTCCATGAAAACTTATTAAGATACAAAGTGAAATCTGCAAGGGTGTTTTATGAATGTCGGTGAGCTCCATATGATAAACAGTATATTAAAAAGCACTGAGGCATGCTGTGATAAATGCTCTCCCTCCTTGCTGTTGTAATATATACAATAAGCCAGAGATATCGTCCTGTATTCAATCAAAATCAGGACCGGAGTCTTTGTCCCTTCCAGACACAAGCTACGAACTGTGATTTCTGTTTTAATCTGATCAGTGCCTCTGGCATTTAGGATTGGCTGTGGAGCTGCTAACATAATGAACTGCTTCATTTTTCCCCTGCTAAATGATGTTTTAAAAAAAAGCCTCAGAAAAGAGAAACAAAGCTGGACTGGGTCACTTAAAAACACAAACTGAGTTTCTTTGCAGGTGCAAACTGATTTATACCAGTTGTGCATGTGGGCCTTCATCTAGGCTCACAAATGCTCCACAAATTTGTATTTTCTTCCATTTCAAAAGCCTATAGGCTTGTGTTTACATGTCTTGCTAGATCAGCCCTCCCTGGGAAGGATGCTCACTCCTCAGGGCAAGAAAATTAACCAGTCTGGCTGCCTTGCTGTGGTGTCATCGGCGATCAGGTTTAAAATCCCTGTACCTTTTGCTTGTCCTAATCCAGATCAAGCCCAGAGGAAGGAGAGGGGTAACTCTCAAGTTCTGAGTCAGGAGACACCATTGGCTACATAAGGTGTTTTTCTGGGATGGTCACAAAAAATCTAATTTCATGCTTGTGAGGATGGTGAAGAGAAATTAATCTTATCCCAATTGCCAGTCTGAAGGAAGACAAAAATGATTTATCGCAGTAATGTGGAACTTTGTAAGAATGCATACTCTGTGTGAGAGCTGTACTAAACATGCTGTTGACAGTCGTAGCTGCTTTTTGAGTAGACAGAAGAACTCGAACATTGAAAATGTCAGGTGTGTCAGATTTCATTATAGTTCTCCATGGCACCACTAAGGTCATTCCCATTTAATGGAGTTTGTTCCTGTTTGGGTATTTTTTAAATTCAGAACACAATGCTTCACCTTCTCCTGCGATCTGTATGAAGCAGACTCGAAGGATAACAGCGCCATCAAGAACACTTTGAAAGCTGCCACGTGCTATGCCAAGGTTGTTGCTGTTGCTGACAACCAGCGAGAAGTTGCTTTTAAATGGTTGAATGTTGGCATGCTTTGCTAATACATATCTTGGAATGGAGGCTTAAAATAGCTCATGGACTACCTGCTTATGCTGAATGAAGGGAAAGACGAATCAGAGTTGACTGTGCTGGAAACACTGGGGTTTGAATATCTGGACTACAAGAAGATTTCGTTACCGTCCTTGAGTTGTTAGCAGCGCGCTAACACTATTAAATCTTGATAACGATGGCTATTACATCTCGATTATGTTCATGAAATGTTGGGGTGCTGGCAAGTCCACAAGAGGCTGTGTACAGCAGAAGCGGCCAAGTGTTTGCTCTCCAGCTGAGCCCGGGGGGGCTGTTCCACAACAAATGTGACTTCAGAGGAGTGAGTATCACGTTGTGCAACCCACACTCCAGTTATTCAGAGTAGCTACTACATTAACGCCAGCTTGGCTGTGCAGCAGCTTTCCCTTCATGCATTTCTGGAAAAACATGAGTTTTACAAACCTCGCTTGTAGCTCTGGCACTGAGACTCTTCCCTTGCATGTTTGTCGTCGGCAGGGAGACGAACCACAGACCTGTGTGACCTAGTGTTGATACCTGCTCAGCCCTGAGACATTTATAAAGAAAAAATAGTGTGTGAATGTTTTCATTGGAGATTACATAGTTAAGGAGTAGTGTTGAGATACAAATGAATCAGACCTCCTGATTAATTATAATGTGTGATAGCAGTGCCTGAGGCTGAAAGCTGCATTGCAGAAGCGTTGGACGTACCTACTAGGCAGCTTCCAAAGATAGGAGAAAGGAGAAGCAGAAGAAAGGAACAAAGAAATCCCAGGCTAACTGGTTCAGCCCTTAATGCGACTGAAGCTAATGCAATGGCGAAATACAGTGTGTCTGTCCTTTCATCTTCACGCTGCATGTCATCAAGATGAGGGAGGATGAAATGGTCCATCCAAGATACTAATGTTACTCACAAGGGAGGAGTTCTTTATTCTCTCTGTACCTTTGCAGATCTTGAAGCAGATCTTCCACGCTATGTGTTCATAATCATTCCTTTATGTAACTTCAGTTTACAACAAAGCTGAGACATCTCAGCAGTGCACAGCGGAGCAGCAGCAGTGTGAAAGCAGAGGAGTGGACTGTTCCTGCTTTACAAGGTGGTTTTACATTTTTGTGTTAAAAGGGTGAAGGATTTTGCTTCCCATTTCTTCAGGATTTCATAGAGAAGCAGCCAAGCGTAATAAAATATCGTGTCACTGGTGATACAAACCAGCCAAGCCAGCCAGTACTTTCAAGAAAGAGGAAGAGCTCCCCACTGGAAAGACCAAAAATTTATAGTGAGTGTATGCACGAGTAAGTGTGTGGCTGTTGTAGTCACACCTGTGGTGATATTCTGGCCATCTCTGAGATGTTTAAGTTTCATTTAAGTTTTTTTTGACTCTTCCCACTTATTTTGCTTTCAGTAAGTCTCTCTTCAAGAACGAAACAGTTGTGTTTTCTTTCTCTTTAGTAGCTACGGTCCCTGGTGGGCTCAGTTGACCTGTCCTAAACTTTCTATCACCATCCTTTCGTCATGGCATTTGGCTGAGCGAGCCCGGGGCCGGGCTGGCAGCCGGCAGAGGCTGGGCTGGCTGCTGTGCACTCGCCCTGCCTGGGTTTTTCCCCAGGAACAAAGCCCAGCACTTTGGTTCGGCCGCCCCGCAGCACTCGGGGCTGTGTCTGTGCTCATGTACTTCTGGAAGGGTTTTGCTCTTGGGTGCCTAAAGTCACTTCACGCTCTGCTTCATACTGCACAGCCCACAGGAGACCTGTAACAATAACCAGGATGCGCTGCCTTGTTGCTTAAATATCCTCATGAATATACTCCAACCTGATCTACAGTTCAAACAAATTCAATAAGGCAGAGGAGGATTTAAAGACATTTTAAATAAATTAACTTCTGGATGGATGTTTATTATGTTTTATGAAGCCATTTAGTAAAATGTAACATTTGTTTCAAAAGGCGCCTGAAATTTTCCTCTTGTGAACATGGAAATTACTTTTATAATTGAAATGAGAAATACGGGCCAAATTGAAAGCCTTCCTCATTGCTCGAGGCACACTCCTTGTGCCTTTCTAAAAGAAAAAAGAAATTCATTGACTCTCCGCAGTCTTTTGTTTTCCTTTGCATTGGTGGGGCGTGATGGGATGCCCGATTGCGTGACAGTGGGTGGGAGGGTTGCATGGGAGGAGCGAGGAGCTCTGGTTCCCGGGAGTTTTGCTTTTTCAAGGAGTCAGCCCTGAGCTAGAGAAGTCACGAGCAGAGGGCAACATTTTTTCACTCCAGCTTGAACGTGGTCTGGATCTCTGCATAAGCAATGGAGGCTCCACTGGGAGCATTGTGCCCTGCACAAAAATCTCCTGCAGCCAGAAAACAAGGACATTGCCGTGTGTTGTGGATTTTCACCGCTGAAGACATGAACCGCAGCTCCTTAGGCAGCGGACCGAAAATACACCTTTTAACAGAGCAGGGCTGAATACCAAATAAAAGGATCCATAAAATAAATGATCTGATTCTTTAATAATTGATGGTGTAGGGACAATAGAGGGTCCTGCTCTTCTCATCTGGAAGCAGCACCAAAATGCTTTCAGAGAGGTGGTGCATTTCAGCTAGGTTTTAGAAGATGAATTTTCCAGGCATGAATGATTCCAAATACTTAAATTTTATTTTGTTGCTGTTTTCCAAGCAACCTTTCTCTCTGCCAGAAATCAAAACAATAGGGTTGAATGGCTAAAGACTATGAAGATTTTGTGGATTTTCCTAGTGCTCAGCTGAGCTATTTCACAACAGAACTTTAATCGGGAGCTGCAGGGAGTATGAAGGTGACTGATTTTTGCTCATTAAGTGTAAAGACTCTTTAATATAGTGGGCGATACCCAAGTATTCTGTTCCCACAAAATTACATCTGTGTTAGAAAAATGGATGCCAGGCAGGACGTGCGCATGCAAAAGCGGGGAAGGTAGGAAGGGAAATCTCACCGCTAAGGCACAGTAAACCTGCTTTGTTTTTCAGCAACAAATTCTCTGGGGTGAGGGCTGTCTCCTTTGCTGTGTACCTACAGCTCCTAGTGCAATAAAGCCCCGATCTGCCCAGTTTTCTGGGCAAAGCTGCTGCAGAAATAATGGCCAGGATACAATGATGTCTTCAACATTTGCCCTGCAACAGGGGAAAGCAAGCAGGCAAGACAAGCAAGGCAGGAGTTCAGAAAACAGCCCGACTCCTGTGATGCCACCTGGATCTCAGCACAGCAGCTGCCCTCTGTGCAGCACAGGTCTTTCTGCAAGCCCAGAAGATCTCCACTCCCATACTTCAGGCTTGTGCGTGCCACACGTTCAAAGCCCAGGGATTCAACCAAAGGGAGCTGGATGCTCTCCGTTCCTGCTCCTGTTAGGAGCAGGGCACAGCACAGCACAGCAGGGCGCAGCGGGACTGCAAACCAGCACGGACCCCCTTGGGTTTTTCCAGGTCTCAGGAGGGATTTCTCAGGGATGGGAGTCTCCTTCAAACCTAGCTCGTCCGTTCCCCCATTTGTTTGCCGACTTGCAGACACAAGCAGCAGCTGGTGTTGGGGTGCTGCGTTTGTGCCGATAGCCAGCGCTTGCAGGCTGTGGGAGAGGAGCACTCGGGGGCCCTTCTGCAGAGGAGGTGCAAAGGTCAGTTCAAGGTCAATGGGATTTCACCGGTTTAGACCACAGCCAGATCGCCTGTGCCGGTAAGCAGGCTGTATGATAAAGGCACAGCTGCCATGTCAAGCATAACCAGCCCAAGCCTTAAATTTGGATATTTATTTCTTAGGATCGATAAATGACAAAATAAAATAAAATACCGTACAGTACAAAGGCTATATCAGGAAGTAACCATTTCATTACAGTTTGATCAGTAAATACAGTATCAATAATAGCATGTTACATTGAAAGAGTGTTTCCCAATGCTACACAAAAGGATTTCACACCCTCTTCCTTCCCTTTGTCACAGAAAATATTACAAAGGAGATGCTGACACGCTTTTAACATTCATTTTTTTTCCCATTGCGCAACAGGCCACAGAAAATAAAGCACATCAACATTTTGTATTTCAGAAGAAAAAAAGGTGCACTTTAAAAAATATTCGCCATAAATACAATATGTGCAGGACTATCAGGTGGCACGGCTGGGGACGGACTCTTGATCACAAAGCCAGGACACAGCATCATGAAATTTTGGATTAGCAATTTCTGGTTTCGTACTAAACGAATCCAGACTGAGAACAGAAGAACTTGTTGAGCTGTAATGTTAAGAACCAGACAGAGCTCTAGCAGATACAGCTTTGTTTAAACAGCTACCAAACAACACAACCAGGAGGATATCAGACTAACACTCAAGGCGTTGCACAGGAAAGCTCCAGCGCTCTCATGCCGTGTGGACGTCTGTCCCTCCCCGGGGGCAGGTAGTGACGGCAGCCGCACGGATGATGGCTTCAAACCTGCAACATGAGCCGTCTGCAGCAACAGCACACCTTGGGTTTTATTTCACGAAATGTTTGATGCTATAAATGAAAAGTTCCTGCTATTGTCATGTTTACAGCATGTGTCCTGCTAACCCTCCTCACCGACTTTTCCATTTAGTTTTCTCCTTTACGGGCACAGTCGCTGAAGCGAGGTCTCATGCACTTTACAAAAAAGACAAGCTCAGCAGAGCGTTCAAACGCTGATGTGTACTGGGCCTTTGGTGAGAAAGTCCTGTCCGGGGGAAATTTCCGAATAGCGTAATGACTTTGTAAATCTGATTTCACACGCTGCCAAATGGATGGCCCTGACAAGAACACTGTGAAGAGAAACGAAACCTCAAAATAATATTTGAAGAGGTCACTTGATAGACTCTCTTCAGATGGGAATTTCTCAGAATCCATCTGGCAGCACTTCACATCTATGGGTTCAACAGATTTTTTTTTTAGTCAAAACAAACAGTTCAAAACACTTATAGGAAATTTGCATAGATTAATAGCATGCCGCACCAACGCTCACCCCTCTGCCGCAGCGGAGAGTTCAGACAAGACAGGAATACAAAGGATGGGAGTATGCATTTTGTCTAGCGGCAAAAGCCACTTATACTCGATTAGGTTTAAAGCTAAACCTTGTTGGGTTAGTAGTTCAATTGTTGTTAAAAGGCATGGAAAGAACCGTTTTTCTGGTATATACTGGGCAGTTTGTACCTTTTTCTTCTCTACAGTATCATGCTTTCCTTTACAAAGCCATGGGGTCTTGCAGCGAGTTATCCTCACTTCTTTGAGCTCAAGGGAACTAAATCTCTAGGTCGAATATAGCAAAACTAGGTGAGTTGGGGAGAGAGGATGAAATCAGCTGTAACTTACACTTCTCAGCTCAAGGTAGTCAAATTTGGCCAGTGGAAGAGGTAGCTTTGAGCTGCAATCTCAGATTAAGGCCATAGACTCAGGTCTGCTCTGTGTTAAACTGCAGGAACAGAGCTGTAGAAGCCAGCAAACCGCTTGGATAAATCCCCCCAAATAGTCAGCTCGTCAGGACTCGAGTGGCCCAACAACCATTGTGGAAAGAGTTTATGAGAAGTTCATTTTTACTCCGGCTTGTTCCCATTTTCATGTCAAACCAAAAATAAACCCACCAGTTTCTCTGAGCTGTGATCAAATATTCCGTAAGCTGCCAATGTATCTCAGTAATGAAAATCTAAGCCAAGCATCTTACGTGAAACAACAATTTTTGTACAGTGTTTTCTAAGATAATCAAGCACATTTCAGCAGGTTGGTGTTGAACAAGTGTATTAATAATGTTTAACATTTCAAAAGCAACTGAGACACGCAGGATGTTAAATCTTAATGAAAGTCAAAGCAACACGCAGTTACAGCTTCCACGGGAGGTTTCAGAAACCACCTCCCAGCTGTTGACTCTGTTTAGAGGTGAAGTTAAAAAATTTGGGTCCTCTCCAGAAACATTTTAAAGTGTCTTGCCTGGAAGGCCAATATTAAGTGTGTGACATTAAGACTCCTCTTCCTCTGCTCATCGTACCTGGACTTTCCCACAAGGCAATATGTACAGGTCTTCTAGAGCTGCTTCTTCCAATCTGCCCAAGCCATTTCTAACACACAGATAACATTCGCTGGTTTCTCACAGATTTCCTTCCAAAGAGACCAGTCTCCTTTTTGCTTTTTTTTTCTCTTGTGTGCCATTACCTGTTTTTCTTGCCAAAGAGGAGACAACAGTGCATGAGCAACAAAAGTGCTTTGTCAAATATAATCTCTGCCCTCTGTTTGGTACAACCAGGGCAAGAAATAAAGACGGCATGACAGAACAGAGCTTGCAGTTTGGCTGAAGAAGAAGCAGTTTGGCAGAAGAAACTAAAGCCCTACTGATTTCTATTTTGAGCCCTTTCTTTTGGAGTGGTTCTGTACTAGGCATTAAAATAATCTCCCGTCCCTGGTAGGTGTGGTTGGAGGTCATGGCTGATGGTAGCCGGGTCTACCATGGTAGCTAGCTCTGTACAACTGCCAGGTTATAAATGCCTTGGAAGTAGATAGCCATCACTCACAACTCACAGCAAATGCCCCACGGGTGGTTTCTCTATGCCCTGAGCCCAACAGGGCCTAACCCACGAGACACCACATCTGTAGCAGGAGAATTTACCTTCATCTGTAGCAGGAGAAGTCACCTTCATCTGTAGCAGGAGAAGATCCACCCAGTGGATCAGGAACTGGTCTCCATCACTGTGTGCCAGTTCAGTGGGGCCAGATCCACACCTCCAGCATTGAGACTTCTGTTACGTGCCAAGGCTGCTCGTTAGTTGAAGAGTGACAGGGTATGGGCAAAGCCCAGAAAGCTGAATTGAGCCAAGTGACCCTTCTAGTTTGTCATCATAAAGAGGCAAGCCCTGCTGTCCTAATGAAGTGTGGTGTGAAAGGGGACGCAAGGTCACCACCAGCAAAATGACAGCAGAGGTTGCACAGGGTGATTGATTGGTTCATGCAGGTCACCCTCTGGTGCTGTGACAGCGGGGAAAGCCCTTTAGCTTGTCCCAGAGGCCTGTGGTTTCTGGTGCTAAAGGCGCTGGAGCAATTTGCTGCATCACATAGTGGGCTGTTAGAGGTGGAATCATATGGGAGAAGAGCTCATGCTACCTACCCTGGCCAGCTGAGAAATTTCAAAAAGAACTTTCAGGTCTTGTTTCTGTTCCTCTGGCTTGTTAAAAGAAAGTTGTTTCAGAGCTAAGACTCCCCAGTTTGGACCTTCCTGTGCTCTTCATTTGCACTATCTGAAGATTTGTGTGTGCAGATCAGTGTGCCAACAGGTCTGGTAGCAGAAAGAAATAAAAGAAAAGGTAGAACAAGAGATCCTGCTGCCTACAACTGATATAACCTATGAGACGTCAACCTTGTGAAAATGGTGAGGAAACAAGTAAAAGTGGACAAAGAATGGGAGAAATCTGAAGGTCCCACAGAACTAGGGCTGGTTGCTCTTATCTCAGCAGCCTGGAGCCCTCATGAGCTTGGAGTTTTCTCACCTCTTAATGCAAGCCAGCTAACTGTTCCCCCTGGTAAAAAATAGGATTTGGCTGTATGGCAACAGTAAGATTTTCCATTTCTGTTCATTTTCAGCACTCCAGCTGGGCACAGTTTCTGCATTCTTGACTTTGCCAGAGACTTTGCTATTTATTGGTGTTGCAGGACCAATACCAGCGAGGGAGGGGGTTCACTGTGCCAGGCACTATATATGCCCTAAAGTGAAAGACGACTCCCATTCCCCCAGGCCACAGCCACCCCAATCTAGGTAAGGCATTATCTGTTGTTATTTAATTTCAAGGAGCCAGAGCGGCTCTCTTGAGCACCTAGGTCATATTAATCATAATTTAGGTATATTTCTAAAATAACCACCTGGCTCCCTGAGTTTTCACTCCTCGTTCATTGAACATCCCATAGATGAGCATGTCCATTCTCCAAAAACATCCCTTTCTCTTCAAAACTGCTTTCTCCTCATCAGACTCTCTGCTCGGTGCCACCAAGAGACGTGATCTCAAACCCTTGGATGTGAACATGGCATCTCTGCATTGAGAAAAGGATGAAATGCAGTATGATTTTGCCTAAGTTTAACATATTTTGGCTTCCCAGTTAACACTGCACCTGGATTTATGCCAGACCGAAGTTACAAAACGTGTAGACATTACTCACAAGAGGCAAGGCCAATGCTTTAAAATAACCTCAAAGTTACTGGCAGAATGAAGCCTATTTTTCCAACAAAAATGACTTTGCTAAACACATTTGTGTTACGTGAATTTGGAGACCATGCATGAAAGTCACAGAGGCCTCTCTCAAGTTTTGACTCCACAATGAAATGCATTTCCCTTCCTCCTTTGGCTTCAGTATGTAGTTTCCCTTGTGACCTGGCTGGAAAAGGTATGGTTGCTGGAGATGCTGTTGGATTTCCTGGTGAAGGCCAGTCGTTTCTTCTTCTTCCTCCATGGCAGGCACAGGAGTGTGAGTGTAGAGAGGAAGATCTGTCGGAAGTTTGCAGACACCAGGTTGTAGAGGATGGGGTTGATTGCCGAACTGACGTAGAAGAGGACGTTTGTCAGCATGTAGAAGTAGTGGTAGAAGTTGAAAAGGAAACTGGAAGAACAGATGAAAGAAAAAAATCTAAGTAGAGTGTGGAGAACTGAAATAACTCAAAGTCACAAGGGTGAGAAAAACATGAGCTGTTTTTTCAGCTAACCTTTCTCAGCTGGGGATGTGAGCTTACCAGTGGGAGTCAGTGCATGAGCCACCAGGAAAACATCTATGTTTTCAACTGGGACTAGCCAAACGTAGGTCAAATGCCTCTACAAAGGTCTTGCCCCAAGCACTAGCAGTTAGAAACTTATGTATGCCCTGGGTCCGGATGTGATATTTACCTCGTGCGTTCATTTTGTCTTCGAAAATAGACATGCATGAAACTGAGAAGCCAGATGGAAATTTGTTTCTGTGTCATGCATATACATTAGCCTGACTTTCTGGCTGCAGTTCTGGTCTACAGAGCCTGCAGAAGAGCCAAGATCCAGGAACAGATGCAGCTCTCTCCTCCCCCCGGCAGTGAGAGCTGCATCAGCTCATTCAATGGGTCCCTGGGCTGGGATTTGTCTGTAATCTGGGATAGCATTCTCTATTCTGGGGGCAAACTGATGATAGCATGCTTTTGAAACATATCCTGACCATCACAATATAATGTTCTCAACTAGAATTGGTTGAAAATGCTTAGTTATTTTTTTTTTTTGGAAATATCTTTCCTTGGGACAACTGAGACCGACAGCTCTGAGCTGGTAAAGCATTTATAAACAACGCGGGTCTCATTTTCAGGAAGATGTTCCCCAGGATCATTTATCTCAGTGGAAATTGCAGACCTTTTTGTTAGTCTGAGCACTGTCTAACAAAAGACAAATAGACGTGTGCTGGAGTGTGTCACCAATCCCTCCACACCCCCTCAGCACTGCCAAGTACGGCATGGCCCATCCAGCTCTTGCAAGCAGAGTTTCTCTATGCAGTTGTGAAGAATTAATATCACAAAATTTGCTCTTCTTCAGGGGCAGGCACATGCATTTATAAATGAACCCATCAAGCTGCTGCAAGCTCTTGATTAGCTACCATACTGATAGTTCACCATTCATAATATGCCTGTAAATTCAACGTTTTCCTAAAATCGCTCATGGCTTTTAAAAGAAGAAAAAAAAAATATGTGAATGCAACCACAATGCATAAATTCACACTAACTGCAGACAGACTTCTCTACCCCTCTTGCTCCAAGCAAATGCAGTCATTACATAGTTGATTGCTGCTTTAAGTGCTTTTCATATAGGAAAGCAAAAAAGAAACAACAGTTTGTCCCAGTGTGTGCCTAGAGCTCTGTTTTCATGATTGAGGATAGGTTTTGGTTTTTACGATGGATGGATGTACAATTCCATTCAGTAGACTGCTATATCATAAATTACTACTTTTTGTGCTTGGAGTTTATGAAATTTTAATGTCTCATAGTTGCTCTGCTTTTTGGTATTGTAGATTGTTTTTCTTTTCCTGTTCATTGCAGGAAACAGACCCGGTCCGAGAGAACCTGGCCCGACGCAGCAGCAAGGCTGCACGGAGCTGTTTGTTTGTGTGCCCTTGCACATCTGTGAACAGCGCACGGGCATTCAGTGTAGGCGTGCAATTATCCCTAAATTCTCTGAGAATCTGGACATTTTCTAATCAGTGGCAACTGCTAGCATTTAATTTTGATCCACTCCCTGCAAAACCCAGTAAATAACCTGCCCCAGACACAGTAAGCAGCACAGTTATTTCCCCACCTGTGTAATCTCTCCTGTCACTAAGGAAATGTGGCGTCGTGGAGCTAAATTGTGTGTTAACAGGAGCTGCTCCATCTTACGGCCGGTGATCGATATCTCCACCGTGGAGACAGCAATCCACTTCGGATGTATAAAACTCCCCTGTCCAAATGTCATTTCATCAAGGACTGTCAGAGGTGAATATCCATCGCCGTTGTTAACGGGGGCGATTCTGTGGTTGCAGCCACAGAAGGAGGAAGGGCATGCTGATGCATTTCGGTTCAAGCTAATGCTTCCTTCACCCACATCTGGGGGATTTAGATGATAAAACTAGGGCTCTTAATTTGGCTGGCAAACACGGTAAGAAATTCAAAAGAAAAAAACAAAACAACAATTAGGAGGTTGAGGCTTTAACCCCTTGCGTGGGGAACGCCTTTGCTCCCGGATTCCCACCTCCATCCCCAAGTCTGCTGGTGCCCCGGCAGCCCCAGCTCCCGCCTGACCCCACACCCCCTCCTGGCATGGGGGGAACTCGTCCCCCGTGTCACGACTCACTCTGTCCAGTGACTGGAGGGGACATAGCAGAACATGAGACGCCGTATGTGATAAGGGAGCCAACAGACCACGAAGGCAATCACCACAGCACCTGCAAGGTATGAAAAAAGCCCATTACTTTTCGTGAGCAATCCTTCATCAGGCGTGAAAAAGGGACCTGTCTGTGTGGTGTTTATCGCTGGAAACTGTTTTCCTAAAGCCCCACTTTGTTCTTCTATTGCTGTTGTGCAAAGAATTAATAACCCTGAGGGACAACGAGCCTGCAAATGTCTGTAAAAACGAGCATAACAGAAATAATAGCAAATAGCAATAAGCACGGGGGCAGTGACATTATGAACAAAAGGAGGTACGATACAAATAAAGGACTGCTGATGCCCCATTCAGACACTGGCTTAAATGAAACTGTATTTGCATCTGTCCCTGTGTTTCATGCCCTTGGGGCACCAGGTATTTTGTCCAAAGTACTCGCAGGGACAGTTAGTGTACGTTTTTCATCCAGGTAGACAGGGAGCCAGGGACACCATAATCCCATTAGTTTGTTACGCGGAGCCACTGGCCGCAGTCCCCACGGTGCTGGGGATCATTAAACAGCCTGAGGAGCTGCTTGCTGGTGGCAGGGCTCGTCCTTTTGCTCTATGTTTGTGCAATACCTGAGACAGTGATTACAAGACGTTTGGGTCTGGACATTGCCATAATAAAAATGATTAATTAAAGGGTAAGCAGAGAAAGACGATATGTTTTTTTCCAGATTCCTGCCAAGGGACATCAAACAATGGAAAATAAAATACAACAGCTCTGAAGGATAAAAGTGCTGTTGGTAGACTGTGTTTGTCAATCTAGATTAAAAAGTAGATATATCAGGCAATCAAGGGAAAGATTTGTTTCCTTTTGTAAAATGCATTTCAACCTCTGTATGAAACGACAGGATTCTGGCAGAATCCTAGCAGGAAATAAAGAAATCTCAGTTAAAACATAACACAATAAAAGACAAGAAGAAAATCAAGGCTAAATAAAATAATTATGTTAATTTTTTATCCCAGATTTGCTCTACAGAGAATAAGGACCACATCACTCTTGTCCTTTATGTGACCTGTAAAGGGCTAGGAAGCAGCAAAGCTCTCTTAAGAGAGCTATGTACCACCAGTGCAATGCAGATTTGGCACATGGAGGCAAAGGCTGCTTTTCCTTATGCCTAAATAATAAAAAATATTTATGTGGATATGTCCCAAACCCAGACGCTGTCATCCCACAGGGATTATGCCATAGCTCATAGAGGAGATATGCAGAAGATGTGTTTCCCTTGAAAAACGCGGTCCAGGAGGAGCAAGTCTGGCTGCGGTTGCATCTCCCCATCACCGTTACTCAGCCAAGAGGCACAGAGGGGATTGCAGTAACACAATGGGGAGGGAAGTGTCTGTCCCCTGTTTTTGTGGGTGTCATCACTAGCAGAGTCACTGCCTAATGTGTACAGAAATTAAATAATTCCTGGAGTCCAGCTCCGTACTCACAGCCTTACTTCAACTCCACGTGCTATCTCTTTTGTTAAACACATAACTAACAATGGAGACGGTTATATTCTTTCAGCACCAGCCTGCATGGTGTATGAGAGCATCTTCCAGGAATGCCGCAAAAGCCATTTATTGAATCAAGTTTCAGGCAACTGAAGGGGCATGTTTTGGAAAGAAGGCTAGAGGGTCTGTTTTTATTCTCTTGTCCAAGTGACTTCATTATTTCAAGCTGAATATTTTTGGCTGCTATATGGTCATTGTGATCGCAGATGTAATTCATCACTAGACGGCCTGCAGCTCTTCAGACGCCATCAGGTGAATGAATTTGACCTGTATCTGATCCTGCCCTGAGGAGCTTTGCTGGGACTTCGACGGGGACAGCCCCTAAATGACACGTGGCACAGGAGAAGGGGGGAAGTCCACCGGGAAGCTCAGAGGGAGCGCTGGATGCCTGCCTTGCTCTTTCACATTTTTGAGCACCTGCTTTTGGCCACCTCCAGAAATTAATGTCTCTGTCGGATGGACCTTTGGTTTGCCCCGCATGGAGCAGTCCGCCCATGCCTCCCCAGGAGATCCCTCCCAGGGGCCACAGGAGAAGCGATACTCTCCAGCCTCTCCCTCTCCATTCATCAGTATCGGGCCAACAGGAATGAGCCAACATCACAGCTCCAGTCCTCCTGCTTTCCCAGTGCCTGTACAGGATTAGCTGAATTTTCAGGCTGTGAAAGCAGCTTCCCAAATGGCTCCCAACACAAGTTCATTTGTGCACATCATAATTTTTGCAGAAACTTCCATGCACTGGCACTTCCCAGCTGCTTACCCCTGCATGCGGCTCTTTAAGAACAGCAGGATCTGGCTTCTTTCTACAGCCAATTTTAAGAGTCTTACACATCTGCCTGTTAAATTTACCAACATGTTAAATGAAAGTGGTTTTCTCCTCGTAAAGGATCTCTGCTTCTGTTGCTCAGACAGTGCTGTGCCAAATAATATGGAGGCAGGGATCTATAGCAGCAAAAACACATATTGAGAGAAATATCTGCTCAACCTCAGCAAATGAATAGTCAATTAAATAATCTGTGGTAATTCTGTAATATCACATGCAATCACTCTGCAATTAAAACTCTATTAAACACATAGCTGAGTGCATTGGAGACACTTATGGTCTGGTTTGGAAATCCCAGCTGGGTAGCACGCTGCGTGGTTCTGTGCTGCCAGCCTCTGCCATGCAGATTAGGAGACCCTGACCCGTATTTATCACCCTTAATCCGTATGTTTCAATTTTATCACACAAGGGATCAAGCAGATTTAGGGTGGCAATCCTGCCCTGTTGGGTCCCCTCCCCAGGGATGAATATGAAACGCAGCAATGTGTTAACTTTCATCTAATACAGAATGAAAGTGTCCTTTTCTCCCAGATACCTGGTGCCTTTTGCTGCTGTCTTGTGCCTCCCTGAGCACATGCTTATCAAAATGGATGAGTTGTAAAACAAATGCTGGGCAAAGTGGCTGCCAAAATGATTTTTTATTATTGTTATCAGCTCCTAGGACATGTTCTCCATCATCAGAGGCTTGACACAGGGGTTTCTTTGGTGGAGTAAGATGGAGCAGGTCAGCCTGCTGGAGCTGAGCACTGCAGGGGAAGGACTCGACCCAACACGTGATGGGGGTGACGGTCCAGGATGGTGTTTGTGAGGTTGGAGATTTCCCACCTCTATTTTTTCAACTAAAAATAAACCAGACCCATCCCTCACTTCTGATTAATTCAATGTGGTTTTAATAGGGGCAAGGCTGCTCCATGAACTTCTGATATTTCCCACATTTGAGCAAAGGAGGTGCCAAACCTGCGGATCAGCCCAGGGCTGGGGAGTGGAGAGGGGACCCGAGCAAGCCGACCGCGGTGTGCCGGAGATGCCAGGGAATGATCCTTCCACCGAGCTGTGTCTTCATTTCCCTTCTAAATCAAACTCCTAATTTAAATGTGCATTTAAACCTGAATTATTGCATCCTGTGTCTTTCTATTTTGTCTTATAATGGCTCTATTCTCTGTCCGTTTGAACCGCATCCCAAGGAAGAAGGGGAGAGAGGAAGGAGGAGCAGCGGAGGACGAGCCCTTGTTTGTTTATCGCGCAGGAAGTCCTGCAGAGGGAAACATAAATTCTGAGTGACATCTTTTTCATTGTGCAAAAGAAGATTTAAACTGTGCCAGTCATGATTTTCAGACTAAACTGGATGTGGAAGCAATCCTGGAAGTTAAATTATATTAGATCGCACTGAGTATTTTATTTTACCTTGCATGTATCCTGTGGCTGAGGCTGGGAGACAGCCCTTCTCCAGGGCCAATGTCTCGAAAAACTCACGTTGGGTTAGCATGAGCATGGAGCGATATATCACGTGTAAAAAGACCACGGCGAGTGCTCGGTGGCTGCTTTGACTGAGCACGGGAGCCATGCTCGGGAGGGATTTTCAGGCCCCCGTCCCTCTTCTGGGGCCATCTGAGGCTCGGCGTGACTCAGAGCACTGGGACAGCGATGGGTAATGTGCCGCCGCTGCTGACTCACGTCGGCAGATCCCAGGGATCTGCTGCAGTACAAAACACTTGGCTGGTGTTTTCCTCCTCGCTTTAGCTGTTCTGTCCCCTCTGGGGTCGTGCTGAGTCACAGCCCTGCGGCTCCCAGGCGGCCCTCAGCGAGGGTATCCCTCCGTCCTCTCCTCCTTTCTCTCCAGGAGAGGGAGAAAAGAGATGCTGCTCCCTCTTTTAACCACCTACACTGTTGCTAAGGCCTCCAGAGAAGCTCAGATCCATCCTTCCTTGATAGTTTTGTTCAGATTATTTTGGCCAATTGCGTTCTTTTTCTCTGCATTTCAAGGGGAGCTGAAACACATACAGCTGGGGAACAGCGTGTTGTAATTTCTGAGCAAAGGCAGGAGCTGTTTGGGTATGTACTGACCCATCTGAACAACATCTCTCAGCCTTTTCTGTGTTTCAGTTGTGTCTCCAACGCTGCCCAAGGAATGCACGCTCCAGCTGGTACTAATAACGTATATGAGAGTGTTATGGGGCTCATGTCAGGGGTTTGCATTAATGCTGATTTCTGGAGAAAGAGTCCTTGTGTATTCGAAGCTCCTGGGTTTTATATACTTATTTAGTTGATGCCATTACAAGAGAATCTCTCACAAAGGAGAGCAAGTGTCACCGTGCCATTTGATATGAGAGATGGTAAAAGCTGGGCCAAGTGTAGATGTAGCTGGCACTGCCTAGTTAAACCTCGAGGCGCTGTTGATATTAACATGATGCACTACCTGACAGGTCGTAGGCAATATTTATACCAGCGGGCCCCAAACTAGGGATTACAGGAGCTGCAAGGGTGGGTATGAGCCTAGCACAATTAAAACCGCTTATGCTGGTATTTGGGTCACAAGGCTGCAGAAGAAAGGATTTCCATAAAAGTCGGTAACAACCAGCGGAGACTGGGGACCACCAGTATGCACCAGCAGTACTCAGGAGAGCAAAGAAGGAGAAACTGGGAATAGCAATGGCACTGGGGAACCCTCAGCTCCTTTAGACACCACTGAAAACACGCAGCATTTGCTGGATACAATCCCCCTGTGCTCTTGCACATATTACTGAGCAGTGTAAACATTAGCTTTGACTCCTTAATTTCCATTCCCAGCAGCCAGAGATCTGCTTTTTATCTTTCTGTATCATTTTCCTTCTTTTTTTCCTACTGCAGGAGGATTGTCTCTTTTTTGGATTAAGGGGTAGAAGATGCTATCTTGCTTGAAAGGAGCCATGTTCCCCTAAATACTTCTTTGTTAATGGCAGCGAGACAGCAGAGTGAATAGAAACACTTTCTGGCATGCAAAACCAATGTATTTTACTCAGACTATATTCTCCAGTCCTGATTTTCAATGGCTTCAGCTGACAGATTTGAAAATGGATGTGAATTCCTGCCCCTGCTCACACTGGTGATTAAATTGTCCACTGGCACCGGTTTCGTCCATAAGGAGCGAGGCAGAAAATGAAGGTTAAAGCTAGCGCAAGAACAGGCTCCAACAAGCAGCGTGTCACTGCTGACCCAGTGCAAACTGGGGTCTCTTCCCCAGTTTCCTTCTAAGGTAATTATTTTTTTGGAAATTAAAGAAGAAGTTGCTTGATTCCACTTAAACTTCATTCGTGCCATTCTCCCTGGGGATGTCTGGGTGTTTGGAGGAGAACGAAGAAGAAAGAAAGAAAATTTCCCCTTTGAAGGATAGATAAGGGCTCCTGTCTTCTCCTCATCAGGCTCAAGGCTCTTTCTATTTGGTAAGACCAGGTATAACCCAAACTGGCATCCTCTGCAGCCCCTTTCTTCTTTCCCCTCCAGTTTTGAGTTTCAGGTGTCCTTTGTTCCTCCCAGAATGGTTTCTGCTCACCAGAAGGACCCTGGGGCTGTATTCACTGCGTGCTTCTGCAGTGACTAAGGCTCTGGCCAGACTTTATGTTTAAAAGCACATCAGTTAGTTAGTTAGCTTTTTAAACACTCACATTGACAGGGTTTAACACCTGGAAAATCTGCTTGCTGGGCATGACCAGCCCTAGAGTTGTCTTCAGAATTGCAGCCACAAGAGCCTGAATCCCAGTAGAAATGCCTTGCCAGCCGGAGCTGCAGTGCCAGCGAAGGGACACATCTTGGGAGAGGAGAAAAAGTCTCCCTGTCCTGAGATGTGCAGCCGTCATCCCTTTCTGCTCCTCAGACGGTGTTTATAGAGTGCTCCAATACGGCTCTCTTTATGTCACTTGGCAGGCTGTAAAGTAAACCTACACGTACAAACATCTCTGGGAAATACATACAACTGTTATATAGCTAATTTATCCTCCTGAATTTCAGTGTGACACTTCAGCTGTTAAACTCAGCGTCCACTCACGCTTAATGTCACAGGGGTTTTGCTGAACTCCACTTGGAGTTGGTCAGACTTTTTATTAGGGATACAAACTGCCATGAATTTAGTTCATTTCTTGCAAAAGAAATGATTCATGGACAAATCTGATTTCCTTAGAATATGGGAATTATGAAATATAACTGTTTAAGGAGCAGATTTTCAGACTGGTGCTCTTCTGTGTATTGTGGCTGCAAAGCGTTAGCTATTTGTTATTCCTGTTTGCGGGATGGTTACACTAAATCTCATAGCAATATTCTCCTCCTGAAATGGATAGCTCAGACTTGGAACATTGGTGAGGAGAAACGAATGAACCCTTCCAAACATTCGTTCAGAAGGGGAATTATTAATGCACAAATTAATGAAATGCAGGCCGCATGGATACTTCATTAATACCTGGCCTTTGTCTAGTATTACTTGAAGAAATGCAGAGACCCCAAAATCATAATTTAAACATTCATAGACATTCAGTAAAAAAAATATGGTTTGACTTCATCTCCTAAAAAGCATCTTACTGAGGCATCACCCAGCCAGCTGTGGGAGACTGAAGGATATACTTTTAATTGGGTAAACCTCTCTAAGTGCTTTATAATTGCTTTCACTAAGCAGCTTCTGTAACGGAGCAAATGCTACCTGGAACTGATTACATTTTAATAGGCTTAGCCAACATCCACCCAGGGACATGCAAAGCCTCCCCTTGCTGTCCATCAGTTTGTCTCAACATTGTTATCAGAGCTCAGCTGTGCCATTCAATAACTCCTTCCTTCCATCCTCAGCAGGGACCGATCTGACAGGCAGTCGGGGAGCTGTTGAGGGCTGCTTGGAGGAGAACGGGCTGCAGGCTGGTGTATTGATGGGGACAATTAGTCCGTGTCACAAAACTGTCCCCTTTCGAGAAGACATTTTGGCCAAACAGCGCATTCAGCCTGAGCCAAGCTCAAATATGCCCTGATTTTTGAGCAGCTGTTTGGAAATGTGAGACTGAGATGGGGAAGACACATATTGCCTCGATGTCTGGATACAGTATGCAATAGTCCGGGCAGTGTATGTGAGGTTTTACCTGCTGAAGGCTGCTTATTCTGAAGGGTGCGTGTATGCGTGTGTGTGTTTAAGATTTATTTAGGTTGTTATCAGATGATTGGTGTATCAGGCTATGCAATCAGAGAATATTCACCCTTCCGTGAAGCATCACACGGCGCCCAAGAGACTCAGCTTCCCAGCACTACAATATAGCCAAGGCATAATAACAGGAATTGGAGGTGGTTTATAATTGGAGAAATGGAAGGAATATTGGATGGATGAAGGAGGGTATGCAATCTCTTGGCGGGCAGTATTTTCAGTGGCAGCACTGGTGCAGACGTTGCCCTGTTATCCTCATGAAAGAGCTGGGAAGCTGCCAGTGCCTCCAGCTTTCTGAATTTGGATCCTCACACCTGGTGAACGCTGACAGCAGAGAGGGAATTACAATCAGAAATCACACGCTTAATGAATTAACGAGCTGGCTCCCTGGCAGCAGGGCTGACATGTTCCTTGATCCCGATCTCCCTAATTATTTTGTACACGACCAAAGTCAGACAGAGCCAAGAAAATACATAAATGCTACCAAAGAGGAGGAAAATAATGTTGTGGATGTTTTGAATGAAGCTGTTAGCCTGATCACTTTTAGCTCCTATTTCAATGTAAATAAATACGTAATTCCAGTAGATCTGAAGGAAGGAAGAAAAGTGTTTGCTGCTCTGATCTCATCCAACAGCTCTGCACATCATGTACTGCAAAAATTTCTTTTCTGAACACTAGTTTTACAAGTTCTGAAACATTTCACCCTTAAAACAAAATCAAGCTCTCTGTACTTCAGGCCAAAGTTCACTTTTGGAAATGGAAAACACTTTGACCCCCATGAAGCTCTGATTTTGTGCCAACAGCTTTATTAGTGTGGACAAGTGTCATTTTTCTTTTCCCATCCTCTTCCATAAACTAGCCTAGACTGTGTACATGGTTTTGGCTGCCATGGATCCCAGGATAAATCATGTGAGTCCTTGTGTATTTTTTGCTACTTTTCAGACAGCTCAGAGGCCTGGTTTATTAAAAAAAAAAAGTTGCGAGGAACGGGTGACAAAAGTAAATGTGAATCAAGCACCTCCAGTAATCAAGTGCATCTGAAAAATGAAATGAAGCAGGATTTCACTCACACTTGCTAGACAATAAAAGCCTTTCTGCATGATGTGGTGAATCACAGACAAAACTGACGGTGGTTTTCTTATTTGCTGGATCTTCATCAGTCCAGAAAAGGAGCAAGTGGCCGCTCTCTCATTGCCTTCCCAGCAGGGAAGGGAGCTCAGTCCTGCTGCTGGGGTGGTACTGCAGAGATGCACGTAATTTCTGTGCATCACTGCCCACAGTGCCACATCTGACCCACTTTTGCACCATTTCAGGCTCCAGATGGAAACCCTCACTTTTGCTGACTTTTCTCAGCTTTTGCAGTGCATAACAAAAGCAAAAATTTGCCTGTAGAAGAAGAAGAAGAAGAAAATTAAGCTTATTGTTCAGAGAAAGAAGGGCTGTTTTTCAGTGCCTCGGAGGAAACGTGGACCTGTTGGTGAGGGGTGCTCTTCCACCACCACCGAGCAATGCCCAGGGAACGGCAGGTGTAAATTTAGGTCTCTCCCTTATTATTCATGAAGAGCTCTCTCTTCTTGATGTTAAAAGAGTATACAATACTAAAAGGAGGGAGAGAGGTGTGAGATGTTGTAGTGCAAGTGAGAAAAGGCAGCTTCTCACTTAATGGCAGTAGGCAGAAGCATTAAGAAACAGAAAAAGATAGCAGGGAACCGAGGGACTTGTATGGCCCCGTCCTTGCAGGCTCAGTGCCGAAGCAAGGCTCACTCCTTATCCCCCTGTGGATGACGGTTAATTGGGGTGCAGAGACAGTAAATAAACACAGCCCAACAAGATAATTATGGGGAATTTAATGTCTTCTGGGGTTTTCTCTCCTTTTTCTCAGTAGGCATTTCCTGGCGTGGTGTTCGAAGCTGGGATGCGCATGGTGGCTTGCCTATGGCATGGGCATAGCGCGCTGCGTGGGACGCATCCCTCGTGAAAAACAGCTGGAAAAATCTCATGGAGGTTCTTGGTGCCTTCTCTAGGGATTTCTTTTCTTGTTGAAAATGTGGCCTTGGCCAAAGCACTTCAGCTACCAAGAGCTTTGCCATGAAAAGCACTGGTCAGAAACCTTTCTGCTAACAAACTCTCACTATCTAATGTGCACGAGGACTCTCACAGTTTAAAACCAGTACTGGCACACTTTGTTAGATTTTTTGGGGTACTATTTTTGAACAGCTTTTACTTTATCATCTGTCAGTTTAAGCTACCAGATTCTTTGGTCTTTTCCTCAGCTTATTTAATTAAGCCGTCCAGTATTTTGCAGTATAACTGAATTCCTGGGTGCAGGATCTTTTATTTAACCTTTGTCTGAACCAAAGCTCTGCAGAAAAAGAAAAGGAATAAAGCAATGCATGCAAGGCTTAAGTTGCTGTTGACTAAATCGTTAAAATGCTGGGCTAGTTTTGCTTTTTCAGAGAGTCTCTGTGTGTAAGCAGGTCTGTTCTTTAGCTTTACATATCAACAAGTCAGGGAGGAAGCTGAGGAAGTCAGGCAAAAACGCCAGGAGGCCTGCACGGATGAACAAGGAGCTCCTGGACAAACCCAAACACAAAAAGGAAGCCTACAGAGGATGGAAGCAAGGACAGGTAGCCTGGGAGGAATACAGAGAAATTGTCCAAGCAGCCAGGGATCAGGTTAGGAAAGCCAAAGCCCTGACAGAATTAAATCTGGCCAGGGATGTCAAGGGCAACAAGAAAAGCTTCTATAGGTACATCAGTGATAAAAGGAAGACTAGGGAAAATGTGGGCCCTCTCCGGAAGGAAACAGGAGACCTGGTTACCCAGGACATGGAGAAGGCTGAGGTACTCAGCGACTTTTTTCCCTCAGTCTTCACCGGCAAGTGCTCCAGCCACACCGCCCAAGTCGCAGAAGGCAAAGGCAGGGAGTGGGAGAATGAAGAACCGCCCAGCGTAGGAAAAGATCAGGTTCGAGACCATCTAAGGACCCTGAAGGTGCACAAGTCCATGGGACCTGATGAGATGCATCCGCAGGTCCTGAGGGAACTAGTGGATGAAGTGGCTAAGCCGCTATCCATCATATTTGAGAAGTCATAGCAGTCCGGGGAAGTTCCCACTGACTGGAAAAGGGGAAGCATAACTCCCATTTTTAAAAAGGGAGAAAAGGAAGACCCGGGGAACTACAGGCCAGTCAGTCTTACCCCTGTGCCTGGCAAGTGGAGTACTGCGTTCAGCTCTGGGACCCCCAGCATAAGAAGGACCTGGACCTGTTGGGGCGAGTCCAGAGGAGGGCCATGAAGATGATCAGAGGGCTGGAGCACCTCTCCTATGAAGACAGGCTGAGAGTGTTGGGGCTGTTCAGCCTGGAGAAGAGAAGGCTCTGGGGAGACCTTGTAGCGGCCTTCCAGTACCTAAAGGGGGCCTACAAGAAAGCTGGAGAGGGACTTTTTACAAGGGCATGTCGTGATAGGACAAGGGGTAATGGCTTTAAACTGAAAGAGGGTAGATTTAGATTAGATGTAAGGAAGAAGTTCTTCACTGTGAGGGTGGTGAGGCCCTGGAACAGGTTGCCCAGAGAGGCTGTGGATGCCCCCTCCCTGGAAGTGTTCAAGGCCAGGTTGGCTGGGGCTTTGAGCAACCTGGTCTAGTGGAAGGTGTCCCTGCCCATGGCAGGGGGGTTGGAACTAGATGAGCTTTAAGGTCCCTTCCAACCCAAACCATTCTATGATTCTATGGACAAGCAAAGGCAAAAGAAAAGGATTATTTGTGATTACCCACAAATGTGGTTGTTTGGAAGAATAAAAAAAAAATCGAATGTCTTTCTGTCTTCATCCATGGAGATCACAGTTCTGTCTAGTTTCTCCATGAAGTTATGAATACCCACCTGAGCAGTTCATAAATGGCCACTTGTGCTCCCAGCTATGAATGTTGTTTGAGACATTGCATGTGCAAACGTGAACCCTTTATTGTGTGTGAAATATAGATGAAGGTATTTTCCAGAACAAGGCTTGGGAATTTGTCTGAAATATGTTTAGATAGCCTCAAAGGGTTGCAAAATTTAGTTAAAAATCATATAAGCAGCAGCATTTTTTTTTAAATTTCTGCTGCATACTAATTTGGCTTGGGGAAAAAAATGCCTTTTTTTGGATATTGTGATTAGCTGGGTCACAGTTTGCAAAACACTGGGTGCGATATCTGGTGGGAGACGGTGAAGTGCAACTCACAGAAGGGTGCACACGTGTCCCTTGGGAACTCTGCTGAGTTTATAGCGAGACGTTTGGCCCCCAGGAAAGGCAATAAATTGGGGTCACCTTACCCCAGAGCTGAACACTTGACTTGGGGAGACGTTATGTGCAAGACAGGAACAGGGGAATTCTCTCACTGTAGACGACACAGTGATCGCCCCTGTCACTCTCTCGCTTCAGGTTTTCAAGCGTGCAGTGGAGTTATTTTGGGGATATTCTAAAACATCAGGTGTATGGGATTACGTGAGGAATGTTTTGCTGTCAAATCAGTTTTGCTCTTATCAGAGTTTTGAAGAGGAGAAACACCAGGAAGAGTCTGAATTAATCAAAAATCTTTTTTTTAATCTGAGTCATTTGGCCTTTTTTTTTCCTGAGAGAGAGAGGAAAATTGAAATCTGAATTAAAGCTGTGATTGATGGTGAGAAACTCTTTTCTCCTATCTGTGTATCTTCAGGGGAAAACGGATTTTCCCCACATCTCTAATGAAGCAGAGAACACCTTCAGAGCAGCTCCTGCTTTTACCTTGGGAGCAGGGGAAGGAAACCACCCACACTGGGTTTCCAAAGTCTCTGCTTGTAACAGCTGAGAGGAATTTGCACATCTGATTTACCATGGGCAATGCCAGTGGGGCTGTGTACCCTGTGCTATGTGTCCACTCTACCTGATCTGTTCAAACCCAATCCCACAAAACAAGTTTGGTTTTAAAACTACATCAGTCCCCCAGTCGCACTCAAAGCCTAAAACCAGCACCAGCTGAAAGAGAGGTGTTCAGCCTGGAGCTGGCAAGAAATAGAAAAAGAAATAGGAAAGCTTGATGTTATCAAGTTGTTTCTGTTTCACAGAACATGAAATATATTTAAATTTGAAATTTTTTTTTCTCAACTTCTCCCCCATTGAGCACAATTAATTAAATAATACGTAAATCTCTCTCTAACTTCCTTTCTCTATATGATTTTTTTAAAATCCTTTAAGGGAAGGTTAGGACTCGGAAAAGTGACTCTGGGAGAAAAAGAAAATAGTGGAAAATAGAGGATAAAATTAGCTAGAAAACTCTTGGTGACTCAGCAAGAAATGGATGAAGAAGGAAAGAGACCAAGAGAACAAACAAATTTATTTTACTAAGTTCAGGGCTTTGAGACAGGAACCGGACAATTTTGGCAAATGTCAAAGTGTTTTGGGGCAATTTGGATTTGCAAAAAGAGCTAATTTTCATTTAAAATATGTTTTGGGTGAAAGCATTTACCAGTTTCAACCTATTACTCTTCAAATCATACTTACTTAGACACCTCTAGCCAGTTCCATGCCAAAATAGGCGAATACTTACGTAGGACCCTCACGCCATGCTTCAAGGCTTGCACGCGGCTGGGCTCCATGGACATGCTGAGCATTGTCTGCTGCCCGCCGATGGTGCAGACCTGGTTTTCCTGGGCAGCCTGCTTGAACATGACCATGAGCTGGTTGGCAATGATGGTGTTGAGCACAGAAATGACGACCATGGGGAACACGAAGGAGATGAAAGTATTGACCTGCGGGGGAGAGATGTGGCACTGTCAAGGGATGAGAAGGATCAGTGGAGCAGGAGATTGTGTTTTATTTCTCAAAGCAACAGAGGAACAGCTTGCAGTGGAAATCTTTTCTCTCCTCTTACTCTGCTGGCTTTGGCTTTTGAAGGCTTATTGCACAGAGGGAAAACTCAAACACCACTGACATACGTTCATTCATGTGGGTCAACACTCAAAAAAGGCGAATTTATTCACATCCAATTATATCGTCTTCCTCTTTTCAGTGCAGTTCATTGCCAGAAATGTCTCGACTGAAACATGCCATTGATCTTTTCATCTCACGAACAGCAGGATGCTTCTTAGCTTTCACTGTGCGTAGCGTGACTTCTAAATAACAGTATGTTATTGTATTTTTTCTTTATTATGAGCACTCCTTGGGGTCTTTTTAACTTTCTTTTTTGTGTTCTGTCCTTTCCTTGTAGATTTAATGACAGTTTTTTGTTATCTCATAACCAAATTACCCAATAAACCTTGTGCCTTTTAAAGGATTAAAATTGATCGGAATAAACAAGTGGAAGATGTAATGTTTTTAGTACAAATTATTTGATTACTACAGTTTTGATAAAATTAAATGGAGGATCAAATTAAGCAGTGATTGAATCAAGTGGAAGTCACTGTTCGTGTCAAATAAATGCAGGAAGGCTTTGTGAGGGCCTTATGGGCTGTCTAGAAACCCCACTGGAGCTGAGCTTAACAAACAGCAGCCCAGGGAAAGAGAGGCGTGTATAGGATTTGCCTGCATGTCTGTGGCGAGGCTGCCGTGGTGGGATAGTGAGCCGCCGTGCTAACCCTCCCTGCAGCACGGAGGGGCTGGGTGCCCGCGGGGCTTGTCCTCTCCACCGTACGGCTCAGGAGGAGGCTCAGCACATCACTGAGATGAGTGTGGGACAAATCAAAAACCCCTTAAATTTTTAAGATTTCAAAATGTTATCAAGAATTAAACTGTGTGCTGCAAATCGCTGTGGAAGCAATTTTATTAAAAGTGATAAAATGACAAAAAGATAAAACTACTAAAACCGAGAGGGAACTTTGCCCTGTGGTAGGGTTAGAAGGCATGCTAACTTCTTCCCCAGATAGCCACATATCTTGCACCTCAGTGCTCTAAAACCCAGAAGCAACCCTGCACCCCAAGCCAACCCCACATCCCTCCTGCAGACTGCAAAACCAGGAAAGCCTCATCTACCCACAGGTGCTCCGTCTGCTCGGGTGGAGACATCCCCTCTCCACCCACCCACCCACGCAGGACCATCACCTCAGTGTACAAGCATTTGCTGTACACCCAGTATCTAGTGCAGATGTGTGGTCTCTTTGCTCTGGAGGGATTCAGAAATGCCAGAGATAAATGGAAAGATGGAGAAAGAATCCAACCACCCCCCCCCAAGATGCTACAGGCGATCCATAAAAGAAAGAAATAAGAAGCACCATAAAAGAAAGAAATAAGAAGCACATAAGCATATGGGGAGCAGGTGCACGGGCAATCAGAAGCACTTAAGTTTCTTTGTTCATAAATTTGAGAAAGATGCAACTCCTCTTTTGGTGGAGACAGGCAGTGTTGTTGTTGCCAAAGTTTTCTTTAGATGGATCAAGTCTCTATACAGCTTTGCGCTCCAGAGCTCAATGTGTTTAGCAAAAGTACCAGCTGGGTTTCGTCTCTCGCAACCCACATGGTGAGAACATCATCTCTTGTTTATGCTGGTAATAATAATAGAGCTCCTCTGTGGACTGAGGAAATTCCTAGATATACCCCACCATTACAAGCTGTTAATGGCCTCTTTTGTTAAATATATAGCAGTTTTCTAAGCTTCTAAAAGATCTCACAGCCTCCTGCACATAAAGAAGAGTTATCTTTTGGAGTCGCCTCCAGATGCTAAGAAAGATCATTAAGCAGTAGGGACCAAGTTCTCAGCTGGTACAAGATGACATGGTTTCACTGAGAGAGTAATTTGTGCTTGTAAAGAACCTACTTCATTTATTTAACCTTCACGATGCAGCTAGGCTGAGCTGGCACACACAGGGGTGAAATGACTTGCTCAGACTTACCGGGTCAGACTAAGAAACGAGCCCTATAGTTCCCCCCTCCTATTTCTATGGCTTTAGCTGCTGAATGCCCTTCTTTCCTACTGCTGAACAATGTTTGCACATCAGCAAAAGGAAACATTTAACTCTGGAAATGCTTCACTCTGTCACCTGAGCTTTTGGCTTTCATTCAAAAACTTTGTCCTAGCTATAAATTAGTCTTGCCTAATGTAATTACGCAGAACTCAAAAAGTCTTTTCTGAGCTTTCTTTAAAGCCTTGATTCATTCCATAATTGTATTGTGAAGGCTTTAAAGAGCTTGGGAAATTGTCTAGAATAGCATTGACTTTCCCTTTTATGAATTGTTATGGTAAAAGTGTGAAAATTGCATGCTTTCTGTGAAAGGCTATATTTAAAGATTTTTTCCATGTCTTGATTTGTACCAAAACTCTCATATAGTTAAAAAAAAAAAATCAATATTTTCCCCAGAAGCAGAAGGTTTTAATTTGCGGAAAGAATTATTCGCAAACACAAACTCTCGAGGACCATAAAGGCTAGAAAAGCTAATCCTCCTCCTGCAAGCCCTCTGTATTCAGTGTTTTTTCTGGCGAGCTGCTTGGTGGGCTGTGCGAGTCCAGACCCCAGCACGCTGTGCACGTCAGTGCAGTAACACTTCATTTCCAGATTAGTTTGCACACTGCTGAAGCTGCTGCCTCAAACACCTCTTCAAAGCCAGTGGAAAACCTTCCCACCTGCTTCAAGAGGAGCTGGTCTGGGATCCCAGGACTACATATTCAAAGGTCTTCAGGAGCAGGAAGATTTGTATAGGTGTTTAATGGGATTTTTTACAGCACCGAAACTCCTAACATCAGTGGGACTAAAGTGGTTACGGCTGTCAGTGAACACCGATGGGAGCCTTTGGGTCCTTATATACCTTTACAGATCGCTCTGGTCCTGGGAAGGAGGGTTTAGACAGTGTCCAGGTTCATTTTTGACCTGAAAGTCTCCAGCTTTATGTTGGCTCACCATGGAAAGGACAGCTTGTGCGATACTGGATCTAAAGTAATTCTGTATTCAGGGTTGTTTGGATGCACAAGCAGAGCGGTCTGGCCTCATCTCCGCTATCACCAAGCACGGTTCAGTCTGATTCTCCTCTCCATTAAAACTGATGTGTTTGCATCAGTGTAAACCCACCAGATCTGAGGTTTCTGCTCAGCACCACGATGGACAGTGACATGCAGAACGAGCACAGTGCAGGAGCACAAAGCTGTGCAGGGAAAGGCTTAGCACTGGCTGCTCTCTAGTGTAAAAAAACCCAACACCACAAACCCTGCGACTGTGTGCTAAATCCCCATGGCAAAAAAAAAAGAAAACCCAATACTCCAGTGTTTGCCACTGGCAGGACAGAATGAAACACTAACCCACTTCCATGCTGCTGTCGCTCCTGTAATCAGTGCAGTCCTAAAAGCCGTTCAAGCACCAGGCTGGCAGCATCTGTGGGATGGGATTAGTCCTCAGGACCAAATTGTGTTTTGTCTCATACAGAACAACCTTCCCTTTCAGCACCGCCTGAGCAGTAACACTCAGAGACCCGAATCACCCCCCTCTGGCTGCGCTGTGCAGGACGGTGACGACGTGGATGCTGTCTGAGGGTGAGCTCCCACCAGAAATCTCTGCCTAGACCCTGTCCCCATGAAGGCATGCCTGAGATATCTGATCACTTGATGGATGCAAAGACCTGGCAGAGACACCCGCTGTGACTCACCCAGTCCTCAGAGGTACACCACCTTCTCCGTCATCTTGGTGGCCGTGGGGGTCCTGCCCTGCCCAGGCACCGAGCCTCCCTGCCTCTCTAACGATGACACACTTTTCATCCCAGCTTTCTCTTAGCCCTCTATTGCCAAAGGTGATTTTAATTCCAGCCGAAACATGAAGCGTTAAAATTACTCATGGTTTTGCAGGACACACAAGACAGAGCAAATCTGGGGATGGGGCTTCATAAGCTCCTGAGAAGACAAATTGAAATTCATGGAAATTAAGTCACACTTCTGGAAGGGAAAAAACGCAGCTATCAGCCTCTCTCGGTCAACTCAACAAAAATCAGGCTTTGCGTGAGACTAGAGAATTCAGCATGATGTGAGTTTTCTTCTTCCTTCCAAACAGGAGTGTGGGAGAGACCTGGGGGAAGGGACCAGGAAAATCAAGTGACAAAAAAGCAGAGGCCAGTTCTTGGGTTTGTGACTCTTCCTAAATCTTTTGTACGGAAAACTGTCCCCCTGGCTCTGCTGAGCTTCATGCTGACATGATTTGCTTTTGCCAAGTTGTCCCTCAAATTATTTGGCTGCCGTGGTTTCCCTGGGTTACCACTAAAAGCAGACATCAGCTCGCTCGCAACAGTGATGGAGAAGATGAGCATATAACTTCACGTAGGGACTCCCCAGAGGGCTTAAATGACTCCTGTAAATCAGAAGTTTTGCGAAGGTTTATTCTTTTGTGTTCCAAGGTGACTTCTGGAGGAACACAGACTCAAAGGCCACTTTGCAAGAAGATGTTTTTTCCATCCCTCCTACAAGCCCAGACTTTTGTCTTACATGTATCTGAAGGGGAGGAGGGGAAATATTACATCTGCTACAGGCATTTACAGGTCACCTTTGCTCCCAGCACAATTCAATCGCCTGAGCCGCCTACAACTGGCTGTTCCCATGGGCCATCAGTGCACGGCTTTGAAGGGGGACAGAACTGTTAGTGAGTGTTTGTAGACGCTATACGAGGTCTTGGAGCACTTAAGTGGTTAAAAGTAAAAAATTAGGCTAAAGGCTCTTCCTGGAGATACAGTAGCAAGTTAAACACCTCCACTGGAAGTACTTACAATAAAAAAAGCAAAGAGCCAGAACTACTCATAATATTTTCATTGAAAGAATTTTGATGAGAAAATGTTCCGTTACTGAGATCGTAAAAGATTTTTGAACATGCATCTTTTGTTTCCCTCACACCTTTTTTCTACATGAGTAAATAAAGTCCCACAAAGCAAATGAAGCGTGAAAGGCCGGTCACAGCAGCAGCACGGCGTGGTGCACCGCACCGGTGCGTCCCACGAAGCAGCAGCCAGGATCCCCTGCCAGCAGGAGCAAGAGCCCTGGAGCGGACGTGGGGTGCAGCTGAGATTTAGGGACAATTTTAGCTCTGGGTTATGACAGTGGTTTTGTGGCAGACACCAGTGATCTTCCCCTGATGCCTGATAAATGAGGTGACAGCAGAGCCAAACTCTTGGTCTCTGTCAGCGCCACGTCTCCGGAGACACGGGCCCTTCCAGCAGTGAGCTGGGATGCTCAGAGCAATTTTTCCCCCTTCCTCTTCAGGCATGTGAGAAGGACAATTAAAACGGAGAGAAGTGTGGATGATGGTGAGCTGGTAAAACCTCACCCGGACTGACTAAGCTTCTCTCATGCTTCATTTCCCCGCGGCACACCTGCCTGCCGGCTGGGAAATGCTATGAAATGGCTGTCAGCCTTTCTGTTTTCTGCTGGGGAGGATTCTCAGTGCAGAGACTCTCCTCCGGTCCAGCCACCCCATGAGGACATGCCTGGGGAAATGGTTGAGAAACCCAAAAGAAGCTGAAAACTATCTCACGAGGAAATTTGTCTTTGCTGGTTTCCTGGAAGTGATGATGGAGAGGACTGAGGATGCAGGGTATCGTTTGATTCGTGGTTTTGAGCAAATCAATTAAACCACATAGCTGGGATTTAACAATCTACCACATTCTGGTTCACCTCATTTCCAATGGAAATGAAAAGTAAATTATCCTTCCCCTGACTGTGGAGGCAGTATTGTTAGCATATGTCAATCAGAAAAGCACATTCTGCTACATCAACGTTCAGCTGCCAAAAAATCTTATTTGACTAAATGTACTTTACAAAATTACCAGTGATCTCACACAGTGGCCGGAATTAGCATTTTTTTAACCACCCAGTGGACAATTTCAGCCTTTAATAAGCATGGTGCCGCATTCCTGGATACGGCAACCTGTGGAAGACAAAGCGGGAAAGGGAAAGGCACATGGTGTTGGCATGCCAAAAGGAGCATTTGGCAATGGCACTTGTGTTTGGTGTTCACAGGATGTGTCTGATGAAAAATCCGAAGGTTTTTTCCCCCCAGTAAATAAATTACCATCTAATTAAACCCCATCTTTGCATAGCTTTCCAAATTTCCATGCCCAATATCTAGCAGTTATCAGCTAAATGCCATTCCTTACATACAACTGGGCAGGAGAGGTCTGCGTTTGTGAGTGATGGAAGAAAATAACAACTGCTTTCGTAGCCAGTACCTGGTACAGGGAGGAATGTGGAAGCTGAAAAACTGCAGCCTAGGAAGGGAATTCAGCTCTTCTGGAAATTTTTGAGGAACTTTTATTAATTTCAGAGTGTATTAGCACTAGATTTTAGTTGAAAAATCTTTCCCATCTTTCCTTTCTCTGATCATTCATTTAATAAATATTGAAATTAAATCTGCAGATTCAAGGAGGAACCTTAAAAGAGTATGGAAGTGAGAGAATAAACTAAGGAATGTGAAATGTGCGAGTGGGTATCCAACACTAGTGGGGACCTGTACTGCAGGATACGGGCGCCAGTCCTTATCTCGGATAAGTGCATCCTGGTGTGGGACCACAAATCCTGGATAAATAGGAACAGGGCCAAGCGCTGAAGCCTGTGTGTAGATCTGGAGCTCTAACAGCATACTTGAGCAGCAGCTCGATCTTTACACGTTGCCAGTTTTAACTCAGGCAGGTTTGCCCATCACGTTTTATTTCTGGTGGCTGCTATCTCAAGCAGCCCTGACAGCGTGATACGGTGTGACACAGCCGTCACCCTCGGACGGAGGCTGTCCGGTGACGTGGATGGGTAGTGCTAGGTCAGGCTCACTTGGCGGCTGCATGCGGGTATGGTCGGACCCTGCATCCCTGCAGGGTCCCCTTGCACCATCAGACAGCGCGACACAAAACACACTGCCTTGGGACTTCAGCAGCTGGGTGAAATGACCGTCCCCTTGCCTCGTAACCAGGAACAGTATGTAAATATCTGATGGAGATCCTGGTGATGGGACATTGTATCTCATCATTAACTTAATGAATAACCAAAGAAAAGATGCCAAAACCCAACTAATATTTTCTCTTTAAAACATTCTGAGAAATAATCACAAAAGCCTCTGGTTGTTATCACACCGTAAGCACTGTATCTCTTCTATCCAGCTATACGTGAGCATGGATGCCATACATCTTATCCAAGGTAACAGAGTCTGATGGTGTGAATTGCTCAAATCTCATCCCAAACAGCTCCCCTGTTCACCTCTGGGAGCTGTAAGTGTAGACCAGAGGGATTGAGGAGCACCTTCACTCTGCCCCAGCGAGGCCTTTTCAAAAGCGTTAAATATCAAACCCAGACATTTCAAATAAAGTTTACAATGATGTGAAATGTTGCTCTCAGGCACAGGTATCTGATGTCAAAATGTTACGATCAGCTACGAATTACAGAGGCAAACCTTGAAGCTAGGACACAGCTGCGCGGGGACAGGGGGACGGATGGCAGTCACAAGCAGCTAAACCCCTGGGAGTTGGGGCAGTGATGCGGGTGTGAACCTGATCTAAACACAGAGACGAGCAGGACATCAAATGTGTGTCATTCAGGGGAAAAGGAAAAAAAAGAAAAGCCTCAAATGCAGGTGCAGCTTGCCCAATCCACCTCTGACTAAATAACTCAGCGTGTTTTGCTGACCTCAGCTGGCATCAGCCACAGGAGCTTGAATTGGCCAAACTTGTGTATTTTAGACCTCTGCAGGAGTCCCAGTTTTCTTCTTGTTTTGGATAGGGTCTGGGAATAGAGGACTGGAGGTACTGTTGCTTAGGTGAAGAAAGAAAGTCTGAAGATAAACTACCAGATGGAGCTGATGGATGCTTCCAAGTGACCGGACCAGGCCCTGTCCCCGTGATGCTACTGCCCTGCAGCCATTAATGTCAATGAGACTGGTACTCAATTAATTGCGTGGCAAGGACATGTGAGCATCTGTTACTGACACATCCATTTACTGGCCTTATTCACTGAAGGAAAACCCCTCAAAAGACAACTCAGAGGACAATACGAAAGACTTGTGCATGAGCTCTGGCTGCTTGCTTCTGTTAAGACGTTTCAGGTATTTGGTATTTTGGTATTGATAGATATTTATATCAGAAGAAAACACGTGTTACTACAAGGCTTACAGTGACAGCGTGCACTGTTTGCAGTCTGTGCTGTACTTTGAGGTCTACAAGGTGCAAGTACCTGCAACCTACTGCAAAACAGGACTTGTTCAGTACAGGCTGGTAATGCACAGGAACCACTCACAGGCTAGCCGTCCTCCCCTCTCTCTGTGCTGGCTGGATGCCTCCGATGTTGGCTCCAACTGGCTAACACCAGACACGAACTCTTCCAAAGGGCTTAATTTAGCTCTAGCATTGAGATCAGAAAGAGGATCTGCTTAAACTCTGTTTTCATTAGCATTTTGTGTTTGCTCCAGAGTAGTGGTGTTTTCCTGCTAACAAGCCTTCTCTCTTTCGACCCATGGCCATCACGAGAGAATGACCAGTCATTGTGGATTAAGATATTAAGAATAACCAACGTGTAACATTTTCAAGCCTGTGTGTGGTCCCACGCTGATGAACTATAATGGGAATGCAGAGCAGCTAATGATCTTGAGAAGTTAAGTTAATCACATACTCTGCAGGAGTTAATCAGATACAGAACAGATGGAAATAAATTGCATACTGACAAAAAAATCTATCATATCTCTATGGCAAAAACATTCCACCAGCTTTCCCCTTCATAAATCTCCCTCCATGGAGAAAACATTTGTTCATAAAAAACAACATCTGATGCAGAACAGCTTAAATGGGTCTCTTGCTCGTGATGGGTTGGCAAAGATGTCAGAGCACTGAATAATGGTGGCATTCCTGAGCTTGACTGGATACCTGAAGAGATCATTTAACCTCATTTCTATGCACAGTTACAATCCCGTAGCCTAAAGTATTTTCAGATTTATCATAAGTAATCGCAAAAAGGTATGATTCATGCATAAGTGTTCGATATAAAGCTTATTATTCCTAACTGTACACAAGGGTAATACCTAAGTATCAAACTCCCTGGGGACCTCAGAACTCTTCATCCCCTTGCTAAATGCCAGAGAACCTTCTTCATTATAACTATTCATAAGAGAAAATTTCCTCCTTTCCTGATCTTTGGACACTAGTCTCAAGCCTGAATGGTTGTTCTGATTCTAGCTCCCAAAGAGAGAGAAAAGCTGTGAAATTCAGGAAATCCTGGAAATAATGGACTGAAGAATGGGCACATGGGAAGGTTTTAAGATTTGCCACTGTGTGTTGCAGAATGCCTTGTTGTACATCATGGATATTCAGCTTTATCACTCAAAACTGAAGGATAAAACAATGTTTATTTAGAAAAATGAAGGAGTAAACCAGTTACGAAAAAAACCCCAACCCCAAACAAAAAAACCCCAAATCCTCACTAGGATTACGCTTGATGAAGATGAAGGATTTGGGGGTCTTGTACATCTCACTTTGGTTAATCTAGGGCCTCCTGCCACTGATTTAAGAGGGCTATGTGGAAGCTAAAATGGAAGGGTTTTGGCCCAGGATGGTTGCTGCCTCCCTGTACCTGGTGAGGAAGGAAGAAGTGACAGAGCAACAGTGATGATCCTCCATCACGTCATCATTAACCCGAAAGCTTCAAATCGTCCCCCTTCCTCCTTCAGGAAATCTTCCTTCTTAGTTTCCTGCAATTGGGTACATTAAGCTACAAGGTAAATTAATTAAATTTACCCAATTTTGCTTGCAAACAAGAATAAAGTCAATTTGTATGCTGTCAGTTTACTGGCCTCAGCTTTGCTCCTCAGATCTAGTTATCCATAGCACTATTTAGGGCAATATTTTTGGTTGAACAAAAACTCAGTGAATAATGTTCTTGATTTTCCCTTTGAACATGCAGGTCTTTGTTACTATTTCCCCCTCGCCCTCCCCAGCAGCTACATTCTACTGAAGGGGAAATAATACTTCAGCTTCAAATGACAGGTTGGAAATATGCTTTAAATAATTTACCAGTGCAGTTGGATTTCAGTTCTCACTATCTGCTGGTATTTTGGTTCCTACTCGTTTTCGCCAAAGGGATATTGCCCATCACCTATCACCATATATCTAGTTTTCTCTAGTTCTGCCGCTTGTCAGCCCTCTAAATAATTTAATAAATGTTCGTTCAGTGCCCAATGCTCCTGACATCTGAGTAATCCTAATCCAAATTTTGCAGTTATTTTGTGTCTGTCCTCTTGCCTATCTTCTTTTCCACCGGGCATTGCATAAGCCATGGGGGCTCACGTGGTGGACATTCACCCAAAGAAAGTGCCCTCATGGCTTGGTGCTTCCCCTGGTGCGGGCTGATGCTCTCTGTTGAGGGTAGCTAATGATGTCCTTGTCAAAACCAAGAAAATCATCCTCTTTCCTATGCTGTTAGCCACGACTGCAAGCGCTCAGCACATCCAACACTCCTGCTCCCGCTGCATGGGGTTTTCAGCAGCCTGGGATGGGTGCAGGAGCAGCAGCCACTGCAGCCTTGATGAGAGCGCAGACTACACGTGTGTCTTGGGGGTCTATCGCCATGTAAATAAATCACAGCAGCTAATTTTGCGAGCCAATACCCGGATCTTCTTGCTTCTCTAACATCTGCTTGTTATTCCATAATTCTTTGGTTCATGCTTGGAATAGTTGTAATGAATGAGACTGTTATACTTGGATATTCTTTCACAGACAATGTCAAAAAAAGAATCAAACCATGGTGACAGTCAATTATTCCCCAGCTTTTCTTGTTCTGGTAATATTGAGTCATTTCATCCCTGCTAATCGAAATGGATGGCTTTTGCCTACGTGGGTATGAAGTCACTTAGAGGGAGCAGGCCAGCGTGGGGATTGCTAGTCACTGCTTTAGGAGTAAAATAAAGCAAAAGGCACAAGCATGGGAGTATAATAAGCGAAGATTTCTAACTGCAAAGAGCAGTAAACAGTTAAATCAAGTGGTGCTTGCTTGCTTTCTTCCCACACTCTCTTGGTAGATGGATCATGACAGAGAAAAATGTGGGTCTGCTCTGCTCACGCGGTGCCTGTCAAACTTCAGTTTTACGCTCGGCACGTGGCAACACCACAGCCAAGCACGGCTGTGCAGGAGCGGGGTGCTGGGCTCCCCTCTGCCACCCGCGTCCAAGCTGGGTCTGGGCAGGGGGAGTCCCACGCTGGGGCCAGAGCGTGGGTGTGCAAAGCTGCAGTGACCCCCCCTCTCCTGCTCTTCGTGGGGAAAAAATGGGGATGCAACCAGCAGCGGGATGACAGGTGAGCACACACTCATTAGAGCGAGAGTGCAGGGTAATTAATCAATCAGCTCCATCCCCCAGGATGATACTGAGGATTTAAGATAGAGACTTTGCGATAAACCAAGCCAGCAACGAAAGGCTTCAGCCTGATGCATGAGGCACGCACCCTACAGAAGGATTCAAAGGAGAGTTAATTTAAAAAAAACCACACGGAAAGAACAAATCATTCTCCTATTGAAAAACACGTTGGACTTGATTCTGGTTTTGCACATTCTGCCACGTGAGGTGGAGGCAGATGAGGGTAAGAGGTGCTACAGGTGTCTGAGAGACAAGTGAGATCATGGCAAAGAATGATTTATCTGTTGAATTATGTTTCAGGATCAAATTTTCTGAAGCTATTTGTAATATTTCACATATGCTGAAAAGTCACATTAATATAGCTGGTAAAATAACAGCTTGTCTAGCTTAAAATAATTAGTAGTTGACAAATGGGTTGAATTTTAAATCCATGAGGAGCTTTGGTTAGCACTAATAAATGTTGATTAAGGTAGCAATTAAAATCTAACAATCTCTCTGGGGGTCTGAACTTTAAAGCTGAAGTTTGGAACATTCCTCAGTTTACAGAGAAAATGCTACAGTTCCTCCCCAAGTTGCATTATTAAGCTGTGGCGGTGCGGATCTTTTGTCTTTATTTTTTTCCAGTTTACGCAAATTAATTGCAGCCTAAAGTAGTGCCCCACAGCCAGGGGCAGCAACCAGCACCTATCCTACTCTAACATCTGATCGACATCAAAACCTTGGTACAGCGGTGATATTTAGCAGTGTGAGGTTTTAGCATTCTCTCGAGTAAGTTAATGCTGTAAGACCCTCTTGAAGTCCCTATTTCCATGGCAGTCCTTCCCAGGAGGCAGTACCTGTCCCTCTTCTCATCAAGCTTTGAAGTGGGCTGGAGAGATCTCCATCTCTTCTTCAAGATGTTCTGCTTCGGAAATGTAGCTGACCTCTCGAAAACAAGCAAGGTCAAGTAGCGCTGACTGTGAGCTCATCTCTCCTGAATCTCTCTCCTGCTGCTCTGAGAGACCCGACTATGCATCTCTTAATCAGGATGATTGGATGAGCTACCAAGAAAAAGTGTTGACTAGGTAGTGTCTTCAGGAAGACTAAAATTATCTCCCTCTGCTGCGCTTGAGCAGTGTGACCAAGGCAAATCAAGAAGCACATTTTTGTTTATAGGCTTGTTTTACTGATTTATCATCAAGGGACTATTTATGAAGGTCTCAGGTTCTTTATGATCTTACTAAACCTGAGAAAATTTCAGTCACTTCCCTGCAGTTTTCTATTTTTGAAGGAGGAAAGCGCATTTGTATTTCACGGAGCACCTCTTTTGTGCTGGCCAAATCCTTTTGTTTTTTTACTCTTGCTGTGGGCAAGACAGAAATCTAACACAATACCGGATTTGTCTTTCTTCCTTTATCACACACTAGCTGTGTGTCCCCCATTAATTACATTCCACCCCCCAGTTCATAAGCTGAATGCCAGCAGGACAAAAATAGGAATACAGTGTGAATTGAGAGCAGCTTGGTCCTCTCATGTTCCCAGCGTGAATGGGAGTGCACTGGTACGTCTGCCCTTGTCAGGCAGCTTTAATCACCAGACGTGTCATTATATTGTTATATTACAGTCTGTTTTTTCAGGTCTGTTCCTGCTGACTTGGGGAGCAGCTGAAATAAGGTCTTTTTCCGGCAGGATACTTGCAGTGGCTGTTACTGAATAAACAGACCAGCAGACAATTTGTTTGTGCATGTCGTAGTCACTGTGTTCAAATCCAGGGGCTGTTCCTGGGGGAAAGCAGGGAGGTCAGAAGGAAAACCGTGTCCCCTTCGCCTCCCAGGGCTCCTGCTCAGGAAGGTGGCTGCTGCTCGGTCCTCCTCCTGGCCCCAGCATCCTCAGCTGCAAAGAAGATCTTGGCTGCGTGTGAAACAACCTCCATCTTGGACAGCTTCTCGTTCTGGGAAGGACCTTTAATAATCTGCATAATTGTGAGGTGCTTTCTCAGGCCAGGCTGTGCGATCTGAGTGTGGCTGTTGGTTTCTCTGCAGCACTGTATGTTCCTCCGTACATTTGTAGAGTTGATGCATTGCTAAGGGTATTTACAGCAAGAGAGAGACGGAGAGCTGAGGATGTGAAGTGCTGGAGGAGGTAAGGGAAGAAATCTGTCCAGAGGGTGGAAAAAGAAGCCCGTTCACTCTCAGTCAATGTGTGTACCACTTCTTTTTTTTTCTTTTCTGTGTTGTAAGGATGAAATACAAATGGCTCAGATAAATGCAGAAAGGGACAAAAATGAAAGTATGATAGCTGGAGACGCTCGGAGCTATTTTTTTCAAAGAAGCCTTGAGAACTGGATGCAATTGTGCATTTACATTTGAGTGAGCAATTTCCATGCCTGAAGCTTTGAGACAGGTCGCTCTCCGTGCAAGATGGATGCAAGGGTTGAACCAGCCAGGAACTGGAGCCACAGTGGGGCACGAGAGACCGGCGATGAGCATTGGCTTGGCTAGCTCAGCGCTGCAATAGTGAGGGTTTCAGGGAAAAGAGCAGCTGCTGCGAGAGGTTCCCAGGTGGACACAGTCATCCTGGACATCTCCATCCACAGCCAATACCACCTTCCACAAGTAGGGGTATTAAAGCTGGCTGAGGTGGGTCTACCTGTGCTGCAATGGGCACTCAGGGCTGCTGCGGAGACATCACCTTGGGTCTCAAAACATTATTGGATGGGAAGCCATGAGCTCCCTAGGAGAAACCGGGGAGATTATTCATGCACAGGCTTCCAGACTACTTAAAAGGGCCTATTTAATATTTTCACAGTAATACTATGCACTCTGCTGCTTTTACTGTAGAATTACAGGTGTCAACCTGAGGCGGGGGCGGGGGGGGGGCATGTTTTTGGAGAAAAGCCATTTTGCCAGGAAGATGAGACAAACAGAGGGGCTGCAGAGAGACCTGGCATCTCCAAGGAGCTCAGAGGATCTACTGGTTCCAGGCTGCTGACCTGCCGCCTCACAAAACCATGAAGCAGGTAAATACACATATAGTAGGGACAGTATGGAAGTACATGTTGCCTCAAGTGACAAGCAAGGAAAGGTGATAGCAGAGAGAGAAATCTTAAGTCTAGCATAGATAGAAAGGGAAGCAGATATGAGAGCCATCCTTCCCTGGTGACAATGTCTCTGTTGGCTAATTAAAACCCACTGCATTAAACAGGTCAGGTCCCAATGAGCTGCAGGTCCGAAGCCTAACTGGGCAGCTCGAAGGCCACCGTAACCCCAAATCCCCATGGTCTTTCAGAAAATGATCCCAAGGCAAAACATATCAAGAAGGTCATGGCTCTCTACTGCAAACCATAGCAAAGACAAGTCCTGATTGCATTTCCATTTCTCAAAATTTATTTTCTTCTTTTTAAAGTAAGGTACAAAATGAACATGTGGGACCAAATGCTATCGGATAAGAGTGCAAATGAGACTAACAGGCCAAATGCCAGATTTGTTTCTGGTGTAGCTGCTGAGAAGTCATTACTGAATACAGTCTTTACCTAACCTACTTTGCTTTAAGGCATAATCCAGCCACCAGACGACTGGCATGAGGAAGATGTTTTGTCTGTGGGGTGGCTACTTTTCTGTTATAAATTTCCTTGGACCTTACCCCAAAGCATCTGGCTGTAGCCAGCATTTGAGATATTGGCTAAAAGTCTGATGGATGAGGCAAGTCTGAGGTTCTGCGTTAATTAACTCCTTGGATTCTGTATGGAGCCGTGGCTGCCTGCAAAGATATAAATTGCTATTCCTTAAATTAAGATTCTGATTGCAGGTTTAGAAAAATCCCTAACTCTTTCCCCATGGCAGTTCAAACTCCTGTATAGCAATTTGCAGCCTGTTAACAGTAGGGTTGTTTTTCAGATTTACCTTTCTCAAAACCACAAGGGTCCATGGAGGAATGGCTGAAAACCTTGACCTAGAAGCTGGAGCAGAAACCAGCTTCCAACGTGCTGCAATGCGAGAATCAGGAGCTAAATCTCTGCAGGTGCCCAGTAACTCATGGTCCTGTTCAAGGATCCGAGTGTGGTTGCTGGTAACATCATCCTCTGCTCACAGAGACGTTGCAGTTGATGTTGCTGGCACTTGCTTACACTGGCCTTTGCTATGCGTTAACTCAAGTAAGTTCCTTTTTTAAGCACAAGAATTTCAGGGCAAAAATGGCTGCTTTTATCCCTAAGGCAGGCTCCCCAGACACAAGACTCAGTCTCAGGTAGAAACCATTCCTCTCCAAACAGTTATGGAGGCAGAGTCCTTGCAGAAGAGGAGGTGATTTAGCAAGATGAAATAATCACAGTGTCATGAATCCAACCAGGATTTCCCTGTTAATTACCTAACTGATTAATTAAGGGGCTATGTTTTTATTAAAATTAATTCTCATCTTTGTACAATACATGTCTTAAAAAGGGGATGTACAGAAGTGTTTACCACTGATGCCCTAAGATGCTAGTTTCCCAATGTTATGTCTTGTAATCAAGATTAATTTTCTCTGACTTATCCTCCAAAAGAAAGACTTTACACCAGTTTTGACATTTAAATTACCTTAGATTTGCAAGTCCAATATTGTCATAAATATTCATAGCCAACAATTAAGTATTTAGTCTTTAATTTTTTTTAATTTTTAATTCACTACTAAAAACTGGTTTCAGAACAAGCACAGAGAAATGAAGCACCTTTTATTTGGAGCACAGGGAGCATCTGGCTTTGCTACCTCAACAGTGAACCGACACATTACGTTTCTGATGCTGCCGTTGAACAAAATTTGATGGCGAAATCATCCTTTGATCCTTTTCCTTATGTCTATTTGCAAAAAGCTACATTTACGTAGAAGTTATTGGACAGCACTGCCATTGTTTTAGCATGTGTCATGTCCATTACTGCATGAAACGAGGAAAGGTCAGCACAAACGATGAAAGCAGCTCTCCAGGCAGCCGGCAGCTGCCGGCACGAACTGCTGCCGTGTGCCGTAGCCGGCATCGCTGTGTCTGGTCTTTCATCTCGTGCAGGCAGAGCATTTAGGCTTTCACAGTTGTACAAACAGAAGAAGCTTGACTTGCCCTGAATGCCATCCCTGTGAGCACAAAACCCAGCTTGGCATGGGCGAGATGCCTGCTGGAAAGAGATGCCCGGGGATTTGTGAGAAAGCGCCTTTTTTGTGCTTCCTGGCTGTTACCCTGTGAGCTCGCTTGCAGGTACTGACCCTTCCCCGGCCCCAGGCTTGTGCCCAGGGTGACAGTGTGTCAGCCTCAGTCTGTTGCCCAAATATCTCAGTTAAACCTAGCAGGTTCCACGCTAAGGAAGGATCCCCGTACCCTCTGGCAGTAACGGCAAGGTGTGCTCTTGCAGCTCTTCTCCAGCCACCCCATTCATTCAGTCTCTTTGCCACCGTTTCAGTGACCAAGGAGAAAGCTGCATTGCTTCACGTGGGGACCGGCAGCCTCCCAAGGGTGATGTGCCAAACCCCATTCATCTTCCCTGTGCAGAGGTTCAGCTGCTGACAGAAACCCAGTTGAGAAGCAGGAGAGGTGAGATGCTCTAGCCCCTGCCCTTGCTGGTGTGGGTCTCTCTGGTGGCCGATTTCTGTCTCAAAACGTTTTAAAGAAACTCCATTTTTCTCCAGGATTGGAGGCCGACATGGGTCGGTGTGGGATGGGAAGAGGGACAGGATCAGCCCATACGTCGAGGAGAGGGCTGGCTCTGCTCAGAGCCTCACAGCCGAAAGCTGACGGATACTGCCAGGCAAGTACCTGCACGTGTCAGTCTCACTAAAGGGCAAACTGGCTTCCTAATGAAACATTCTCCTCATTTCAGTGACTGATGACTTCTTCAATTTTTTTATATCTGATACCTTTCAAATGCAATTAATTTCTCCAGTCTTTTTTCTCCCTTCAACAATAAGGCAGGGACGGAGAACCAGCAGTATTGCTATTCACTTCTCAAAAACATTTCTGTTTGCAAAAGGCTAATAAAACCCCAAGATTCACAGTGACTTCTCCTACCCTTCAACCGAGGAATGTATTTGAAGCATAAGCACCTACTTCTGAGACGAGCCACTGCCAATGCTTTAACTAACACAAGATGGAACATGACACACACTGCTTTTATGGCACACTAGGATACCCCCCAGCTCACCCCCGCCCCAGGGACTATATGTACCTCTCCTGCTGCCAGGCACCCATGGGTGTTAGTGTCCTTATCTTCAGGGACCAAACTGACTCCCACTTGCTAGCAGCCCACTTGTTAACAGCCAAGTTACACTCAGATTGATTTTCTGATACGTAACTGAGGTGTCTGCTCCTACCTGAGACCAAAGAAGGACCTGCTTGCCCAGGAACTCACCAAGATCTTTTGTTTGCTTGCTTGTTTTTCAGTTCAGTTCATTATTTTAATAAAATATATTTTCTCTGCCTACAAAATCATGCCTCACACTGGATGACAGACACACTTCTAATATTATTTACCTCTTCCAGTTGAAAAGAAACTGCTTGCAGTGAAGCCCCAAAGTATTAGAGGGGTGACCTATTCAGTCGGGATCTGAGTGTTGCCTTAGAAAATGAACCCTCCAAGTTTTGAAGATGTGAGGAGGGGCATAAAGGATCTGGGATGCCAAGTTCAGGTCTGTCTCTGCCAAAAATACTGGAAAATGTAATTATTTGGTGGGGTGATGTTCCCTATGGTCAACACCTAGGACTAAATGAATGCCAGGACAATAAATTGAAGTCCTTCCAGATTCACTTTCCATGAAGGACCAGTCATGAGAAGGATGAGCATCAAAATTGTTGAAGATGAAGCTCTTCAGCTCTGAATTGTTTTAAGAGACCCCGCTTGAACCACAGTGGTTAGAGAATACACCTAAGAAATCTTGGACTCTGTTCTCCCAAATAACTCATTGCAATGTAGGAAGAGATGCTCCTGTGTCACTCTGGTAGAAAAAAAATATGACAACAGCCTGAAACTTCTTGATTTCTGATTCAGTAAAAATTGAGAGTCTTTTAAGTGACAAGTTCTCATAAATAATTCCATCTAATGGAAGATACTTCGGTAATTGCGATATTTTAATTTCAGCCCTTTAAGTGCACAGAATTCTCATTAGTGCTCAGTATTCAGGTACTGCAATGAATTTTCATGGAGCGAGAATAGCATACATAGCGCTGAAATGGTGGAAGTACACTGAATTTATTCAGCATTTTATGGACAAAGACATTAAGTGATTCATTAAGCAAAACTGTCCATTCCCTTCTGGGTACAAGACAGTTTTTATTATTCCTGTTTTTCAGGTAAATAAACGGAGGCAGAAAATAACTACATCTGATCTAAACCTCTTCTTCACAAGCATTTTCACAATGACTTTCTCTGTTTTCTAGCAAGGTTTATTTTTAAACAAAGCCTTAAAATGACCCTGGGAAGTCTGACTTTCCATACCTCAGTCTAACTCCTGTGTAATATTGCTTTGACTAAAGGCAATAAAAACATCCACAGGGGAGCTGAAATGCGAGGCTGGCAGACTGAGTACATGGATATTATAAATGAATAAAGCGAAATTTAGATTTCAGGAAAAAAGCATGCCTTTTCACCAATGCAGAGAGAATTTAGCCCACTAGCAATGTTCATGGTTACTTAAAGGAATTTGCAGTACCTTGGAGGAGTAACTCTTCTAATTGCTGTATGTTGTTAACTCTGAAACCAAGTCACAGAAATTAAAACATCCATGTCCTCCATTATTCCACTGGCACTGAAAGTGCTGAAGGAGGAGGAGGGATGTTAAAGTGGGGTGTGCAAGAATGGAAGCAAGTGCTTGTTTTACACCGAACTCTGATCTCTCTCGTGTAGCAATGGGTCACAATGTCTCGGGCAAGCGAGGCTCAGCAAGGGTGGCATCGTGAGCAAAGCAAGAAGAGTGGTAGCACATTTTCCTTCTGATTGTCTCATCTTTTAAGTGGTTTCAAAAACAGGTGTAAGCAAGGATGCAAATGCTGCTTCCTTCATGTTAAATGGAGCTGGTAAAGGTAAAGCACTGCAGGTAAAGCTGGTGGGAATGGGAAGCACCGATCTGATCCATTCCCTCCATTTAGCTTGTATTGAACTACCAGCTCAGGGAGGCATCACTTGATTTTGTTTAAGGTAGAAACTAAATGTTCTCAAGACTCAACTCCCTGCTGGGCTGTTGTTTACAATCAGCTCGTGAGTGATAGAGAAGAGGACAATCGCCAAAGCCAGATCTCAGCCAGCCCAGAGGATTTGCTGTGCATCACTTTATCACTGCTGAGAATGTTTTCCTTTGGGGATGTTTCAGACATGCTGCTTCTCCTTGCTTATACAGACAAGGCGCCGCAGCTGGGTCGCCCAGATCCAGACATCTCCACACCGAGGCACATTTCTCCTGCCTTCTCTCATTGTCTTCCTCGACCATCTGAATCTTACAGGGTTTGCTGCTGGTTACCTTCATTTCTCTCTCATCAGATCCAGCTCTACTTGATACTCTCCTTTTTTATTTGTTCATATAGCAACTTTCCATCCCTAGCCCGCATCACACTGCAGCCCCCCTCTGAGGGTACCCAGCCTGTTTTTGAAAATACCTCTCTTCTCCGTTACTTACAGCTCTTATTCATTTTACCTTCTATTTCCTGCACTGCTTAATTTGGAAAAGCATAGCTACAATGACAGGGTTATGCCAATTTTGGCCACTTTATCAGGTTCACAGCTTATACGAGAGAGCTGAGAAGTGTAGGTCACTCCTCACTCACCCCAAACCCGTTGGCAGTACACCCAGGTCTCTGCAGCTGTAGTTGCTACAAGCGCCCAGGCTGTTGGCTCTGCAAAAGTTCTTTCAGGGTAATTGTGAAACCACCTTCTCTGATCTTTTCTCCTTTTGCATGAAGAAATGGCTTTTTGTATAAACACGTGCATGCGATACCAGGACCAGCTTTAATTCTAAAGTTAGAGTTCAAACCTAATTCGAGTGCATCAAAATGTTTCACAGGCGAGGATCTGCCTGGGGCTTGTCGAAAAGGCTTTCAGAAGTTCTGCTCTGCAGCACAGCTGTTGGTAAAGCAGGGATCACATAGATGAAAAAAGGGGATTTGTCTGATCTTTAATGATATAGTCAGCCTCACAACCTGAGAACAAAAATAAAGAGCCTGAACCAAACATCAAGAGGGGGAGGCATCAGCCATTTGAGTGCTATTGGGATTATTATATTTAGAGCCTATTAGAGACCTTATTAAATACTCTTCCTCCAGGATCTCCCTGGTATATACCTGGCACAGACAAGGAAAAACATTTGATCTTTAGCAGTGAAGGAGCAAGAGCAAACTAAAAAAAAGACACACTGGAAGACAGATACTTTAAACAAAATGAATCAAGAGAGAATGCCAAGAAGATTGCGCCTAACTTTTAGGGGACAATTTATGTATATATTTACTTATTTATTATGCATTAATTAAAATGCTTAGAAGGAGTGGAACCTGGCTCAGGGTTTGATGAAGCCAAATCACACATGCTTTGACTCACTGCAGTGAAAGCTATAAAAAAAATATAACCAGAAAGATCTGTTTGGAGAATTTAAAAGCTTTGTTTATTTAAGGATATATTACACACTGTTGTAAGGTAATGAAAAGTACAGGGATTGAGTAGATGCAAGAATACAAGTTATAAAACCAACTGAAAAATGTCTTTGTCCTGTAAGGAGTTTCTAATAATTGAAGCAGTCCTAATTGCCGTGATTAAGTGAAAGAGCAAATCTTGTGCCCCTTGAAGCCTGTTCTACCTGCGTTGTCACCTGTGAGTAGCTGCTGTACGCACCCTTGCTGCAAAAGCTGTGTCTTTTAGGACCTCTCCTACAGAATGAAGCCTCTAAAGCAAGCGGTAACATGCTGTGCTCTTACTTCTGGAGGTCCCTGGTTCAAGCTTCAGCAACTCACACAAGTCATCCAGGTGAAGGCTGATGCAAAAGGATGGGGAGTTACAAGCCTGGAGGTACAGGATTCTGCCCTTGCTTAAGTGTACAGAAGTTATAGACAGCTAATCTTCTTCTAAGAATGGTGAATTTGATGAAAAATGAATTTTTGGAAGGAAACCAAAAGCTACTTGAGGATTCATGTTATAATTCAATAAACAGTATTGACAAAAAAAAGGGGGGAAATGTTGAACTATTTCAGTGTTTTCAAATAAACACTTGTTTTCTCTCTGGAAACACTAACACATTTCATTTCAAAATATTAAATAAAAAAACCATGCTGAACTTCTGTTTTATTTCAGAATTGTCCTAAGCTAAAAAAGAAAGAACAAAAAGATGGATTAGAAGCCAAAAATGACACAAGGTCATTCACCTCAGCTCAAACTAGATGTTTTATTTGCAAACAAAGTGCTGTAGGTCAACCTCAAATTAATTGCTTTGTTTATCTCATCCCTGATAAATGTCTTAATTCATTCTTCTTGGTTTGACCCAAACATATTTTTTCCTTTGAAAATGAATTATTTCACTATGACAACACAAACCCCATTGTTCTCCCATGTGCAGGAGGAATGTCTCCAGCGGAAAGAGAGGATGAAGGAGAAATAGCGTCTCCAGCCCATGAGCGCTGGAAGCAGCTCTTGCCATGGGCAAATGCATCTCCAGTCTTCAACCCCGGTTTTCCTGTGACGAGCACTAAAGAATGAATAAGAACAGTAGGGTGGATCAGCTTCTCCTGCCGCTGCAGCCCAGCGAGACCTCACCAGCACCTGGGGAAAGCCAGGGCAGAGATGTATCGCCCTCCTCTGTGCCCCAGGGCTATCTCTATTCTGTAGCAATGCTCTGCTGGGCAATTTCATTAGAATTAGGCAGAAACGTTTCCAGAAGCAGATCTATGCAAGTGACAGCTGACTCCTTGGTAATGACAGATTCAGAAGCAATTATGACAGGCAATTGTTTAATAAGAACTGGCATTTTTCATGAAAATAATTACATTGATGAAGCACAAGGACATTTTAGCTTAGAGTCTCCTAAGCTTTTCAGCCAAGCTTGTCTTGATGGTTGACAGTCCTAACTACCGTACCCTGACTAATCAGCTCTGGACTGTTCATGCTTATGGCAAGCACTGTTTGATGTACCATCAAAATCTAATCAATGAAATCAGGCTGGCATCCCCATATATGCAAACACAGTGCCCACTTCAGGCAGAAAACCCACCATCAGGCTTCAGAACTTCATCGGACATTGCAGGTGAATGTCGCAGGTCTTCATGGCCCCGTACATTCACTCCCCTCCAGCTTTTCACGCCTTCTTTCTATGCAACGTGCCGTTGAGGGCCATCCACCTGCTCTGATCTCATTCTGGAGCCTGCTTATCCAACACCTCTCCAGGCTCCTAACATCATACAGAAGGTCAAGATTTCTCCCAAAACATCAGTGCTTTTGTGACGATCAGCATTTGGGTGCAGAGGTTGTGACAAGAAGACAACCTTGTTTTCAAATGTGAACCAACAGTGCCTTCAAAATATTTTGGCCACAAAAAAAAGAATAAAAATCTAGTATTGCAAGGAAGAAAGTTCATCAGGACTGAAAGAAAAGAGGAGGAAACAGTCTGTCTTGGTGAGGGGCCCTGAAGAGCCTGCACTGTATTAAGCCTCATAGTTTATACAGAATAAAACTAAGGATCATTATGCTGCCACATCATTTGCGTGTTACTTTAAAAGATCTCATATCATGTTACTTTAGCATTTCCTGCTGATTTATTAACATTTTATGTTTATAGCTTATTACGAAACCTTTTCTACATTATAATTTATTGGGGAATTTAATCTAATTTGGTGCACATGAGAAATGAGTGGGTGAGAGCGGGACACCTACACCCAACTAGGTTCAAACCAGCTTTTGGGACCGGTTCGTGCTGTAGCTGGATGGGCAGTCCCTGTAGCTCCAAACATACTCATTCACTGCCCTTTCCACTTAGTCCCTTCGTCTAACACGAAGTGCTCATAAATTGTAATTAATGGCAAAAACATGCTGTTCTGTTTGCAGACTCTGTCAATCGATGAATGGCAGAAGCACAGAGAATCCTCAGTTTCTAAGTGACACGGGTACATTGGATCATGATATAAAGAGCAGAGAGACCTATTTAAGTGAGGACACAGCAAGTTCATCAAACCAGAGGTGATTATGCCTCATCTTTATGTGAGGAAGCAGCAACAGAGCTTCACCAAGTACTTTTATTCTTTCCTGAGTTACTGATACTCACCAGCAGACCAAAAAAAGAGAGGCCACTGGAAGACTGCTGTGCAAATGGGGTTTCTTTCTAGCCAGCTGCTGGAAAAGCACCAGTTACCTCTGGCAGATGACTGCCTGGCTCCCAAAGTTCAGGAAATAGCCTCAGTGTAGTTAAAACACAGCTAATGAACAAGAAAAGCAGTCACAAGGAAAGCCACAAGACGAGTCACAAGCCTGTGGTAGATGGAAAGAGCGGGCTGGTCTGGGCTTGCTCTGCCACGAGCAAGGGGCAGCCTCAGGCAAATGCCTCCAACTATCTGGAGCAGCTGCCTTGTCTGTAAGGCAGGGAAGGATGTGATATGTGCCTGGAGGATTCATTATTTCTGAGCTGAGGAGCATTTTGAATAGATCTCCAACACGTACAAACTGTGCGGCACCACAGGCGGATGAACTGACCTCAGCAGAGCAATACCAGTTTTTCCAAGCTGATAATCCATCTTGCAGTGGGCCTTGAGTATGCTAAACGCTGTACCAGCCACATGCAAAGGACTGGGACCAGGCCAAAGTGCCTAAAATTTCAACATACTTTTAATGCTTAGAGATGGGAAGACACACCAACCCAACCTTTTGCTGCAATCCTCTTTCCTTAGCACCTCTCCAGCCACAGCCACTTGCCACCCAGCTCAGGGAAGACTTCTTAGGAAATTATTAAGGTTATTAGAAAAAGCTTATGAATGCCTGGTCATTAGCATCTCTGATGCTCATCATCATTTTATGACCTCCCTGTCCTGCACAGATTAGGCTCTCCTCCCTTTGGGGGAAGGCAAGGCTCACCACAGCCATGGCACAGAGGCTCTGATTTGTGTCACGCAACAACCAACCCTTCTGGCTGCTGAAGATGTGAGGATATTGGTTGGAAGGATATTGGAAGGATATTGGTCTGGTCATGAAAAAAACCTCTGATGGCCAAAACTCATCAAGGATGGCCAGGAGAAAAAGGTAAAAATTAAAAGGATGTGTGGGACTCCAAGAGGTCCTGGTGAATCCTCATTCCCTGGCTATGCAAGGCCACACTGAGGTCTGGGCAGACTTAGGATCTGCTCAGGACAGAGCTCAGCACCAGGCAGGAATCACCCAGTCCCAGCGGCTGCAGTCTGCAATAGCAGCGCACGCCTACCCAGGGACAGGTAGGCACAGCATGGGCAGCCCTCACAGCATGGGCAGCCCTGATTTCTTCTCTCCTTAGCTTCTTTTTCAGCCTCCCCTCCCTATTGCTTCTGATTTTTCATCCTTGGCCACGCAAGCTCTGTTTTGGGCCTGGAATAAAATATTTGGTGCTGCTACAATCACAGCTCCAGGGAAGGTCCTGCGGGGTTGGAGGACACAGGTGGGAGCCTGCCATGCACCCAGGGCAGCCTGGCCAGGGCCATTTCTCCTTGTGTCCTCGCCCAGATCTCTCCCAATAGCATCAACACACAATGACATAACACAATGACATAAATAAGCCAGATAGTGCTGTCACGGTTTGCACTCTCCCTCTTCACGCTTGTTGAACAACTTGTCATTTTGATGGATCTTTCTCTGCAGGGAGCATCAAATATCTTCATTTTCCAGGTATCATCTGGGCTCAGATTAGTCATTCTTGACACGGGCATTTTCCCGCTAACAGATTAAGCTTCTCCTACCGGACGCAAAGTATTTGGATGTTGCCTTGCAAGATTTAATGAATTGCTTGAAGTTTGCTGTGCACTCAGGCTCCTTTACTCCTGCAAGGAAGGGCTGTTGGTGCAGCTCGGAAGAGATGGAATAAAAGCTAACTGCGAATTGCTGGTGTTGGTGAGATGCTGCCAGTCCCTCTCCCAAGGTGGAAGATGGAGCTAGATCCAAAACAGGAGAAAATCAACAAATGTGAGCATGGCATTAACACCCAAAGGCTTGCACAGCCACTGGGAATTGCTGGAGCCAACAGTTTATCCAGCAGTCTTCATGCTTTGAAAAATAATTTCTTCCCCCTCGTTTTGGCCAGAGCAGTGTTTGCTGTTTGTTGGTTTAGACAGTGAAAGAGTAGGATATTTTGGAAAGAATGAAAAAATAAAAAAAAATGTCTGGGAACATTTCCATTTCCCTCAAATCTTGCTTAACTTGCTTTAAGGTTTTATTAAGAACACAGAATTGTTGACAATAAAATTATTTCTCTGTGCTGGGAGAGGTAAAGCAGATTGTTACACACAGAGAGAAGGGAGCTGACTGCTCTCATAAATAAGTCAATGTGTTACTCCTGCTAGACTGGAAGCAGAGTGACAGCTCTTCCAGATGCTGATGCTCTACTTCTCTGTGACCTTCGGTAAACTTAAGTTTGCTAAAAATATCCTACAAAAGCACACGTGGTTCAGGGCTGCAGAAACACTTGGAGCTTTTAAATGGGAGATTTTAAATGGTCAGATTGCAGCTCCCCACCTCAAAACCCAGCTGTGTTGAGTATTGCACCTCTGCTCCCATTTAGCGTGCCCAGATCTCCATCGATCATCTCCGCCGTGGCTGATGTGCTTTGTGCCCAGGGAGTGGGGAAGGCTGACGGAGCCTGAAGCTGCTGAGCCTCCCAAAGGTGGTGTGGATGTGTGCCTGCTGCACGCCGGCTGTTTCGGGAGCAAATCACGGCTCTGAGGGGCTGCTGAGCCACGCCACATTATTTATGGTGAAGATTATTTCAGATTATGTTTCTAATAGGGATGTTTGCATACACGCCCAGTCTCATTCTCCCCCCTCCACTGCCTTGACACACCGAAGAGGCAGGTGCATGGCAGTGATAAAACATATAATGAAAATTAAAGGCAGTAGGAGATGGAAGCCCGTTAAATTCCAAAGCAGAGCTTTGTTTTGGGATGAAAGTTCCCTCATTCCTCAAAATGCAGCTCATGTGCAGCCAGTGACTACCCCAGCAGCCAGCAAGGGCGTGTCACCATCCCTCCCTGAGACCCAACAGAGGAAGCAATCAAGTGTCATCGAGACTCAGGCTCTTTCTCCCCTTTATTTGCAATTTGGTGTCTGAGATGCATAAGGAAAGAGAAAGCATGAGTATGACAGGGTGATTAATGCTTATCTTTATCCACACAGAGAATAAGTTACTGATCAGCCACTCTGTCCCTATCTCCTTATTTCAAATGCAAACTAACATGAATGAAACAATAACGTTTTAATTAGATGGAAATAGAAAAGCTACAGGAGAATGATAATGTTGCAGCAGTCTGAGGTTCCCGAGCCACATGTAATTACTTTGATAGATAACACACTAAAGGGAGAGTTAAACAGCAGAGTTTCCACAACACTTTTTGCACCACTCCATCTCTTCTCACTTACAGTGAGAGAAACCAGGGAGAACTAGGGTGGGAAATGACTTTCCTTCCAGTGCAGCAAGGACAGCTTTCTGGGGAGCAGACCCAGCCCATACGCCAACCCTTCCTGCCATGTTACCTCTCTTGCATTAAAAAAAGAAGAAAAAAAAGCCCCACAGCTCCAAACCAGAGGATGCCCACAAAGCATTGAACAAGGGGGACAGCACGTAAACCATGATGCAAATCTGGGTGTACAGGAACATGGCCTGACATGGAGCCACGGAGGTGAAATGAGGAGCTGGGTCATATTGCCCGTGTGGCTCACGTCCCTGGCCAGGGAACGGGGAGGAGGACAGAGACCAGCAGCGGGCACCCACGGCTTGGAGATGGTCATCATCATCACTGCCCAGGGCTAAGCAACGAAGTTTCTGCATGTATGAAGCAGGGGGAAAAAGAAAAAAAAAGGAAAAGAAAAGGAAAAACTGGAAGTAAAGTGACCCATGAAACTTTTCACAAATATAAGGATGTACTCTAACTACAAAAGGTAATGAAAGACTGCCCTGGTCAGCCCTGATGCTAACTTGCACCCTGGTGTGGTCCAGGGATCGATCCCTTTGTAGCCGGTTCCCCCACCGTCACTGCAGCTGCAAGCCCAAATTTTGAAGAGGCACTGCCCGGACCACACGGCGTATCGAGGCTTTCGAGACGAGGCCCGTTGCCAACACAAAATGTGTCACCGTGAATCATCCACGCACCGGTTTCAAAGTACAAAGCTGTTCCCTGAATCATGGTAAAAGGCACAAATGTTCTGCTCTGAAAAAGGAAATTCACTGACTCCTTCTTGAGCCAAAAATAGGGAAAAAGCTTATGTAATTAATTTACTTTGAATAATAAGCATTTCAAAGTTATCTAAACACCACTATTAACAGGGAAATCTCTGTTTATTTAATCAGTCCGTTTCTGCCATGGGATTGATGCTGGTGCTCCAGGCAAGCTTGTCTCATTCACCTTAAAACAATTTAAACACAAAACTTTACCCAACAGCTGGGAGAGGCTGGCAGGGCAGCAGCCTCGCTTCATATCTACGTTACTGCCTTAACCATGTGCTCCTAAAAAACATCCCGTTTTTGTTGAATGCTACGTTGTGAGCACAAGGAGAAGCTGGGAGCATTTTGTGAGTAAGTCTTGGAACAAGCTGGTTTCTTAGGGGTGACCAATGCACATTTCATCACTGATTTGCCCCATTTCCAGCTCAATCAGCTTGGCTGGAGCCAGATTTCTGACAAGTTGCAGCTAGAATTATAAATTAAAAAGCCATGCTTATTTTCAGCTGAATTTCTTGCCTCCCTGGATAATAACTCTGCTTTCCTCAGCAGTCTTTGCAATTCATTCTTTGTGACCGGACACAAAAGCCCTGTTTTCTATGAGATCGTTTATCTCCAGCAAAGCTTCAATGGAAGATCGAATGAATGTATGAAAACTGTCAAAACAACCACTGTCCCAGCCTGAAAAGTTGTGTTTTCATGGCTTCTTCCTTGATGTTTGCTGGTAATAATTTTCATCAGGTTCATTCCCAGAAAGGGTGGGGGATTTTCTCCCCATCAGCCTCCCGGGACACTGGGCAGAGCCCTTCACCACCGGTGAAGAGGTCTTTGATCACCAACCTCGTTCCTGGGGGATTTGTAGGAATCTCCCCGTCAATTCACTGCGTGTCCATGATTTATGCCAATAGCTATGTTGGTGTAACACACATGCACGTTAAAAGCAGCCTTGGCAAGCCGATACGGGGTTGATGCTGGAAGCATCAGGCTCACCCAGCTCCAAGGAAGGAAACCAGCTTCGCCCCGCCACAACACCAACCCTGCGTTCGGGACCGGTGTCTGTTTATAAGTGGAGGCAGCCAGGCAGAAAGACCCATTCTCCACCTGAGTGGTTTCCTCGCTGCCGAGACACTGACCTGAAAGGCCCCAGACACGGGCTAGCTCTTGGAGGAAGAGCAGCGCCGCTCCTAAGGGGATGCTGGGTCTGAAGAGGAGTAGCCAGTCGGTCGATGCAATGGCTCCATGCGGCACAAGCAGGTTTTGCAAACATGCTTGTGTGAGATTTGTAGGACAGAAATAGGGGGAAATCTGCTAACTATTAAGGTTTTCCTTTAGTTTAAGGCACTGGGGTGTGGATCAGCCTCCCAGAGAGGAAAGAAGCCCATTGCTGAAAAGGAATTAATGCCCAGAAAATTTGCAGCTGCGCTTCAATTTTCTATCAACAGTACCCACAGGCCACAAGTCAAAATAATCTCTACAGCTGGATCGATACGCACAGCCTTAAAAACAAGCTGCTCTCCATTGTCATGAGGGTGGCTCAGGAAAGGCGTTAGTGCAAATCCGCACGGAAAATCAGGGACTGCACCCTGCCAGACACAGCCCCAGCAAAAGCCACCCATCACAGCCACACTGGTCCAGCCCCATAAAACTACGAAAAAAGTCATGCAAATCACCCAAACCAGCTCCTTCTCCTGAAAAATCACCTGAAATGTTTTTTTTCTTTTTTTGCTGAATTTGAAGGCACGGCTCTGATTTACAGCACCAAGGGAGGGTGGTTCCCTGCCTCTTCCAAAAAGAGCTGAATTCAGCTCGGAGGCAGGGGCACCGGCTGAGCGGGGGCGAGCAGATGCGAGGAAGTCGGTCTGTTCGCAGGCGTACGGCTTCTGTGCAAAGCTACAGCTGCAGTTGTAGAGTTTGAGTCAATAGTTGCTTTAACAGAAAACCAGTTTTGTTTTGCAGGCACAAAGACCTCTTCTATCGCTACCCAGCAGGAGGTATATAAAACTGTCATTTCTTGCCCTGTTTCTGCCCTTGTCTCTTTGCTTCTACTTTTTACAGGCTGCCAGTGGGTTTTTTATTGCTTTAGGGTTTTTTTGTTTTAATTGAAACTGAGTAAATTACATTTTTCCCTAAATAGTTGATGAGTTTAACAAAGTTTTCCATTATTTCATGGGGAAGAAACCAGCAACCTTCAGAGCAGAAAACAGAAACATTATTTGAACTTGTTTTGTGCAAGAACAAGGACACATAACCTCGCAACGAGGCGGGCAGCCCCTGAGTGCCCTTAAAAGCAACTTTTGCCTGAGCAATATTTAAGGGATGGAATTTAGCACAGCACTACACGATACGAGAAAACCTCTAGAGTATGCCCTGCAATTCTCCCTTTCCCAAACACACTTGTTTCAAAGGAACGAAGACACAAGCCAGCTTTATTTCTGGCTGTAACATCGCTATATATGTGGTAATCTTTCCTGAAACATCTCCATTGATAAAAGGGGGGGGAAAGGGAAAAGAGAAGCATTCATGAAAGTGGAAGACCTGCACTGTTTCCCTGCAATACAGCCATTCCCTGCAGATCACATCTCTCCAATGCTTTTTAGAGGAACTCAGGCTAGGCAGGGAGTCACCGGGTTGCGAGACCTCATTTGCTGGAAGAGACAGAGCTGGCAAGCAGTAATGCACCTGGCATCTCATTCTTGAAATAAATAGCTCCTGCCATGCTTCATCTTCCTTCTCTTTTCCTAGAGGACTCCTAGCATTATATCACTAGTGAACTAGAAGCCTGTTCTTTCTTATAAAGGAGCAGAGTAGCTCCCTCTGACGCAGCTCTGCCACTCTATCCTAAAGCCCTATCCATGCTTGCAACCTGAAATACTCCTTTTGCCTCCAACATCTCCTTTAGCCCCCAGCCTTCCCCTAACGCAGTGGGGAGCCACCCTAGAGAGGGGGAATTTAAAGAGCAGGTTGCTAAGGGATTGCACCAAGCTGAAACCTTGGTGAAACAGGGCAAGACTGTGGGAAGCACCAATAGGACCCAATGGGATTTGGGAGGAGCAGGGAGGGTGCAGGCAGATGGGGTGGGATGGTGGTTGGGAGCTGAGCTTGGGCAGCTGGGTGCTGGGAGCCACAGCCTCTTTGCGTTTTGTTATTATTACCACCTCTCTGCCCTGGCCCCTTTATAAAAGTCCCATTTCTTTGGATAAGGGTGGTTTTGTTTTCACTGGAAGTGCTGCCCTGAGACACGTTGTCAGTGAGAGCCTCGTACTCTGGCTTGGCAGCGAACCGAGGGAAAATGCATCCATAGCAGAGATCTTGCTGGAAATTCTCTGAGCTTTTTGCTGCTCCTGAGCAGAGAGAGTTTAGCAGTGAGCTAGAAGGTCTAACAGGTTTCTGCCATTTTCTCTGACTCTCAGAAAAATGGCTATGGTAGCTGCTGGTGCTCTACCTTCAAATGAAACCCCTTTCTCACTAGACACTAAAGAATAAATGATATTTGCTTGGCTCCAGGATGCTCTTGGAAAACAACCAGCAGATCAGGCAGTGTTTCTGGCCATGCTGCCATTGCGTTGACCTGTCTCCAGTTAAAGCTGGGCTGGTTATTCCCTTCCAATACCCCAACGCTGCCCTTGAGCAATAGCTGCCCTTAGGACGTCTCACCACTGCATGACCCCCTCTTAAAGAAAAGGGGGAAGAGGTTTCCCTTCTCCTTTGCTACAAGAGGCAATCTCTTAGCGAGCAACAAGTACGCCAGTGACAGAGCCAGTATCTGTACAATGCCACAGGGAACGAGTGGCATCGCTCCGGTGATTATTTAGACTGTGAGCTCTTCGGCACATAGAATGATAGAATCATTTAGGTTGGAAAAGACCCTTAAGATCATCGAGTCTAACTGTTAACTTAACACTACCAAGTCCACCACTAAACCATGTCCCTAAGCGCCACGTCTACACGTCTTTTAAATGCCTCCATGCATCATCCTTTAATGTTGTTTGTGCAAGACCAAGTGTACAGCGGCCGGGGGCTTGGGGTCCCAATATACACAGCCGTGGCTGTTTAGCTGCAATAGCCAAGGAGCAGGTTAGACCCTGAGTTTTGTGTCTTTCCTTCATGCATCTCAGAACTGCACCTCAATGGCAACCTGCAGAGCAGATGCCAAAACAAGTCTCAACACAAGTCGCAGAGCCAACGTCCTGCAAAAGGCCCTTTCAGTGTGGTGGAGCCCGAAGCAGCTTCTCTGCAGAGCTGGAGTGCAAGCCGGATCCATGGTGAAAAGCAAAACAAAACTGATTCCTGTCCTGGCAAATAATGAGTTTGGCCACATTTCACAATGTGATGTTGGTCACGTTTCTCCTCCATGAAAAGTAAACTTGGGCAGTGACCTGGGCAGTGCATTCAGTTCTCTAGAGGGTGGGAGGGACAGAGAAGGACCCAGACAGAAGACCAGACACAAACCTCTTAGTAAAGTCCAGAATGAGGTGCTGAGCCCACAGCATTACACCTGACAAACTCATCACACGAGGATACAAAGGAGTAAAACAGCTCCAGATAATTGCAGGGCATGACCGTATGTTCAGTGTCATCTTAAACTTGGTGAGATTAATTTTCCTGACAGTTTGTTTAAAAGGACAGTGGGCTATATAATTAAAAGAAATAAAGCCCTCACAGATGGCCTACTGCGTGACCAGCGGAGATTACCTTTCGAGGTTCTCACCTACCTGGATGTCAGCATTTCCCAGAGGTTTTTAAGCCTCCAGCCCTTTCCTTTGGCCGTGGAGCCCCAAGCAGGCTTTCAGGCACTGATTTTTGCAAAATGGCAGTCTTAGATATAGATTTCTTGATTCAAATATTCTTAACACTTGCCTATAAAGCACCAAGCACAAATCAGCACCGTATAAACTGGAGTAATAGAAAAGCCAGGCTGTTAATCTTCATAATGTGCCTCTCAGTGGGGATTTCACTTGAATGTTATTTGCATTAAATATGATACTGAGTGCTGGATATGCTGTCATAAATAAATTAAAGGCCATATTTAAGTCAAACACTGTCCCACTGTTGACTGCAGACTCTAGCGTGAGAGCTGTTAAGAGTGGACCGTACAGATTTGGTCGGCTGCCTCACTTGCTGGAGGAAACGATAGTGGCAAGTTCCATCATTGGTGCCCTGAGAAACTCATTTGGGGGGCAATTAGTGGGGTTTGTAGTGTCAGCCCAAACTCTAGTAGTGCTGTCTGTATTGTGGACATTTTGACTTGGGCAGAATAGAGTATAGGTTTGCTGGAGCTGATGTTCAGCAAAATACCTCAAGTGCATCGGTCTTTTCATTTGATATATAAACATCTTCATTACAGCAACATAGTCAGCCTTGCTCTTCTGGCAATAAGGAAAAAAAAAGTTTGTGCTAAACTGCACTGAGATGAATTCATCACGTATTTCAGGCAAATAACTGAGGAAAGCTGCTCCTGGCCTCAGAGTATATGAAGTGATAGATGGGTTCAACTGCATAAAAGTCAAGGAACTGAAGCTTTTGATGATGAAAATTAAAATCCGAGTAAACACAGGGTGTTCCAGCGGCAGGATCGTGACTCCTGCGGCACAAGCCCTTTGGGGAAGAGCTTTGGGGTTGAGTTCTCCTCCTTCTCCCTGGCATGTCCTGCCTGCTGCTGAGCTCAGAGGAGCAGTGAGGGCACGAGCACAGCCGGTGGCATGGGTGCAGGGTCTCGGCTCGTGCAACACAAACTACACCTGCCTTCCACCTGACCCCTTGGCAGTCAGCGGCCCAAATTCAGGAGGAGATTTTGGGCAATGGGAGTTGGGGCTTTGGTCCTGGGAAACACATACCCATCACCCTGAAAAACGTCGTGCTCCCTGCAAACCTTGCCACAGCAGCACAGCTGCCAGCACTGTGATTTTTATAGAGTCAGACAGTTTGAAAACTATTAAGAAATGGGAATTGTGCTGGCCTCCTTGCTCCGTGGTGCAGGAGGACGTCACCTGATTTGGACCCTGGGCTGGAGGAGGGCAAGGTGGGAACGACCATCTTGAGAAGGGTTTGGGGTTGTTCTGGTTTGCCTCAGACTTGGTAACAGCTGCTGGGAATAGTCATGGTACCTGTGGCAGAGAACAGCATGGCACCGTGGACATGAAACGTCCCTCCACCCCAGGACACAAATTAGACCACAAATATTTGGAGGAAGGTACACGATCAATGCAACATCACACCACATTTCTGTGTCCTCCTGACTGCCTGGTGCTGCCCAGCCCACTAATCCATCTCTAAACCCCTGAGCAGCTTTCAGACCCCACTAGCTTATTTTTAACCAACTTGCTACACCACCACAAACCCCCATCCCTTTGCTTTCCTCTCCCCTTCCCCATGCTCTACCTATGGATTTTCTTCATGACGACTGCGCTGTGCCTGTACATCCTCTTGTACTGCTGAGGATGGGAGCAAAGAAAATTCACTTAGACTTTCAGGGGAGAAAAAAAAGCATATCCCAAAGGGGCAGTGAACTTATCAGTTACTTTATTGCTGCTTTTCCCCAGTGTCTTTCTCTGCTGCAGCTCCTCGCTGCCTCTTGGAGCCTCAGGTATTACAGCTGCCCAGCATGGCTTGGTCTCCAGGCTGGACCAGGACTGCCAGGCTGGCCATGTGCCCTGCTCCACTGGGCTGCTGCACTGTGATATGCTTTCTGACCAAATTCCTGCATATTTTTTGCCCTTTCAAGGGATTTTCCATCCTGCAGCTCTCCTGTGCTGGCTGGGAAGCACCTGCAAGCTGCCAAAGCGGTGTGAAGGAGACCAAGCCCTGGGCAGAGTTTGTCCCTTGGGTTATTGACTGCAGTCTATTAAGTGTTTGGGGCATATGCACCACCCCATCATTGTATCTTGAGGTCAAATAGCTATTTATTAGCCTGAACCTATATTTCCCTTTCCTCCTACAGTGCTTTATCACACTTCACACACTTCGAGTTAATGAACAAGTAAGTACAACAGTGTCATAAGCCCATGACTGACAGTGATAAAAAAATGAAACGTGGGCTTTGGGGAGGGAAACTCAGTCCTGTGAGTTTCTCTTTTGAATGAAACGAGTATATTAAAATGTATAAATTGTCCCTGTGAGGATAAAATGTAAGGTCTTTGCAGGAGGAATCAGCAGAGTGATGCGAGCAATGAGCTAAACTTTCCCAGTAGCTGTGTGTGTTGGGGTTGCGTGGTGGGGTTTTGGCAGTGGGAGAGGGGCTACAGGGGTGGCTCCTGTGAGAAGCTGCTAGAAGCTTCCCCGACTCCATGTCAGACCCGCTGCTGGCCAAGGCCGAGCCCACCAGCGACGGTGGTAGTGCCTCTGGGATAACATATTTAAGAAGGGGAAAAAGACTGCAAAAAAAACCCCCTGCAGCGGAGAGAGGAGTGGGATGTGAGAGAAGCAGCCACGCAGACCCCGAGGTCAGTGAAGAAGGAGAGGGAGGAGGTGTGCCGGAGCAGAGATTCCCCTGCAGCCCGTGGTGAGAGGGCAGGCTGTTCCCCTGCAGCCCATGGAGGTGAACGGCGGAGCAGAGATTGCCCTGCAGCCCGTGGAGGACCCCACGCCGGAGCAGGTGGCTGGGCCCGGAGATAGGCCGTGACTCCGTGGGAGAACCCACGCTGGAGCAGTTCGTGGAGGACTGCAGCCCGTGCAAAGGACTCACGTTGGAGAAGTTCATGGAGGACTGTCTGCCGTGGGAGGGACCCCACGCTGGAGCAGGGGAAGAGTGTGAGGAGTCCTATCCCTGAGGAGGAAGGAGTGGCAGAAATAATGTATGATGAACTGACTGCAACCCCCACTCCTGTCCCCCTGCACCGCTGGCAGGGAGGAGGGAGAGGAATGGGGAGCAAAGCTGACCCCGGGAAGAAGGGAGGGGTGGGGGGAAGGTGTGTTTTTAAGATATAGTTCTATTTCTCATCATCCTACTCTGATTTGATTGGTAACAAATTAAATTGGTTTCTTTTTCCCCAAGTCAAATCTGTTTTGCCTGTGACCATAATCGGTGAGTGATCCCTGCCTGTCCTGGTCTCGACTCAGGAGCCTTTCGTTGTACTTTCTCCTCCCCATCCCGCTGGGGAGGAGGACTGAGCGAGCGGCTGCGTGGTGTTTTGTTGCCGGCTGGGCCTAAACCACGACAGTGAGTTGCATTTTTATAAGATGGTTTTGAAAAAATTATAGAATAGGAGGGAAAATCAGGTTAATTTGGTATTGAACATACTCAAACAGTTATAGACTTATTAAACAAGTTCTCCGAGAGAACAAGGTGATATGACAGTCCTACCAAGTATGGAGACCACATGTATTCAGTTCAGCACTGCAGACCTGCATTGCTCTTGATTATGTTACAATTAATAGGATGTGGCATTGCAATGACTGTATTAATTAGCTCCTTGGAGTTCTGATCAAAAGTAGGGGTCTGCTGAGCTAAATGCCACCCTGCATCAAAGCGCTCATAGCCGATATGCAGCAGGTCTTTGCTCTGCAGGTCTGGGTGAAGCTGATAAGTTCGTAGACCCCTTTCTTCAAGGCTAAAGGAGGAAGAAAATGAGATGGTTAAGGGATGAGATTTCTCCTCCTGCTGCTAGACACCACGCAAAGCCTTGAGCAGCAGAGCCGAGGCAGCGGGTGAGCATCCGTCAGGCTGAGCCTGCAAGGGTAGGAGAGGATCCATCAGCAGGGCTGAGCTGCCCAGGAAGAGAAGGCAACCAGCACATCCACTGCACGGCAGAAACCTGAGCAAACGGACTGTAACTTTCTCCTGGAGTCCCACTGCCTGCTCAGAAAACAGAGCTCCGTGCATTGGCTCTGTAAGCCAGTGTCTATCAGAGAGGACAACCTTGTGTTAGCCCTTTCTCTTGCAATGGAAACCATCCTGCAGGCTGCAAAAGTCAGGTAAGTGCTCCAGGCAAAGGGACAGCAGGTTTTCATTGGCCCCAAAGAAACACTACCTAGACAACTTACGATATTTTAACATATGACAGTTCCAAACACACCTGATGTCGGCGGGAGGCAGGGCTTGTTGGCACATCCGAAGTGTTGCACTGAAGTGTGATCTCTCCTGGGGTCATTCAGCAAGTGGGAAGGCATGGAAAAATTAAACCAGATCCACCCTGAGTCCCTGAAATGAAGGTCCTCAGACAGCTTCCAGGATCCCAGGAGTCTCTTGATGGGCATACCACGTGCTAAGGGAGTGTTTGCTAATCTCCTTCATTTGCTCTGGAGGAGGAACAAATCTCTTGAAGCAAGGTGAACCATTCGCTTCAAGAGTGCAAGTTGGCTGTAACAGCAGTGGCCCTAAATTTATTCTTTATTATCTAGAGGGAGTAATAACTGGCAGGAAAGTACCAGAAGGTATTTTCAAAGAGAAGGGAAAATGCTGAAATCAGACTATATACCCAGTCCTGTCTAGGCTGCATATTCCTCTTTTATGTATTTAGGAATTCGCCTGGCAAAGAGACACCTGGAAGGTTTTATAAAGGGAGATTTACCGCACAGGGTTCAGCATCTGGGGAGACGTAAATCCGCAGGCTGGGTGTAAATCATGGAGGGAGCTGGCAGGCAGGGAGGCTGCCCACGAGGACGGCAACACGGCCACGAGCAATGCCACCAAACCCAGGACATGTCCTCCGGCTTAGCTGTCACTCCGATGCCTCTCTGATTTACTGATACTGAATATGCTTTTCGCTCTGTGCGTGGCTTTATAGTTTAGAGGTACTCCCAGCTTTTTCATGAGCGCTTTGCATAAAAGAGATGCTTTTTTCCCCCACTTTGGATACTGAAGACTTTGTGAAAGTTTACATTTTTTCCTTTTTTTTTTTTTCCATTTCCACTAGTAAAATCTCATCTCTTTGATTTCTGTCTTTGGCTGACAATTGTCTCTAGTCCCTGAGAACTTAAAAGTTTCAAAAAGAAACCTCATTGAACTTTCTCTCAAAAAAAACGTTCAGTTAAAAAGACCTTGTTCATTCTATTACTTTTTTTCCTTGGGAGAAAAAAAGCCCCCATGAAGCTGTGCCTGGCAGTGCACTCTCTGCGCTGAGAATTGTTGAAGTGAAAAAGCAACAGGAGATGAGAAGCAAATCTCACACGCTCGGACCACCCGCGGGTGACCAGCTCCTCCAGCCTGTCAGAGACATCTTCTCCTGAGGCCGAGGAGGAGAGCAGCGCTCCCCGGCGAGGCACAGCCCTGTCCCACAGCATCCTCTGTCCTGGCAGGAGCAGGGGTGATGACAGGTTTCTGGTACCCCAGGGAGGGAGGAGGAGGATGGACCTCCACACACAGATGCGCCAGGAAGGCACTTGGATATAGGGATATAAAATTGTCTCACTGCTATTTCCCTCCCATCCATGGAAAACTTAACGACTGATACTGTGAATGCAGGAAAATACTGGGGATGAACCGGCAGCTCAGAAATTTCTCCTGCCCAGTCAGGGTTAGTACTCCATCACCACCACCTTTTCTAAACCAGCCCCAAGCACTTGTTTCCTGAATAGCTCATCAGCTCAACTGATGTATCATCAGCTTTTTCTTTTTAATCCCACACCTAAGATGCTTTGAAATTGGATAGAAGAAATGGCATCCATGGGAGGCAAAACGTGGAAGCTGATGTTATTGGAGCATGATGAGTTAGCTGGCCCTTTCCCCCAAGAGTTTCATTTAAGGGAAAAATCCCAAACCTTTCCATGAGATCACACCCTCACACAAAATTACAGAAGGGAGCTATTCAGCCCAGCCTGGGCAGGTGACAGCATGGGTGCTTGGTGCCCTCAGCCAGGCAGGGGAGCAGCGCGTGGCCCCATGCCCGTGTCTCGCTCAGGTCCCTTTCCATGGCAGGGCTCATGCCAGTGCGGTTGTTCTGTCCCTCGTCCTCCAAGGCACGTCCTGCCACCCTCTGGGCTGCAGCCTTGCAGGATTCACTCTTAATTCCCTGCTGAAGAGCAGCCCCTGAGCTTGGTGCCACCTGCACCCCGGGAAGCGGGGTGGAAGCGATGTCCAGCCGTGCTCGAGGAGCTCCACGCTCCCTCCGCCGTGGGGAGGGGAGCTGCTGGACCACCGGCTATCATGATGCCAGACCAGCATGAATTATGATGCAAAGCGCTCTTGGCTTGCATTTCAAAGAGGTCTGGGACTAGCGAGGACACTTGCCATTTTGTAAGGCAATTTTAAAAATATCAACTCAAATTCCACAATAAAAGCAGCAAAATTTATCACTCGGAGAAAGGCAGCTCTTCATGAAACCAGGAGGCCGGCTTGGCCAGGTCCCCTGCTCAGACATGTCCTTAGAGTGGGTGATGGGAGCCAGCAGCTGAGACTGGACTGGTCTCAGATGGTCACACCAGACAAGCGACTGCAGGGTGCTCGTGTGTGTACAGAAGTAGGGAAAAGGCTGGGAAAGCTCGGAATTTATAGTCCGCTTTTCTCTACCGTGCCCGACTGAAGGTGCTGACACCTGCGAGAGGGATGTGGGGTATGGAAATAGGGGGAGGACGGGCATTGGAAACATCTCCAGCTTCACACGGCGCGAGCGGTTTATACCAGAGAGCAACCAGGCAGATTGGGAACGTAATAACCCAGCTTCATCTGCTTAATGCAAGGGACAGGAGGGATGTCAGCACTGGGACTGTTGGTTTTGGCATCTAATGTTTATCTGCTTTAGGGCTAGATGGCCACAACGCTCAGACCTTCCCACCTTGTCAGCCCTGGACCCCACCACGCTCCCCAGCCTCTCCAGATACCTTTGCTCACCCGCTGTCCCGTGCCCCTCAGCAAGGGGTAATTTCACAGTAGGGAAAACGCAATGGTGACACCGTCGAAGCGCAAAGGCCACTCTGTCCCCCACCCAGGCACCCACGTGTCCTGCGGTGGGATGCTGCCCATCACGGGCGCCTCGGGCAGGACACAGAAGCGTTTCTAAATGTCAGGAAGCGAAAGTGCCATCTGTGAGTCTCAAGCAGATGCTGCACAGAGACGATAGTTAAAGCCTTTAAGGGAGAGGAGGGGGGAAGTAGGGAGAAGACAATTAAATAGCTGTTTAAAATGATCTGGAAGAAGATTAAAGGCAGCTGCAGGTTTTGGGTTTTTTTTTCTGGGAAGAGGAACCACTAGATTACTTTCGTCTCTTCTGCCTTTACAAACTGCTGTTAAGAGGAAAACCTAAGAGCTAAGTTGATCGGCCACATTTCCTCATTCTTTTATTATCCCTCCAGCTGACATCTCGGGAAGAGGGAGGGAAAAAGAAATCAAGTGAATTAAAATCAATTGGGGAAAAAAAAAGAAGAAATTATGTAAGAACTGGCAAAACACAGCAGGCCAAGTGGTTATATAAAGCAATGAACACAAGAGCTTATTTAATTTAGATCTAGCTGCAAGACGGACCACGGTGTAAACGGGCTGGGATTAGGCAGGCTGGGCTGTCGGGCGTACGCTGAATTAAAGCTCTGGGTTCCCTGCGTAGTCTGTGGAAAAAAGGCAGCTTTTTAGGGATGCTCACGCCACCACAGATGAGCATCCCCACTGGGGCGGGTGTCTCTCTCCATCACTGTGGGAACGGATCCAGACATATTTAAATACTAGCATCTTCATTTTCCCGCCTACCCGAGGGGCTAGCAGCACCGTGACCTGACGGGACACAGTCCTGCCTCGAAGGTGCCGATTTGTCGTGCTGCCAGAGGGGTTAGTGGCACCCAGGCGTGGGCTTCTCTGGTGGGCAGAGATCCTGTGTGTGTAGCCAAAACAGTTTTATCAGCCAGGCCCAACGGGTGGGATTATCACTGCATGGAGCTGCAGTGAGTGATTTAAAACAGTACTGTTATTAAAAGCCATAGTAGGAATTTGGCTGCGACCTAAGGAAAAGAGACCAACTTCAATTCCTCTAGTCAACATCACTGTAAACGCAGGATTCCTGAACTGAAGCCATTGACTAATCCTGGATATGATTTGCCAGCAAACCTGGAGAGAATTCAGCCATTTGGTTTTATGGGTTGCTATTTTCATGTACTACAGAGAGATGCTTGTCATGTTTATTTACACGGCACCACAGATCTGCCAGTGGGCAGAGCCCTGCCATCCACAGCACCGACCGCGTGCCATCGCGGCAGAAAGCTCATCGCACCACCCCGCCGAGGTGCTCCTCACCGGAGGAAAGTGTAAGGGAGTGTTTGCACCATTGTGCATGGAATTAATAACTTTGTGGGCCTCTCAGACAAATGGGGATGGAATAGATGTCCTTGGAAGAGTGTGTAGAGAGCGTGATAATGGATGCCGAGAGGCCAGGCTGCACCTTGTGTCTCCCAGCTCCAATGCCTGGTCCTTCCTTCCCATCCCCTTCAGACCTGAGCCTCTTTGGCACATTTCTTCGAAGGCATCGCAAGAAGAAATGTAGGAGGAAATAAAGCAGAGGACCTCCTTGGGCAAGCGGTTGTTTCACGTGCAGAGTTATTTACTCTACAAATCATCTGAACTATGAGCAGACTTCATAAAATATAATAAAGAAGGGATCTGGAGGGATAGGCGAGCTGCAGCCTCACAATGGTGGGCTGATGCAGAGCGGAACTGCAGCAAAACAGCTGTCCACCCAAACCCGTGAGGAGGTCCAGAGGAGTTCCCAATGTGCTTCCCAAGAAGTTGCCCTAGCAAATGAGCAACTTGGAGCTGATGGAGCTGTGACAGTTTATGGAGGCGCAGGGCCTGCTGCCATGTGTTTTAATAAATGGGTTCACACCAGCTGTCTGTGCAAATAAAACATTAGCATGTGTCAGACACTATCTACCCAGGCACTTGCCATAACTTAGGGGACATTTTGCAGCAGAGCCGTCCAAGCACAGACTGTGCCATGCCAGTGGGAAAACACGTTCTTCTCTCTCCCGTGACTTATGGGGTGCCAGAGAGCTGCCCACACCCAGGCTCCCCTCGCACGTGTGCCCAATCCAGGCTCAGTTAAAATCTTGGGATTTTAGGTCAAGGAGTTGCCTGACTCTGTGTGCTGGGACTGATGGTGCACCAGGATTGTAGGTATTTCTTTCAACTTCCCCTCTTCCCCCAGGTCCACTAAGGACCTCTCCAGAAAAGAGGTATGAAGGTAAGAAAGTAAGAAGCAATAAAGGAAAATCGATTTGCGCAGCCATCTGGCCACTAATATTCAGACCTTTTTGAAAAACAGGGCTGAGAGTGTATGATGCTAACGGCACGCAGGGCTGCACGCGGTGGGACGGGACACTCGGCGGGCTCCTGTTTCGGGGGACCTGGCCCCAGAGCCAACAGCAAGGCTGTGAAGTAGCCAAACCCACAGGCACCGACCCGCAAGCGAACAGGGGAAACAGCTCATTCTGCCTCAGAGCTCTCTGATCTGTTGCTGCCACAATGAGTAGCTTTTAAAACCTCCTCCAGCTGAAGTGGCATGAAAACATGAATTTACTTGTATGGGGATGGCTTTAAGAGGAAGCATTTATGTGGAAAAAAACCCTAAAATTGGCTGCAGTGTGTTAGAGGATGTCTGCCAGTTAAAGTGTTAACTAGATCTAAATAATGTGGCTATAATGGACTTATTCCTGCTACCAGATCCCATGCTGATGCCAATATTCAAACCAGACGTCCCTGACTGACAGAAGTAACAGGCAAGCTTGGCAATGAAGAATATATAATAAACAAGATTCACAGGCTGATTTAAGTAGCTGGAAGGATCGGGATAAACAAAGCTGGGAAATAGTACTGTTCTAAAGAATTAAGTATCGGAGGCCACACGGAGCTTACGTCTCGATGGCACGAGGCGAGATGTGCAGTGCCCGGCCGTACTGATCGTGGTGACACACAGTGACACCCCGCAGAACATCTCACTTACTGCTCTTCCTGCTTATCAGTATGTGCTGCGCTCAGCCATCTGTAATTACTAGAAGAACACCAGTAATTACTTCTTACAGTTGTTGTGGAGCTTAAGTGGTACAAGGTAAGTAATATGAGCAAGAATCAAATACGCCGAGTGCTGTTTGAATAGCTACTTTTTTTTTCTTATTATAAGGAAACCTGGCTGTTCACACACAGTCTAGTTTCACTCAGGAATGCCCATTAAAACTTAAATATTCAAAGCAAATACGGAGGAACTTTTTCAAAATCAGAGATGTCAAATTAATACACTCAAATATTCATCCTGGGAAGCTTGTTCCAGTGCAGGGAGGAGTGTGCTCCTGCAATGATCCCAGCAGAACCATAGCTCACACTGGGCTCTGAGTCTATAAATGGTTACAACTGCTCTGTTCTGGGACTGGCTTTCAATCAGTCAACAAATAAAACCTCTTGGAGAACTAATGGCTTCCGAAAAAAATCCCAATTTGCTTTAGACAGTTTGCCAAACAGGAAGAGGAGTGAAATATGTTGAGTGATTTATTACAAGTGATTTGCCAGCTTGAGCAAGTGCATCATTGCTCTGCTTAATTTAAAGACAGAAAATGAACGCAATAAGATGCAAAGACCTGCTGTAAAGCAGCTTGAATCCACTGCGAAAGACCAGGGCTCCAGATTTCCGACCAGCAAGACCTCTGCACGTCACTCTCCACATTACCACTGCCCTTTCTTTCACAAGTTTTCCGTTATTTGTCTTTTTTAAAACCTCTGCACAGCTTACAACGTGAGAATGCCCGCTCACACGCTGTGCAATGGTTTCCATTAATGCACTTCAAACCTGACTTGCAGCTGCTTTGCTTATTCACTCTGGAGCCTTCCCCGGTCCAGGGCCCCGCATCACGTCGTGTGCCGCTTCCCTCTGCTCGGAGGAATGGAGCGAAGCCATTAAACACCCTTCCTATCTGAGCAAATCTACTTTTGTAGCCAGATCCCCTGAGAAGGAACAGTATGGTAGGGTTTGGGTTTTTTTTTCCCCAACAGCTGCTTCTTTCTTTTTACTTTTAGATTAATTCACAAGTGAAATAAAAAAAAAAAAAAAAAACCATGAGGAAAAGCCTACAGGTGAACTTCACATACTGTGCGTTCACATCTGCCTACTTCTTACTTGGCTAACAGGATAAGGTATAGCCTGAATAATAGCAAGACTGTAAAATATGTTGAGCATTGTTTAAACTGTAATCTCTACGGTCATGGCTAGGAAATAATCCTTGGTTTTTAGCCCTATCATGGTAACAATGAGCATCAATTTAATCCTAGGAGGAAGATGACTGGAAATAATGCATTTCAGCCACATTGTTCTCAAATCAGATGGCTCACGTCTCCTTAGAGAGTAGAGAATTTGGGTTAAGTACACTGGGCTGCCACTGACAAAATCTACAAAGCACCGACAGGAGAAATACAGCCCCCACCATCTCAAGATGAAAGTTAGGTCTCGAGGCAAAACGCAGAGGGAATCCAGGGCTTCTGTGCGGGGTGGATTTCCATTTACTGGAGCAGTCCAGGGGAAAACTTGGAGAGACATGTCTAAACATCTACAGGCTCTGGGCTTAAATCTAACTGCATGTACCCTTGCCCGCTTTTAGTGGGAGAAATGGTTCTGATTTGTTTCCATTTGAGTTCCCTCCCTTTAACCGTGGGGACATCTCCAAGGCTTTAGTACACATGCAGTTTTAAATTCTCATTGGTCGCTGATTAAACCCACCTGAAATTCATGTTCAAAATAAAAGATTGAGAAGCTATCGCATGCGAGCCTGGCAGCAAAGGGACTGTGGAGATCGGTGTCTTGCTCTTTCTGTCTCTCCTTCCATGTCTCTTACATTTTTCAAGCCTAATGCTCCAGTAAACAAATGCCTCAACCCCTCAGAGCACTGGAGCGCAGCAAGTGATGCTGAAATCCTTTCCACGCATGGGCATGTTAGATTAAGCAGTGTGTGGAGACCAGCAAAGCCTTTCTGAAGTCAGGAGGGGTCTGCTAGTTAAACCAGCTATGGATTTCCCCAAAACAGCAAAGATACCAGCCTCTGGCTTTGAAGATGCAGTCCCTTTTCGGCTGCCTATGCTACACCTTCTTCCCAAAACTTTCTGTAATAAGGATCTGCCGCTACACAGACGAAATGGGCTCTGGATCAATCCAAGAAACTGGGAGAGGGGGAAGAGATGGGGTTTTTTTTCCCTCGATCTTGCTGGCGGCTTTCCACCAGAAGGAAAGGAGACGCAGAGGATGCAGAGAAAGGGTGGAGATTTGTGGGTTTTCTGGCGATGAACTGCCACATTTGGGGAGGACCCGAGCATCCCCGGTCCGAGCCAGCAGCCGCACAGCAGAGCGGGGCCGGGCTGCCCCGGGCTCTGCGGCACATGGGGCTCCCGGTCCGGGACAGCGGGGGCTCCGGGCACCGGCCGCACCGGGAGAGGAGCTCCGAGGGGGCTTGCACCGCCCCGGGGCCGGATTAACGGCGGTGCAGGATTTACCCCGGTGCAGGGTCTCAGCCCGGCCCTGTGGGGCAGGAGGGGGGGCGGGGTGGGGCACAGCAAGCGGAGCCGAGACACCCCCCACCCCCCACCCCCAAATCTCGCCTACCCGCACCCCGGGCCAGTCTGCCCCTTCAGGGGTGCCCGGGACACCCCCCTTCCCGAGCCGGTCCCCCCCTCCCAGCCTCCTCCTCCTGTCCCGCCCGTCTCCGCCAAGTTTGGCCACCGGAGCCCGGAGAAGGAGGCGGCTGCCCGGCCCCGGCTGCTCGGGGAGCCCCGGCCGCCGGGATCCTCACCTGGATGACCGTCTTCAGCGTGGAGGCGTCCACGATGGTGGTGCAGATGAGAGAGTCGGGATTCTGGTCCTTGCCGTAGATCTCCCCCATGGTGAAGATCATGGGGATGGCGAGGAGGAAGGAGGCGATCCAGATGCAGCTGATGAACTTCTTGGTGCGGCTGCGGGACATGATGCTCTTGGCTTTGAAGGGGTGGCAGATGGCCATGTAGCGCTCCACGCTGAGGCTGGCGATGTTGAGCGCCGTGGCGTAGGTGCAGGCGTCCCGGAGGAAGTAGTAGCCCTTGCAGACGGCCCCCCCGAAAGCCCAGGGGTGGTGGACCCAGATGAAGTTGTAGAGCTCGATGGGCATGCAGAGGAGGAAGATGAGGAGGTCGGAGAAGGCGAGGCTGGCCAGGTGGTAGTGCACGGTGCTCTGCAGGTTCTGCAGCGACTTCTTGCGCACCAGCGTGTACGCCGTGATGGAGTTACCCACGGTGCCCACCAAGAAAAGAGCCAAGTAGATGACGGTCACCATCACTTTGGAGTAGATGTCGGTGTTGACGTCCAGGTCCTCCTCGTCGGGCCCTTTGGGGAGCAGGTCGGAGCGGTTGGAGGCGTTGGCATAGCCGCTGGGCTGCAGGTGGAGGGGGCCGCCCGGCACGGCCGGGGCCGTGGCGTTCGGGTGCATCCCCGGGGCCGGGCCGGCCCCGCCGGGGCCGCAGCACCGCCCGGCGCCGCGCTCGGACCCGCCGCCGCGCCCCGACGTGCCGCTGCCCCCGGCGTGGAAACTGGGCTCCTTTTAATGCGGCGGGGAGGAGGCGCCTGCCGCTCCCGGGCTGCCGTGCGTGTGCGTGTGCGTGTGCGTGTGTGAGACACACACACACACACACACACACACACACACTCCCCCCCCCCCCCCGCCCGGAGCAGCCTTGGCTGTGAGCAGCCCGCAGCTCCGGCTCTCTCCTCCCTGCAGCTTCCCGGCTCCCAGATGTGCCCTGGCAGGGCAGGAGCCTCCCTGCACACACACACACACACGCACACGCACACGCACACGCACACCCCCCCGCACACCCACACACCACACCACCCCCGCCCGCCTCGCACAGCCGCGCCGGGAGACGCCGCAACCGCCGGCGACCGCGCAACCCCCGCCGGCCCCGCCGGTGCTGCCCCTGCCCTCCCCCGGCCCCGGGGGGGGCGACCCCTCGGCTCGGCCCCCTCCCCACTCCAGCACTCTTGGGCATCCATATGTCCCGCTAGTCCCCAAATACCCACTCACCTGCATTCGGGTGAAAGGCATTTAAAGGAGGGGGAAAAGCACCTAAAAAAATATCTACCTCTGCCCTGATCTGCCTGGGGCACCCTCAGCGCCATGGCACAGCCGCGACAGCAGTGACTTTTCCCTTATCCCCATATCCTCAGATTTGGGGATGTGGAATCCTCTCTGAGCTGCCCTGTTGCAGGGGCAGGGGCTGCGGGGGTGCCTTGGTGATGCTGAAGGTGACAAGGGGATCCCCCACAGGAAAGGGCCCCCCGAGGATGAGCGGTCTGTGGTGGGGTTACCCCCTCAGGCCCAGGGCACTGAGCCAGCCAGCCGCCCTGTAAAACTCCAGTGAAGTGTTTGTCCACTCAGTTGTCTTCATGATAAAATCTTCACAAATGCATAGAGGAGATCCAGGAAAATCCCATTCAGGGAATCACTGATTTATCCAAAGACAGCCATAATTTAACCCATTCATGAGCAGATATTGAGTACCTGGTTCCCAACAGCCAGAGGGCTCTGTGTTCACCAAGGTCCTGCAGACTGCTTATCTATTTGATGCAAGAAGATGTCTAATCCTGCAGTCAATAAAATAATCTCTGCATGCAAATAATGAACTTTCCACAGCCATCTGCCAAGAGTCAATATTCCCCCAAACTTTCCTCCTCTTAAATCCATCTGATAGGATCGCCATGGAGGACTAACCAAGATCATATTTATTTAGTCATATTGTTCATACAAATTCGGAGAGAAGTGTTTTCTGGCACTCATCCCACACTAGTTTAAAGAATGACTAATAATCTCTTAACACCAATGTTCCTTTCATTTAAAAGCTTCTGTTATGAAATTTCTATTAGCCGAGAGGAGTTTGTCAGGGTTGGTGTTCCCAGCTGGTCTCACCCTTTGTTCCTGGTCCTTGGACGGGTTCTTGGGATGGATCAAGAACATTCATCCCAAAGAAGGAAAGCGGAACATGAGATAAGTGGTGGGTTGTACCGATGTCTGAAGGAGAGCAGCAGCTGGGGTGCAAGCCTTCTCCTGGGTGCCTGGTGTCTCTGTTCCTCAATGCCCAAGTTGGGGGGAGCTAATGGCCGCGTGGTCCAAGCACAAACCCATGCTCCTGGACTAAAGCACTTCTCCCACAGAGGCAGCAAGTGAGTTCCTTTGGGATCTTTGTCTATAATGAAGAGTTATTGTCCCTTCCTGGTCCTGTAACTTCATTTTGGCCTTGTGGAAAGCAATTGCTATCCCCACAAGCAAGATTCCCATCTGCTGGTCTAATTTTACAGTGTGGATGTGCACGTTTGTATCAATAGCTGTCTCTAGAAATGCTCTGTTTTGGATTCTGTTGCCTCATGTTTCTGCACGCAGGCAATGCACAAGCACAGCTGCTAACAAGGAGAGTATTGCATCCCTCTGCTCTGTCCCGAGAGCCATTCCCGAGTGCTCCATGTGCTGCCACCTCCACTTTCCCGCCATGCCAAGTACTGGCAGGGAATATCAAAAGATATAGTTAAAAAAATCATTCTAATTACACACTGAAATATCAGCTACCCAGAATCAATGGAGCTGTTGATTTACAATCAACACTTTAGCAGGCTGGTGCAGTTTGTACCAGCCAAACCTCTCCTTCCGTAAAAGTGCATTAGAAGAGTACCAACCGCCCAACAAATGGGCTGAGTGCTCCCATCAGTAAAGGCCTCAGCAGCATATTTCTATGAGCTAATTAATTTAATAAATTCCTTTAATTCCTTGGCAAGTCTGTCTCAGCCACATGTGAAGCATTCTCACTATCACGGGGAGATAGCTCTGCTCTGTTCTTTTTCTCATAGGCCTGGGTTTGAGCAAAGAGCTCGTCTTCTGGGATGCAGCCTTGCCATTCCCCATGCAGAAGTGTGGGTTACTTTTTGTAGAGGAGAAAGTAAAAGAAAGTCTTGTCTCTCTCCATAAGGAAAGAGATCAACCTCTCCCCTCTCTTTTTAGAAAGCTTTTTGTCCAGGCAGGTTCTACCTTCTGTCCTCACGTCGCTTTTACAGAGCTGGACACCTACTGCTGGTCTACACCTGATCCCCTGCAAGCCCCGGCCTTGGAGCAGGCGGAGGTTCAGCCCTGCCAAAGGAAGACGTTGACCCCGTTCCCTCCTCGCCACGTAGCACATCTGTCCAGCACCTCTTTACTCTCCCCATTGCTAGGACGTGGCCTGGGGGATGTGTGAAGTCCCTTTGCTGGTGTGGGATAATGAAATGAATGACGAAAGTATCTCTTCTTGCCTTCGCTTCTGCTCCTTGCAAGGTTTTAATCCATATTCCCCTTCAAGCAAAAGCAGAGCCGGAGATGCACCGCTCTCTTCTTGTGCACCAAAGCATCCAACCTAAATCCCCGCTGTTTGTTTCCGAACTAGCCGACCTTTTAGCTAAGCTGGGCTCGTTTTAATATATTTTGTATGTGTGTGTCTGTGGCTTAAAAAGGAAAAGAATCATGGAAACCAAGAGACATCTGATCTCAAATGTTACAGCAAGGCATTTACTTAAAATCTTGCAGGAAAATGTCACCCAAAGACCTCATCTATTAAAACTGCCTGGACTTTGAGCTGAGGGTCCCACAGTGACCAAGACGTGAGGCCCACAGGTTGCCTCACTCCCTTTTATGTTGACCCAAGTGTTTTTCATCTTTGCTTTTTCCAGTTGCAGTTGGGGACCCCTAGGAATTTTTCATATTAATCCTATTCCTGCCTGATTTCTCCAGGTGGGATTTTTCTGAAGGGCTCGGAAAACAGCAGAGAGAAATCTCTGCAAAACGTGGGTGCTAAGAGACAGCGTCAGCCTTTTTCCCACTGAGGTCTGAGCATCCAGCCCCAAATACCTGTTAGAGCAGGTTGCTGAGTCAGGTAACGCTGGCTTGATTGAAGCCTATAAAATCAGTTCCCAGCGGACTCATTATAGACAGGCTCTCCCTAAAAGTCAGGAGTGTCTAAGGTGGGTTAGGAAGGTAAAATCCTGGGGTGCACGGGGCTTTTTTAAGGATGCTGCACTTGAAAAACAAGAGAAAGGGGTGATAGAAAAAGGGACATATAGCAGCTTTGTTGTTGACAATATTAACTATCGTTACTTACAGGCATGGAAGTGCATCCCTTCCTACACTCAACATATTGCAAAATAAAGTATTGCTAGTTTGGATGAGCAATAAAATATTCCCAGTGGCTGCATGTTATTTACTGCCTTTGGCTGAACTGATTTCAGAAGAGTGTTTTAAATCACAACAGTTGATGCATGGGATATTTATTGCCTCTGATTTTCACAGCAGAGGAACCTGCTGAGGCTCTGCAGTGTGAGCACATTCGTGTGTGGGTTGGCAAAGCGGACAGACCATACCCAGAGCAGAGCAATGATCACACACCCCAGCATTTGTGTCCCTGGGCAGGTTTTTAAAAAAAAAAAGGCAACCCCAAGAGCAGAACACACCGGGATGTGTATGATGATATTGGTAAGAGAACTACCCCGACGAACAATCAGTCTCTGGGAAGGGAGAGCTGGGACATGAGGTGTCCAGACACCTTTTACAGGTCCTATCTTCTGTGTGCTGCATGGTCAAATTCAGTCCTTTACTTTGGCAAAACTCCTTTAAAGTTAATGGATGTACTGGCTGTAATATTTGTCTCAAACAGACACTGGTACATTAACTGGACGCACACAGGAGATATCAACTGCTTTAGTTCAGAGATAAAAGTAGGTTTTTGGTCCCCTGATTTGTTACTGCAACAAGCCCAAATCAGATTCCTCATGGCAAAAAAGGTACTTTTATCTTCATATATGCAATATAAGCGTTCAACACATAGGCAGGTGTGCTCACGCACTGCACACAGGGTTTCCCTTTGGAAATCCTCTCTTTTATTCCAGGAACAAACATAAAGAGAAGGGACAGGGGAATACAAAGGGAGAGTTTGCGCTTGCTGCAGCTGGGAGCCTCCGCCGCAGCCCCAAGCACGGTGCTGGCACTCTCAATGCACAGGCAGGCGGGCAGTTACTCTATTTCTAAAGGATTTAATCTGCTTTTACAGCCCTGGCTCTCCGGAGCCTCAGCGGGCTCTCCCAGCAGCGCTTCCAACAGCTCCGCTCAGCGGTGCCGGTTCGGAGCACAGCCCTCGCTGCCGGGGAACCCTCCAGCTCCAGCTCCCAGCTCCCAGCTCCCAGCTCCCAGCTCAGCACCGTCCCTTCTCCCCTACAGCGCACCCACATTTTTCAGGAAATCTCAGGAGGCGCAGATTAACCTCATTTTCTCACCACCCCTCCTCAAATAATTCTTGTTGTTTTTCAAAATTTCAGCATGCCTGGCAATTTTGAAATGCAAATGAAAAAGCAGCACAGTGAAAATCCCTGGCAGCCAAACACTCTTTACTGCCTTTTCCCAGTGACCTTCCCATACATTTGAAATGCTCCCAAATCCTTATTAAACTCCTTGGATTTCAGGAAACACACAAAACACTGAGCATACTTTGTGCTCTTTCCTATTGTGAGTCTTTTTATTAAATGCTAGAAATACAATGGGCTGGTAGGGCTTTCTCCTTGGCCATGTGTCACTGAACAACATGACATTTGTTCAGACACCCCTCTCTGCCTTGGTCCCTTACATCCAGAAAGGCCCTTTCCTTACGCTGGGGAGACCGGGGCTGCAGGAGGCAGCAGGATCAGCCCCAGAGAGGTTCCCAGTGGAAATTTTCCTGGGACGCCCTACACTTGCTTCGAGTCACTCTGTGCCACTTCAGCAGACTCAAAAACTTGGCACTTCATGTCTTCCAAAGCACACTGTGACCTGCTGTAAATACATATTATTTGTACTCTGCAATCTGGTTTGTTCCTGCTATTATTCCCTTTAAGAGCCCACATCCTCCCATTTTCCGCAGCACCGGCACCCTGGATTTGCCTGAGCGTGGGCTGCTCCCGAGCCCACGCCGGCATCCCTCTCACCGTGCGAGGAGAGGATGCTAACACTGGTCTGCAGCCTCTGAGAGTGATGAGAAGGTCCCTCCTGATTATTACCAGGAGGAAGAACGAGAGGCTGCAGAGGCTCCTGAGCTCCATCCCTGCCGTTACAGGCAACGGCATCGCGCAGCCGCCTGGCCACAGCCTGACCTGCAGCACGGGGAAGTCCCGTTTCTGTCCTGCTGCTCCCTTGGTAATGTTGCTGCAGGACCTGCTGCTCCGATAGCGAATGTCAGCCTAAGAGGAAGGGTTTATTCGCACCCCTGTGGCCAGGGAACTGTCGGGAACACTTCTCCGTGGGCTCGCCTGGGGACATTTCTTTCCGAAGGCACTGGCTGAGTTGTCCCGCAGACCCTAGCAGACCTGCAGAGGCACCAGCTCACAGCCCCGTGCACGCTGGCCCAGCCTGACATCCCCGAACCACAATCTCACACCTCAAGCTCTGCTGATTTTCTTCCTCCTCTTGGCCAGACTTACCGGGATGATTTCTCAGTTAGAGCATCTTGGCCCAGAGACGACAAAAATAGTTTTAACCATGTCAGAGTGGGCAGAGAGTCCCTGGAGAAGGATTTTCTTTTCCTTTTTCTGTTATGGCTCGGTGGTTGTTGCAGCCACCCCAAGGGAAAGGGCTCCCGCACTTAGGTAACAGCCCCTGCCCCAGGCTGCAACGTAGAACAGCCCTGGGACTGCTCTAAATAAATTGTAGGAAAGCAGCCAAAGGAGGCAGGAGATGAGAAAAGAAAAAAAATCTACAAAAAATGGTCAGGAAGGCTAATTCAGTTCAGCCTGCATCAGAGAGGGAGCTCATTCAGTGCCTTTCAGCGTGATCGTGGGGCTTGATTGTAGTTGCATTCAGTGCCTGAGATTTTTTTGTAAATCTGATCAGAGCTGTTTGGGGAACGGCAGGTACTGAAGAACTCAGGGGAAAAAAAAGCCCAGCTTGTGTGAAATAAATCTTTGGTTGATTTAGTGGAAAGATGTTTACCGAGAAGAGGAACTCCCTGGACAATAGCTATCTTTCTAAACTTTCTCATAAATCACAAACAAACTGTTCTGAATCCAAGGACAAATATTTCCAGCTGTTTCATTGTTAAAAAATAAGTGATTTATTGCATCGTACAGAAAACAATGTCTGCTCTTGCAGCACGTTCTCCTTTTTGCTTCTAGAGAGTTCCCCCCTTTCCTTCTTGTCCTGTCTAAACTGCGAATATCTTTTCAAAACCTAATGCCAAAGCAAAGGCGTGATCCTATGGTGTCTTTGCTAGAATTGACAATTTGCTTCTCAGGGCACGGTGCTGTAGCTGTGAGACGAAGGAAGGCTTCTCTTGTGGAAGACTGTAGCAGATGGCGCAAAGAAAATATGGTACAAGCTTTTTCTCAGGTTCTTCTAGAATACCTTCTAAAGAAGACAATCCACCTCTTGTCTTGAAATAAAGAGTCCTTCACTGGTGCAAAGGCCTTTTAAAGTAACAGCTTGTTTCTAGCTCAGACTTTGCAGAGCCTTCGTGAGGAGCCTTATCCGATCTGCGGTCTCGCGTAGCCTAATACCACTGAAAAGCCACAGGGATGGATTAGGCTTAACGCAGTGCGCAGGCTTACTCGGGGAGGAAGGGAAGGGAAATGCATGAGCGTATTTCATCCCAAAATGTACTCTGTTAACAGTAATTAATTACTGTGTTTATATTTCTCCAAACACATGGAAATATGGACATCTCATACATACTGGACAGATTTTAAAGGGGAGGATAGCAGAGCAGTAGGGTTATAACCGAGGAAATCCTGAGCAGGTATTACAGTGAGACACCCAACAGATGTATACGCAAGGCATATTCCCAGCTCATGTATCTATGCAAGAACACAGGCTGCAGTTTTTCTCTTTTGCTCACAAAGCCCATGTACGGATGTTGAAACCAAAATCAGTTCTCTTTCAGTGCAGTACATGACTTCAAAGCAAAATAGCAAAAGCTGCCCACCCAGCCTTGAATCCAGGGCTGAATGCTGGAGGAAAAAGTCTAGAAAATGATTTGGGTAGAAGGGTGCATTCATACAAGAAATTGCTAAACATCAGCAAAGCCACACTGATGACAAGGATGAGAAATAGGTTAGAAAAATTAGATGGAGTCCTTCTTCCTCAGTAATGATCATTTCATCAAAGAAAGTCATATTTCACTACGTGGTAAACACAAAAGTAATAATGACAGTAACTGCCACAAAAGTAGCTGTGAGATGAACTGCCAGACAGCTGAACAGACTTCAATTAACAAAAAGATTTCTTTAAATGATTTGATTCTCCAGAATTTGCTCTGATCCTTCAGCAAATTTTGCAGCCACCGGTCAGCTTGGCACGGATGTTGTGTAAGGCGATGGTGCAGAGAAACACTTACAGTCTTTGCCTTTCCTGGAGCTACGCCAACAAGACGAGCGGCTTGACCTCAGTGCAAGGGTAAATGTTCCTCTGCCAGTGAGGAACAAGGAGAAACAGAACCAATGAAATTCAAGAATTAAAACCCAAAAGCCAAACTGAAGTCAGAGTAGCAGAATCTCTCCCCATTTTGTTTTCACAAGTTATAATTTTAGAGGGCAGAAGTACACATACAACACTTTCTTTCACCTCTACAGTTTAATTTGTAAAGCAAGGCCAACGTTTGGAAATGCTTCTCCAATGTTTGGGGCATATAATAATAAGTGGCATATAACAAAATGTGGGGGTTTTGACCATAAATGCCAGGAGCTATTTTTAAAGATTTTTAGGAGTTCTTCATCTGTTGTCTCCAAACAGCTTATCTTGAGGGGCGTCTCATTTGGGTGTCTTGCAAAAGGAACAGAGGCACCTGAGATACTTCAGTGGTGGATCACAACGGGGAGAATAACAAACTGACAGCGTTTGGTGAGCCTCTGAAACAACTGGCAAACAAGCTGAGCAAGCAGCAAGTCCTAAATGCATCTTTGTGAGGACTGCTATTTGGATGCATTAGGACGCTGCGTAGTTCCCACTTGCTTGTATCTATACATTAATGGAGATCTTCACTTTCCAGAAACCCTTCCAAGGAGCTTAGAAATACGTCCCTGTCCTCTGCTAGGCTGTCTGCTTTCCTTGATAAGAATGCAAACACATTTTATTACGAGCCTAATATACCAGATAGAATAAGAAATTGATAGTTTGCCATATAAAGAGAGTTGAGAATATGCTTGAAAAAGGGCAGACTTATGAGAAATAAAATACACATCCTCTTGCAATATGAGGAGACCACTTTATCCGTTCATCTTTTACTGGAATAAAAGGGCATTTGAGGTATTGAGTTAGCTGTATGACATGTCTCAGGCTGAGCTCTAAGTAGTGTAAAAAGAAATATTTTGATCAAATGCGTGCTTACTTCAAGATTTAAAAGGGAGTATGTTAAGAGGCAGTTTTGCATATTTAAGCGAAACTGGTTTAGAGCAGATTTTGGACAGCAGATAGAGACAGCAGGTGTGCAAATCCCACCCTCAGCAACCAATCAACCCACCACAAAACCCAACTGCGGGGTCCTGTCACAGCGGGTCCCTTCCCTCCTGCTGCCCATGATGAGAACTGACCCAAGACATGTAGCACATAAGTCTGCTTTAGCTTCTGCAATGGCAGCTCACAGCTTTATCTTGGCTTTGTCCAACCTCGAAGAATGGCGGAAGAAGAGAGCTAAAGACAGGGAGTCCAAGTGGGTACTTTTGCTTGAGGGATGAATCCTAATCCTGTTCTGGCTTCTGAATTTAATCACAGAGGATTTGGGAGAAAGCGATGCTCCGAATCCAGGAGAGGTGCAATAGTCTCATGTTCAGTTCCTGACTGGTTGAGTTTCTTCTTCTAGTGCTGAAAGTCAACTAGAGAGGTTGAAGGAAGATTTCTCTGTAGATTCTTAATTTGCCTAATTGCCGACTTCCTTGCAAGTGCGATGCTCATGGAGGACTCGGAAGGCAAGAAGCTATTTTCACTCTTCATTTAACTCTTCTAAGCCATTAGCAACTGAGAAGTTGTGATTAGTGCTGCGAGTTCTCCTGTAAAACAGTTATCCAGTGAATCACTCTTCACTGACAAGCCTCTGCCCACCTTCCCACCAGCCTCACCATGTGATAGCCTACTATTATAACTCCTCCAGGGACCACTTATTTCACAAAGACAATCCTTTTCTTCCTCTCCTACCTGGTAGGGAGCTGCTCTGCTCAGCTCCATGGCAAACAGCAGCTGCTGATGGAGATGTCCCTTCCAGACCTTGGTGCAGCCAGGGTATCCTCACGGATGGGGCTTCAACCGCTCCCAAATCAGAGAGCTGTGGGGAGCAGTCCTGCTGGCTCCAAGGAGCTGATAAAGCTGGAAACAAAGAAATGTGCCCCCAAATTCCTGGAGATCCACTGTCCAGGACATGCAGGGGGATCTGAAGTGGTGGTTCTGAGTTATGGAGATGAAGTTTTCCCCACGAGCAGAAGTGTCCCCCCTTGCCTTAGCCAGCTCCAGCTTGATCAGGAGGGCATTCCCCGAAAATGAGGACTTCCCTCCAGTGCCTTGTGAACACAGCACTCCTGTCCTCTGCTCTCTGCCAAAATCAATGCACAACAATGCAAAAATCAATGCACAGCAATGATGTGCAGTGTTTCACCCATATTGCGTCTCATCAGGAGGAGAAAGGAGGAGCAGATCCAGACCTGCTGCAACGCCTTGTCCTTCTGTCCCAGTGGATGGGCTGGCCTGGGCTCACCAGGAGCACAGTTGTCCAGAAACACTGGTATTGATCATCATTAGATTGTGCTGGAGATGAACTGCTAATGATGACAATAATCATCATCATTCTCATTATCTTATTTGATCATGCAGACAGAGCCCAAAATGCGCTGATAATAACAGGAACCCCCAGTAAGCATCTTTGATTTTCACTTCGTGAAATCACAAGTTTTGCTGTTGTTCCTGAAAGACATTACATGAAACTCATTACAAGGCAAATTAGGTTTGAATATTGCCAGTTTGTGGAAAGGGGATGGAGACACAGCCTCACTGAGCACCTTGGCTCTGTTGTATCCAGGATCGGTGGTGGGGATCCACACCTGAGTGCCATGCTGCCTCCCTGACTGCCCAGACCTGCTCCAGCAATCAGGAATTTCTGATTTTTGCCACATCCCAGCTGACTGGGAGCTAACTGACAGGCTGGGTTCGGATATCACCACCAATGTGTTTCAACCTTCCCATGCCACCACCTAAATCAAAATGAGTGGAGAAATAGCAGGGCCAAGATCCATCCCCTGCCTCTAACTCAATGTACATGTATCTTACTATCTCGAGCTAATTATTACAGCTTGTGTTTATGTGGTTTTTGCCAACCTAGAAAATAGCAGCGAATCCTCATGCTTGGTTTTGGCTCTGAGCAAACACCTCAAACACAGCCTCTCTTGAAACGGTCCGGTTCCTGCAGCCCTTGGATTTGCTGACATCACGGCAGTGATGTTTGGTCCTATATGGCTTAAATGGTGTTAAGTGATTTTACGATGGCTTTCCCATGGCTCCAACAGCAACCTCCATTCTGGAGTGCAATTTCTACCCTGGCACAGATGAGTGAAGTACATTTTGTGCGATGATACGGAAGGAAATGCTCTTGCTTTGGAATAAAGCAAGGAGAGAGCGAGCGGCTCAGTTTGCAATACACCTGCAGGTAACCTCCTATTACTGCTCAGAGCTGCCGTTACTGGCGTCAGGCTCAGCACTAGCAGTGCAATAAGGCATATAATTGTGGATGGTACGCGTAATATATGTAAATACTATACATAATATGATTTGGCCAGCATGTGTGAATTTGGGTCCATGAGAGGAACAGTAGCCTTTACTTTTCGTCCCCATTTCTGCCCACTGAAGATTTTCTTCCGCAGAAAGAAGATATAAATCCCTACATTTATAATCAATTCTGAGCGTGGGGTGAGAGGATGTTAAATGTGTAACTGTTTAAATTAAACACAGTAACTTCTGCTATTCAGACAGAAACCCACTCCCTTGAGATGCTCTTCCGCAGATGTATTTAATGGGACCATCTTTGTAGCAGTCAAAAAGCAGTGCTGAGTCTGCTCCGATGCGGCCACGGAGCTGAAGCTGAAGCGTGTTAGCTCACAGGTTTTGTTTTGGAGTCCCAGTTCAGCCTGTGGTGAGGTGATGTGGATGTGTATCCGTTCCCAGAAACTCCAAGGCAGCTTCATGGTACAGGGGTTAAAATTTTCTGAAGTGCTTTGCTATAATTACATGCTTCTTTCTAAATTAAATGCTTGAATAATTCTAGAAATTGGCTTGAACTAGAAAATACTTCACCTATAACTACAATTTGCTAGGAAACAGGGGAAAAAAGGAAGAGCTTAAGCAGGAGCAACTAGTGTGAGCATAAAGAGGGTTGGGAGAGAGGAATTAAGTGTGAATATTTATCACCAATAACTTACATTTACGTTACCCTCACAGAAGGGAGAATCCTGAAAATAAAATCCATGAACAAACTGGGATAAATATTAAACTTGCATTTATGTTCACCTTCGCTTTGACAGTGCAAATACTTAAGCACATTAAAAAAGATTTAGATTTTCTACATACTCAAAGGTTTTGTAGGCACTGCCAAATTTGATTGAAGTCAATGGACAAGTCTGAATATTATGTATACATATGCATCTTAGCAAGCCTTTTGTCGAACCTAAAAAGCAAGACATTTTTAAGCAGCAGACTAGAAATGGGATCCATGCAATCTTCTCATGTTTGCTCTGGAAATTTAAACAAAAAAGGGGTTCCCCAGGAACCTTAGGAAGGATTTGACCTGGCTGATACATCTGACCAAGGAAGGAGCTGATGGCTGGAGCAACTCCATGTCCATGTGAGGAATTTGCTTGTGGGATAGGGGCTTTGCTTTGAGAATAAAAAACAGCCTGAAAATCTTCAGACAGGAGCAAAAAAGACTTACAATGACAGGATATAGCCTCAGCCACAGATGCACAGATCTGGTATAAATTAAAACAGAGGTGGAAACCCAAAGTATAAAACCTGGAAACATGATCTCTAACATCACCACTTCTCTGTGTGTTTGTGCCTGTTGATTTACTCTCGTTGCCCCCCCAATAACATCTGAACCATTGAAATAAACTCTCCTTTTGTGCATATCAGATGCATAACCACAAAGCTGGGAAGAAAAGTGCCATGTCCAGACCCACAGGTCACTGAAACTTGCTGCTAACACCTCAGGAAGATGCAGATAATGCAGCGAAAGCCCCTGCTTAGATGCTTCTAATGTTATTAGAGCTTTTTTATAAAATTGATGAACGATAGCAAGACAGACTCATGGGACTGTCCATGCTGCAGACACAAACAATTGGTAGCAAGGGAAAAAAAAAAAATCTGCGTAACAGATGGTGTCCCTCTGCTTGCAATTCGTAAATGAATAAAAATACCCCCAAGCTCACGAAATGTCTTGCTTTGCTGCTGTGTCTGCCGACTGACACTTATTTGAAGCTGACATGAAGATTTTATAATCAGCCTTGAAGAGAACAGAGAGAATGGCTGAGCAAGCGAAGGGGTCGGCTTGATGAATACCTGCAAAACACCTCCCCATGCTCATTTCTACCCTGGTCCGGACCCGACGTGCAGCCAGAGCCAGACCCAGCACCCAGGAAAAAGGCACTGGGTTATCTTCTTGCTTCGTCAGATCCCGTGGCTGATGGAGCCTCTGGGATGCTTTAGCCCGTCTGCACAGCAGCCCGGAGGGCTGGGAACGGTGGGGTCAGGCACTGGTGGAAATGCAGCTACTGCAGCTTCATGTTTGGGACCTCTCCAGCTCTGTTGCAGGATCTGGCCGTGCTTTCCTGACTCTCTGCTGCCATCTCAGCTGCCCCTTGCTACTGGGCATTGCCTCCTGCGCTTAGAGAAGGGCAGGAGGAAAACAGGCAGTTTCTGAAGGAGAGGTTGAGTTTGCTGCATGATGATGAGAAACTACATGGGAATATGTGATGAGATGAAGCAGAGGTGGGAGAATACAGCTTTCCCCAGCAGACAAGACACATTTTTCTTGCAGGAGGCTGGAGAAGAGGAGCCCAGGACCAGCCAGGCTGTTTCTGTTTAACCAAAGCCCCAATCTGACACGTTTCTGTGTTGATTCGTTTGAGAATTCAAGTGCAAGCTGGGGCTGGAGGCACGGCAGCTGCTAAAAGGCTTGTGATGTTGTGACTGCCGAGCTGGAGGGTGTTGAGAGCTGCCCATGGGGGTCTCCTGACCTGTGGGCTGCAGCCCCCAGGAGCTGCTCGGCTTTCTCCCTGCCCTTCCCATGGCTGAAAGGACACGAAACCTCAGGAGGAGGTAGCTGAGGCAGGAGCAGGCACCATCCCCAGCCTGGGGCAGATGTGCATGATAACCCCAAGAAAGCAAAGGTGTGTTTGTGCTCTGATTTCAGTGGCTCTGGCTCCCTGCTGCTGGCTGCCCCTGGGCCATGGCGGCAGCACCATCACCCAGCTCAGGGACCTGGTCCACCTGAACACTCGTCCTGTGCAAAGGACTAATGGATCAGGTAGACCCAGTGCAGGGCAGCAAGGACTGTTTGAAGCCATGGACTGCTTTTTATTTGAAAATTAGATGCATTTAACCCATCCATGACATTGCACCATAAAAGGAGTCGTGGGGCGGCTGCACGGTGCTGTGTGCTCAGGCAGACTCAGCACAGGGAAAGACACGCGTCCACCGAGGCTTTGTCCACTGTTTCTGGAGACGGGAAGATGTGACAGCATCCGGATTGACCAGGATATTGATGCTATTTAATTTTCAGACTTGTAAAAGTGGTTACAAACTTGAAACTTTGTTTGACTCACGACTAAAAGCAACATATGATTACTACAACATTTGGACCAAAGTATCAGGAAAAAAGAAAAGCAGCATATGAGGCAACATATGGTAAATATGTATTTAGAAACATAGAAAGTAGACAACTCATTTGGGTCAAGATTTAATCAGATAATGTTTGGTTTAGACTCAGCACTAATGCTACTTAGGAAGCATATTACATTGGAATCAGTATTTAAAACTCTGTTAAAGGCAAATGAAAATAAAAACGAAGAGAAAAAAGAAAGAGTGGCAGGTTTATGGCATGGGAAATTTATATTTCTTTGGCAACCAGAAGATCAAGTCTAATTAATCTGTACACATCCACTTTCTCCACATGCCTTGCAGAAAGGGCTAGCCTGGGTATGTGTGTGTATGTAATGTGACTAACAACTAATTTCCTTTTGGTTTCTTCTTCCTTATTCATTAGGTTCCAAATTCCAACAAGACCTACAAATATCATCTTAGACTCTGAAAAAGCTCCTGAAATGGAGAAGAAGGAAGGCTATGACAATACTGGAACCCTTCATATGTTAGTGAAAGTCTTTGTGGTTCAAGAGGTCCTGCAGGTTTTTAAGCGTAATATTTTCCCCAAAAGCCAATGAATCACAGAGCGCAATCAGCACTGTCATGGCTTGGGGTAGTGCTTTAAGAGCCCTGTGGCCCTGGAGACATGATATCCCCTAATGTTTCACCAGTGACTGTATAATTTCCCAATTCCATCACTATGTGTCCTTTGACAGTCTCCATAAACATGTGTATATTGTCGCTCCAGCATGCAAAACACATTGGCCACATTCAGATCTCTCTTACTCAGGTGACGACAATGGAGCAAAATCACTATCTGCAGGGTGTGAAGCAAATCAGGATCCATCCACAGGCTTTTCCTCAGCCAAATAGCTATAGCTTTAAGCCATGAATAATACAAGACGTGTGGGATACAAACATGAGCATGCATGAGACTCGTGGTACATATAAACTGCCTCCGCGTCCTGATGGATGGGGTGATTCAGCTCTGTTCTTCACCACTTCTTTCCCCCCAGGACCATCGCATCGCAGATGGCCCGTCGTGGTATCCAGACCTGCAGCACTGCCTTGCCGCAACACAAGTCCAGCCACCAGCAGAGCCTCTCACGCCTGCTTTCCATCACCTCCTGCTTGAAACAGAATATACTTTGTGATTTTTCATTATTCTTCTGATGGACCTCAGCCAGGATGTGATGAAATAATCACAAAATCTCTCCCCCATTTGGTACAGAGTGCCCTACCCAGCTTGCATTAACAGGTATGATTTCCTTCATTTAGTGAGAACTCAAGTGAGAACTTAAGTACACAGTAAAGATCACGGGAGAGGGCAGGGACTGCACAATAGTTAAGGTCCAGGACAAGTGATTTCTGAGCAGACATGTCTTTCTCTGAGGGTCGGGTTTAAGTTAGGATCAGGCATCTGATGGGGTCTCTGAATTTCCTACATATTCATGACTACACATGAGAAAAGTTGTCAATTTTTATCCTTAGAAATGAAATGAGAACAGTTTGAGGTTTACTCGTCTTTTAACAAAGGCACCAGGTGGCTGGCAAAGAAGCTGTATTACTTAATTAACAGCAAGCAGAGCAGAAGGCTGTCTGTGAACGAGCGCTAGCGCAGCGGAGCTCTCGCTGAAGGAAGCCAAGCAGATGAAGCTGCGGGATGGAGCCCCTCCAAGTGCTGATAGGAGAAAGGAAGAGGGGCCAAGCCGGTGAGAAAACCCTGGCACCTCTTCCAGGCAGTCACAGAGACCTTAAACTCTCCTTTCTTACAACTGCGAAACCATCTCCTGTCAAGACACATGCTTTGCTTCAGCCTCTGTATTATCTTTCCTAACAAGGGCTGCTGTCCATAGGATAGCAATTGCAGTAACCCCCCCGGGAACCATAACCCATTAAAACATATGGCTCCGCTCCTATACATCTGCTCGGATACAGTAACATCAGTTCTCACACAAGATCCTCAGCAAAGATGGAGATGTGCAGTAGCAGTTCGCAGGTACCTATGGCTTTGGAGGAAAAAATTCCACTTTCCTGGTTTTTGGACCATCTCTCCTAATTCCATCAGATTATGGTGTTAGTGAGAGGAGGGGAGGCAATAAGCTAATGCATTAGCCTTTCAGGCTCAGAGGGATTTACTACCCTCCTTTTTCTTATATCACAGAGATGCAGCGTGTTTTGACATGGATATTGAGAACCAACGCTGAGACTGTGCACAAGAAGCTTCTCCTGAGTCCTGGGAGTAATTAATGTGTCCCTCCATTTTAAAAAGACAAATGAAAATAACAGACTTCTCGGGGGCGTGGGACTTCTGTTATCACGATTACCAACAGGTATTAAAAAGTATATGGCTTTGCTGTCTGCCCAGGAGATCAGCCAAATGAGAAAGGAATATCTCCAATGTTAACCAAAGAGAGGACTCAGATGAAGGATCGCAAAGCTCTCAGACACCACATGTTGCCTCAGAGAGTGCTGTGAATAGCCACAAGCCAGTAAAAGCAATTACTAGAACATTTTCCCTTTCCTTCTTGGTGGGGATTCAGATGAGTCCCAGCAGTACCAGTGATGACTTCCATTTGCATTAATAGCATGGGAAGTTTGAACACAGTTCTCAGGGCTTCACTTTTGCTGAATGCATCAGAATGGACAAGCTTTTCCCAAGCAATTGCAACTCCTATGAGCTCCACAGGAGATCCAGAAGCTGAGGTTATCTCATAATTTCTCCTAGTTTTGCTCGAGTAAGGACTGCAGCAAGCAATGTCTGGCTGCAAAGCTTTCCCTTGCGGGGCAGGTTGGGTGGCTCCCTCCCTGCAGACCGCTCGGTTCTCTCTGCTCTCTGCTGCCAGCTTGGCGGCGATCTGCTGTTTATCCCCTGCCCATACATCTGCTGCCCTCACCCTTCAGAGCGGGCATCTCAGACGGGGTAATCCTCTCTTGGTGCCTTTAACTTTAATTAAAAGGCCGCCTTCCAAACGCAAGTGAGAGGAGCCCGGTGGTCCTTTCTGCTGTTCTCACAAAACAAATTAGCCATGAAGTCATGACTGGGAAATTCAGCATCTCTCAGCAACGATGGTAATTGTTCGCCATTTCCCTTTAAAGGACTCTCTCGTTCACCCATGACAGCAGCAGTGAGGAAAAGAAAAAAACCTGAGGAACTGTGAATGACGATCTTAATACAACAATGTTATTGTCAAGTCAAAGAAGCCTTGAGAACAAGTTAACAGACTTGAAACACAGACAGAAAAAAAATGGAAAGAGAGGAAAGCTACATCTTCTTCATGGCAGTCAGGTTCTGCTGCCAGTTTGAACTGGCATGATCAAAAAGAGGAAGGACCGGGAATATTCTTCTTGCGTTATAAGCCATGTAACGGTGTTTTTGGGCAGGTCACTTTGAAAGCCACTCTCTTTTTAAATGTTCAAGGACCAGGTGAGCTGGCTTTGTGAGTGAACACAATGTAGTCCATACATGCTTCATCAAAAATTCTTGGTTACTCTTCTCCTCCCTATGTGCCACCAACCATGAGGTCTCATCTGTGAAGTCCTGGCCCAAGGCACAGCAGCTCAGCAAGGAGCCTTTCCTGCTGCAACGGGGGGACGATGGAGAAAAGCGATGCTTAAAGCCTCTTCTTAGCAGAAATAAAACAGGCAAAGCAGAACTGCTAAGAAATATGGCAAAATGAGTAGTTAAAGCCACAGGGACAATTTCATAATGCCTCTGGTAATTCGTTGCTGCTCGCTAGAGTTTTCCCTCACTGCTATTTCACAATGCCGGCTGATTAAATTTTGCTGTCTGGTATTGACTCTAAATAATAATTAATAACTTATGAGGAGGTCTTCTAATGAAGCACGCTCTGTTCCTGTGATTCACTCGGTGCAAAGCGTTGGGATTACTGCCCACCAGACCTGGGGGAGTCAGCCAGGTCTGCTGCCCATTCTCCATAAATTCGGATACCAGTTGGTGAGTGTCTGTAGCTGCCACCCCTGTGCCATGCGGCTGGCTTCGAGCTACCCGCGGCTGTGGATGAGGGGACCCTAACCATCACCCCGGCTCCCGCAGCACCGAGCATCGCAGCCGGCTCAGGAGATGAGGTGACCGATGAAGTCCCCAGGGAGAATACAAAAATGAAAGCCCACCAGCCACCCTGGAAGCATTCAGCCTGTCCCACCAGCTATTTCCTCTTACCCAGTTTTTATTAGATTTTCCTTTTCTGCTTAAGGCAAGTCTCCACCAGAATGAAGCACTGGGCAAGATAATTTGAAATATTTTGAGTCCTACAGCGGGTTTTAGCTTTTCCAGCTCCCATGCCTGGTGGAGAAAGACAGCAAATCTGCCCAGAAAGGGTGCAAAAATGTCCATTGGCTTTGCCTGGCTGACCCAGCGGGAACTCCACCACACCTCTCTCCCCTTACACCCCGGGGCAGGGGTATATTCGAGCCCAGCAAGGGTGGGATATTTAAACCAATTCGCTTTGATACAAACTGCGTAGCTGGCTCACAAAGGCAGCTCTGAATTCCCCAGGCTGAAATGCACTTAAGCAGCTTTTGTGCAACTTTAGCTCTGATGATCCATGATCAGACGGGTAACGCAACGTGCCTGTTTCTCCTCCAGACTGGAAGGCAGCTATTTTCTCAGCTGAAGTGCGGTGTGTGTATCCAAAATGCACGAAGAGCTGTTTAAGTGTCAGTTGCCAGCGCCTGCCAAACAAGAAATAGCTTTGCCTTCTACACTCAAGTGAATTTTTATTTTTGTCAATCTTGCCTCTCTTATAGCATGTCCCCCTGTGAAATGTGTTGAACGGAGATAACCAGGCATGATGTATCCTTGGGGATTTGCAGTGGCAGGAAAACAATCTTGATATTCACAATGAAAAATGTCAAGTAGTTTTATGCCACTTATAGTATCAAATGATGATGGTTTTTATATTCTGTCTATGGAGAGTATGCTTTGGAAAAAGCTAGACTATGCGAATTTATGTATGTATGTGTTTATTTACTGCAACCGCTGATCGGATCAAGAAAGCAATGAGAAATCACAAACAAACCTCACCATTTTCCCTGCACACCCCAGGACTTCTTTTCTTTCTGTGGTTTTTTTCCCTTCTAATTACAGTGATGATATTACCCAAATTAGCAGCTGAGAACACAGCTCACAACACCGTAGGCAAACACACAGGAAAACCTTTGCAGGATCAGGTGCGATGGCAGTGAGACAAGTGCCACCAAGAACTGGTAAGGTGCTGGCACAGCCAGGAGGACAAAACACGTGGGATTTGGGGAATCTCCTTGGTTCCCTGCAGCTACAGGATCCCTGAAAGATGTTATTCTTTGTTTCTTTATTCTTTGTGGACCATAACCTAACGCAGCTTAGAATTCAGAGCACCTCTGAAGAGCCCCTGCGTAGGGAAGACAGTGGGAGGAAGGTTTACTCACCAAAGAGGCTTGATGAGGAGAAAAGCAGCTGATGAACATTGGATCAATAGGAACTTAAGGGTAAGAATGAGTAAGAATGAGACAAGAGCATTTCTCTCTCAGCTATTGGTTTCACCATGTGTTTTCTGGTTTCTGGCATCTTCTTCAGCAGGGATAGTGCTTAAAAAACCCACGTTAGTAAAACAAAGCCCGTTTTCCAAATATGTGTCATTGGCCTGGAGGAATGACTTGTGTTAACTCTGTCTCTCTCATGTTAACTTTTAAAAAGACAAGTAAAACTTTCCAGTTCCCAGGAGATTTGTGGAGACACTGCAATTTAGGAGGGGGTCAGAGATGCACCTGAGCACTGAGACCCAGACCCCGCAGAGCCCACACGCACAGGCGGGACTGAACTCAGCTGGATTGCTCAGGCGCTGAGCAATGAGATGGAAGATCTACCCCTCCTTGTGTTTTAATTCAGACCTAACGCTCCTAAAATTAAGCAAACGCATGAAGGTTTGCATTATCTGATCTGAATTCAAAACTGAACCTGCCAAGGTTTGGCAGCGTTTGGGTCTGATACAGAGTTTTAACTTAATCTACCTGGTCTTCATGTTACATTGAGTCAAAATTTAATTTTGATCTCACTTTGATCTTTTCCAAGGTAACTTCCAGTCTGGGTCCATTTCATGTCGTTGTCCAGGCTTTTAACGCCTAATTAGCCAGTGGGACAGCAAGAGGATGCAGTTTTAGGCTCTTCCTATTATCAGCGGCTCTGCTAAGATGGGGCTGCACCAAATGCACTTACCCACAGAGGTACCCGCGAGTGCACTCTCTGAACTTCATGCCTTTATGTGTGTAAAGGTAAAAAGCTTCAGGCAGTGAGATGGGGAACGCTGCAGAGCAGAGAAAGGTAAGGAAAGCCTGTAACTTTACTCTTGTCAGAGCAGTGCACAGAGAAAAGGTTAACATGAATGATCTCTCTCTGGTGTCTTACTAATTGCCTGCTTTCAGCTATACCCTTCGATCGGCTGCAGGTAGGAAAGGATATATTTTCACCACTTCTAACAGCTGTTTAGGAGTTTTAATTACATCTGGCACACTAAGAGAAGCCTAAATCAAAACACTTGGCATGGGGGAGGTTAAATGTCGCTCTTTTAAAACGACGTATTGTGTTTAGAGTTGTTATAAACAGGATATTACGGAAGCAAACGTGGCAATGCTCGGTGAGCGCTTCCTCCTTAATCCATTTCAGCATTTGCAGGCTCTCAGTTGGTTTCTACCATAATTACATTTCCTTTATCTTTAATTCATAACTTGATCTTTCATTTAAAGTGTTTCTTTCTTCCTTTATACGTGTGTATGTATATTCCAGCTCATGGTTCTTGCAATACACAATATAAAGCAAAAACCTAATGCCAGAGGGAAAGCAAAGTGGATTTTTGCAGCGTGAAATTTCCGGAAGAGGCTGACATTTGAGGAGGGATTCAGGTGCCTGAACATATAACGTGTGCTGCTTTGGATCCCCCATGGTATCTGAGACATCTCCAGAAGGGCTGAAAGATGTGACAGAAAACCTTTGGGACACCCAAGTCCTCGTGGGGACCGTGGCCCCCAAGGTTGGCTTAATAGAGCACACAGAAAATCATGTCATCATGGCAATTATTCCTGATGTTGAATAAATCCAGGGGATGATGAAAACCTCCTGTCTGTCTTATTTCTTTCAGGGATTTCAGGAAGGTAAAGGCGAGAGCTAGCGGCCTCCTTTGCGGTGTGAGAGAGGCAGATGCTTGGGGAGGGTCGTCCCCCGCCTTGGGCTACACGGAGGATGTTCTATATCCAGGGACCAGGGGTGCTGGCCCCGCAGCCTGGGGGGTATAAGCTGCTCAGACCCGGTTTTAATCTACCAACAGGATTTGTATAAGAATTCCATGAAAGCTGGTAACTAAAGCTCTCAAGAGGTAGAGGATTTGCTGTGATCCTGGGCGGGGTAAGCTAAGATAGTGTTTCTTCAAAAACCAAAGCTGGCATAGATGCAGGCAGGAACCCCCAAATCCACAGAAGCTCTGTTTTAGGCTGAAAACACCAAAAAAGATGTGTTTTAAAAGAACTGATCCTTCAGGTCTGGGATGTTGTGCTTTTTCTTGAGTTGCAGAGACATGAAGGGAATTTGTCCGTTTTAATACAGCATTGGGGTTTGCTCCATCACAGGCTGAGCCTCACGGCTGTGGAGAGGTGGCAGGATGGGATGGGGATGGGAGAGACCCCCAGGACAGCTGCTCGGAAGAGGAGGGTTAATAAAGCACCTCCCAAAGCTGCTGCTTGAAACTCATCTGTCCCCATCTCCTCACGCACTAACTACGCTCCTTATCCAGGTAGGAAAACTGTTTTCCCAGCTCTGGGTTTCACTGTGGTGAGCTCCATCACTTTGGGAATGAGGAGCCAGAAAAAAAACCAACAAACCTTTAATAACACACAGCTGCCTCCCTCCCGGCACAGGGCAGCGTTTGCAGTGGGATCTTTCTTTAACCTGTTGAGCCTTTGGTTTCTCCGTGCCGCTGAAATGAAAAGCGCGGGTGATGCCAGGAAGGTGGGCGTTGAAGGGGAAATGTGCGAAATGGAAGGAAAAAAATAAGCAAAAATAGCAGCAGTTTGGGAAGTGGATCCATTGAGCAGTTTATCTGTGAGTCAGATCACAACGTACCCAATTCTGGTGCCTTTCCCACTGCTTCCTCTGAGAGCCCATGAATGCAAAAAAAATCCTGTAAATACAATTATTTGCAAATGCTTCTCGGAAGTAACTTTTTTCCCCCTCAAAGAAGCAGAAACAAAATTCAACAACGATTATGTAGGAAGTGAGCATAAAACTCAATTGGTTGCATTAATCTGCTTTGCAATTTTTTTAACGTACATTCCTGAAGAATAAAACCCTTTTTCACAACCTGAAGAGGGGCTGGCTGCGAGCAAAAGCTGAAGCACACACACTCCGTGCTGCTCGTTTGTCACTGTCCCTGCGTGACCCAGATTCACACAGGATTTATCACCATTCCCGGGGACGAGACCGAACACAACCAGGGAAGGCAATGCCTGTGCCACAATTATGGAACTTTTCATATCGCTGGCCTTGCCCTGGGCTTTTGTTTGCCCTGACTGGGCTCAGATGGGCCATGAGTAACTTGTAGACTGTTTTCTGCTGCTGGGGAAAACTGGGCCAGGTAGATATGGCTACAGTCCTCTGGGTAACAGGGCAAAGCAGTCAGAAAAAAACAGCCTCTCAAGCTGCCCAAGTTTAGACCTATCTCACGTTAAACTTATTTATAGCTAAGTTCCCTAAGAAAGTCTGGAGCTCTTTATATTTTTATAACCTCTTTCATCCCTCTGGTGGGATAAGGAAAAGGGAAAATGCGACTAGAATTTGCATTTTGTCGCTTGCAAAAGGCATAATTCGATGATCCAAATTTATTTATATTCTTACACTAAGGGCAGCTGCTGAAGCCTGGGAAATTGCTCCGGCCGGTGTGTGTCAGGCCCTGCCAGGGGCAGCTGGGCTGCGGCAAAGGCTTCACGGGACAAGGCAGCCCCGGGCAGGCAGGGCAGAGCCCGCTGGTGGTAGCGAGCAGCGTTCGGGAAACTTGCTGCAAATTCCCCCATTGCCTGTGCATTTGGCATCCATGAAAATGATGGTGGAAAAGACATCGAGGAAGAAAAGTTGGGGTTACTATCAGATAGCAATGGTATCAGTTTGATTAATCTGCTGTCTAATAACAGTCTGGCCGGCTAGAGGGCTCAGCTGTGGTCGGGGACAAGGAGATGCGCAAAACAGGGACGGCTGCGGCTTCTGTTGTCTGCTGGCACAGACTCTGAATAAACCATGGGATGGGGTGGGATGGGGTAACATCAGTGCTCTCCATTCCGAGGTAGAAAAGGCACCCGATGACACTGAAATGGCTGGGGTTATTTCACATCAAAATTAGATCTCTGCAATGTAGAAATCTGCATGTGAACCAGTTATCTTCGCGGTCAGCGAAAAAAAAAAGGGCATTCCTAGGACGCTGGTCATCTCATCCTATGGGAGAAATTCATTTTGACGCCAGCCTTTGCCCGAGATGAGTCATGCCCCAGGAATACCCACTGCTCTGCCAGCACGGAGGAGGGCAGGCTGGCGCTGCGGGCACCCATGGCTTGGGCTTCAGCAAGAGACGTAAACCTTCTCACATTTAGCCTTTTATGAACTGCAAATTCCTGGTCTAGGCACAAAATAAATTTTCATTTAGATATTTATGAAACTGAAAAAAAAAAAAGAAATGCAAAATGGAAATTTAGAAATCTGATTAATTTTGATGAAAATGAGTTGTGCAGTTCCAGGTTTTCAGCTCACTGAAGCCCCAAAGATTAATAGTTTTTTCCCATGCAGAATCAAAAATCTTTACAATCATTAAGGGATAAGAAAAAAAAAAAAAACTTGCTCCCTTTCACTACTAATGAGGCACAAAAAATAACAAATCCTCCCTTTCCAAGACCCTCTGCTTATTTTGTACTTAGGGCTTTTCTCCTATCTATCTCCTCCCTGTCCCCTCATCACTAATAGTCATATAAAAATGCGAAGTATTTTACAAAGACAGAAATGAGATGCGCCTTCTAGATACACAACGTTTGCAACTTCAGGCAAAGAGGCATTTGCAGCTACAAAGCTCCACTAATGAGAGCAACCTTGTGCTTAGTGGGAATGTTAATCAATTAGACACGCAGAGCATTAATGATGTTTCTTTTGCCTAATTAGATTAGCAAAACATGAGTACAGCCACTTTTTTTTTTCCTTCCAGCTCTCCAGCTTGTGCCTCCCAAGGAGCAGCACCCATCTGGCTCCGGGATGCTCTGGAGGGAGGTATTTCCCCAGGCACCCCCGGGCGGAGAGCAGCTGGGTCGTGCCTGTACCCACAGCCCCCTGTGCCCACCCTGGGGACAGGCAGGAGAGCATTGCGGGAGTGATGTGGGAAGATTTCTAGTTTTCCCTACAGCTTTTAAATTTTTGAGGCTGAAGGCAGAGGTTTAGGAGCTTGTCAGTCTGTTCTGGGCTGCCGCAGGGATTCCCCCAAGCCCCAGCACCCACAGAGCTGGAGCACGTTGTTTAGGTGAAGCTCGGGGAGGACCAGATTCTCTCCTGCTTCTCGAGCGTTTGCAGGATTCACAAGGAATGTAAAACCTAACTGGGCATTCCTATGAGCCGTCCCACGCAGAGCTACCGAGATCTCCACGATAACGATAATAACAGGGCTATGAAAAAATGAGATGAGGCTTATCTCTAAGAGAAGCAGCGCATCATTTGATTCAGAGCAAGACAAAAAAGCAGATAAGATGTGATAAACACTCACAAGTCTAGAATAATACTGACCTACAAAGTGTGGGATCCCTGAAAAACGCTGATAAACTGTCCCGAGGCTTCATCAGTTTTCTTCCTGGCTATCTGATTTGTGCAGATGCAGATAATACACTGCTTAGTGCCTGGCTCCTCGGAGTAGAGAGAAAATGAAAGAAATATGCTGCAATGTTTTAGTGAGAGAATATTCTTAGAGCAGATCCAAATGAAGTGTTAAAAGGATTGCACAAAACCAAATAATCTTCCCAGCTCGCTGGTTGGGAATTGTGGATTATCATGTTAAAAAAAAAAAAAGACGAAAATGAAGTTTTAACATGTTGTTAAAGAAAAATTAACTGTGCATCAGAAAGTCCCAGATTGGGTTTCTTTAGCAACTTGGGCTGTTTCTCAGGAGAAGCCACTCTTCTGCACGTGGAGCAGTAAGTCTTTAAAAAGTGAGCTAGATGGACAACCCCTAATTGATCCTGACTGGTGTAAAAAAGCACAGATTTAACAGTGCCCAACAACCTGTTGCTCCGAGTCTAAATGTTTCAGCGGAATTCACCACATTTCCATGCAATGCCAGCTCTCCGCTAGCAATGGCAAAGGCGCACAGTTTAACCTGACTCACTTTGCTGCCTTCAGCACGGTGAGTGCCACGACCTGCGCTTGAGCTGCTACGGACTCATTGCTCAGTGAATGAAGTTAATTGCCCACCCTAGTTATGTTAATAATCCACCTTTTTTTGGTGCATCGAGCTTGACCCTATTGTTTTTTTTTCCCAGAGTAAAACAGAAATTAGTGTCTGCACCTCCCAAGGCAAATCCACCGCCAATCCATCCTTAGGAATGAAGGCATGCAAAGATGATGGGTAGTTTACTTTTCCTATTAAAAAAGTTTTTCATAGATATTGCTTAGGTGACAACCACTGGGCAGATTTTATCTGCAATGCCACAAAGGCTCGGATAGCTCATGATTTTTAATTCTTACCTCTGCTGAGGTGGAAGGCTTTATCTGTGACTTCATCAACTTTCAAAGCATTGCTCTACTTGGAACAGATTTTGTATTTTTAAACCAGATCGCTAGAATAGAAAGAGATCACATTTTTCCTATTAGTTTGAACCAGGGCACATTAGTATGTTGAACATTCATGTTTAAAGCTACAGTTTCTATAGCTACTGGTGCATTAGTGTTTCACTGAACTACTGCAATATTAATTTTATAGTAGCTCTGCTTCCCCTTTACTAGAAGGGTAGGTCTGTAATGAGAGTTTTTGGCGGACTCATCCCATTCTATATACTTTTAGGAGGTTTCTCAGGACTCCCTATTAACTGACAGCGTTACTTGGTAGTGAAGCAGGCAAGCTGTAACACAACTGAAAATTTTAATTTAATGTGAGATTTAGTCTTCTATGTGTCTCTAGGAAATTGGACGGAGGGTCCCTGGCTGGAGAAGAAATGCAATGCCTCCTTAGAAGGAGCAGAATGGTCTCATTTTCATCTTCTAAAATGGCTGCTTGCAGGTCAATATGAAAACTTGAGGGAAGACACGAAAATTTTGGCTTTTATTCTGTTCCAGAGTGTTTTGGCCACAGAAAATGCCAGCATATTCTGCTCCCTTGAATCACCTTGAACAGTTCAATAGAAATCCACTGCCGTTCCCACAGCAGAGCCACAGCCACCCCACGCACCTCCTGGCCACCACCACGTTTGCTGGGTTGAAATCTGCCCAGGCTGGTAAAACATACACATTTCCTTTAATCTGCCACTCTGTTGCTATTTGGTTTTAAAGCAAGCCAGAGAAGTTATTAGTTATGAGCCTGACCCAGAGCCCACTGGGCTCAATAAAAGGTTTTCCACTGAGTTCAGCTGGACCAGAGCACCCTGGGGTTATTGCTGTGCTCCTAAACAAGCATCCTTTGTAACTGCAGGAAAACGCAGGTAGGCTTTCTGCACAACAAAAACAAACAAGGATCTCCCGTGGGGATGTAAAGATTTCATCCTCCTGTAGTTTAATTATTGTTTCACTTCTGTTCCTCACTCTGTGTCACTTAGTTGACTTCAGTCAATTCAATTTCCGTCCTAAGCAAGAGGAGAGTCAGACCCAAGAAGTCTAATACTGCATGGGCAGAATGACACCACTTGGTCTTGGCTAGCCAAGGAAAAATTTTGCTATGGGGAGAAGCAGCTAGGAAATCACCCGTGAATCTCTCTTTGCACTGCCCAGATTGCTCTGGTACTGCCACGTACCCCTCTGCCAGCTTGTGGCAAGGCAGAGACAGCTTCGCTGCTCCCCTGTCACAGCCTTTACTCCCCTTCACAGTCAGTTATTCACTCTTTGCAAGTCCTGTTTTCCAAAAAGCCCAGCAGCTCCACCTCCCAGAGCTTTACCAGTGAAGGGGAAGGAGCTGCACAGCTCCAGCCTCTGACTCAGGGCATGCCCCAGTGCTGGGGGGACTGGCATCCCCATAGCTAGCCCTTCACCCCAAAACCCATGCTTGCTTTTGATTTCCAGCTTAGCGATAACACAGCAACAACGGTGCATGAAGGTAAAGGGGGATCAGCATGGGTTACCCTCCAAACAGAGGTTAAACGCAAAGATGAGTCTGGATGGCAGCGCAAAGCAGGGATGATGCTGTTTCGGGAAGTGGAGTTGGGGGTTTTATCTTCACCTCACTCAGAGCAAGGTGAAAGGCTCAGGCTAATAGCGATCGCAATGATCACATTTGGGGGAAGAAGAATATCAGGAAGGGAAAGTATAAAGCGAGAAACTGCCTTTTGATTGACAGCTCTGAGCTCTCCACCCCTGCTTGGGAAGGAAAGGCAGCTGGTCTGTTTGGACTCTCACCTGCTGCATCACTTTCCGATTACAAATGATATCTATTCTCCCTGGAAAGATCTGTTTCTAGATGCTAAAAGTTTACCTTGGACCTTATTTGGATCTTATAAAATCTATTTGCGGTTTCGCTGGTGCAAATCTGGAATCCAGTGCACCGGTCTGCCTTCCTCCTTTCTATAAAGCAACAAGAACTCGCTCTCAAGCAGCGCCCGGAGATGCCGGGACGAGGCACCGCCGATGCTGAAGCAAGCCCCGCTCCGCCGTGCTGCCGTCTCCATTGCCATCTAGCGGCACCGGGCCCACGGTCCCCACCCGCGCCCCACGGTCCCCACCCACGCCCCACGCAAAACCCTGATCCACAGCGATGAGCTGCGGTCAGGAAAAGGGTCCGGGTCCCCTGAAAAAAGAGGGTTTCTTTCTTTTGATGCAATCAAAACGTTTGGGTTTTTTTTTTTCCTTCCTGAATTATATTAATCTAAGTATAAAAAGTGAATTATCAGTATTTGCTCCTGTTCCCCTCTATGGCAAGAACGAAGGCTGGGCTGCAGGGGAGGGAGCATGGGAAGCTGAGGGGTGCAGCTGCCCGGGGGGAGGCATCGAGGCTCTTCTGCACACCCGGGCGTAGAAGAGAGGCCACAGCAGCAGGAAAAGGGTAGGAAGCTCTGCAAAACCATCTGTGTATCACAGAATCATAGAATGGTTTGGGTGGGAAGGGACCTTAAAGATCATCTAGTTCCAAATCCCTGCCACCGGCAGGGACACCTTCCACTAGACCAGGTTGCTCAAAGCCCCAGCCAACCTGGCCTTGAACACTTCCAGGGATGGGGCATCCACAGCCTCTCTGAGCAACCTGTTCCAGGGCCTCACCACCCTCACAGGGCAACGCCAAGCACAAACACAGGCTGGGCAGAGAATGGATTGAGAGCAGCCCTGAGGAGAAGGACTTGGGGGTGTTGGTTGACGAGAAGCTCAACATGACCCGGCAACCTGCGCTTGCAGCCCAGAAAGCCAACCGTATCCTGGGCTGCATCAAAAGAAGCGTGACCAGCAGGTCGAGGGAGGGATTGTCCCCCTCTGCTCCACTCTCATGAGACCCCACCTGGAGTACTGCGTTCAGCTCTGGGGCCCCCAACATAAGAAGGACATGGACCTGTTGGAGCGAGTCCAGAGGAGGGCCATGAAGATGATCAGAGGGCTGGAGCCCCTCTCCTGTGAAGACAGGCTGAGAGAGTTGGGGTTGTTCAGCCTGGAGGAGAGAAGGCTCCGGGAGACCTTAGAGCAGCCTTCCAGTACCTAAAGGGAGCCTACAAGAAAGCTGGAGAGGGACTTTTTACAAGGGCATGTAGTGATAGTACAAGGGGTAATGGCTTTAAACTGAATCACCTTCCAAGCTTTTATTTGCTGTCATTTTAAAACCTCCAGGAAGCTTCCAAACAAACTTCACTAGAGAAAAATGGCTCATTGACTGCCTGGGGTTTTGTGTACAAGAAATAAGTCCTGCTTGGACTCCCTTCTGGGTGCTCGTTTGTTTTACTTCCCTGTGGCTTTTCCTCAATACCAACCACTGTTTGTTTGTATTCTTTAACAGCATGAATCATCCCTTAAGCAAACCATAGGTGACACAGGACTTTGACCTCGTTTACGTAGTGTAGGTCTGAGAGAAACTCCATGGCTTTAACGGCGTTGGTCTGTGGATGAAGGAGGGCAGCGGAAGTATTACCTTGCCCTCTTCGTTCTTCTTCCCCAGCAACCAAACCCTCATTTTGCCTTCAAAAGCAATTATCCTCTGTCTCAGGAGGAGAGGGTAAGTCACTAGGAGACACCAACCCACAGGGTCTCAATGTCACCTGCTGTCCCACCAGTTAGACGATGCTGCCTGAAGCTCCTGTATCCACGAGGGGCTTTATTAACACTATGATTTAAGCACAAACCTAACTCCAAACTCTCCTCCTTGAAGACATCACGATGACCTGCAGTGAAGCCTGGACCCCCATGGGGTGGCCCTGGCCCTGTTAGCAGGAGGCTCCGCGGCACGGGCTTCCAAGGCAGCACGGATCCAGCCCACCCCTGCCGAGAACAGCAGCTGGGAAAGGGTGACAACTGATGAAAAACGCACACACAAGTACCTGTGAAATACTGATTATATTTCTATGCTTTTATAGCAATATAATACTTCATATGAGACTGGGAAACATACTTTCAAATATTTTAAGTTACCTGTACACCTACATAACCTGTTTACGGAACAGGAAAGCCTTGTTGCTGCCTACTTAAATCCATGACTTACCGGTCCCAAAGCAACATAATAAACACCCAGAATCCCATGAGCTTTTCTTTTGCTCTGGAAACAACACACTCAGATAAAGCTCATTTTATAAACGCTAGAATTGCATTGCAATATCCATATATATATTAAGAAAAACTTCTACCTTTCATAAATACATCATACATAAAATATGTTCGCAAAATACATTCACGCATTTTCCCCATCTAAGATCCCTGCTTGTACCCAAAGTGTTTGTAAGCTGGGAAGGGCAATCGCTGCGCAAGGCCTGGAGACAGGCTCGTGTTTGCAGGCGGCTCCAAACCCAGGTGGAGGTTGTGAAGAAGCCTTTGGTGTTTGTGTGATGTTGGGGCTAACTAACTCCTGCATCACTGGGTCTAATCCTGCTCCCCCTGGAGAAACAGGGCTCTCCTGCACGCTGCGCCCCATCAAAGCTGCACCAGCTGCCCATGTTCAAGCAGCCAAAAGCCACGCTCCATCTCACCCTTAGCACTTGTAGTTTTTCCAGCAGTTACTGGAGATGCTCAAGTCTCTTCCAGCGCTTGACAGAGGCTGGGAAACAAAGGCTTTGGAAGCGGGAAGGTCACTACCTGGCTTTGGTGGAAGGGGATCTGTGAATGGAAGAAGCTGCTTTCTTGACCGCCATTGACCTGAAGATTGACCACGCTCCCAGTGCCGCCATCCCTGTCTGCAACGGGAATGGCTTTGCCTCTGCTCTGAGAGTGGGTCCTTTGCTAACAAAGGAAACAAATGCCCATCCCGTGTCCATTTATGAAAGCATAAATACACAAAATATACAAAACCATCTACAAAGTAGTTCTAAGTAGCAGCTGGCACAAAAGAAGTGCCAGTTTTGCAGCTCAGTAATGTAGGTCCCGTCCCTGTGAATGCGGTTTATACAGTGTAGGACTCCAGGGGCTGGCCACGGCCCTCCCCCGGAGCTGTACCTGGATCGTGTGGCTGTGCAAATACAGGCAGACTAAGCATTAACCTTGCCTGAACAGGGCTGAGAGGGAACCCAGACATACGCCCACCCAAATTCCACTTTTCCCCCTCAGAAAGGTCCTGGTCAATATTGCAAGTGCACATTCAAAGGTCATTTGGGGAATGCTGCCCTCTCTACTTGCAACCAGGCCAGTTACAAGTCAGCATCCCCTTTCCACAAGGCAGTCTGTCATTAGGGCGAGCTCTCTCCTAAGCTAGCGGTCTAGAGACAAATTAAATTCATTCTGACTTTTCTCATCTACCCAAACTCAATGTCTTTACAGAGCAAGCGAAGAGAAGCATTGCATAGATCTGTATCTCATGTCTTCCCACACCCAACAAACAGCAAGAAGCAAGTTCAAGTTTTGCACAGTACATTACAAAAGGCATCAGCTTTAAACAATGCAAGAAAAAAAAAAAAAAAATGAAGTGTCACCACGGTGTAAACCCTGCAATGAAATGAGGCAGTGAACGTACAGTGCTCAGCAGCTCTCGGGGATGGCTGCCTGTAGTGTACTGATGAATTTGCTAGACAAATCTCCTCTCCAACCTACCTCCCATTGCACAGTAACATGAATTTGCATAATTAGATAACCTGCTCCTGAACAAAAGGAGCGATGCCGTGTGTCACAGGAAGGAGGAGGACACTGTTGGGGCCGTCTGCTTTGCATACAGTAGTTTAAGGGCCAGTCGTCCTCTTTGCGATGCAGACTGCAGGACAGCAGGGCTCTTCTCAGGCTTAGGAAGTCTCAACAGAAGTTTTGCTACAGTTGGCTTTACAATCGAGATATTAGGGCCCAGATCCTCTGGTGGTTTAAACCCCACATGCTCCATTGGAGTTACCGGTGCTTATTTCCACAAGTGGAGAATGTGCTCCTTGCTTGTCACAGACAGAGAATAAAGCTAAGGTAGCCCTTTCTTTAAATAAAATTAAATAACTGCATATGGCATCAGCGCACAATTTTAAATGTGCTTCTGCTGTTAAGAAAATAGCAAGCACACCAGTGGTTAATTAAATTACTTATCTTGAACTAAAAAAAGTGATAATATTACTATTAATTTAAAAACCCCTAGGGACTGCATAACGTCTTCTCATCGTATTTTTGAGACTGAGAAAGTCACTCGCACGCGTACAGTGCTATATATCCTTTTCAGCCGGCAGCGAAGGTTTGTGTTCCTGGAGGTCACAGTTGCCATTTTCAGATGCATCCGAGCTGCCCGGGGCCGACTCTGGTGGCGGGGGTTTGTAGAGTAAACAGGCGACAACAAAGAAGGTTGTCCCAAGCACCTGCAGCCATGAAGACATCCCGTTACTCTCTGCTCCCCCCAAACCAGGCGCCTAGCCCTCATTTGGGATGAGATTTGCTGACCAAGCTTTGGGGATGAGATGATGCTGAAGGCCAGCCTGGGCAGTAGACCAGCACACAGAGCCAGAGAGGGCAAAAACCCGAATTTAGCCAGCCCCATAGCAATGGGACAGCGAGAATTTGGAAAGCTGTTCAGCCCCACACGGACACCTGGAGCCCAGCGCTGTGCAGACCGACACTGCCTGAGCAATTTGCTGGAAGGCTTTTGAAAGCCTCTTTATCACAGCAACTGCTAAACACTACTATCTAGGCCAAGTGCTTGTTTGGGAGCAGTTAAAATGATGGTTTTCAGCTAATAAATAAGAAGCACAGAGCTAAGCTCTCTTATTTTCTAGCAGTGATCAGGGGATGGTTATTTACAGCCTGCCCACAATGCCATCACTCACTCTCACTAACACACTGCAGTTATATATTTTACTCCATTTCTAGGAAAAAATCACTTTGGTAACTGTTGGGAGAAGAGGAGGTTTTTCATATGGTGCAACAGAAGCTGTAAGCCTAGAAAGTAATGGGAATTTAAGAGAATGATGGTGCCTGGAGCACCATTACCTGGCGAGAAGCAAATGGAGCTTTTGCCTTCCCTGAGAACATTTCTTGTGTGAAGGTCTAATTTGGACGGGGGCGGGGGGCAGATCAGGACAACCCAATTTTGTAAAATTCTCTCCCAGAGCAAAACGCTGTCTCCTAAAGCCCTGACTGCTTTATCAGAGAGTGAAGTTAACAGGCAGCATCACCTTGTAGACCAGTCCAGCGATGAGGGTGTATCGGCTCATGGCTGAGTTCTGGTAAACGTAGCAAGAACCTTGCTCGCCGCACTGGTCCTGCCAGAGCAGGCAGGATTTATCAATCATGGACCCAAAGGCGATGGGGCCAGGGATGCCTCCTGCGGGAAGAGAGAGCGGACCTTCAGTTTGGGCAGCACCCACACACCAGCCTTGCAAGATGCAAGGTGCTTGCAGAAAAGCATCAGGCTCTGCTACTACTGTGATTAAGCAAACTCATCCTGCAACATCTACAGCTGTGCCCAGAGCCACAAGGTACCCAAAATACACTGAATTTCAAGATCTGAGTCCAGCGGGTCTTTTGACCATCCTGACCTACGTGTTGCACAAAATCCAAGAGAAACACAGGAGCTTCAATGCCTCTGCTCCTTTTTTCTTAAAATAAGGACACATTGCCCGGACGTTGCTCTTTGACTCCACCTGCGATATGTTACAGAATCCTTCATTCAGTTTGCAAACCATATGCAAGGGGAATTAGGTTTTTTGAATGACATCAAACAAGAGAAAACATCCTCCTTTCAACAGCGTGTGCCCTACCCCCTTCTTTTCCAACCCAGAGTGTTTTATTCTTAGGTAACAGCTTGGCACACGCTCCACAAAGCCAATGGACCATACCGATGCCCAAAGTCACTCTGTTCCATACCTAGTGTTCGTACTACAATCCACTGGATCCCGAGCGCGAATGACCTTTGCCTGTCGGAGACACACCTGGGGAACAAAAGGGGATTGTTTAAAAATGCTGCCAGGCTGCATGGCACCTCCCCGCCCTGCAACACCACGCACTTGGGTCCAGCACGCTTGGGACCTCCATCCCCTCTGGAGATCAACATTCACCCCAGTGCAACGTCCCCTCCTCACTGCTGCAAACTTGGACAGACATGTGGGTGTCCCATGTCGGAGGATAGAGCTGCCAATGCTAAAATTTGCTTTCCCAGCTAGACAGGGAAGAAGTTAGTCCTGATGTCTCTAGGCTGCCAGTAATGAGGTGGTTCCCATCCCACCTTCCCCACGGCTTGAGCCAGCAAGAAAAAGCAGAGAGGTGGATATCGGGGCTTCTTGCAGCGCTGGCAGAGGACGAGGTGATCCCGTGCTTACCGCAGAGTGGCGGTCAGGGCAGGAATACTGCTCAGGAAGGTGAAGAGGATCACCACGAACATGAAGAACAGGAGCAGGGGCCTTTTCGCACAAGAGGACGTGCATTTCCCTGCCTCTGCGTCACCAGGGCCGGGCAGGAGGGTTTTCTCAATGCAGCTACACTCGTGATAGACCTGGGAAAGAAAGGCCAGTGGGTGGTTTGCCAGGGAAAGCATGGAGATAGTCAAAGCTTTAAAAAGAAAGAAATTTGGGGACGGTAGAAACCAGCCGGTTTCACTCCCAGAGGGGAGCGAAGCAGAAATCAAGCTGCATTCTTGACACACCTCTGTTTCAAAAGAGGTTATTAAATAAGAGAAGTTAACTTTGCCAGGCAGCCCTTGAATGCTGAATGTCATCATTACCCTTCTTAAGCCTTTACTTGTCTCTATGAGCAACATGCTGGGAGGATGAGGAGGTGCATCATGTTCGTCGAAGACCCAAAATAAGAATTGGGGCAGGAATTAGGTGCCTACCGAGCTCCCCGCCTGCCTGGGTGATTTACCACAGATTTCAGCGCAGTTTGACCCAGAGCGAGGCAAAACTGGTTGGACACATTGAGAGAAGCAAAGCAGGGCGACCTCAGGCTACCTTCTGCCTTCATCCCAGGTGGTGCCTGAGAGCATCCATCCTGCACCGGGCTTTTACCGGGCTTTTACACTGATTTTCAGCAAAGCTCAAACCTGTGGAGACTTTTGCAGAGCCAGCCAAATCGCTCCAAAGAAGAGTGTTAACACACCTTGTTAATACACAGTGCTTTCAGACATACCTTCTTGCCATTCCTGAGGTTTTCGGAGACTTTTTTGCACCCGGCGTGGCAGGGAGAGTAATACATAATGTCATCGCTCCCGCAGACAGGGCTGTAGGTCTCCTGCAGACAGCCACACTCGGCGTTGCAGGCTGCTGTCAGGTTTAGGTGGCCACCAGGCAAAGCACTAAAAGGAAAACACAGGAGCAGTCAGTGGGGAGATACTGAACAGCATTTTCCAGCAGGAAATGGGTAGAGCAAGAGAAGGAGAAGGCGGGACGGTAGGAAATGCGGTGGATCCCCAAGTAGCATAAAGCCAGGCTTGCAAAAGGTTTCATCTCACCCAATTTTAACCATGAACAGGAATCGTACCCTGGACCTGTCTCTTTCCCACAGCTACCAAGGGAGTTTAAGTGATCACCTCACAGGGAGACACCTCCATTTGGAGATATTCCCGCTTTTAGCCCAGTTTATCCCACTGGATAGAGATGGGGGACCCTGTGAAGGCAACCTCACACTCTGGTGCTGCTGATCTCCCCCCCCTCCCTAAAAAGGGAGCCTCTTCCATAAACTCCAACTACATGCAAGAATTAGGACATCTATATTCCGGGTCTTGACCTCCGTATCTGCCTGTAAGACTGACTGGACATCATCTTGCATCACCAACACATTCACACATGACTAGCACCAGCACCATGTATTTGGAGTTATCCTTCTATTCTGACCAGGGCCACGCAGCACGAGACAGATGGGATGATTGTTATTACCTTCTGTCGTACATCTGGGTTACTCCTGCCATCGGCATGTTAGGGCAGTGAATAAAAAAAATGAATATAGCCAGCAGACTTGACACTGTGCAAAGTAAACACAATTTGATGATTCCTGAACAGCGGAGTTTAAATTTATTCACAAGGAATCCTCCCAGGAATGTGCCTCCCCCTCCGGCTGGCACAACCAGATAACCTGTTAAAAACAGTAAAAAAAAAAAAAACAACACAAGAAAGTTTAGAAATGTCAGCAAGGAGTTTTCATGTCTGAATACATTAACTGCAGTGTGTCTGCATGAGAATAACCCCTCGGTTGCTGTGTGACTTCTTGGAGGGAGTTCAGTGGACTTTGCTACAGCAGGTGGTCCTCCGTAACAGTTCAGGTAACGTGGCACAAGCCTGGTAAGGCAGCTTTTCCTATCCAGAGATCTTAAAACAGACTCTTTGAGGAGCACACCGTGAGTATTGATCACTTTTGCAGTCTATGATGTGGCAGCTAAGTGAGGATCTTCCCAGTTTCAGGATGCTGAAAAAATAAGTCCCCCAGTTCAGACATTCCTCGTTAGAGGAAATATTTAGTTAATGTTTTCTGGTAATGCACTAGAAGGAACAGACTACAGTTATTTTGCCTTCCTCTAGAGGGTAACAGATGGCTACAAAGTGACACGTTTCTTCCTGATGTCAGTAGATACAGCTCTGAAAATGCACTTGGTACAGATGTGCTGATGGGAAACGAACCTATCTAATAGCTGAAGACAATAACTGCTCTGTAAATGAACTGCAAAGAGTGTTTGTCTGCATTCTAAATGAGCTACAGTGCTCTTACAGTTGTAAGCAAAATGGGCAAACATTGCAAAAACCTGGTTTTCTTACCAAAAAAGGTAGCAGCTTCAGAGGCACTTAAACTAAACTGAGACTCCAAGAACTTGGGTCCAAACGTGGACATCCCAGCAATGAGGGTGGCTTCGGTCGCTCCCGCTAAGCAGAGGAAGATGAAGGTGGGGTTCTTCAGAAGCAGCAGTACTGATCTGGGGAGGACAAATATACTGGAATTGAACACTGTGGCACATTTTGATTTCAGGTCTGTCCCCTATCTTCAAGTCAGAAGGACCACATGTAAGATGAGGCAGCATCCCACCATGCAGCATCTCTTCGCAAGAAAAAAACAAAAGGGAGCTAATTGGAGTTTGAAAGAGCAGCGAGTTTCTCCACTCACGCTTATCGAGTCCTACTAGCCAAGGAAGGATGCCGAGGACACCCTCACCTCTCTCTATGTACCTGCACAGAGTAGATGTTGGTGCTCTGAGGGAGACGATAGTCTCCATTGCAGATGAGGATCGACAGTTTGTCCTTAAAATCTGCCTTTATATATATAATGTCTCTCATGCGCCAACTTGCTCTGGCTCTTGTTCCTACTGGGCTTTGTCCTGACTATCTTCAGGCACCTAACAGACACGCTTACCCTGGCCGTCTTTTATAGCCCCGCTGGCTACAGGCAATCTGAGGGCTTCCCTCCAAGGGAATCTGAGGAACATCAACGAAACACCTAAACCAGGAGGGAATAACCTGGGACTTCTCTCTGTGGACCTCATGAAGGCACCAGATGGGTCTATTTATCTCATGTGCATGTCCAAAATGGGTACTGGATGCCAGCAGTGTGTGTGTGATATAACTCCCCCTCAGGGTGCCCATGACTTGTATATGGGTGATTTCAGTGATAATTTTCCAACATTCAGGGCCAGGCTGAGTATCATCCACTCCTAAATGGGGCAATACTGAAAGGACACTACTCCTCACCAAATCTCAATCATTTCAAGGTTTTATTAGTCCCTGATGGCAGTTATCTTGAGACTCCTGACTCAAACAGCCAAGAGCAGGGAACAAAGTTGTGTTATATCCTCACGTACGCACATGCTACTCGTGCGCACCCACGTCCCCTGAGAATAACAATCTCCTATAACCATGGATGTTTTGCAGCTTGGGGGAAATACCAAGCAAGCCATTCTATATGGAGGAAGCACCTCCAAGACACTTTATATCCCACTGGAAAACAGAAAGCAATCTTTCTCCGACAACCTAAGCACAGTTTTACTTTAAGCTTAATGTATAAATTGAGCAAATACATTTTCTTTTCGACCCACTGGGATTTAGTAGAGAGCCATAGATATGCCTGAAAAATTGCCATATGTCATTTATATGCAGAAAGATCATCCAGCAACGATTCCATCGCGGAGACACAGAAATGCCCTCGGGCACATGGGATGGTCTCAATTATCTCTCACTATCTCGGATATTGGACTAAGAGGGATGACACTGCTTTGCAGGGAGCGTTTTGTAACACGCTTGAAATTCTGCCACGTGACTTTCCCCAAGCCTAGCCTGGACCAGCACCACAGATCATCCTATTTCCGAGACAGGCACAACCTCGTCATCGCGCAGCGATGGCAGCGACAGGGATGCCGTGGGATGCTCGCTGAATTGAAAGGCACAGTCACTTACCACCTACTGCTTTGGAGGAAATGTGAAATCAAAGAAAACCTACTGTAGTACAACCGAGTGAGAGACATGCTGAGGCTCAGCATCAGATTTATGCAACTTTATCCACATAAAGTGGAGAATTTCATTATACCAAAAGAACACAGAAGCTGAAAGACAGAAATACCACACATTCTTACACCTTGATTAGAGGGGGCTTTATACCAACCATTGTCTAGCTGTTGGGATTAGTTTAATTTAGTAAACTATTTTCCAGGAATGATCTTTTCGATTGTGCTTTATTTGGAAGCACAAAGCCTAATCTCTCAGCGAGAAAACATTTCTTGTCCACCTCGTGGCTGATGTAGAAATGGTACAATGCCTTCACCTTTTTACAGTTCAAGAGAAAAGAGAGGAATTGTTCCCTGTCACTAGCATGACTTCATGCCTGTTGGCCAAAGGTTACAGGTTAGACTTGCAGGTAGGAAAATGCAGAGGAACTCCTTTCAGCGCTAAGAGTAAGGATTTACTCACATAACTTAATCTGTTTGTAGACAGAAGATATAGTTGTGAGGAGCTACGGCATATAAAACCTTACCAAAGTCAACACAGACCTTTTCATTGCTATCAGAAGGATTTTAATCACACCCAGAAACCACGTAACTCTTGAATAGTCTTGACTGTCCTCAGTTCTTGCAGCCAAAGGGATCTCAGGAAGCTCAGCACTGCCAAGAGAAGAATCCCACCATCTATAAAAGCCTGATCCTGCAAATCTTTACTGAAATGGGCGCATACGGGAACTCTTTCCTCAGGTAATGGTCCTGCTGAGTGAGCTGGGACCACCTGTACAATCAGAGCCTGCTCCTCTGAGGAACACTTGCATGCCCAGGACACCCCAGACCGTAACAGAGTACGGCCACAAGCTAATGAGTCACTAACGACAGACAGATATTTATGCAATCTTAGAGCACATGAATGGGGACTTTTCCAGCACAAAATGACACCTACTGTCACCACCACCAAGGGAACGGAGGGCAGCACGTACGTTCCGCAGGAATGGAAACCAACCTCCCTTTACAACGCACGGAAGCTGTAGTAAAGCCACGAGCCAAACCGAAGCCCCACCCTGCCACCTAATCCAAGAAGGATGAGGGAAGTATTGACAGTGGCTTCTCGTGTTGAAGATCAGGGCTTGACAGACCAGCGAGTGATCCTCACAAACTCAGTCCCATAGCTCACTTAGGACAAAGCCTCTGCACTGACAGCAGGGTTATTTCATGAGAACAATCATATGGAACCAGAGAAAGGAAAATGCTATTTTATCAGGCCTTTTCAACCCAAGAATTAAGACAGAAGTCTCCTCAGGGCAGAGGATTAAGCTGTATGGGCTGCATTCCGGTGAGCTCCTGCTCTTCAGCAGCACTGTGAATACAGCAATTCATGAAGCTTGCTTAGAAAAGACCTGATGGCATGGAATAGTATTTTATTTCATCAGTATTTCTGCTTATCTTTGTGAGACTCTTACTGTCCGTACTGTGAGAAAGTGTGTAGCATCCGACCCCTTACTAAAACAAAAGCAACAGTGTCCTTTGGCCTCGCTCTCCAGCCTGGTCCACGTGTCCCCAGGAGCTGCACGCACAGATGTGATCTCCTCTTTAATGCAAGTTTCCAGCATAGCAAGCCTTTAAGGCACTTCCCTTTTATTAATCAAAACCAGGGAACACAAAAGTCTGTTGGGTTTTTGCTTTCAAACGAAAACCACACTAAGGTCTGGACTGATCTGAAGTGTTTGATAGGAGTTGCCCGCCTTCGGGTATTTGTTCTTCGGGAACGAGGGGTGAAAGAAGATGCTCCTGGAGTAGGACCGCCTCCGTACCTGCTGTCAGACAGCCTTCACCGAGAAACAGCGGGAGCTTTGAGCCAGATAAGCAAGAAAAGCATCAACCACTGAATTCCATCCCTCTGCTACCCTGTTTGTGTTGGTTTTAGTCATAACCTTATCATTATTTAAATGCAGGTTTTGAATTTAATTTCCGTGCGGAGAATAAGCCGTGACCTCGGAAAATGGCACCCAGTCAAGAATGCCATTTAATAACAGTATTGAAATCTGTTCAATGCAATCCTCTTCATAAAACTGCCTTAACCCCTGGTAAACTTCCTATGAAGTTTCCAAGAATTTCAGGCCTGTGTGAGTAGTTGCGTTGACACAACACAGATCGACTGCTGCTGAAAACTCCCGTACTGAGCACCTGCTTCAATCCTCCTCTGCCAGCACAAAGGCAAATACCACAACTAAAGTTCAGAAGTAATTGCTGGCAGCGGCACGGGGTTTGGCAACGTTGAATGTCTGCCTTTGCATGGGGCAGCCGTCACACATGGATGCAAACTCCTCCCTAAGAACGGTCCTGGGAGAAATACAAATAGGAAAAATCCCCTTATTGACTGCAAGCTCCGAAAGGAATTGATACCCAGATATCTCTGCAACATCCAGAGCTTGCACACCAGCTGAACCCAAGCTGTAAATAAAGCAGCACCTCTCCCCCTGCCCTCCATTTAAATGCAACTCAACACACACACAAAAAAAAAAAATCATAAAAGATTTCAAAGATCCATAGCAAATGCTTCTAGGTTAAAAGACCACATTTTATTTTGGCTACACGCTTGTTCCCACCCAGGATCCCTTTAAATCATTTCCTACCAAACCTCCTTTGCTGCAAGCAGGCTCGCCCACACCACAGAGCCAAGCAGCGGCCCTGTGATTGAGCGCACTGCTGTGTCACTGCTTTGCAGGAGAGATAAGAAGTAGTAACACATAAAAGGTGGCTGGAAGATGCAAAGGCAAAAGAAAAAAAAAAGGAAACTAAGAATAAAAAAGAAAGGGAACTGAAAGCTACGGTGCAGGTATCTTGTTCCCTGGATTTGGAACGGAGCTGTAAGAGTCAGAGGTTTTGTTTCCTCTTTTTTCTCATTAAAAGGACAAAACAGGGATCTAACACAAGCAAAAATAAGAGGAAAGGAAGAAAAGCCCCGAGGGGACGGAGAGGAGGAGATGTTGGACAACACCCAATTGGGCCAGGTGAGGCCAGACACAAGCAGCCAGGAAGAAATAATGCCATTGGGGAGCAGGAATGAGACGGCAATGCCTGTGCCTCTCCGAGCACCTAAAGGTTGGCACCAAGCCACTCTCAGTGAAACTCAGCGTGTTGCACATGACTGCAGGTGGATCTTCACACACGGATGTGAGCTTCTGAAAACCACAGACGGGACCAGCACCTTGTCCCCTGCTCTCCCATGCAATCCCCAGCACAATTTCTAGTTCAGCCCATTTGCTGAGAGCCCCCGGCCGCTGACGGGACCAGATGCTTTGCAACCTCCTCTGCAAGGAAGCGTCATCGCTACGTTTGGAGATGGGTAAAACCTTTTAGCTAGCATTGTAGAAAGCAAGCTCAGTTTGGGCCCATTGCTCTCGCTTCGGAGGAGCGCTCCCTGAACCTCAGGCATGGGATGGTTTTCTCACCGAGGCAGATCTTTAACTGTTTTCCCGAAGTCCGGATCCGATGCTTTTTTGTGGCTCCCATCCTTTAGCTGATGAGCCTCTGACACCCTCATAACGATATACCGCTGGGATCCTGAAAACGAGAGGCAAATGGGAACAAGGAGCATGTGAGACATGGGATGCGGATGCTACCGAAGCAGCGGATTTGCAGGGGGAAAATGCAACGTGACATCCTCCCTCTGCCAACGGCTGCAAGGGAGGAGCAGGGCAACAGGCAGCTGGAAAGCCGCGGGGGTGAAATCCATGTAGGAATTACAATTTCAACACTGGAAGCTCTTCCTCTACCCACGTCCCCAACTACACATGTGCACGAGGATGCAAGGCCCAAGCGAGCACGAGTACCGTGCAGCCCCAGCCCCAATTCCTCGAGCCCTGCAGGGCCACGTACCTGGGAGGCGCTGGGGGTACCCCAGGATGGGGATGGAGATGAGGAGGGAGGCTGCTCCGGCCCCGAGGAAGCCGATCCACCATGCTCCCACCCACAGCGTGTTCTCCGGGGCGATGTCGATCCTGTAAGAAACGAAGCGGAAAGGACACAAGGGAGAGAGGCGGCAGTTTGAAACGGAGCGGGACAGCTCGACGTGCCTCTCATTGAAGCTGGCAGGGGCCGGGGAGGGGACACGGGGGGGACATCAGCGAAGGAAACCGAGCTCTGGCCTCTCCCATGGCGATCTGCTGGGGATGCCACATCTACCATCCCTCCTGCCACACCACAGCACTGCCTGCCTTACCGGAGAGCACAACACTTAACGAGCCCCAGAGACAACATCATTTAATTCTCCTTTAATCTCTGGCTTGCACATTCACCTCTCCCCATTTCATTTGCACTTTGGGGGTTGCTACGATCCTTGTTCCGCCCCAGATCCACCCTTTGTGAGAAAACTGGTGGAAATAACCCATTCCTTCCCCTGGAAACCCGCTCCCCCTTTTTAACCCATTCATCTGCCAAAGAGCCTCTAAGGAGATAAGAATAAATTACAAATACTAACAAGCAAGGAGGGACTAAGCATCCTGGCTGGATCACCAGGAGGACGAGCAGCACTGCTGGTAGCATTGCCTCATCAGGGAACTCATTCAAAAAATTCACCTGCTGCTTGTAGCCTCATTAGCACAGGCAGTGCAGCGTGAAGAAGGATTTAAGCTGACAGGATTGCCAGCAATTTTCTTCCAGAAGCAGCACTAATGCAAGCCACCCTTCCAGCCTCGGCCCTCCCCGCAGAAACACCGCTGGACACCATGGGCACGTTTCCACCCAGCCACCAGGTCATTTCTCCAGATTATTATTATTTTTTTTTTCCCCCAAAAGGAAACATATAGCATAAAGGAAAAGGAACAAGATTATTTTTTAGCGACTTACTCTCTGCCAATTTCAGTATAAATATTTAGAAACATTCCTCCTACCAGATAACCCGCTGCAGGCCCAAGGATTGCAGCAGTGTAGAAAACAGCTGAAAGGGAAAACAAGCCGTGTTAGACAAATAGCAGCGTTTCAGCCAGCGATGCTGCGGAGCACTGCCGGTGCCCAGCGTCCCCCACCCCACCACAGCAGCCCAATTCCCTCCTGGATCTGGGATGCTCAGCCTCCTGCCGCCTCACACCCCTCTCCCTAAGCCACTGAGAAACAAAGCCAGACAGTTTTAACAACTTCTCATCTCACGCTTATGTCCCAGGGAAACTTTTGCATCCAACCTGGGAATTTTTATAGCATGGAGCAGGCAAAATTGGGTCAGTGGAAAACCATATTTAGCAGGGACGTAGCTGACCCCGCTGCCACATCCCGACTGCCGGCGTGATGAGCAGCGGCGTTGTTTCCCCACTGACAATACACAATGTCTATGCTAAATGCGGCACCACTGGCACTTATTTTGGTTTGCTGCCGTGGAAAGATCATCAACTTACTGATGATCTCCTCGTGATCTCCTTCTCTCCGTGCACAGCCTTCTGATACAACAGTATGGGCAGACTGCTAAATTTTGAAATCGCTAAAAGATCACCCCTTTTTAGCAATTTCACCAAACAGGACTAAGTAGTTGGCAATTGCTAAGTGATCAGCAATACAGAGCAGAGGAGTGAGCTGAGCTTCTTCTCTTGGCTGTGCTTTGCACCAGCAGTATCTGAGCAGCCCAGCGACCGTCCCTGCTGTGCTATGGCACTAAAGGGGTGATGTCCCCTTGCACGGACCGGGTATGGCCTCACGGTTGTTTGCCAGAGATGCTACTGCCACGCACGTGCTGGGGCATGCTGGAGGGCTCTCCCCAGCTGGCCCCGTGCCCGGGAGCCGGGGGCACCTCCTCATCTGCAGGGCAGGCGTTGCAGGAGTGAAAATACCCAGCTGAACTTACAGTTCCTGCCTGTATATAATCAAAACCTCCCCAAGAGCTGCCACCTCCCTCTGATTACCACCTCGCCCGTTATCGGGAACAAAAGACTGGGAGCACCTCTCGTGAAACTGGTCAATGCAGCCTGTTCGGCGCCAAGGCAGGTGGACCGGCTCTCCCTCCCACCGCCCAGCTCATGGGTGCAAGCTGCCCCTCCGGCTCGACTCACCAATGTACACAGGGGAGTAGTTAGTCTTGACGTTTTCATCTAAGTAGGTGACGCCAAGCGTGTAGAGCGGCGTGGCTCCCATCCCGTGCAGGAACTGCCCCAGCATGAAGACAAACCTGTAGCTGGAGAGGCTGGAGGCAGCCTGGGCGCAGGGCAGGCTCTGGTTCCCCCCGCAGACGCCCACCTCCACCGCCGAGTATGCCTCGTACCGTCCTGTGGTGAAGTGGGGCAAGGCGAAGAGCAGGGAGCCCAAGCCCATGACCAGCACGCCCCAACCCAGCCATCGCGGTTTGTGGCCGTTCCCCCCAAAATAGCTGACGAAGGTCAAGCAGACGCACGCCGCGATGTCGTAGGAGCTGGCGATCAGCCCGCTCTGGTAGCTGCGGAGGTCGAAGCGTCGCTCGATGGAGGTGATGACCGTGTTGATGAAGCCGTTCACCGTCATGCCTTGCAGGAAGGAGGCCACGCAGAGGAAGAACAAGACGCCCTTGGACGTGTTAAAGGGCTGTAAGCACCCGGGGGTGAACCCCCCCAGCCGCACGCGAGTTCCTCCCCTTCGGCCGACACGTATTTAATCCCTTCGCCGAACTGGGTCCCCTCCTCTCCCGGGGTGGTGGAGCAGAGGGGCTCGGCACATGAATCGGCAGGGCTGGGAGCACTGGAGGACACCGTGCCATTGCTCAGTGGGCTGCCGCACGCCTCCCGCCCGCTCGGGACGTCAAAGGTCCGGCCGGCCTTGCCGGGAGGAGGGGACGGGCGGGAGAAGTCGAGTGTCTGAGCAAAACAAAAGCCATTTTCTGCAGTCGAATTCTGGGGCATTGCCATGAACGGGAATGCAGAGTCGAGCAGCAGGGCGAGGTGGGGCTGGTGGCCCGGGCAGCTTCGCGGGGCAGCGAGGACCTGCCTATCCGGGAGATGCAATTTTCAGCGCTTACATCGGTAGGGAGATGGCAAAGGTCTGAGCCAAGACCATTCTGATCTGTGAAGGGAGAATTTTTACACATGCCTTTATATAAAACCATGCTCAAAACCCTCAAATATTGTTCCTTTTTTTTTTTTTTTTAAAATAAGTATTAGCATTTCACCGTGCAGTTCAGCTGGATGTGTGCCCTCCACCATGGGGTGTGTTGGTACCTCAGGTATCGGGGCACCATTACCATTACAGAAAAGAACAACACATTCAAGAGCATTAAAAAAAAGCACCTCTAAAGGCATTCTCCCTACCAGCTGAAGCCCCTTATCCCTCCTCTCGAAAAGACCCTGGTTAGACACCGGACCCTCACCACCTCTGTCCCTCTCCTTCCCCCTGCAGAGGACAGCATGCACAGCTACAAGTTTCCCACTGTTAAAAGTCCTTTGGTCTCTCTTTCACACTCTGCCAATAACAGTTTATAATTATCCTGAAAAGTTTCCACAGTCAGATTGATTTTATTCCAAGCCCTCAGATCTGTTTACAACTATTCAGTAAAATCCTTTCTATAACTAATTAGACTGCATGCCATTTCAGAGAGAGCTGGAGGGCAGAGGCAGCTGACTCTAACCTGATTACTGATGCAGACTGCCTTCTTTCCACCGGTTCCTGTGCATCGCAGCACCTGATCATGCCAGCAACCAGGAGTGTTTTTTCTTAAATGCCTCCGCTGAACTATAAATGATGAAAACAATAAGGTTCTCCCTTGAATACTGGTCTTAAATACGCAACAAATGCTAGGCAAGAACTGTTTTATTAGAGACCATCCTAAAAGCATCCTGTATTGCCCAATATTTTTTGCAAGTATCTGTTCGAGAGGTTCCTACAAAAATGTTCCTCTTGAGATGGCAATCAGCCTCATCAGTAGGGAATGGGAAAAAAGGGCATTTGTTTCCCCAATAAAATGAACCATGTTCAGATCGCTCTAACCTGGGAATATTGCAGCCTTTGGTGAAGAAATTAATACACCTCTGTGTGTTGCTGGAAAATCTTACTGACATTTGCTTGGTAGATAATGGCGTGCACGAGCACCGACGCGCTTCCCTGTACTGGCAGTTCTTGCAGGCAGCGGGGCAGGAGGACTTGGCAGAACGTGATGCTTAGAGCAGCATCAAGGTCCTGCTCCCATCCCAGAAGAGCAGAGGACAGACCACATACGCAAGCAAATTTTAAACATCCAGGTCAGTAGTGCTACAACAGGTCTGGTCCTTAAGGTAAGTTAAACAAATGAGATCCACCTTTCGTTGGCAAGTAATTCTATCTTAATTACTCTGTCTGGGGAGCAGAGTGCACAGAATATTTCAGGGTCCAGATTTTAGTAGGAATTTGATGATAGCGCAGGGGCAGGGTGAGCTTGGCAGCCAGAAGGGCACTGCTTTTCAGGTCCACGCTAGACTCCTCTGGGTAACTTCTACTTTAGCTGACCGAGTACAGTGCAGGATAACTTTGATGTGTAATGTGTAAATGCAAAAACTAACTGCAGGCATTGAAATTTTGCTGCAGAGACAGACTGTTGTAATGTGTTGGCACAAAAAGATAGTGCCTTGGATGCAAGGCTATATTTTTTCACTTTTTTGTCCCTCCAATGTTCTTATGACTCTTACAGCTCTAAATCTGTTTTCTCATCTTTGGATGCAATATTGGAAACAATAAATAAGAGTGCTTTAGCACTCTAACTTTATTAAAGTCAGAAGTGATTGTTAGATACTGGATCAGGCTCTAAGGAGCGGAACTGCTCACGTTACCCCAGTGTAAATCAAACATGCCTCCTGCAAGCAGCCGGCTGACTTCAGCTGCACGCTTCCCATATCAAACATAAGTCTGACATTACATTTGACTACACTTGCAAAGAAGGTTGCTTGGCTAGGGACTGATTTTGCTCCCCCTGATTTCAGTAGATAGAAAAAGCCCATCTCTGTTAGTTAGCTGATGCGACCAGGAGCCAAGAGCTCCCAAACTGGCACACCTTCACCCTGGAGAAAACACTCCTACTGCCTCTTTACCAGCACTGGGATATCTCCTTTGATATTTCATGAATATATATTGATATTTTGATATTTCATGAGCCAGGAAAGAGATTCCAGCTTTTCATTAAGGTTTTCTTTTCCTTGCAGTAGCAGGAGTCTGGGCCACCGGACCCAGATGACCACATCATCCTCCCCTTCAACTTTGGTTACCCTTAGTCCTACTTCACAGTAAAGACAGGGTGAAATATTTCCAAGAAAGCAACCAGTCTTTCCTCCAAGCAGCAGATGTTCCCCCCCACACAGAAGCCTCTCTGCCCCTAAAGCCCACGCTCCCAATGGACCTGGGCTAACGACTTGTACCCAGGTGCTGTGGGCACGAAGCCCGTTCCTGCTCGGTGCTGTCCACCGAGCTGCTTTTTATCTCTTCAAGTATTTATAAACTGAAAGTGACACATTCACTGGGAATATTAGCTTTCATAGGAGCCATATGCCACTTTAGAGGACAAAATATAATCTTTAGGGAAAAAAACCCAACCAACTTCATGCACTTCCTAATCATTCTTATTCATCTGAGCCATCCATTTACTGCTTCCCATTCATCTCTGTTTTTAATGACTCAGCTGGTGATTTCTTGCTTACATTGAATCAGTCCCAATGCTATTATCTCGCAGCTATAGATTTACTCATTTTGCTGCAAGATTTTAACTCAATTTTTTTCAGCTGTACAGCTGGTTCCAGACTGCCAACATTACCAACTCAACACAACAAAAGTAGCAAGGCAATGAAAGCATATGATTTGTATTTCCTGATGAAATCTGTGAAGACTCCCCCCCCTAATATTTAGCATTAAATCAATAGTAAAACTTACAAGCTTTTCATCAGGTGATCATTTAAAAAGTCACAGGACCAATTAAAAACATTTTGTGTCTCTGCCGAGGACTGCGATTAGATTAATGTCACAAATTAACTCATAACTGACATGCAAAATAAGCCCATTTGCTGAAGCATGCCCAATAATAGTTAATCTTCCCTTTCACTCTATGGCTTTTGACTTTTATAGGGCATTATTGTGGCAAATAACATCTATTCATAACTTCTGCTTTCCATAGCTGAGCACAGTTTATGGTTTATGAGCAGACTTAATCATTTTTTCAGTTCTATGGCATACATGGAGATATTTGCTAAGGAACAGGAACAGGGGATTAAAAAATGATCAGAAAACGTACTGTAAACCAGGGAGGAGCAGCCCCCGGCGATGGGGCTCTCCCACTCGCAGTCTCAGTTATTCTCCCTGACGTGCGAGTGAGCCTGACCTTGCTAAACAGATACTTTGACTTTGGGAAAGTCCACATCCAAGCACCAAGCTCACGTTATTCCAGAAAGGGACAAATTCATCTGGGTTTGTACATTTAATTTCTCTTGGTAACACATACTGAATTTTTCTCGGATAGTCTGACTTCAGAGGATTATCAGTATTACTTCTGTCACGGCTGATAAACACCATATGGATCAAGTGTAATCTACTCGCTGGTTTAAGAACGGGGAAGCCTCCCAGAAGTGAGATAAATCCACATCCCAGCCCTGTGAACGGGGCTTGTCCTCAGGGCGCTGGTTCAGTTAAAGGGAGATAAAAGAAAGCACGGGGTGATTGGGTTGTTCACGTGCAACATCAAATCATTTTCGTGGCAGTTGAGGAACTTTACCCAGCTCACTGTGAAGCGTGAGCCTTGCCTTTTTTAGCACACTTTTAAAAAGCATCCCTTTTGGTCAGCAATACAGAGGCTGCTGCTATTGCCGGGAGCGGCATCGGGACCAGCCTGGAGCCTTTCATAAGCAATTCCTATAGGAACAGCATCGTCCTGCACACACAAAAACAGTTCAGGAATGAGAAACACACCTGAAGAGCAGCCAGCTGACCATATATCCAACGCTGTGCTCACCATCAGTGCTGCAGGGACAGCTGAAGTGCAGGGGAGGAGGTATCTAGAAGCGGAGGGCGATAGGAATACCCTGGCCCACCCCTCATGCTGGAGACGTGTTTTTACATGATTAGTCCCACCGGAGTCTGAAGCATGGAAGAGAGCAGTAGAAACCGGCTTTAAATTATCACATGAGCAAGGACACATTTATAATTAAAGAAATTCCAAATAGTAAAGCTTAGAACTCACAAATCCTTTGTATGTTTTCCAAGCACCTTCCATTCGCTGGCAAATTCATGCAGTAATATGCAAGACATCAGGAAGGTGGCTTGGATAATTTTCAATTAGCTGCTTGAAAATGCTTTGAAGATAAATCTAGCCAGATTTTCTGAGCTTACTTATTTGTTCCAGCTTATCTGTGCAAATACAATTGGCTGCAGCTGCCTTAGACCATCTTTAAAAACTTGCAGTGCCAATGCACAAAGCAGATTTAACCGGGCCACTATATTTTGCCATAGCAAAGATAAGCCAGACAAAAGGTTCTTTTATGCTATAATACCCAACTCCCTCTCCCTAATGTCACTCTTGCTTTAATATCTTTTTCCTACCTAGAAGTTTGATCAATGATGAGAAGGTTTTCATGCTGGCACAGTACTGTGCTCTCCAGCCACCGTTACTGCCCACGGAGCTGGGTGTCTCCGTGGCTCTTCCAATCCAGATACACCACCAGCATTTTCCCAATATCTAGCCCTGCCCACAGCATGGTGTTATTTTCCATCATTTGGATTCTTACAACTCATTTAAAGACGTTCAATATTCAGGATCATGTTTCTGCATGAGCCGTTAGTCAGCTTTTCCCAATGATTACCAGGTAGTTCCTATAGCTGTCCCTTCTTTGTTTCCTTGCAGAAGATGCAGATTCAGGCAAATCCTTTATGATATAAGAAATGAAAGCAAATGAGCAAAACCCAAATGAAGAATGTGAGACACAATTCTTTGCTGCTTCTAAAGGCAGAAGTAATAAAAATTTCAAAAATGCAACGTCTTATGTTACACAATGCAAGGATGCTGAGTACAGGATAAATATAATAGAACAATGCTGACATCTACTCTTTTTCATCCTCCTGGTTTGATCAGTATGAAGGTAAAAACAGAAAGGGAAAACCAGAGGAAATGATATCATAAAACTTTGTGGAAGCCATACCACAAAAAGATGGATTTGGCACAAATAATATGAGGCCCTTCTTTTGTAGGTGGTGTGTTAACATTATACAGAATTACTGCATCCTCCTCATAAACAGAGGGTAACAGTCATTGCTGGAGTAGCAAAGCCTTTCCACAGGCTTTTCTCTTACATTGCTGCTGGATAACAGCCTTTTCATTGAGATAGCTCCTTCATCTGGCTTTTTTTTTTTTTCCCCACTGAATGATCAATTCATGTATTACACCAAGCTGCACTCCTCTTGCAGTGCATAGGGAATCTATTTTTGGCTTGATCGTAACAGCAAAAGCAGAAACGCAATCGTGTTTGGAGCCAGAACTATTTATAACCTAACTCGGACCACTACCCTCCTTTCTACTGTCAACCATTCAAAAAACCTAGAGAAATTTGCACATTTCCACAATTGTTTTTCTCCTTAGAACACCCGCCATGCCTGTGCTACTGCAGACGGTGAGCGAGGAGCTGTTAGAAGTGGGTTTCACATGAACCCTGGCTGTTGAAGAACCATTCCTTCATGGGGTATTAATGCCTTCTTCCTTTCAAATGGATCAAATAGATCAAAATTTGGAGACGAAATACAAATCTTAAATCCCTGATTTCCACTGCAGCATGGGAAGAAATCGATGTGAAATCCTGGGGCGTTACGCAGTGCTGTAAAGGGACAGATCTGGCATGGGGCATAGCCTCCATGCTGTCTCTTTTACATACTGTGGACAAAGGGGGTTGGAGGTAAACATCCAAATTACCTAGTACTTCACTTTTTCCTGAGGCAAGGTTGCCTTCCAACCCCTCTTCTCTGTAGGAAGAGGACTTTCTGGGGAAAATCACGTACCACAAGGTCATATTGCTCTACCAGCCAACGACAGCCTTTAGCTTGAGCTTTCTATGACAGGTTCTCCAGCTCAGCCCTATGTTGGTGGGCTGGATGCCCACCCATTCCTCTCTCAAACCAGACAACACAGAGCTGACGGGAGCACATTAGAAGAGCTAAACGCACCACAGAAAAAGAAACTTGCTGATCCTCAGCGTCCCCTGCAACAGTCGCCATCCTCCGTGAGCACAAGAGCACATGAGTCCATGAGATGGGCAGAGGGTGGAAACACTGCGTCAAATAGGAGCACCAGATAGACAGAAACTACAGGAAGGATTCAGCTGAGGGAAGAGTATTTCCCACACAAGCCCACTTTTTTTCCAGATCAGCAAGTAATAGCTTCCCCAAACAGCCCCCGGAGCACAAGCTCACTGGTGCACACCGCTTAGCCTGGATCTTGTTTAACATTCAGTGATGCTCTCTAATCCTCTTAGGTATTATTCTTGAGATTCCTGCCAAGCACGGGAACAGCACAGCCTCCCAGACAGCACTTAAATGAACTCACTGCTTGAAATGGGCCATTTTGCAAAATACAGTAGAACTCCAGCTGTTCATTTTTGGTTAACCTCAGATCAGCACCTAGGAAGCCACTATGGCATGTAAAACGCAAAGTTAAATAACCCCGATTTCTACGTCTGTCTCGGGTGACTCCCTAGGAAGTCATTCTGCATTAAGACTGGGATTTCTCTATCTTAATTACTTGTTTAAAGTTAAGCACCTAATTTGAGTTAGACATTCCTATTGTTTCTCTGTTGCCCACTGCAAGGAGATCCTCGCGCTCAGGTTATCTACAGCCCTCAAGCCATGTCTCCACAATCTCTGGTTTGTGTGTTACTTAATCACCCATTACTGCAGATATGATCTGGAGCAGGAACGGGCACATAATCATATTTCTGTTGGATTAGCCAAGCATATTACCCTGAGCTTATTCTGGCCTCATGTTGGCTACCACAACACAAACAATATTTGATCTAGCACAAAGCCAGATGGTGCAAAATTAACCCTTTCGGCACAAATCTGACGTGGCACAAGGGAGTTTGGACAAGATCAGTGCACAGGCTCATGTAGCTGTAGAACTTCTGACTTGGCGTTTGCAGCCTCCAAGTTTCCTGACACCAAGTATTCCCCATTCGCCCTCCAAAGATGAGCTAAACAAAAGCATTATACTTCATCGTATTTCATCTACTTAGAATAAACACAACGTCAGCTTGCAGTTAATTTGCATTTGATCATGCAACACCCTAGATGTTGACACACTGTGGTATATTTGGGGATTTCTTTAAAAAGGCCACATCCCTATTGTATAATCGAGAGGAAACGATGACCACTTTCAAAGGGATGACTTCTCTTCATTCTCTGACTCAAAATCCCAAACCAGTACCATAACCACAAACTACAGCTACAACAACTACAAGATGAAGGGTGGGAACCCAGACCTAAAGGGGAATGGGACAGAGCACGAGATCATCATGCTGGCAGCGTGCAGGGCTGCTGACCGCTGCCACCAAGGATGGGCAGAAGCAGCTAACTTGAAATGACCTCTTCCTTAGAAACCTCAGATCTGTTTCAATGGTGAGTCCTCGTGCTGCAAGTTCCTTCAGTGGCTACAGCAAATGTCTAACGCAGAAAGCACTGAAAATCTCAAGGATGGCCATAAAGCACAACAGGTTGCAAACGGGCAGGTATACCTTGGCTGGGCTGTCCTCAGCTGCCTGCTTCTTCCATGGCTGGCTGCATCTAAATAAATAAAAATCCCCACTGATGGGAAGAGGTGAGACTCTACTGACTCCTTTGAGAGATGCTGGTGGAAAAATGCTGAGCAATACCGTTCTGCATTAACAGGCCTCTCTAAGAAACCCAGCTCAGTATGAAACAGCAATCCCGTACACACACACACATCAATATACATACTAATGTATGGAGAAAGATGCGTACACAGGTGAGTGCACACCCTCCGCAAGCACCACGCAGTTTGCAAGCTGCCCCTCTTGCGGGCTGGCACATCTTTCATCTGACAAAGCTCAATAAGGTCAGTAATTCATTCTTACTGCCAGGGAGCAAATTGCTGCCAAATGGTGTTTCTTCCTGAGACAGAGGAATAAACAGGCATATAATGTTCCCATTGTCAACCCAAAACATCTGCTGGAATTCAGAGGGGTTTGCTGTCCATGCGCAATGTGGAGACGGCTTCTACTTTGTACCCTCCCTTTTCTCACGCATGAGGAACAGCGGCATTAGACAGCAGCTGCTGGAGGATAGATTTATGTGGAAATCTGAAAACTGCCTTCAAGGGATTCCTGCTTCCACGCAGCAGCGTAGCAGGGTTTCCATTTCTGGCTCAGGAACTTTTTAATTTTCCTTGGTAAGGACCTGCTCGCATCCTACAGCCCCCACTAAGGTGCTACGAGAAATGGACACAGCGGGATAACCTTGTTCTTGGTTATCAGCTTGAACGAGGTCACTGAGGACTGATTTTTGATCAGTGTTCCCTAAGAAATGATGGGCCTGATCCTGCCATTGCTGCTTACCCGTGAGCAGCGTTTGCTCACGCAAGGCAGTCAAGTGGGGTTCCTGAGATCGCTCACAGAAAGTAAAAGGTAATTCAAGGGAATAAAAACTGGCTGGTTTGTGGTGGTAGGCAAGGAAGTCTTTTTATTGCCTCTTGAAAAAAGGCAATGTTTTAAATTTTAAATTATTTTAAAACAAGAATATTGGAGACAGATAATCAGTGTACCACAGGCTGGATACCTACTTTTCATTCCTTTTAATTCAGTTTCTTCAGTACCTTAAAACACTCTTTTCAAGGTTTTCTGCCAAATAAGGGGAAAACACACAATACTAAAGGGATCACAGGTTGATCACGGTTACAGGGGACTCCAGAAAAGGCTGATTCTGTTGTAACCAAGACCCACATCTGGCTCGAAGGATCTAAGTCCTCTGCGAGACTGAATCCGTTCCAGCAATACAAAGACGACTGTAAAGTTGCTTTGAAAGCACTGCGAGGAAATCTCCTTTTTGGGGGGAATTCTTATGCTAACATAAAGCTCCATGGCGTCTGCTCTGTCCTCGATTATGCTGAAGCGGCGCAGGATCAGATCGGTCACGGAGGGAAGGCGTTAGCAAGCCCTTCCAGCTCAGGCGAGGTAGAGCAGCCTTGCAGCTGCTCCGACTTGCGGCCAGGACAAGGGCTGAGCTTCTGTTTTCTATGGGGCTTTTAAAGCAAAAGAAATCTTGAATTAAATTTTCAAATCTGATTTATCTGGAGTATGGTAAGCTAAAAAGATTGATGCAGTTTTCCCAGGCGAGGCTATGAGGGAACAGAAAATCTAAAAGAGCCCGTGTCCTTCAGATGTTTTGGGGACTTTTTATTTCCGTGTCACAGGTTGGTACCATTTATCAGAACTCTAGAGTCTAAACATATTTTTTTATCTCTTCATGCCATCTAGAAAAATAAATTCCTATCTCATAGCATACCCTAAACACTTGAATTCACAAATATGAAGCCATAGCTATAAAAATGCCAAAAAGTACTTTTTCTTGGATTTTTTTCAGCGAGAACATTGCAAAGTCAAAGTATTTTTTGGGAAAAAAAGTGTTTGGCCTTGCTTTCTCAACATGAAAATGACTCCCTAACTCCTTCAAACCACTGGATGACAGCTAAACAAAGCTTGTCAGCATTTCATTTTCTTTCTTGAAGCCACCAAGCCAAGATCCGAGAATTCAAATGACTGAAGATTATTGATGCCATACAGCAATATACTTTATCCATTAACAATAGCAATCAAATTCAGTTTTAGTGTAACTATACGTATGTCAGTGGAATAGCACAAGAGAAGAAATGGGACTAGTGACTGACTTCACTGCTCCAGGAACTTCAAAAACTGCTGGAAAGGCTCAGCACTTGCTGAACGAGGCGAACAAGAATAAACAGAGTATTTCCCACCGCTAACATATTCCCATGGCTCAAGCTCATTTACTATCTAGAAGTGGAATGACATTATTTTTGACAGCAGCAACATAGTAGTACGCCAGATTTAGGGGTACTTCTGCCTGAAGAGAGATTTAAGGTTAGAATAACATTACTCTGTTAATATTAAACACTTCACTGCCTCATCTCATGCTCTCCACTGTACTAACGAGAGGTCTGACACAAAATCTATTAAAGTTAGTGGCCCTCTCCGAGTACTTGTCTACAATCACTCATCACAGCTACCGAAGTAGGATGGATGCTTTTGTCCGAGATTCATAAACCAGATGAAGTCCTTGACCTCTCTCAGAGCATTTTTCCCAGAAAGTGTTTGCAGAAACTCTTTGTTCTCAAATTCCCCAGTTCAGCATCACCACTCATATGCCAGGAGGTCACTCAAGGCCAAGATGGAACAAAACTAAGTGTATCATGGGGAGGTCTCGCAATAAATCAGTTTTGAAAAGGGAAAGGAGAGCGGCTCCAGGATAGGAGCAGCCCTTGCATCTAGAGATCCCACAGGTAGGGAGGGCTGGGATAGCCGGGGAACCTGCTGAAACACAGGCGCAGGGAGAGCCGTGCTGCCACCGACCCTGCGGGCAAAGCCCCTGATCCTGCCTGTGGTGTGGTCTGGGCTACTACTGCTCCCAACTTCTGCTTCTCTGCACAAGGATCAGCCCCTCACTGGGCCAAGATAATGCATTTTTTAAATGTACTAGGGAAGCACAACACACTTCAGGGCGGCCATCGAAATGAAGACCGGAACGCCAATGCATTTCAGGGCAGCCCACATCCGAAACAGCCTGCGCATGGTTAACAACTCCCGCACGTTGCTTTAACACAGTGACCTCAGTTTATCAAGCATAAAATCCAACGGGGGAACTTTTCCCCTGAAATTGTACCCAGCATCTCACTAACCCACCAGCAACAAGTCATCAGCTCTGCTAAGTGGTTGCAGAGTCTTGCAAAGTTTTTCCACCGTTCACCGTTGCATTAAAGGGATTCTGCAAGATGTGAATGTCCCAGGCTCTGAATAATCAACTTACAGGCAGCAGCTCAAGAAACCAGGTGAGGAAGACAAGAAACCCAAACGGTGAAGCAGAATATTTGGCAATCTGGCATATGAGCACCTTCACCTGTGGGCTGTGACCACGGCCGTAGGCAAAGGCAGGTTTCTGGGCTTGGTACACTCAATTAAAATAAAGGAAAGCAAAACAACTGCTCAGTGATGCTTTTTGGGGTGGACTGAGCAAAATAAGTAGCGTAAAGCAGAGCCATGATTCACTTTTTATGCTACTTCAGGGTGTAAAGCCCCAAAGCGGAGAGCAGGATCCTCCCTAGCATGCTCCATGCTGTAAAGACACACACACAAAAAGATTAAAGCTGCCTTGAGGAGTTTGCAATCGGAAATCATGAGGCACTGAGCAGCTGGATGCTGATCTCCCTAAGCCGGTGGATATTTCTTTTGTTAGTGGCTGATCCCACCTTCCCCCTTGCCTGCAAATCTCTAACGTCTGTAAAGATTTCTAGTAAGTACTTGCTCAGGTAGTTTCTGGTTTCGCCGGCCAAGAATATCTAACCCTCGCAGGAATTGCTGCTTCCCGTCTCATTTGTCATCCCAGAGTCGCGCTTAATGTTTTTGCCTCTGTCACTCTGTGGGTTGGATCCACACGTGCGGGGCAAATTAAGGCGATATCAGTGGAGTGGCTATTTCATAGGGCTTCAGACGCCGCTGTCACGCCTGGACACGCTCATCACATGCCAGCATGGTTTCGGCCGAGTCATGGCAGGGCAGGTGGCTGTGGTCTGTCCCTCACAGCCCGCCCAGTGCAGAGGGCTGCTGCTTCAGTTTCTGATCATTTTTGGTAGCCTGCAGGCTAGACCTCTTTGCATATAAATAGCTACATTTTTCTTTTTTCTTCTCATTATTTGACTAACCCTCTCTCCCCATGTTTCATCCTGTTTCTCACATTTACAACAGCTCAAAGCATACGTCTCTAAAGATCTCTTCTGTGTTCGTTCCCCCTCAAATGCTGTTTTAACGTGTGTTTTTACAACCAAGTGGCACTATAGAAAGTAGGAGCCCAGAAGTCAAAAAAAGGAGGTGCCATACTGGGAAAACTTCACATTTGTAGCATGTTGCCTGGTAAAACCGAACAGCCTATAAAACGGTAATAAAAGGTTAATGCAACAAACTCATGCGATTAATGGCCACTTGTGCCTTTTGAGCTCTCAGAACTGAAGAACACGTTTTTATTATAACAATGCTTTTTTGATTTGTATCATCTGAACAAGCAGGTTAGTAAAAGTAATATAGGTCAGGCAATGAAAGTGCTCCGATTTCGGCTCAGCATGCTGCCTGCTACTTCCTTCTCTAACTTCAGTTACCACCCTCTTGTAACAGGGATCACTTTATCATTAACATACTTTGTACTTGTTGTAAGGGTCATTTTGCCACACCAATTTACTAGCTTTTCTTATTTTCCACGTTTTCTCTTTCACTTTTTAATTTCTCATAGAAAGGCCAGGTTTTGACGAAAGGAAAAAAAAAAAAAACCACCCCACCACAGTGAATCAGTTCTAACGAATTTCAGTTACAAGGTAGTAATACCGGTTTTGAAGCATCACCGGAGATAGCTTGCAAATGGAAAATCTCAACGAGTTTGGCTATTTTGGTGACTTTTTCCCCCCCCCTTGACATAAGACGGGCTTTTCCCGACGCGGACCCTGAGCTCTTGCCATCAAACCACCGACCCCACACAAAAGCCCCCACGCCCGGGGCTGGAGCGCTGCCTGCCGCCGGGCACCCAACCGCTTACCCCGGCTCCGAGCCCGCCCGAGGCCACCACCAGCCCCATCTCGGGGCTTTTCACCCCGCTGCGGGCAGCGGCGGATGATCCGCGCCCATCCCCGCCTCCTCGGGGCTCCCCCACGCCGCTCCCGCAGACACGTGCGGCACCGCCCGGTAGGTCCTGCCGTGGTGGTGGTGGTGGTGGTGGTGGTGGGGTTCGCCCGGGCAGCCCCCACCCCGCAGTGCCCGCCCTGCGCCCCTCCATCCCTCCCGCATCCCTCCTCCATCCCTCCCGCATCCCTCGGCCCCGGTACCTGCCGCCGGGCGCCGCCGCTGCCCTCCCGCCGCCGCCCCCGCGCTCCCCGGCCCCGCCGCGGGGGGCGGACGCCCCGCCCTAACGGACGGGCGCTTCCTCCAATCGGCGGCGGATGCCGGCGGCGGCCCGGCCAATGGCGGGGAAACTGAGGCCAAAGCGAAGGTGGGGGTAACGCAGGCGGCGCGGGGGGGGAGAGGGATGGACGGGAGGGGAAGAGGATGAGGATGGTAGCGGGGAGAGGGACGGGGATAGATGGGAGCAGGGGAGAGGAAAGGCAGGGAGAGGATCCCGTGTTGGGGAGGGGGGAGAAAAGGGGGAGAGGGGCAGCAAGGGGAGGATGGGGGAGCGAGAAGAAACGGGGTGAGGAGAGAGGAGGAGTAGGGGCAAGTGCATCTTAGGAGAAACGCCCGATTTTCCGTCCGCTGTGCAACCCTGCGAGGCCCTCCCTCCCTGCACCCGCGGGGTATCCCAGCCTCCCTGCACCCCCGGGATGCTCAGGGAGAAATTCGGGGATACATCCATGCACCAGACCCAGGGGGAAACTGTGCTGGAAGGAGCCACATCCGTGGCTGTGGTGTCAGAGAGCAACGGCAGGAATTTAATCTTTACCTCCAGCTATTGCAACGAGCTGACCTCGCGTAAAAGGAAGAAGAAGTACGAGAGCAGATGCATGGGTATTATTTTATCTGGGGCATAAACACAGCTATCGCAGCGTTATCTTTATTGGCGCAATATAGCGCCAGGCGCTATCGGGCTGGGCACGGCTGGGTTAATGATTGCAGAGGAAGTACAACTCCCCTCCAGAGCTGAAGGAACTGTGCAGAAAAGCTGTGGGAACACACCGAACCCCTTTGATTTGCATTAACAAATTTGTTTGGGCCTTTTTCTCTGCTGTTTGGGGGCTTGCTGTCACAGTGGTTGGATTATAGGCACAGAAAGGGCCCTTGTGCGGTTACACAGATGAGTCTCTGGACCAGTACCCGCACCTGAGCACTCCACACCCTCCAGGACATAAGTCATCTGGGCAGGAAGAATCTCAGTGGATGTGACACATCCATGTGTGAGGGTCTAACCATGCAGCTCTTGCATGCCTACCAGTGCAGCTTTTGCAGCCCCCTTTGCATTTCTTATAAGAGCTTTTTCACATCACTGGGGAATTTGGCCTGTTTCTGCATGTTCAAAGATAAATAATTCAGGCACTGTATGTTTAGCTCTTTAAAGTGCCGTCAGTTCTCCATTATCCAGAGTGCGCAGGATAACCTGGGTAATGGAAAACCCCAGCTAACGCTGCGCAAGGCAGTGAGGAGGGCAAAGATACGGCCAGAGGTCTGACATCCAGCCGTCATGCTGAGCCCTGTGGGACCTGTCTCTGCTCAGTGCAGAGGCAGCAGTGCTGCACCTTTCCCGTGGCTGCTGCTGGAGCTCAGGGACCCACAGGTAACTGAGAGCCAGGGCAGGAGCCGAGGCAGAAGCAGACCCTGCAGCTCGCTGAGGCTCATCCCGGGCTGCGGCAATGTGCCGTTTGCATCGCTGCCTCCTCATCATCCTCTGAAGCAGTGGCTCCAGGATGGAGCTGGCAAGTGCTGCCTTTTTATCCCATCCTTGCTGTGCCCCATGGAGTTGGAGGTGGATGGGCTTCTTGCAGGTTTTGCTTTCACTTACTGAGCTAAACTGGGAAGTGTTGAATAAGCTTTTAAAGCAAAATTAAATGTGGGGGAGCCTGCTGTTTGCGTCATGCTGTGGTCAGGAAAACCAGGAAGCTTCTGCTCCATAGACACACACTGATGTTGGTTTATTATATATGAATCGTTTCCTGTGCACTGAAGTTAGGGCATTGTCTTGGCTGGTGCTGTACAATCACTGATGAGTAAAACCCTGTTTCAAACCGTTTATATTTTAAATAAACAGGGTGCAAAGGACAACAGATGTGTGAAGGCGAAGCGGGGCATCAAAAGCATCCGAGCTGGGGAAACCCCGCTCATTTCCTGTTCAACCATGCCAAGCTGCATTCGTCGCTGGCTCCAGCTTCAGGGTGATGCATCCCTGTTCCTCAGCTCTGCTCACTTCTCCACGTACATTTTGGTCTGTCCTGCCTTTGGTGAGGTTGTCCTCAGAGGTGCAGAATAATTCTTTTACTTAATTTTTGGTGATTTTTTGTACAGCATCTCAAAACATGTTACCTCTTGGGTGAGGGAGATGTAAAGATATAGAGCTTGTCCTATGGATTTGCATGAGCTAATAGTAACTATGAGAAGGTGTGGCAAGGAAGGACAGAGGTCACCTGGAAGAAATCTGTCTCCTACAAAATTCTTTAAAAGATGCTGGGCAGTGGCATGGCAAATCAGTCTTGCCATCTCTGCTGATTCACTTGTAAATGAAAAGGAGTCTGTCCCAGGGGCAAGTTTGTTTTAAACTCTGTTTTAAAACCCCCAGGGCTTACCCTTCGTGAACCAATGCACACCTTGCTGCATGAGTGGCAGAAGGCTCCTCCAGAGCCTGGCATCTTCCCAGGACTGGGCTTATCCTAAGGATTTTTGTAGCTGTTTTAGGGGATAGGAGAAGCTGGAATTCATTTGCCAAAGCTATAGAAAGGCATGAAGCGTGTGTGATGCAACGAAAGCTGGGGGAAGCAGGCGGTGGAAAGGATGGGCAAGGTTTGGGCAGAGCCTAGGTGAGCACAGAGGGGAGCACGGGCAGGGTGGCAGAGACGCGAGCACGAGGGTTCTCGGGGCTTGGCATGAGCTCAGGTCGTGCCTTGCTTCATTTCTCTCCTGGCTCTGCAAACCTGCGAAGGGGAAGGACGCAACGGGAGCAAAGCGAAAGATGGATTGCAGAAGAATTAGAAAAGTACTCGCCAGAGCGTAGTCCTCGACCTGCTGTGAGCCCCAGACACCTCCACCAAAGGGAGGTGGGGAAGGGCAATGGGGAGGTGCAGCCCTGTCCCCTGCACTGCCGAGGATGCGCATCAGCTTTCCTTGACAGCATCTGGCCTAAATCTTCCTCACCTCTGCTAGTCTCTTGTCTCAGGACCATCTCCTTTCGCTCCCTCGCCTGTCGAGCTCAGCCAGACTGGATATGGAGCTCTGCTAGCGGCTGACGCTGCTGGTGGCTTTTCTTTTACAATTGAAGGGGACAAGGTTTTTGCTTGGCTGGGGCTTGGTGGTGGGCACAAAGGTTGTTTCTGAAAGGATGGGGCCATCCCTGCCCCGGGCCATCTCTGCCCCCATCCATCATTAGAGCTGAGAATTATCAGGGCAGTGATGGTAATAAACAATGACAAAGAGACTGGTAATCATATTAGTAGTATTATTACTAACATTGTAATCATTATATTATTGTTATTATATGGGTTACTATCTCCTCAGGTTTGGGAGGCTCTGATCATTTTACTTTGAAACCCTGATTTTATGGGTCATGTTAACACTTGCAGATATACCTGCAATGATTTTCGTTCAATATTTCACACCGGGATGGATTTATGATGTGTTGTACCTCTGTCAGAAACTTTGGGAGTGTCAGGAGCTCTGGGCTGCCATTTTTTATAAATCTCCATAAATCATTAAAACTCTGGTTTTAATGAATGCAAATTTAGTGCCACAGAAGGGAAGTCAGTTGGCTGGAGGCGCTCCCAGAGCTGGAATCGCTCTGTCACCAGCGGCTGTTGAAAGATGTTTCTTCAAGTTCAGTCCTGTAAGCCACGTGGGACCTGAGAGGATCGTGACAATCTTCGGGCTCAATCTGTGCAGACGTAAACCTTATTAATGCCCATCAAATGAAACTGGCCTCGTTTTTGCAAGATCCAGAGAGCTGACTGGGGAAGAAGGGGAGTTGTTGTATATTCATCATATAAAGTCCGGTTCTGGCAACATTTACATCTTTAATGTAGTTAAGTGTGCATGTATTTACAAGATTAGGTTAACATAGTAATAAACAATTTATTTAAAGACATAATGTCTAATACAGATTTCTGGTGCCTGAATGATCATTTCCTAATATCCCTGTTATAAATACTTCCATGATTCACATCTCCTGTTGCAGAACAAACAACAAATCTCTGGGAAGGAAGTACAGAACTGGATTTTTTCCTAAAAGAAGATTTTTTTAGAGTTTTATTATAACTCTAATTTGAGCCAGAAATTCATTCACAGGAAACATATAATAAATAACGAATAAAGACGGGATTTTTCAAGAGCGGTGGCTAGTGCTGGCTTGCAGTGGGAAATGCACTTCTGAAAATCCACCCTGGGATTTTTACCAGACTTTGTGTTATCCTACCTCTATAAGACCCTGTTGGTTTTGCAAACTGGAGCATCAGAATCCATCCTACTCAGCTCTGCGAGCTGCATTTATTATTACGAGAGCAAAGGATCCTGTAAGCGAAAGGATGAGGTAGGAGGTTTAAAGCAAACTCTTGCAGAGCTCCTGATTAAACAGTGGGAACCGTTGCCAGAGGGCATTGCAGAGCCGAAAGTGTAACTGTGTTCGAGGAAGGATTAGACAAATTCATGGGAGACACGTGCTCTGGTGGCTGTTAAACCCAATAATCTCCATGCAAACCTGTAGTTCGGGATGTCCCCGAGGCGCTGATGGCCGGCGGCCAGGGGAGCATCGCGAGAGGCAGCGATCCCTCGCTGCTTGTCCTGCTCCCGCCCTCTTTATAAACCAGCCAGCAACAGCACTGCAATCCCGTACCTCTGGGTTACCGGGAAACACTATTAGGAACTTTGCTGCTGAGCACGTACAAAGTGTGATGTGTTAATTTTAAAAGAGGTAAGGGAGAGCTGTAGCTTCTCTTTGAAAGATTTCTGAAGGGTCTGAGCTCTTTTTTCTCGGGTCTTTTCCATTAGGTGATGCACAGACACCATAGCCTTTCTTTCCTAAGATAGAAACAGAAGTGATTTCTTGCACTCCAATCAAGTTTTATTTGAATGAAATACGGCATTACACTGGGAAGAATCATGGAAAAGTCCAAAGACGGCATCATCCAAGGAGAAGACATGTTGAAGCAGAGTGCAGAAGTTGTAGGTATGTTCCCATAGAGTCTGAAGAGTAATGTGGCACCCGGCAGCTCTGAGTTAGCATCAAGGTCATTCAGCCTTAAGAGTTAAAAGGGAAATTTTGACTGTGATTATGATAAGCACAGTATTTTTGTAACTGTTGCTTTTTGGCAGAAAGCAGCCCAGATTAGCAAAACCACACCATGGGAGTGGATGTTCTGGGTACGGGCGAGGCAGTGCTGTTACCATAAACACCCCCAGCCACGCTCGGGTCCAGCTCCGCTGCTCCGGGCAGGCTGTCAGCAGCTCGAGGGGCTCCTTTCTCTGTGCCGATGTGCTGCACCGTGCACAGGAGCTTCTGAGCTGGATGTGGGAGTCCTACAGAAATGCAAACAGTAATTAATAATAACAATAATTAGAATCCAGATCATTACATGGGTCATGCCCAGCTCCAAAATTTAAGTTCTTTCAGCATAACTAACCTGCTAAGTTCTTATGTAGGAGGGACTATAAATCGTGGCCTGTCCCCTGAGATGAGAGCTGGAACAAGGCACACTCTGCACCTTACCTTCACGGGTTGCTAGACCCGAAGCTCCGCTCCGGGATGAGGATCACCACCTCGGAGAGCTGCGGGTGTGGGTGCAGCTGCAGGAATCCCCCGGCTTGGGGAGGGAGCGAAGGCAGAGGTGTACCCCAATCCCACTTTTCCTCTGCTCGATTCACTGGGGGGAAAAAAGCTATGAAGAATAATCAGAGAAAAACATATAAAATGAGAGCAAATATTTTGCAGTGTCGTGACAGCTCAGAATTCGTCACTGTGTTGTGCCAAGCAGCGGTGCAAACAGGAGCGTGGGGAAAATCACCTGTACTGTGGTCTTTACTTCTTATCCACTTGCTGTGCTTTTGGCACCATGTCTGATGGGAATATTTACTCTTCATTTAGCAGCAGCCCAAACTCCACTGTACCAAGGAAGAGCACGCTGAGCCCTCGCAGGGCACGAGTGAGGCGGCAGCGTCTCAAATAAGATCCCAGCAACGCCTGCGATGGGCGGGAAGTGGTGCAGAGCATCAGCACAAGGGTTTGGCTTTGGCTCCGACTGAGTTGCCATGGTCAACACAGCGTGTTTGTACAGCAAGAGGAGATCATATTCATCAGAGCAACACCCTTCCTCTCTATGTGTGTTTTTGAAGTGTAATCGCCATTGAACTACCCATTTAACACCGCTTCTCTCTTGCTAGGAGACTAGAGAAAGAGGTTATTTTCAGTCACCAAAGGTTTTACTTTTTTTTTTTAATAAAGCCTGATGAAAAAACAACATTATAACTCAGGCATGAACTTTTAATGACTTTATTTCATAATCTTTTTGAAGATTCCTGTTGAACTAACCGAGTCTTTCCACTCTTTTTGTTGTTGGCTTGAAATGCTGGCATGAATGTTGGTCCAGATCTCATGTGCTGTGCTATTTGCTCTGCCCAATCCCCCCTGCAGATTTTGGTAAATGTTGCCATTGCAATGTAATGAAGTACAGATTCTTATTGACAGTGATATTATCTGCCCGTATGATCTGGGAGATGGTCATGAGCATCATGCATTTGTGAAGAATATATTCCAGCATGATATGTAGCATGCTTAGTTAGCCGTATTGGAAAGATTTCCAGATAGCTATTGATTTTCCAGTCCTGTAATTAGTTCAGAGATTACAAACATAGAAAATATTGCTCCAGAAATTGATTTTTTTAATTGTTCGTAGCACCAAAACTATGGTGTGACTGCGAAGCACGTCACATGCTTCCTGCAGAGAAAGACTTTGAACTTTGGAAAAATATTGCCCCTGTAAACACGGAGAAGAAATCACGTGGCTAATTCTGTTGCTATCTCAGATAAGGCCTGGATCCCACTAGTTCTGGCTGATTTTGAAAATCCATCCCTATAGTTCCTCTTGCAGGATCAAGGTCTACAGGAGAGATCGGACTCTGCATCTGCGAGGCTGGATTGCATCCCGGCTGGGAGCTGCCCGTGCGGGTCAGGATCAGAGCAAGCGTCAGCCATCTCCTGTGGTGCAGAGCCTCCGTCCAGGGATGCCCTGGTGTCCTGGGGCTGATGTTCACCCTCGTAATAGTTTTCGCTTAATTTGTGCTCTGTGCTTACCATCATGCAACTGCCTCTTGCCCCTCCAAAGAGGTCACAGCCCTATGGAGCCCATCCCACGTACTTCACCAGCACATGCACCCCTCTGCACTCAGCTGGGAGCTCAAACTGCCCCCGAGGAGGAGGTAGACTCCTCTGCCCCCTCTCCAAATTCATGGAGTTGCTTTTATTCACCATCACGAGGGTCCATGCACGGCCGCGATGCCGTGAGCCAGCTACCGAAGGGCTCTGGCTGCAACCTGCAGCAACACGACATTTTCCAGCAAGGCTGCGTTTTGCTAGTCCGCTGCTCCATCCTGGCCTCTGCATCGATGCTTTATAAGTTTAAACTTTACACTCTTTATATTGCTGCTGGAGCTGCCTACTAGTGCAGTAAATGCTGTGCGTGCACACGTGTTGCGCCGGACTCTGCCCTAACCGTTCGTCAGGGCTCACGTTTCACGGGTAGCTGAGCTCTCCTGAAACAAGTCCTCGGAACAAGTCCTGAAACAAGCCCCAAGCACAGCTTGGGCCATGCTCAAGTCCTTTTTCCTCTCCTCTCCCTGGCCCCGCAGCAGCGGGAATTCAAGGCTCAACCTCACATCCTGGAAAGGTTTACAGGATACAGCTTTGACTTGGGGACTGCCACGTGTTTCTCATCTGAAGCGACACTTGCACATGCCATTTCCTTGTTATAATTAAAGAGAAACATAATCAGCTCAACTTCTCCTTGCTGAAGTAGGCCTGATTTTGCATTTGGTGCGCTGAAAGCCATTAGACAGCGACAAGCCACAGCATCTCCTGCAGTCGGCAGAGGCCAGAAGTCGGTCTCTGTGGTGTCCTCATCCCTCTGGTCCTGTGTCATCACAAGGGTGCACCGTGCCACCGGTTGCTTTGTAGCTCCTCTCCCCAGTTAATGCTTTTTCCGGTTTTTAATTCTCTTCTAGGACGGTGAGGGGGAGATAAGAGAGGAAAGGTATATAAAGACTGGGAGCACAGCAAAGCAGATCAGAGTTACTGCAGCGGTCCTGAGTATTTGAGATTTTTTTTTCCCACTTGCTTACCCAGCGTTTGACATCTGAGGAGGACAGGGAGCAGCAGGCAGTTGGCCAAGGGCAGTAACTTCTCCCATGAGTGTCCATGGCCAGAAGCAGATATATGATTAACCATCTATTAGAGACACCCTATGGCGGCTCTGACCTTCATCCCCCCATGTCCCAGATCCGCCCACGGACAGAGTGGGGTGAATCCCAGATGCTCCCACCCCGGCTGTCCTGTTTGCTTCTGTCACCCCGGGTTCTCCCCAGCAGCTAGAAGCTGCATTTGCACAAGCAAACGTGCCCTGGACCTGCCAGGTCTGGAATGTCTATTTTTTTTTATTGCTTCCAGGCAACATTTTTTCGTCTGTAATTATCAACTGAAGAAAGATGTCTCTTCTCCTCTTCGGAGGGGATTTTGGGTCCTCCTCGGCGAGGTGCATGAGCCGGTCAGTGCTTTGTGCTGGTGACTCAGCGGCCTCGTTGCACACACAGGGTGAGGCGGCTGTTGCTTATGGAAAATAGGAGTAGTTATGTCCAGTAAAAACCACACACTTCCTCTTCCAAAGAATCTGTTATTTCTCTCTAACAGGATAATGACAGATATTTTCTGTGGAGGCAAAGCCAGGAGACCCCAACAGAGGCAACAAGGGCACTGCAGTTAGGGAGGTTATTAGAATTATTTCATCTCATTGCCCAACTGTGCCAGGCATTAAACAAATTAGTTGAGTCACTTCTCTAAAAAGCTTGCAAATTAGGAAGGTTGGGCAGGCAGGAAAACCCCCCAAAAAGATAATTTCCAAGTTACAGGGATTACATATTCTGCCATAGTCACACAGGCAGTTGGAGAATTTGGCTACTAGGAGATTTCTTCCAGAACCTGTGAAATCTCAGGAAGGAAGAAAAGATGTTCATTTTTAAAAGCCCCAAACCTTATAATAATAAAAATAGTCAAACTGGGCAATCTGATTTGGTTGAGAAAGTGCTTCTGCAACTATATAATTCCCAAACATACCCAGTCCCAGCAAGACCTTGGGAAGCATCTCAGGAGATGGGAAGTGCTGCAGCGAAAGTAAATTTAATAAGACATTAACGAACCGGGTGCCCTCCCTTCCCTTGCCCGCGGCAGCTCCCGAGGCGAGTAGCGTCAGCCCAGGGCACGAATTCTCCTCCTGCACGTGCGATCATTGCACCAGCCCATTTTTAATCTTTGCAGGAAAATGGTATCGCTGGGAGTATCGTTACACAAGAATCCTATAGGAGGCAGGTGTGGAAGGAAAGGAGGAGAAAATGCTGCTTTATCCTTTACCTCCCAAAGCAATTATTGGGGTCACCCAGCTTCCTGGGAAGCGGGATTTGGGGTGTGGATGAGAGGAGTGAATTGCAAGCACTTTCCCCACCTCCCTCTGCTCTAGGACAGGCGGATATGAAAAAAAAAAAGAAGTATTCCACCCCAAGAATATATCTAGGCTTTGTGTAAGTGAATCCCCCTTGCCTGGATACCGGTATTGAGGGGAAGCACCAGGCAAGCGTTAGCCCCCTCTAACCATGCACTTTTGGGGTTAGGCAATAACCAGGCATTTTGGGGGTTACCCACTCCCTTCCCGAGGCGGGAGGATTTGCAGGGTGACCTGCGGGCATTTCTCAGTTCTCATCTCCCCTCGGAATTCCTACCGGGATAAGGACGGGAGCAGCTGAGTTAGCCCAGTCTCACTCTCCCATCTAGTGGTAAAACAAGGAAAGGTGGTCCAGGCAGAAAGAAAGAAATTTTAGCTTTCTGGGGCTTTTGGAGGGGGTATCATTGTGGGTTCAGTTAAACTCATCTTCCTCAGCACGCTGGGGATTGGGAACGTCACCTACCTGATCCAGAGGGAAACACAGCAAACTGCAAAGGTGGCTGCGGGTTGTTCCCTGGGTCCAGAGGGGTTTGGGGGGCCCCTGCTCCGGGAACAAGCCACGAAGGAGAGGGAGCTGCACATTGGTGAATACACCCCAGGTAAAACAGTCTGGCTTTAAAAGCGTGCACTTCTTGAGCAAAACAATGTCTTCTAAACCACTTGCGATGGGTAGGAGGCTGAAAGCTGTAGAGCAGCGTGAGAACTGCATCTTCCCACAAATAACTTCTTACCTTCAAATAACCCTCTCTGCTGCTCCGGCCCTGATACGGACACAGCTTTGCAGCTCTCCCCCAGCCCCACAGGCACCCCACATGCAAGCCCCACGGCCGTCCCGCCCCAGAAAGGCCTCTGCGGTCCCCCGAAATAGCAGGGGAAGGCGCAACCCACGAAGGCTGATTGTACGGACAAGATAAGGCACCCGCAGGCATCGTGCTCAGGAAACGCGCTGTCGGAAGTGTGAGCTGGGGGCTGCGCTCGCTAGGCATGGCATGCAGAGCCTGACATTTCAGCAATGCAACAGCCTTTAAGACCTCTTCTAGGAGGTGACTAGGGGAGGCTGAAGCAGGGCAAGGTGGGTTACTTTGAGCTGTAAAGCTGTGTTTTATTTCAGCCAGACCCACAGAGCTGGATGGGAAGGGTTTCACCTCTCCCACAAAACTTTAAGATGCTCAAGGTGATTCAGACCCAAGAAATCCCAATTTTTCCATGAGGAACTTGTGCAGAACCAGCTCAGTCAGTGACTAGCCCCATGGGGACATCACCCCCCAGGCTGGAGAGGTGCAGGGCTCGGGTCTTGCTGTCCTGGATTCAGGATGCTGCAATTCCCACTCCGGTGTCCGGAGCTCGGTTCCAGAGACCTGAGATGCAGAACAGATGCACTCTTACAGAAGATTTATGTTCTCTTGTCAGATCGAAGAATCATGGTATTTCCTGGAAGGTTAGATGATGTTTCATTTTCAGCAAATAAGGTCAACAGCACAAGGGAAAAAAAAAGTAATCTCTCACAGATCAGCTGTTTACAAACCCCAGAGGTGCAAGAGCTTGGCTAGCATTGCTGTTCATACAAAAATGCTTTCCTGGAGCAGCACGCTGCTAAATGTGGCTTTCCGAGGGTGTCACCCATGTAGTCTGCAGCGTGAATAGACTCAGCTGGAAAAAGAGAATTCAGATGAGTACAGTACTCACTCCCACACTGTCAAATTATAAAAAACAAAACAAAAATAAAAAGGTGCTGGGCAGGTTTGGGAGGGCAGGAAAGGGTCAGGTAAAATGGAAATGTTCTGCAGAAGGAATGCAGTGCTCTGGTTTCTCAAGCAGCACCCACACGCTGCCGGAGGGGGATGCAGGTTGGACCCAGGATGGGCAGGAGCCAGTGATGGTGGAGGCCGTGTTGGTCTGTGCTCACTGGGACGGGACATCATTGGGCTGCGCACAGTGCGGCTGGGACCAGGGTGGGTGCTGGCTGAGGGTGCTGGGCCCCCCACACTGCAGGGGTGCAGCTCAGCCACCGCATCCCTCAGATACTCCACGTGTCGGGAGAGGGCAGCCTTCGCCGCAGACGGATGCGGCCGGGACGGCGAGAGGCATCCACAACATCCACAACCAACTGGCCCCAGCACAGCGGGAGCCGTGGCTTTTAAAAAAAGCTTAAATGAGAAAGTTTAAGTGATGCCCAGTGTGGAAAAGGGGGGTGCGCAGATGAAAAAGGCACCTTTCTCTCATGAAGACACTGTCGTTGCCAGGAGTTAAATGCTTTCCCGTCTGCATCCTCAAGGATGTCCTGAGATGTGATTCACACAGCCGAGCTGGTAGGGTGAAAGGGCCCCTGGAGCAAGGCTGGCCACGACCTGCTGCTCCAAGAGCCCCTCTCCAGAAGACTTGTAGATATATATCAGGTTTCCCTTCTTCCCTGCAAGCTCATCTACATGCGGCGCAGAGCACCAGGCTCATCCGTTTGGCTGCAATAGCAACCGCATGTGCCACAGCCTGGGGACCTGGGTGGGACACCCTGGGCTTGCATCTCCAGTGATGGCCCTGCAAACCCTCCCTGGAAAGTGTGTTCACTGCTACAGCAATAAAAAAACGTTAAGGAAAAGACACGCTGGAAACGTGGAAGCACAGTTAATGCTGCTGCTGTGATGCTTCATTTGAGCTGCGAAGAGGAGATAAGTTTTGCCTCCCACTAGAGGTGTCACCAGGGAAAATTATTCCTTCCTTCTGTAAATGGCATCACATTGTTTCTTCTTTTCAGCTTGCTGCCAACTTGGTGTCACGGTCTATTTTTTCGTGAAAATAATCTGGTTACCTGGCAGTGCTGGTACCCTCCATCCAACCTCCCACCCCCCAAGACAAGATCAGTACAAAAGATATTCAAAAATAGATTCACCTAGGAAAGAAGAATAAATAAGGATGGCTCTTAGCATGTGAATAGCTAATGAAGACCAACTTAGCAGTCTTGGCATATTCATCAGCTTCAGCGGATGGTCGTTGATTGTGTGTCTGCAGCTACTTTATTCTTCTTTGCTCATTATACCTAGGTCAAATGAAACACACACAAAACTGTGGCAGAAATGATAAGAGCCGATGGAGATGGCCATAGTGGAGACCCATCCCAACTGGAAAATTACCAGTTAGGATTTTTTGTAGCCCGTTACATGGAGCTATTTCGTCTGTTAGCAAGAGGTAGGACACTTCTAATCACCAGGGGTGAAATCCAGTTCATCACACTGTCCCGCGTCTCTCTGACAAGAGATGAATCTGAACAGTTCTGCCTGGGAGACCCCTTGGAGAAGCACTGGGCACGGATTTTGGGGGTCCTTTAGGATTCACCACCACACTAACGTGCTGGTATTGCCCGAAGGACTCGGGGCTGTCTGCACCAACCTGGGTGCAAAGGCTGCGGGTGAGGATTGAACAGGGTGGCAGGGCTGCTTGGCACCCAGCTCCTGGGAGCAGCTCTGGCAACGACTGCCACCCTCACCGGTCACTGCACCGCTCTCCTCTGCCCAAAAAGACTTTTCCCTCTTAGCAAGAGATTTTTCAACCAGCTGTTAGAGTCCTGTGAAACTTATAGTGAATAACATACGTAAATACACTATAAGCTATATAAATATAGGGAATCCTCTAACAGGATTTTCTTCTTAAGCACCTTAGGACACTGATTTCTCCCTTTCCTGAAACCAAACCTGGAGGGCTCGGGAACTGCAAGGTGAATGAAGTTTTAATACTATATTTGCTAATAACCTGGGAAAGAGGAAAGGGAACAAAAAAGTAAGAAAGAAAGAGAGCCAGCCGGATCCTGCCTCACCACAAGAACCCGTGTCTTGATTAATTTGCCGCTAAACTGGTGGCAATGAGAAAGAAGGAAGAGGGGTGCTGTAACGTGAAGCGCCATTGCCAGAGGACTCTGCTGCAATCTGGATTACGTTGCTGTAAAATCTGCTCTATTTCTACTTGTCTGATCCAGCCCTGAGACGTCATTGACGGTGATTACTCCCAGACCCTTCGGTCTCTGCTCCTCTCTGTTCCTAACCTAGCAAACCATCCTCTTCTCACCAGTTCTGGGTCAGAGGAAAATGTTGTTATTAGGCTGCCTCTATTTTATGGTCTTTTAATTATTTCCACCTCTGTGATTACACTAATTAGCTAACTGGTTTCTAATGGCTGTACAGTAGCTCGCATTACACTTTCATTAATCACAATGTTAGCTAGTCTCGTTAAGAGTCCCTGATTTTTTGCATTATGATTTGAAATTATTCAATGCAAAAGTAATCTGAAGGGGGAAAAGAAGTCAATAGGAATAGACACCGTCTTTGCCAGCAGCTTGGTGGAGAGCCTCTCTGATATATTTAGAAATGTTATGATTTACAAGAGCCCACCAACCATTTACTTAGTGTCTATTAAAAAAAAAAAAAAAGGTAAGTAAGTTAGAAGTTTCCAATCACAACTATTAAAGGCTCCTTCTCACTTTCTTTGATTCAAGGCAGTTGACTGACACATTCAAATGGGATCAAAAATAAAACAACTGACAACACATCTTCTTCATCCTGATAGCTGTAACCGAGCACTTGCCGCAGCTACACCATCTCTTCGTCAAACCCAGGACAAAGCAGAAATAAAGATCTAAGAGGAGGTTAAGTTTTCGCTGCTGGAAAAACATTACTCTGACAGCTCTCAAGACCTTCCTATAAATCCTCATCCACGGAGACTATTTGATGTGCTAAAGGACTTCATAAAATAATCAAAATTAAGAACAAAGTGGCCCACATTGGATAACTTAAATACATGCACAGGGGAATGTTCGTCACTGTGGTTATGACGGATAATAATAATAATATTTAACACCTACTTAACAGGAGAAATTCAAAAGCCTGTACAAACACCAGTCAATTAATTCTGCCAACCTGCCGTGTATCAGGCAGGGGAAGGATGACGAGTGAGAAGGCAATTGCCCAGAGACCTGCAAACTGCCAGCAGAGAAGGCCAAGCTGGAGCCACCGCTTGCAGGCAGCGCTGCCCGTCCGCTCGAGCCCTGCCCAGACACGAGCAGCTTGCTTCATTCCCATTTCTGGGTGCAACTTGCAGAGAGCTCCCCTTGTCCACTCAGTCACTCCAGGAGGCACCACCGCTGCCTGCAGTGTTGCCATCGCACAAAATCCTCCACGGATTTTGCAAGGCAACAGAGACGCAAATTAGAAAGAAACCAGAAGTGGGCTCTTACACATCAGACCTATTTTAGTTTCCGAGAGCTGAAAATTGATCGTGCTTTCTCCTGCTGGAGATGCTACAGATGCACGTAACCGGCGATTCTCACTCCGTTTCCCCACCCTGGGCCAATCCTGCACATCAGCCCTTTCTCAGGAAAGCAATCCGCACCTACGCAGCATCGCGCACCCCGTTCAAGTCATGGCCCTCGCTGGAGGAGCGCATGCTGGTGGGCACGGGGAGGGCTGTGGCACCAGGGGCAATGAACTGCCCTGGAAAAGCAGTTCCCGAAGGAAAGGGTGCGGGCAACAAGCCAGGGCAAACACAGGAGGCTACCGAAGCTTCTACAAGGGAACCCTGGTAAAATAACGGCACTTAAATGCTGTTCCCCAGGCAGAAACCAGCACTTTGCTCAGCTGTTTGTGACCTTCATCGGCACCTTCAGCCCAGGTGCTGCTGATACCTTCCGTGAGCGCCTGTGTGCCCGCAGTTATCCCACGCTGGTTTTTGGAACAGGACAAACTTTGACCGTCCTGCTTGCTCACAGTGAGGGCAGGATAACAGCACTGCACGGGGATTAACTAAACCAGACCTCGAGCAGCAGCTGCAGCATCTCAGCTACTGCAGGAGGATAACCATCAGCTCCTGTGGATTTTTTTTATAGCAGCAACCTCTCTATCTAGTTATTTTGCATCTCTTCAATCTCCAACCAGTAGTCTTCATCTGCTGCAAAGCTGAGCTCTGAAGAACGGCGTCTGGTCCTGCTGCAGTGCGTGGCCCTTCTCCTTGGCATGTCAACCTGGGCTCTGCGTGATGATGAAGACGGTGGCCAAGCTGCAGTTCAATGAGGTGCTTCAGCACAGCATAATTTCAGCGAGCGCTAAGTAAAACGTTTTTAGCAGAAGGGACAAGGGTGATGTTGCTCTCGTCTGCCGGGGCTGGCTTTGAAAAGGAGGGAGAAGCAGGGAGCCTTCATTTCCTGAAACTAAGAGGCTGAAAAGCCCCCATGACAAGCAAAGCATTAAAAAGAAAAAGTAACAATAATACTGAGCAAAATATTGCTTCAGGGAAAAATTTCTGCTTGGTTTTAGCACAGATGTTGATATTGCACACTCAGAAATGGCTGCGTGGAAACACATTCGCAGTGTGCTATTAGACGGTGCACGAAAGCAGAGCGCTGTGCTTGCAAGGGAGAAATTAAAGCATTTAAAAATTAAAAGACATTTTTTAAATGCTTTCTGAAAGGCATTTTCTTCTCTGATAGACAAGTTATGAGTAGAGAGACTGAGCTTCCCCAAATCACAGACCCTTAGAGCCAGAATCTGTGACTACCTTGAAGCCCTTGTCCAACACTTCACTTTTTGCTTCTGCAGAAGGGAGCTCTGGCAGGAACCAACCATCGCCTCTGCAAATCCCTGTGGGATCTCCTCTCCACGGGGCGAGGCTGGGCCGGGCTCACCCCTGCCAACCAGCCTCCCGTGGGGGCTGCTGCCCACAGCTCCCTGCATCACCTCATTTGCAAACGTGCATTCATGTGCTCAGGAGCAAATCTGAAGCAGGGGGATCTGCAACATGCCAAATTTTCTCAGGGCAAGCCCTTCCCACGCTGGGAGCAGACACCCATCCTGCCTGATGCCTGCACTGCTGGAGATGCTCTGCGTGTAAATTCAAAAGAAAGCTTATCCATACAGCACCCTAAGCACCTCCACGTGAAGATCCCACAAAGCATAAGGGGACGCTTTTCAAATTAATGAATGTCATCATTTCAAAACCTGAAGCCCTTGGGAGGAGGGAATCCTGAGACCTGTGGGATGAGAGAGTGGAAGGCTGAGGCTGAGCGGAGTTTTTCGGGCACGGTGCACCTGAAGGCGGCACACAGCAAGGCTTATGCACAGAGGTGATTGCTCTGCACTTTGCATATTCCCTCTGTGCACCGGGCTGGGATTTTTTATTTCATCCATAATTCATATCCTGCTGCAGCGATTCTACGGAGGCAGTACAGGACCTCAGCACCGGTGATAAGAAGGAAAAGAGAGAGATGCTTTTCATCACCAGACAGCAAACTGTAGAGCTTGGGTCCAGCCAGCACCTCCACTTTATCCCAATTGCCCTGTAGGCAAAGATGCGAATAGACAGTGAAATAAGGGCTGCGGCTGGGTTCGGGGAAGGATGAGCTGCCGGTGCGTGTACAGCCTGCTGAGGGGTGCAGGAAAAACCTCCGCATCGTGGGAGGGCCAGCCCGGCTCAGCGCTGTACATCCTGGCAGACCTTTGCTCTTAGGTCGCTGGCAGCCAAGGCTGCAGATGGCTGCTGCAAACCCCACATGAGCTCACGTTCAACCCTCCTGTCTTGGCTCTGTTTGTAGCCAGGAGTGACTGTGCATGGCAGCCAGCAGCACAAGGCTGCTTATTCCTCCAGCCCTGGTCCTTTTTTCACACATGCAAATGCCATCGCTAACCAAACTCAGCGCTAGATACCTGTGCACCATGAGCTTTTGGGGCCAGGCTGCTTTTTTTTTTTTTTTGTCTGGCTCCAGCAGTGCTGAAGGGTGACAGTCTTTGCTGTCGTTGCAGACAGCACCCGTTCCGGCTGGATCACGTATACGAAACAGCCTGCGCTCACTCCCAGGGCTATAAAGCTTTCTTCTGTAACCCCACTGCCTTTCCTCTCTGTAACACACAGACCGAAAACCCCAGTTTGTCAGAAACTAAAGTGTTTGTGAGATTAAAATGTAAATGTTGCACTCGGCTTTTCAGAGGGGGGTTGATATTTTACTTGTGACTCTGCAAGGAAATAGATTTTTGATAACTCTGCGGAACTGCCGCTGCCCAGCCTCTGCTGCAAACAGCCAAAACCTTAATAAATAAATCCTCTGTCAGCCAGCTCTGAAAGCCAACTTGCTGGTGGTTCGGAGAAATATTGGGAATTTCAAAGCAGCCTTGCACAAGGGGACCTGTAATTATAGCAGCCTCTCCTACGCTGCCTGGCTTTCCCTGGGTTTAAGAGGAGAGGGGGACGCCAGAATATCCTCTTCGACAGTGCTGGCAATAAACACTATATATTAACTTTTTACTATGCTTATTGACTTGAAAATATGGGGAAAGGGCTGTGTCAGGTGTCATGCTTTGCATTAAGAGTCACCCATGAATACCAGAATGGGACGTTGAAAGGGAGTGTGAAAAAAATTCACATGAAATTCCTGCCTGGCTTGGCTCTGGTTTGCAGCCTCATCTCCGTAGGACACCTGCAAAAAGGTGTGGCTGAACCCAAAACTAGGTCCCTCCCAAGGCAATCTTTTTTCTTATCTTTCCATGATGGATCCAGGTCTCTCTTCTCTGGACTCTCCGACCCTGCAGAAACTTGCGTCGCACTCAGCATTCACTGCCATGCACGCCTTTGGCTATGTGCTAACAGCTACATGGCACCATGGTCTGTGAATTATCCAGGCACCTTGTTCATCCAGACTGCTGTAAACACTGAGGGACTTAAGGAAAAAAACAATCAGGAGGAGTTTGCTGACCTTCTGCTGACCACCAAAGCTCTCAGCCACCCGCCAGCGTGGTCAGAAGTGAGTTGCCGGGATTTTTGCATCCCCAGTTAGCACACATTTAAATGGTTGAACCTTGGTATAAGAAGCTCTTGGCTCATGGCTCTCAGCTGAAAACTATGACCAACATAAATATTCCCAGCTTTATTACCAAAAAGTGTCATGACTTTCAATTAACCTTTCTTGCATAATATGTGTAATAACCTGAATATGACCGCTGCACAACTCGACCAGCAGCGCTCGGAAATGATCAGGAAGTCAAGAATCACTCATAGGATTAATTTGGAAAATAATTTCAAACAATTAAGATATATATGAAAATGAACAGACCACACATTAATAGAGCTTGAGCCTGATCTGTAAACTTAGCTACTCACTTTTTATCCCTTAAGTAAACTAGGAAGAGTAAGGTATTTATAGCCTCTTGACGTAAGTAGCCTCAGTGAAATATTGTATGTAATAAATAGTCTGCGATCTCAGAAAGCCTATAGGACAAAGCAGTACCAACGTACTGCAAAGGCAAACTCTGCATGGCTAACAAGTCCTGGTGAGCTGCCAGCCAGCTGAAAACTTTGCAAATAAGACAAAGCAATGAAAATATAGACTCTATTAATATAGGATAGAGTTTTATTGACACAACCGCATTGCAAGGTCACTGGATAAGGCCTTTCGCCTCTCAGCTTTGCATGGCACCTTTAATCGTTCCTTCCAACCATCACCTTGGAGTTTGGTCAGCTTTATCCCAATGTTTGTTGTTTGTCAATTATTTTCTCCATTGTTTTTTTCCCCTTTCTGATGTAAAGATCATAAGATCTTGGCCCTTTTTCCCTGACCCATGCTGCCAGCATTGCTTTTTATGGAATTACAAATTACACAGTGCATCCGCATTAAAACAAAATGTGTTCATCACCGTTTTTAAATAAGGATGTCATTTGTAAATGCTTTATTCATAATTAATGGAATTATTACTGGGTGCAGCCACATTCTTCATCCATGTACTGCAAGATATGTTGTAAAGTGCATTAGTAAAAAGCTTTATAGATGAGGATATGACAACCCGACTGTGAAGCACATTATGTGATGTACTGTAGCTATTGTAACAATCTTTATGCAAGATTTTAAGCTATCAGTCAGCCAGGGGCTGATTGATAGTGTAAATGTTAATAATTAATAATAGGATAATGTTGATAACTAATTAATAGTAAATGATGAGTATGGATTTTTTTAGCTAGTATTATGCTAATATGCATTATTCACTCAATCATAAAATCACATTAGAGATGAGAAAGTCTTTCTAGCTTTCTCTCTCTGTATCACTGATGAGTCAATGCCGCTCTTTCCTAGCATTTCCAAAGCAGCTCTTTTCATCTGGCTTCCTGGATGCAATCTATTTGTTAAGAAGTATTTTTTAAAACAAATTCATAGCTCTGTATATGTGTGTACCAGAGTAATGTGTGAAGTCATGGCCTTTGGGACACGAGTACAACAAACCTGCCTGCTCTAGGCATGGGAGACCCACGATCTGCGGGACCTTTTGCTATGCTTACAAGGAAATAGTTTAAAATGAAGGAATTCCCACTGCAGATTTCTTTGACTTATGTGTGGCATCCTCCAGCAATTTAAAACCATCAGGCACGCTTACCTTTTACAGTGGGTATGGGAAGGTCCTTGGGCTGATGAGCAACCAGTAATGCAGAAGGGGTGTAAAGATGGAGGCACAGGAGAAAGGAGTGGAGAGCTGTAAGGTGGCTCAACGGTGGTGTCATTTTTTTCAGCTGACATTATCTTTTTTTATATATGCTAGACAGGATGAAAACGGGCATTACGTCATGCCGGGTGAAGTGAATGTCTCTTTGCCGCTGGGCACAGACTGCTCAGAGGACGTGAAATGCCAATAGCAGCCTCAAAAATCAGGATTTAGAAATGGATACTGTGTAATGGCCCCTGGGACACGCTGGATTCAAACACTCCCAGCAGGGAAATCTCCCCTTCTCTACCCCAGCAGCGGCTGTCTCCATCGCCCGTCTCACGGCTGCCCTCGCAGGACCAGATATATAATTTTGCCTTCTCCGGTTTCAAAGACTAAGATGCAGGAGAGCTCCTTCCTGGTACTCAGCTGGTTTGTAGATACCTAAGCCAAAGGCATCAAATATACCAATCTCACTGGCATTTTCCTGTCGGCATGGTCTCCGACGAGGAGAGGGTGCGTGGAGCGCACCCCCTGTAATGACATTTTAATTCCTTAAACCATGCTAATGCCCACCCAGCTCTCTGGCAATGCATGAACACAGCTTATTGACTAGCGTGAGAGCAATGTTTAGGGAGAGCTAAAAAGTGCTAGTTAGTGCAGGAATTCTCTTGCTAAGGAAATTAATATCAGTAGCTTTTTCTTAGAGAGATGAGAGTCCTCGGAGCTGATCCACAGATTACCTCTTATCCCTCCTCTCTCCCCACCTCTCAAATTTTCTGTTTGGCTTTTCAACGTTTTTATTTCAGATAAATCCGCAAGCACATTTTCGGGTGGATGTCACCAGGATCCACTTCCTCCTGGCCCACAGACAGTCTGTCTCTTATCTCACTTACATTAGTATCAATTATTTACAGCAGGAATGCTAAATCATGAAAATGAAGTTGCAGCAAAGCTCTGCCTTGGCTAAGTACCCCACACTGGTTGCTGCTTCCCGAGCCCCTGTGCTATTTGTACTTGGCTTTGCAGAGCAATGGCTATGAATTTATTCTCCCTCTCATAGCTGCAGATAAGAGCAGTGTCTGGGCACCCACAGCCCCTGTTCTTCATGGGGGTAAAAATCATATAGGGAATGCGTTGGGCAACATGCTATAGGGAAAGCTTTTCCACGGTGACTAGGTTTTGGAGCAGCACAGCTCCTTTGTGTGCTTGCCAGAAGGTTTCCTTTGCTTCTTTTTTTCACTCCTTCCACAGAGGTTTCCTGACACTGGGAAGTAATGTTTGGAAGAAGGAGACCATCTGCCTGACCATGCAGCCCGCGGGTGATGGAGCTGACACCCCAAAGCAGGGTGCAGTCAGCCTGCCTGAGGGCTGGCCATCGCTTTCCTGCACCGCACCAGTTCTGTTGCCATCTCCCTCCTTCTCCTTCCCATGGGTATAACCTCTCTTCTGGGAGCCCAAAATTTTGGGGAAAGAAGCTCCTTTCCCACTCACGGCAGCTAGTGCCATGAGGTTTGAACGAGGCGCTCTCACTGGCACTCAATCACTGATGAGCTCCTTAAATGATCGAGTGCATAAGGGATTTTTTTTTTGATGAATAGTATTTAAACATGAATAACTAAAATCTCAGTTAAATGGGGATGTTATACAGTTTAGGACAGTATAAATACAAGTGTCTGGGCTCTGTTCATGTCTTGACTCTTTGGATCCAGAACAGCAGAAGTACTTTACCTCCATTGGTAAGTGCACCACTAAGTGAGGTGATGCTTACACCCTTGACCTTGGAACAGTGCCTACATTTAAATTTCCAGTAATTCTCAATATTTTTCAGATAAATCCCTGCTTGCACCAGAGAAGCTGTCCTTTCCTGGTTTTAGTTCGACTGCTTACCCAGCACATTCCCACTCTGCTAGTTACAACTCAGGAAAGTGAAAAGAAACCCCAAGAAAATAAAAAGAACAAATAAACCTTTTGAAACCTGGTTGTAGAGACTATTCAGAGAGTGAGGAAGCCCCCTGAGTGCAGACCAGAGCCTGCAGACGCCAAGCAAGCTGATCTTGACCTACCGTGGGCTAGCAAGGGGGTTACCCCATGAGACCCGAGCTAGCCCTGAGGTTGCAAAGCTCCAAGCCTACAACACAGCTCCTTAAAGGAAGCCTCCAACCACCAGTGGCCAGTTCAGCCCTGGATGGGTGGTTTCAGGCACCTTTGAGCCTCCCTGGCAGCATACAGTGGCTGTGGTCCATGCTGTGGTCATGGTGAGGAGCTGAAGGGCAGGGCTTGCCATGGCTGGAGGTTTCCATCGCTTGCTGGAGATGGAAACCTTCAGCCAAGGCAAGTCCTGCCCCCAGCCCTGAATGAGCTGGCTCGACCCTTAGCTGGTGCTTTGCTGTCACCCACGCGTGTGATTTTGGGCAGACACGGAGGTCACTCGCGGAGGAGAGGTATGCAAGGGAGGACGGAGAAAAGGAAGGGTGTTTTAAATTTAGCCTGCTGTGAGTCACTTCATTAGCCCTGACCCTGTTTGACCCTTTTACTGTTATATCAGCCTAACTGTTTATTTTCCTCATAAAACTAAAACTAGATCGATTGCCTTTGTCTCAAAGCCCTTTATGTGTCTTGGCGCCCAGGAACAGCCCTGCCGTTAGCAACAGGCCTAATGCAAATTGAATCTTTGGGAAACAGGGACAGTTTGAAGCAGACACCAAGCCGGCCTCCCCATCTTCCTCCTTTTTCCTGCTTAAGCTTCATCTATTGCATTTAAAAGAGAAACTCTATCTATTTATTTTAAAAATAATTGTACAATGTTATCTATATATATGTGCATGGCGTGTCTCTGTTGTATACGCATCTATACAATCAATAACTGTGTCTTGCTGGGGATTTAAATATTAGTCTTCAAAATCCAGTTCTAGAGCACCAGATTTATTTGTATGAAAATATACCCTTTCTTGCTTAAGGAAGGATATTAATTATAGATGCAAACCCATAAATCTTCTGGCTTTAGGTGAGATATTTGCTGGATTATAAATATGAATTGGAGATGAGGGTCCTGCTCTTCCTATTATTACTATTATTACTTACTGGTTATTATTTTCTATATGATTAGTATCTTCAGGTGGGTCAAACATTACTGGGGAATGGGGAGCTAAGCCTTCAAAGGGTGCACACATGTTGAATTCATTAAAAGGTTTTCTATCCCAGCCTTGCTCTCCGCTGCATTTCGCAGTCCGGTGAGTCATTAAACACCCTGTTCAGGTCTCTTCCCCTCCTCTCCATCCAGCTTTTGGTACCTCATTTCATTGCACTGCTTTTGCCAGATCATATCAAGCTCCCTGATGTTTATTCATGACGTCCTGTGCATCCTATTGACAATGTGCTATTGTTTCCGAGGTTCCGCTTCAACACTAGTCTTGGAAAGCAGCCAAACCAGGAGCCACTGGGGACCCCAATATCACCCAGGGCTTTGTCATAGGTGACAATTTTCTTCTCCGCCATTTATTATGGCAGATCTGGGAACATCAGTAATAAGCCACAAGGGCTGGATTGTCCAAGGAGCTGAGCACCCAGAATACCAAGTGGAGGATTTGCTTCAGGCAGGATGTGACAACTTTGATGTGACAACCGTGGACAGTCCTGATGCTGCTCAGCACCTCCCAGGGCAGGGCTGGTGGAGCCTCACCATACATCACCCCAGAGCTGAGGAATTGAGTGTCACTAGTTAATTCAATACAAACCGAGACAGGAGTACATTGCAGTGGATCTCCCAGACTTTACCAAGTGCTCCAGAGCCAGGAACACCAATTAACGAGAGTTAAATTGAAGATTTCATTGAGGACCTCAGGGCTTGCTGCATTTGCCGCTGCTTCCCTGCTGATCGCTGCTGCTCCAGCTGTGCTGGTTGCTCTGTGGTCCATCAAGGATCAAACAAAGCCAGATGCCAAATGCCAAGGGCTAGATGCTCACAAGCATTAGTTGAAGCAAAAGGCATGGAGCTGGGCTGGTGTGCACCAGGAGGGATTCCTAAAGGTAGCTCTGGCAGGTGCAGCAATGCAGCAGGTTGCTGACCAAAGGAGAGCACGTAGTGGGATCTCAAACTAAATTCATATAACACCCTACCCTGAAATGAATAGGACCTTGTGTGCCAGGACTGTAAAGACAGGGCTCTGTGTAAGGTCTGCTTTTTTGAATTAGACTCCTGTGCTTAAATAAATTCAGTGAGCTGTCAGTGTATTAAACGATTTAATGCCTTCTTCGGTTTTGCAGTGGAATCCTAATGAAAATACTCTTCAATATAAAATGCTGAATAAATTAAATGGTGAAGTGTTTTAATAAACAGTCTGTTGTTACAGTGAACCACATTAAAGAAGTGTTTATCTCTATGGTAATGATATTGCCCTGGCTTTAAAAGAGTTTCTGCTAGTTCAGGCTTTTTCTGACAAAACATAAGTGTTGCGCTTAAGTTGTTTAGTTCAAAAGCATCTGCATGGTTCCTGGGCCAAAACCTGAAATCAATGGAAGTCTTGTTGGCTGGCTAACACGGAGCTGGGTTAAATGGCATTTGGAGCAGAGGGCTCTTGCAGACTGAATTGGAGCTGCTGAAGAAGTTGCTGCCTGATGCCCTCTGCCCTGAGCAGGAGATACGGAAGCGTGTGTGGGGTTAGCTACTGCGGCCGGCAGCACCCTGCAGTGCTGCCTCCTCCCCGCTAACTAATAGTCTGGATTCTCAGCTGTGGACCTCGGGTGCTGGTCACAGCAGCAAAGAGGGGGCAGATGGTGGGGACAGCAGCGATGGCTTGAATCGTGCCAGAGCTAAATCCAGCACGGCTCAGGACCCAGAGTCCTTGGTGGTGCTCAGCGTGGGCAGCTAGCTCCGTGGTGTGGGCAGCAGGGATGAGACAAGGTCCCAGCCTCCCAGCTTCAGGGACGAGGCCTTAAACTTAGAGCTGGATAGATTTTGCTATTGAAGAACCACAGTGAAATTACGACTAAGCTGAGGAGGGGCTTAAAAGTCTTTCTTTGCGGATCTCATTACAAGTTAAGGTAACAAATTACATCTCTTTTATATCCTTTATATAAGGTAAAGACCTGTTTTTAAAGGTAAAGACCTTACCAGAAGATAAAGTCCCTTATATATAAATCAATTATGAAACAACTTTAATTGTCCCGCTTTTGGATATCAGTTCTTATCTAACCACCTCCACCCATCACAGTATTTCTCTGCAAGGAAATTTTTTTCCTGACACTGTTTTCAGAGCTTGAAAACACAGAAATAATGTCCCAGTACCCAAAGAAAAAAAAATAAATTAAATTTTATATATATATATACCTGTTTGGTCCCTGGTGCATCTGGATGCACAGTAGGATGTCAGCTAGGGCTTGCAGACCAGTCCCAGGAGAAGTCAATGGGTGGCTCCTGGAGCTGCCCGAGTGAGGGGTCTGCAGCCAGGGCTCCTGCTGAAGAATTTCCATGAAAGCGGACCAAACCAGAAAGCAGAGTCGTGGCGGAGCTCCTGCAGAAAGCCCTGCTGTGCAAGATCGTGGCGCTCTCTCATTCTGCGATTTCCTGGGCATAGATGAGTGTGTTATCAAACTGCGCATTTTTACTCACAGTTTTAGCAACTTTTAAGGAATACGGATGTGTCACTTCCCTGAAAAGTCTATCAAACTAAAGCAGCAGACAGGGATCAGCAGGATTTAACTGGACCACTGGAACACAGGTCCTTCATGTACTTGCTTTGAGCTGCTCTCTTTGGCACTGCATTTTGGGGGTTTTTATAGCAGAGGGATGTAGGCTGGGTTTGTTTTATTCGGTTTTATAGTACTTTTCCAGCCTTTCCATTGGCAAAGATGAAGTACTAATAATACTGAGATGTCAGCGTGAGTCTCCACCAAGGCCAGACCAATAACTCTGAGAAAAGGGAATTGTCCCATTCAGTGCTGGGGGATGATGACTTAAATACTCATTATTAGAAATATTATAAAACCAAAGAAGGACCCCCCCCATCCATGCGGTGTGGGTGCCTGTATGTCGATTCACAGTGATCTTTGGTGGATCCAGGACATGGCTTAAAACAAAACCAAAAAAAACTAGCAGGATTTTGAAATGGCCAGTGATGATGAAACCATGTGTTGGGAAGTTGTTCTGATGTTACTTCTCCCAATTTAAAAAGCACACCCTTCCCAGTCTGACTTTAACTGTGTCAGCTTCCAGTCACTGGCTCTTTTTATAGCTCTGTCTATTAGATTGAAGAGCTCTCCCTTTCTGCATTTCTGTACCCTGTCTGAATACATTTGGATTGTCATTAAGCCGTCCCTTAACCTTCTCTTTGTTAAGCTAAGCGTATTGGGGTCCTTGAATCTGTCACTATAAGGCATGTTTTGCAACGCTTCAGTCATTCTTGTGTGCCCTCTCCCATTCATCACCATCCTTCTTGAGTCACAGACACCAGAAATAGCTGCAGTGTCCCACTAGATGTTACACCAGAGATATTTCACTCCGCTATTTTATCAAGTTTCCAGCGTTGTGTAATAGGATCCCTCCTCCCTCCAGTGAAATCCTGGTTCCTAGAATTGTGGCTTCGTGTGTGCCCGCGTTAAACTGGCTGGTGTTTGCTTATATCTGGTTCACGAAAGATGCAGGTCTGAGGAAGAGACCGATCTGCATACTGACCGTGGTCCTACTCCAAATCTCATCAGCAAACTTTCATTGTAATGAGTTTTGATTTTCTACCGTTTGCTAAAAATGATGAACTGAAACACAGCCACTTGGGATGATTCTCTGATATGTTTAAACATATCAGCGGGGTTTTCATCCGTTTAGCACATGCCGTGTTGATTTCACATTGTTTTAGCTTCCTAATAAATGAGACAACATTAAGCTAAATGCCTCGCAGAAGTCAAACGGAGCAGTGTTGATGAAATGTACTAAATCAATCAAATCTATAATCACATTCTTGAAAAATTATATCAATTTCATTTAATAAGATCTATTTTCCATTAACTCATGTTGATTGTAATTAGTTATTCTCCTTAAATTGTTATTAATCAAGTCCCTTATCAGATCTTCCATTATTTTTCACAAAATCAACATCAAACAATCAGATTTATAATTACGCAAGTCATCCTCCTCATCGACGTTCGTGCATTGGCACAAAGTCAGCGCTGCTTGGGTCTTCTGGAAAACTCCTCGCCTCGCAGACGCTGCCGGCCCGGGGCGCTCCTGGGACAGATTTTAAAACTCTCAGGCACTGAATATTGAGGGCTGCTGATCAAAAAAAATCCTCTAGCTGTAGTAGCAGCTGTTTAACATCCTGAGTTGGAACTGAAGATATTTCACATCATCATATTACATTGCTACTTCACTTAGCTTTTTTCCCCAAAATAGAGAAATTAAATATTTAGTGTCTGCCTTTTATGCATTTTTTTTTTAATGTCTGCTATTCTGTCTAGACAACTACTTTTAGTCTCTTATATCTAAAGAGCACTTCCCTATTGCCCTCAGCTCTGCTAGCCGTAGGTTTCACCTAACAGCCTTCTGCTTGGGGCTGGTTTATGTTCATTATTACTCACTTTCCCTTCCTTCCTTTTTGTGAATTTAGATCTACTCTCACTCCCCTTTGAGCTTCTGTTTTTAGCCAGAATAACCTTCTCTTTCCCAGCGCTGAGATTTTACTAGATTCCCTAGAAGCCAGAGTGCCTTTAAACAAAGAGTTGCTGAATATCATTCACATTTTCTGTTTAAAATCCTCCCGGTGACCTGGCTTACAATGCTGAAAAGCAAAGGGACTTACTGTCGGCTCAGGCTTGCTTCTGTCTGTGCCCAGCACATACGATCGAAACGGGGTCACCTCTGTGCTGGCTGTAGCTAGTTTTTGGTTCTGTGATCGGTTCTCCAGCTGTCAAGATGCTCCTGTTGAGGATCCTCCTGGTTTTGGTTAGGAAACGCTCTTCTACGACATTTAGAAAATCCAAAAACGAGCAACGTGAGCCCTCCAGCTCACATCATTCAAGTTGAGGTTCCCCAGGACAGCGTAGGGAAATTTTCTTAAATATTATAGATATGTGACTAAGGAGCCAGTAGTCCCTGTTTTCTAGTGACAGTTGATGGTCTGGAGAAGTGTATTCTTTTGGCTTTTATTTGTATTTGACGTCATTTTCTCTTAAGTTTCTAGTGGTGCTTGGAACGCAGCAATGTCACTTCTGATATTGATTGTCCCTCCTGCACCTTCTTTGCCCACTCAGTTCTTTCTAAATAGGTTACAACTCTGGATTTTCATATTCCAGGCACATGGATTTTCTCCCCAAATTTCAGTCATGCTCTCCAGATAGAATTTGTACTCATAAATTAGTCGTTCCCACTTTTTTTTATTGCTCAGGCTCGCCACGCTGTTGTACAGGCAATTAAAGTTTTTCTCCTCACTGCCCTAGGTGCGTTCATTAGCTCTTTTCTCAGCAGCTTCATTTTCTTCCTTGGGCCAGGGATGGGGATTGGTGCCGAAGGATTTCTGTACTTCTTCATGCTCTCCAGTGCCTGTTCCTGCTCATCCAGTCCAGTGTCCCTCCTTCCAGAATGGTCACCAGCCCAAACAGCTGGCAGGAGAAACACAGTAGAAGGGAAAACCTCAGCCCAAGCACCGCCAGTGGCAGCACAGATGGATTTCAGGGTCATCATGGCAGTGGATGCAGAATGACTCAAAAAACAATCTGTCATGCGTCTGCTTCAGACGGTCTCCAACCTCCTGATTTCTTCTGGCAGCCACTTCCCATGTTCAGCTCAACCTGCTGTGACCGTTCCCCAGGCGCACACAAGTGCTTTTACTGGGCTGCCACAAAAACATCGCATTTGGGGAATAATCTCGCTTGCCTTATGGTCCCCAGGGGATTTCCAGAGGTTTTGCAAACCCCAGTTATTTGGGGGCTAAGCCAAGAGAGAGGAGGAACTGTGCTTAGGGCACCTGCACATGTGGCTTGAGATCTGAAGGTTTCCTCTCACCTCCTCATCTCCTGCCTTTGGCATGTGCTTCAAGGTTGTGTTGGCTTGAATCCAGCCCAGGCCAAGCTGTGCTGACCGCCTGACACGCTTGTGCTCATTTTAACTGGCTCTGTTGGCAAGCAAGAAAAAAACCAACCAACTTTGTTCTTGCAGGTCCTAAACAGTTTGCAGCCAAGGGCTGGAACAGAGACTTCTAACGGTTTTGAAACGTCTCCCGTCTGGGTGATTTTATTTGCAGCTGGTGCACGTTAATGTAGTACCGTTAGAGAATCGCTGTTTCAGAGCAAAACCAAACCACAACAATTCTCCACATTCGGCCCTTGCTGGGTTCAGTGACTGGGCATGTGTCTGTCCCCACTCTTGAAAATAACCCCCTCCATCTTTTTTAATCCAGCAGAGTATTTAGGGGCAAACCTGCGAGCAGAGAAGCGGAGAAGTACGAGAGCAGAGAGCAGAAAGCCTGTAAAATAAACAAGCTACAAAATGCCTCCAGGTTGCTCTAAATTATGCATCTTTCCTGTTGGGAGATGTTCAAGGTTGTCTTTTTCTTTGAACGGCTCTCCTCCTGGATATTCACCTTCATTTTCTGGGACGCCTCTGCTGTGGGTTTACGGTTACTTTTCCTTCCCTTTCGCTGCCTTTTAAACAATTTCTTTGCTACCTTTTAAAATTCAGAACGTGATGAGTGAGGTCCCCCTTCGGCTGAGCGGTGGGGGAATGGGAAAGAGATAAATGGTCTCTAGTAAGAGGTCGGTGCCTGCTGCAGGGCAAGCATCATCACAAGCCCCTCGCGGTGGTTTCCTCCTGTTTGAGCCCAGGACAGACAGCCGGTGTGGTGTCTGCAGGGACCCTGCACAGCCCTGGTCCATCGCTTGTGCAGAGCCAGGAGCTTCACTGGGACAGACGGGAGCTCCCTGCCTCTTGCCAAAAAAACATGGGGGCTGTTCTGGGAAAAAGGCTGAGCTGCTCTTTTCCTTAATGCAATTGGTTCTCGGTTCGGTTATGAATTTCATTTTTAAATTGTAGCTTCTACTTTTTTTTTTTTTTATTAAAACCTCTAAATTTCATTAGTTTGCACTTACAAAAATAAACCTGGCATCAACTAGTGAGCTCTCCTGAGATTGTGTCATCAATTTACCCTGCCACTGAAGCAGCCCCGTGTCACGCCTGGCACGGTGACAGCACCCAGCTTCAATACTGCGGCTGCCTGCAGTCACCTGCCCTGCCTGGAAGCGACGAGGTACTTTCATGGACTTTTCTGATTAGGAACTTTGGTTTCAAGGTTTCAGGGGGAAAAAGAAAAAAAAAAAAAAAAAGGAAGTTGATTGTAAATTTAATTCCTGCATCTTAGTCATTTCTGAACCACGGGTCATTAACCACACATTAGTACTGCTAGCCATTTTTCATAGGGGTTGCACCAGCGACACAGATTGCGGCTGCTGCATCCTGGAGCATCCTGCCTGCGACCTGTGGGCATCTCGGGGTGGTGGGGGGCACTCGTAGCCTGTGGGCTTGACAGTTTTTTACCAGGCAAATCCCAGAGGAGAGCCAGAACGGTGGCAGTCCTGAGTGCGAGTGTGACTGATATAGCATATAAACGTCCTGGGAGTGGTGACTTCTCCATATTTTACATTAAAACACCTCCTTGTCTTACAAAATATCCCAGCTCCGTTTCTTATCCTCTCCTTATTAACCCTTGCAGCCAGGCAAAGGTTAAACAGTTTCAGACTTCAGGCGTGTGGTCAAGGCCTCGTCTGGCCCTAACAGAACAAGCGCTATTTGTTGCCAGCATAAACTGAGGTTTTCTTTTAATGAAAAAGTCGCGTGTGTCTTGCAGCATGAAAGATAAATCTGTGAGCATGCGAAAGACCCGTCCGGAGACATGCTGCGCTGCCCGTGCTCAGCACCAGCCAGGGTTGCCCGAACGCTCACGATGTCAGTCTGTCCGCAGGCTTGACAAACAGCCCAAGGAAGCCGGCTCCTTTAATAGGCTTCAGGGTTTTATTTATAGCCCCTTTGAATAAGTGCAGCAGATACTTAAGATCGGCACATTTAATGACAGTGAGCTGGCGAAAGGCCAGGTCTGCAAATAGTGCCACTAAAAGTCTTCTCCACCATAAAATTTGTTTAATGTAAGAAATCATATCGTGCAGGGTTTTGCCTGCCATTTTTATAATTAGCGGGAGAAATCTCCATTTCGCTCCTAAGAGCAGCCAGCACTTTATGGGACGCGGCTGTCTTTCAGTGGCGGTTTTGAAATTTATCTCTGCGTTTGGAGGACTCTTGTGCTTTGTGTCCCACGGGAAGGGGACCTGGCCCACCCCGGATCTCCTCATGCTTCCCCAGAGATGTGGGGAACAGAAAAGAGCAGCAGGACCTGTGCCAGGTCCATGTGGTGGCTGATCACGGAGGAGGAGGATCACACCCCGTATGTGCCAACCCCCAGGACTGAATCCTTGCCGAGGAGCTGCCAGCCGGTGCATGACACCCCTCTGAGATTTGACCAAAACCCCATCAAACTAACCAGAAAAGCAGCTTCTGGGCTGGGCAGACAGGAACGGGGCAGTTTGTGATCTGTAGACATGCAAAATATATTGAAACCGCCACACTTTGGTCTCGCTTTGTCGATGTTTGATAACTTTGCGATACTTTTCTCTAAAGGGCCTTGTTAGATTTTTGCAGCTATTCCCACTTTTTACAGACCTCTCGATCATATACAAAATCCCCAGCATATTACCTCGAAATGAGTTATTTTATTCCCTTTTTTTCCTTCCTCTAATAGAACAGAAATAAGCTTTGGTGGTTTTCCTTACTAACCACAACAAATGACTCTAACAACATATAGAGGAGCGTACCACACCTTATGGCCTGGCATCGTCCCTGGCAGCATCGGCGCTGACGGCAGCGTGTCCCTGGGAGCAGTCTTTGCAGGTGAGCATCTGCCCTGTGGTTTGCAGAGGGACCCCAGGCTGTGCTTGGGGAAGAAGGGAGATCTCCTCTTCCAGCCCAACCCACAGCCCACTCCGCTTCACAAAAGGCTTTTTTTTTTGGTGTCGTACTGGTTTGCCCTCTCTGAGGGAGCGGTGCAAAAATGATGTATTTAGGATATTAAAAAGCAAGCCAAAGGCTAGCAAAAATCAAAGGGTTGGAAATCCCATTAGGTTTTGCATTTAGATGTACAGATGCATTTCAGGAGCTCTCCACCTGTGATCTAGATACAGTGCAACAGCAAGGAGGTCACCCACTTTCTCTTCACTTTGGTCACCCATCCAGCCTCCTCCATCAGCAGAAGAGCTGAGAAATAGTTTTTTGCTCATCTTATTTTCTGAGGGTCCCCTCATGGTGTGTCCTCTACCTGCACACCTCCAAGCAGCCATCACCACTCGCCTGGGCAGGTACGTCTGTCCCGAGGTGGCCCATGGGGCTGCAAGAGAATCTGGAGAAGCTGGGATTATTCTGGGCATCTTTATGGGAATAGCTTTCCCTGGTGTTTGCACTGTATATATCCTCTGGACCTTCTGCCATCTCAGCTATACATAGATTTTGGTCCAGCTCCCTCCTATTATAAAGATTAACCATGGGTGAGCCCCGGCCAGCTCCATGATTTAGATAACCCATTTCTGTAATGGACTGAGCACTTGCCTGGCTGCGAGATGGGCTGATATTTATAGACACACTCTGGATCCCAGATAAAATGCTGTGTCTTTAGTTGAAGATGCGAGAGATGATTAGTGTCCTTTCCATGGGATGTGATTTCAAGTTGAGGTACTTCAGGAGTGCCTTAATGCCTTGCTGACCTGGGACCTACATTCAGAGGAAGCTTTAAAATTAAAAAAGGCAGGGGAAGGAAAATAATTGGGTGGATTGTGCTGAAAAAGGTGCTAGGTACGGCTGTTCACTCTATCTTTTTTTAATTTTTAGGCTTTTCCTATCACATTTTCCCTCCAGGAGGATGAAAAATTGAAAGAGCCGGGCACACGGTATCTTCTCTTCAGATACAAGAGAGAAGTACACACACGGACATTTATTTACTGGAAGGAGGATAACTCCATCACACAGAGAAGTGAACATGTCTCCTTCAATTGCCTCTGCACACACAGGGCCCGGGAAGTCACAGGGGGAGCCGCCAGCACGGGGGTGGTTCAAGCACAGGGAAAATGAAGCTCGTGCCCTTACAAGACACCACGTGCCCTATTTTCAGGTAACAACCGGGTATGAAAGAGGCACCTTGTTGGCTGTACATGTGTTTAGACCTGAATTTCACGCTTCGTTAAGTCTTAGGGGTCCCTGGAGGCTCCTTCGTGCTACTTGGGGGGATTTGACCTTGGGAGAGGTTTGCTGGTGCTGTGCAGGGCAGCTGCAGGCTGCAGCTCGCGATGCCTCCTGCGATGGCAGGATCCGTGCTGTGCCCGCCGGGATGCTCAGCTCGGCTCTGCGTCGGCCAGGGCGCAGCTGTGAAATCCCCTTTGGGAGAGGTTAGCGCTGCTCAGGTGCAGCCGCTTTGCGGTGGCATTTAGGAGCGATGCTCCAGCACGGCTGATAAATGAACCCTCCCCTGACACTGTGCGGTAAGTAGGGCCAGGCAGTTTTGCTTTTCACCAAACGCCTTCCTTCCAAATACACGCGAGAGGTGTTTGTAGTGATGTGATTAGCAATGGAGGCTGGCAGCTGTATTTTGAGCCCCATAAAGGTCTTTCAAGATTTTGAAATGGACTGCCAAAATTCTCCGAGAGACCTGACCCCCGAGTGACCGACGTGTAGCAGCTTCAGCAACCCTACTTTCAGGACACCGACTCTTTCTCCTGCTCTCAGTTAATGCTACAAATCCAGAGGCTTTTCCCCCAAAATGTATTAATTCAAGTGAGTTCCCTGTACTGTTCTCACCCATGATCCAAATCCAGCGATCAGGAATGTGCTCTTCCCACCCCGTGTATACTGGGGCAATGCGAACCCACCCGCAATTGCTCTGGATGGGAGCGGGAGCTCCCAAAAGGATTTCAGGAGCTTTCTGGGGTGCAATGACTGATCCTGCACCCAAGGAGGACGATGTCCCCTGTCCCTCTGTGCTGTCCTGCAGCCGACATGCACCCAGCAGAGATCTCCGACGTTTGGTTACTCAGTCACTCTGGTACATGCAGACTCACGGGGTGATTTCAGCAACTGGGGACTGTACTGATGTATAAAAATTGAAACTGTCTATTTAATGGAGGGCAGAGGGAGCAAGCCAATGGATTATTCACAAAGACTCAATCCTGGTTGAATTTTGACAGAGCCCTGCAGTAGCCCTGTCCCACACACCCGAGCACTTCTGCTACACAAACAGATATCATAAAAATGCGTCTGCAACATGGCTATCAGTACGGGCAGTTGAAGTGAGCTCTGGTCGCATTGCTACCCGGCAGAGGAGGAGGAGGAGGAGGTTTGAACTCTGAGCTTCGGACACCGGTCTGAACATGCCTGAGCTGCTCATCAGGACGTGTGCCCAGGGGCTTATCCCTGCGCAGACACCAGCGCATCGCATGTCCCATGCAAGGCACTGGTGCAGGCTGAGTGTTAGCGATAAATGGTTGCATCGAAATAACACATTTGCAAACCAAAAGTGATTTTGCTACAAAATCTACAATTTCAAGCAGTGAAAGCATCTGGTCAGAGCATGTTATGCTTTGCTAGCATACAAATCATGAGCAGAAGAGGGCATTTCACTCCGTAAAGCTGCAAGTTTTGAAATAACCTGAACGTTTCTGGCCCAAATTACTAATTGCAAATTATTCACCCAGTTCTGGTAGAATGTCCTGTTTTTGCTGAACTAAAACCAACTGTGTAATACCCTCTTAGCCTACTGGGCTTATCTCCAGAGCTCAAAGCTGTTCAACTTCCTTGTCTCTCTTTTCCCTCTCATTTATTTTCCATATGATAAATAATAAAAAAAGGATTTTTAAACCAGAATAGGAGAGAAATTTTCTTTTTTAGTGCACGGTTTGCTGGGGCATGGGGGGAAGGCTGGAGAACTATTATCAAGAATGCCACTCAAATTACAATATAATTGTCTGGAAAAAAAATTCTGGCAGCTAATTCTGATTGCAGTGCACATTTCTGTGCTTGTGACAAATGATTTCTAAAGTTAGACTCAAGGACACCAAGCTTCCAAGAGGTCACTCATCTACGGTGTTTATTTTATTTGCCATACCAAAAGAAGTTTTAAAACAGCTAAATTAAGAGGAGGGAAAAAAAAACAAAAAAGGGAAGAAAAGCATGGATGACCTGAAAGATTGAAGTGTTTTGTTTTAAAAGGACTGATGCTCGGAGCCATAAAGTATGAAATACAGGAGGGAAAGCAGATTTGGGGCTAACCTACAATATCACAATAGACTTTAAAGCTGTTCCAACAGACTAAGCATTTGAGAAAGAATCAGAGCTGTTTGTGATAAGTTGCTCCTCTTATCGGCAAACTGTCATCTGTCTTGAGTGAGAACATTTTGTCCACCCTACCAAAACAAGTCAGAAAAATTGGATAAAAACAAAAATATAAATCAGAACGGTAGCTGGGAGCAGAACTGAAATGATGGCAATTTCCTGGCAAGGATCGCTGTACAGCTAAATGTCAGACGTGGCAGAAAGAATTATACTTTCGACTTGAGGTCAGGAATGATGTGCGAGCGTGTGGTGGCCAGACCCCCGGCCAGCGCAGCCACCGTGGGACCCGCGTGGCCTCCGGTGACAGCCACGGTGGCCCCGCGGGCAGCGGTGCCGGTCCGTGTCCTGGTTGCAGACCGGCCGCAGCTCTCTCCCATCACAATCCCACCGGAGGCTTTGCTCCTTTCCTGGCTGTGGCATAGCCCAGCTCCGCGGCACGAACCTCCCATTGATTTTGGCAGGGTCCGCGCTGCTGGATCAGACCCTTTCTGCTCACAGCCAGGAGCAGAAGGTCGTGGTGCCTGCAGCTTGCTGAGGGTCTCAAGGCAATCTTTGCGACTGGAGCTAAATGTCGCCGGAGCCACCCTGCCCCGTGCCTGGCTCCCTGCAGACGCTTTTCCATGGGATAAGTGGCTTGCAGATAATCACGAATTAAGTGCTCCCCAGGCTCTTTCTAAATCTAATCATTTCACTGCATTCCCAAAGCACCCCTGGAGCTAGAGCAGTGGATGGAGAATGGAGGTGCACCCTCTCCCCGGGTGTGTGCACGTGTGCGGGGTCGGGGGACCAACAGCACCTGAAGTGCCGGGCTCCTCCTCTCCTCTGGGTCTCCTGCAGGGAAACCCCACTCAGGTCCGGGGAAATCATCAGGGTACGACCTGCTCCTTGGCAGTGATAACTACGGACAGCCTCTCTGTCTGCCCTCCCCTTCTCAGCCCCGCGTGGGGAGGCATTTAGTTGCACCCACAGTTCTCAGTGCTTCATGTCCTCAGGCCAAGGGGACGGTGCACAGGGATGTCACGGGTGCATATGCGCCTCCAGAGCACACATATCTAAAATATCTAGGGACATGGGCAGGATATCATGGCAGCACCTTGGCATTTGAGCTGGAGGCAAAGCGGGGTGTCCGGCGATGAGCCGTGTTCATCGTCTCCCAGGCAGAAGCTCGGCAGCCCAGGAGGGCAGACATTGCTTGGTGCTCAAGGCATGCACCAAATTTAGACGGGCAGCAGTGGGAGGCCCAGGGACCTCGATGTCCAGGGCAGCACGGGTGGAGGGGAGCCAAGGTGCAGCCTGCCAGCCCCTTCCCCGCGCGGCACCTGATACTCCCAAGTGTTTTTCTCCTTCACTTCAACACCTTTAACACCGTGTTCCCGCCGCAGCAGCCAAGCTGATACCACTGGTGGCAAGACCTGAATCAGATCCTGAAAAAATCAGCTATTTGGATGCACCATAGCTGCTGCGCTCTTGGCAGCAGTTAAACCACAAGACACCCAATTGCAATTTGGAAACAGAGGTACAACGAGGGAAGATTTGGAGACATCCTTTTACAAAATCACCAAATGGGAAAAGAGAGATGCTGGGCAGAAATGAGATGTGTGGTCCGTCAGGTTGTGAGTGGTAAAGAAGTGGCGATGTCAAAGGCTTGCACAGCCTGGGACGGGGAGCAGCACCTTTGAAAGCAGGTGAGGCAGGAGACTGTTCTCTGCCCCTAGTAAACAAGCAGCTGAAGAGGAATTGCTGGAAAACTCCCCAAAACCCTTTGCAGGTGTGGAAGGGCGAGCTGGAGTTGCTACAAGGTCTCACAGACACCAGCATCACTCCCTGCCCAACCTGCCCCAAGGTCACTGCACCCCAGCACCCAGCAAACCCCTTCCCCGGCCCCCGGCGCTGCAGGAGTGGAGCATCCGATACAGTGGGGTTGTTGGGGCTGTGTTACGGTGAGCTGCTCTGCTTTAATTTGGATTTTAAAACTTTTTTTTTATACTATTCATTTTGCAACAGTTTGGTGCTCAGGGCACTGCAAGTGCTTCTGTAAATCCAGATGAATGACCAATAGCTGAGCCTTTGCTTCAACCCAACTGGTAGCAAAACATCGTAACACAGGAAGGCTGGCTTACCGGGTACTGCAAAGCCCTGGTACAAGCGCTGACAGCAAGTGCCCATCTCAGAAAGACTAAGCGGTTTGTAACAGGGGGACTGGGATAAGGGACAACAATTTATTCCCTTTTGGAAATATCCCAACCGCAAGGACATCAGAGCTGCCCTTTAAGCAGAAGCTGCTGAGAGGCTGGTGCTAACTCCTCTCCTAAGAGTATCATTTAATGCACATTTTGTTGCAAGAGGAGGGGTGACTCAGGCGAGGGTTAATCAAGGCTGTGCTGTGCACCTAGCACATATGCACGGCATTTGCGGCAGTGTGGGTGCATATCTCTCTCTCTCTCACATATACAGGTATTTAGTTATCTATGGCATGTGGGCTGGGGAGCAGACAGGCTCTCCTCTCACCACGGTGGGGTGTGGGATGCCACACAAATTCTCTCCATTGCTTCTCTGGAAATCCTGGCAAGCCCGGGGGAGTCTGCAGTTAATCAGCGCTGCGTCGCTGTGCACCGCTGCGGGCAGCGGGACTTCACTGCGGCGTTTCGGGATGCCCTGGAGCAGCCATAGCCCAGACAACCACATTCCCCCCAGCACCCCAGGGACGGCTGAGTGCTCAGCCCCTCCTGGGCTTCATCTGCAGGGTCTTGCACTTGCTGACAAGACCTTTCAGTCCCATTTAGAAGAACTTTATTGGCTTTTTTTTTTTTGCATTGTAATGCCCTGACATCGTGGTTGGTACGAAAGAGCTGGAAGATCAGCCAGGTCACGGCCAGTCCCTCTCTACTATCAGACACACAACGGAGCTCAGCTTCTGCTTTGGTTGCTTTTGGTTGTGCTGTTTGTTTGCTTGCAAGGATTATTGTATTCTCTGCCTGTATTGCACCACCAACAATAAATCCAAAGCAATCGGGGCCCGAATTTTTGAAGAGGTTTCCCGAAGGGAATGTCAATTACCTTTCCCTTCCAGCACCGCCGATGTCCTCTGGCACTTACAAATCCCAGTTTTATTTTGAGAAATGCAGCCACTTGCTCTACTTATTCAGCCTGCACTCTGAGGCAAGCAAAAAAAAAAAAAAAAATTAGTAGGTGAACTTGAAAAGGCAAGGTTTAAATGGTGGTTTAAATTGGTACGGTTGTGATTCCAGGCATGAAGAAGTACAACCCCTAACAAAGACAGTCTGTGTGTATGAAATGGTTTGTGTGTGAAAGTATGGAAGGAGTGGGAGAGCATTGTAGACTAACTCTTGAGGTCTCATTTTGGGTGACGTTCCCTTCTGAGGCAGCTGGGATGGCTTTTGCTGCTGGGGATTTGGTTAGAGAAAATAATACCACAACCTGGATCAGTATTTCTCTCTCTGCCCAGCACAGTTACTACATTCGAGCCCACTGAGAGCCCTATGCTTTCCTGTGCTGGTGGATGTGACATCATCAGCTTTGGAAGGGGAAACTCGAGAGCCTTTGGGTCCAGAAGAGGATGGAGGAGAGACTTCCTTCCCTGACCTGCCATCACCACAGGGATCAAAGGGTCCTCCTGGTGCTGGTATGGAAACGCAGGGAATTCCCCAGGGAGGAACTGTCCTCCTCTGTCCTTGGGTGACGTGTTCCCCTCTCAGCACTTGTCCTCCAGGTGCTTCGTCTCACTCCATCCCCACCCCTTCCCCAGCTCTCTCTTCATGGGCTGCCACACTCCTTCCACATTTAGATGCCAGTCTGTCCTTGCTCATTGCTATTCTCCACCCATCTCCTTAGCTCAGCCTAGTTTCAATCGTGAATGCTTTGTCAAGGTGCCAGGATCCCCCGGCAGAGGTGAAGGTTGGTAGATCAATGCCATGAATGCCTCCCAGAGCATGAGCGTCTCTGCCTCTCTTGTGCCTGGAGAGAGGGACCAGCCCTGGGCCTTGGAGGTGCTGAGGACCCCCCCTGTAGCGGCACTTCCAGATTTGCAACCCCACCTCAGCTGTCAGCTTTACTCCAGCACTTGGCTTTCCCCTGGGCTCACCAGCCCAGCTATGAGCACTGTTGTATTTGGGAACCAGCAGCCTTAATTATCTTTTAAATCTCATTATCCTCTTTCCTATGATCTCCTCTTTGTTCCTCCTTCCACCCCTCTGTGTCCGCGGGCAGCGGAGAGCTCTGCCTCTCCCTTCAGTTCCTTGTAGCACCACCGCGTTCCCAGACCACTTGCACACGAGCCACATGGGATTTTCATCTAAATCACCCCAAAAGCAAGGACAAAATGCAAGGTTCATCGCTCCTGAATCACAACCAGACCACAGGCAGTGGCACCAACTCAAGAATATGCAAATGCCTTTGTAGAAATGCCTCTGCCAAGAACATGCCCCACTACTGACAAGGGCTTCCCAGGGATTTCCAGCCTGGTCCCATGGGAGAAAAAAGTGCTATCATCCTGGGACACAGACTCTGGCTTTTGTGGTTCGTATTATTTGTAAGGAAAATAACCCTGTTTTTGTCTCAGACCAGCTCGTTCTGAAATCTCAGAAATTAGGTGTCATTACTAGGTGTCATTACTCTGCGGGTGTAAAGTTGTACCTAGCCAGCAATCCAGCTATCTGCAGATAGACGAGGAGGATAATTTGATTCCATCTTTGGAAATGTCAGACTTTATGGGTGAATAAAATACATTCCATTTTCTTCTGTTTATCAATATTGGGCAAAATCAGACTAGAAATTGCTTATAAATGGGTAGTGTCAAGAGAGAGGCAATCTATTTGTTACCCCTAGCATATGCCCAGCACTGCCGCAGCCACCACTGTGTAGTGTGTAAGAACCACGTAAAGCAACAAAACAAGGCACAGACGGAAGAAAGAGTAACCTCTGATACCTCTCCATTTACAGCTATTGCTGTACAAGTAGGTCCAGGTCCTGCGGTCAATAATCGTGGTCACACAAAATAAGATGGTCTCAAAGCCACTGCAAATTCTTGGTTTTGAAGGGAAATTCGAAGAACCTTGTAAGGATGTGCTCACCTGAGCTCTGAGCCAAAGGCAAAGCAGAGACCTGAGGCTGAATAAAAGGAGCCCCATGCCCTGCAGAGCAGCCGAGCCCCCGATCAGTCGCCCGTAGCCGGAGCAAGAGGGGGCAGATGGGGCTGGTGCAGCAAAACGCAGGTTGCTCCTGTGCTTGAATTGCCGAGCCCAAGCCAGGTCAAAATCTGGGCACGCAGAAAGAATGCGGTCGCTGACAGCACGGTAATGGTAAAGGGAGAGATTTCAGGAAGGAGAATAGAATAGCGGTGAATGAACTTTTCAGATAAATTATAGCTAAAGAGGAATGAAACATTATAGTTTCAATTACCGCTGTGCCCAGCCACGCAGGTAGTAATTCAAACAAGAAACAATTGGTGGATTTTCACCCTCAAATCAGACACATACCATTTAATTCCATTTACTGAGGGTTCACTGACTGTATTTTGAATCAAATACAGCCATTAATGTGCAAAGATGTGAAAAATGCATGTGTCCCTTTTACAAATGTGACAGCGAGACACTAATTCCTGTAAAACCCTTTTTCTTCAGGTTGGGCTGTTCCTATTGCCTTTAGTTATGCAGATATTACTTATTAAAAGTTTTAGTATGCCAAGCTAGTTCTTTTGAAATGGCTTGTACCTTTTTGTTCAGGGCACACGAAAAGCACGGCCAAATCCAGTCTTATATTCCATCATCCAAACTTAGCAAATTGATTTGAATGCAGAAAAAGCTACTTTCATTAAAACAATTAAATCCTTACTATTATTGCCATATCTGGCTATTACAGCACAAATATAAATCATCAGTTACAGGAGCTAAAAGCTTTCAGATAGAATTGCTCTAACATCTGCCCCACGCAATGGGCAGGGGAAGGATGACGTGCACCGAGCTGCTTCGTGGGCAATGCTGCTGCCTAAATAAAAACCTGTCGTGTTCATAAAGGGAATGTTGTTGTGCCGCCCTGTTTTGCTCCAGCAGAAAAGCAATGCATGCCTATGGGCAGGGAGAGTGGGAAGAAAGGTGCTGGGGATGAGAAGAGCTGGCACCTTCCCCAGGTGATGTCTCCTTCCCTGCACGGCCGTCACGGGGTGTGTGTGACCCTGGCTGGGTTTTGCGTTGTTCGAACCATGCAATGGCACTACACAAAGCTAAATCTATGCCCTCCCTTACCCAAGAAACAATTTCATGGGTGAAAATGTCCTGTTCAATATGATATGGTGGAATGTTTTTGGCACAAAGATTTTGGGGATCACCTGGAGTACTTTCGCTTTCCTTTTTAAAATAATACCCGCACGTATCCCATGTGTCTGCACCATTACACGCTCTCCACGGGGCCATGAAGTGTGTTGCCTAATAAAAACAGACCTTTCCACGAAACTGCACTTGCCCTTCTGATCTGGTTGAGATTGCATCAAAGGGCAGATTGTTTAAACATAATTTCACTAGTTATCGAGCGGGTTGTCAGAACGGGATATGAAATTTCAAAGGCTTTTCTCCTCCTGCTCTTCACATCATTCCAGGTCACACTTCCCTACAGGTGCTCCCTGTTGACTCAAGGACACTTCCAGGCAGCAGAATATCAAAGGAGCAGGGATGGACAGGCCAGCTCATCCTACACATTTTAAATTGCTTAAAAAGACCCAGAAGCCTTTTTGCAAAGAGAGTCTGTGGCAGGGACTGAAATCAGTGCTCAGCACGTGGCTTAGACAAACAGAGTGGTCATTAGTGACTGTTGTCATTGTCACACCGGTGTAGACTGTTAATTCAGCACAGGAGTCATTAAAAACAAGCCTCAGTGGAGAGAGGGGTTTTTGTAAATTCTAGATGACTTGGCAAAAAATGAAGACGACCCTCAATATCCTACGTTGCTCTGCTTGTAAATTCAGAACAAAAACTCCCAGGAATTTTTTGGGGACAGGATTAGGCACTAATTATTTTCTTATGCTGAAAACTGTTAAAACCCAGCCCTGCTTTTCCTCACCCCATAACCAAGCTAAGCTCACTGGTTGTTCAACAGGTCCCTCTCTTCCCGGAGGATGTCACCACTTCCAAAGCTTTCACTCCGACTTTGCTCCTGGGTTGAGAAGGTGATACCACCGTCCCCAGTGCTTCTGCCAACCTGTGCCATCAGCCTGGGCGGACGTTTGGCTCCATCACACTGAGTGTGACTATTCCCATGTGTCTGAGAACGAAGGGCTCGGTCTGCACCCGTTCCTGCCCCAGCCTGAGCCCCGGGGCTTTAATTGCCTCTGAGCTTGCAATTAAAGAGCAGCATCCACTATGCTGCATGGGTGTCCCTCCGTTGGAGTTCCTCCTACCAGATAGCTTTTCATTTATTTGTATTTCCAGCAGTGATAATTGAGTTATAAATTTTGTGCTCTTTTGGGCCAGAAGCAAAGAGATCAGAGAGCTATTTTATACACCTAATTATAGATTATTTCCCATAGCTATAAAACCACAGAGAGACAGATCCAGAAAACGTGTTGTGAGGTGCTCTGTGTCCTCTTCATCCCTACTGACTTCTCCCTATTGCTCCCTTAGACTCCAGGCTGAACATCCTCCAGACAAAACAGTTGTCAAAAGCAAGGGATACCTATTTCCCCACAGGACAAAAACTCTCCCCACCCCAACAGAGCGCCGCTTAAAAATCAAATTCAACTTATACTTAAACGATCTGTTTAAGCCTTTAGCACCTCATAGAGTCAGGCTGAGATTTATTCCATTTCTGTGCAGTTTGGCTGTAATCTGGCTCATAACGATGGCCTGGGGTCCTGCTGAGGAGTAAGAAATTTTATTTTCTTTCCCATTTCTGGTTTTTTGGGGGTTGCATTTGGTGTGGCCCTTCACGCCCCCATTAGCTCCCCACTCCCCAGGTCCGGCTGCGGTGCCGCAGAGCCACCCTCCATCCCACGTGGGTCTGAGCTGCCTTCAGCATCCGCAGATCAGCCAGAGCTGCCTGGAGCACACTGCAGTGCGGAGCAAGTGCTAAAGTCCAGCAGAACCTATTTTTATATTTACGGAAAGAGATGGGAATCGTCTGTGTGTCGGTATTAGGTTTCTGGTGGTGACATGAAGAGGCCATCCAAGATGTATGACCTCGCAAATGTACTGTAATGCACACATCACATTTGTTCTCCGAGTAAATAGATATTGTCTAGGGTACATTACATCTGTGCTTTCATGTTTAATTTAATGTAAGTGAACTGCCTTAATTTCTCTAAATTGTAGTAATAAACATAATGCTAACAGTGATATTGCTAATAATTTATTTAGCAAGTGATTAATCAACAATGAACTATTTTAATTACCTGTTCTGAAATGCCAAACTCTAAATTAATTATGTGTCATTATATGAATTCATATGTATATATATATATACACACATTTATAGATGAATTCCAAGGCTAATTAAAATGAATAAACCATCAGATTTGGTGAATTCATAGAGCTGAGGGGGGATCTGCTCTCCCTTGCTCTTCCGCCTTTTTGCATTTCATCCTCAGCACAAAGAGAATTACATTCCGGTGCTTTAAGCAAGTCATTTGTGCTCCTGAAAAATATATTACCCGGAGAAAGTAGCAAACTCCCTGGGTCCCACACCGCAAACAGAAGTGCTGCTGCGTGGCGAGGGCAGGGCAGTGGCTGGTGGGAGCCGGGAAGCGTGGGCTGCAGCGCTTCTGCCAGGGGGAAATGCAGAGCGGGACCCTTCCGAGTGATCTCTGTGCTGGACCTCGGAGCTCCCTGGAAATAAAATCAAATGGGAACTCGAATGGGGGAGAAGGAGATGATGCAGATTCCCTGTCCTCAATTGTTCGCAACAATTTTTGGAGGGAAATCGGGGATTAAATTAACAGGTTTGGGGCACAACCAAAGAGTTTTCCTTTTTGCCTGGGAGGGGGGCTGCATTGAGAGATGCTGCAAGGCACAAAGCTGACAGCGCTGGGGTATTTAGCAGCAGGAGCATCCCCGGGTGCATCGAGATGAGGCTGGGCAGAAAGGGGACACCGTCTCTTTGCATTAAGACTCAAGCCCAGAGCTCATGGCCAAGAGGTCCCCAGCCATCCAGCGCTGGCCCGAGCCGCAGCAGTGGTCCCCAGCGGGTCAGTGCTCCCCGTGGCATGTGCAGCACAGAGGGGCAGGGGAACTGCAGGGGGGGGAATCTCTAATTTAGGGGTGGGGAGCGAGACAGTTCTAACGGCTTGTAGCACCGGCTTGAAGAACAGGATGATTAATGAGAGCAATGGCATGAAGGAACCAGAAACTAAGTAATGAGACCTTTATTTGATACATAATACCACTGGGACCTTCTATAAAGAGAATACCAGGAGTAGAGCTAAGTTTCGCTGGTTTGGTAATGCATCAGGAAGGGGGAAAGTGTTGCTGACTTTGCAGTCAAATGCCTGGGCTGTACACAACTGGGGCTGCAGTGTTGTTCAAAGTAAGCCTGGGACATGTTAATTTGGTCATATATTTTCAGATGGTGGAAAGACACCCTGACTTTTGATTTAGTGTGCTGCATGGATCTATGCAGTGTTGTGGGTTTAAAATGCGGTGTCCAGAGCCTGATTCAGTCACCTGATGGTTGAATTCCAGCTGGGAGATGAAGAAGCCATTATATACATAACAAGAACTTCCAGCCAAAAATTACTTATGATTTCAATTGAAGGAGAAGAAGTTGCTGATAGTTTAGGTATGGATGTCAGAAACACAGCAGTTAACAGCAGAGATGAATGAGAGATTGGGCGGTGATAACTTAGATAAATTGGTGTCTCATCCATATTAAGGAGACAACTCATTCTCGGTTGCTGCCAGATGACATGAACAGTGGAGCATATATGGATACTAAAATACATTGGTCTTAAAGTTAAATCCCCAAGAACCATCAGAAATAAGTCTCAGAAGCCAAAGTGAGATCTGATGCACGCTGCAAAAATATGCAGTCTGTCAGAGCACACTGCTCTCTCCATATAACTTCCACCGTTTGTGGGACAATTATAGAGAAAACGATACTGTGATCTGTAAAGCAGTTCCTGGAGTGGTTTTATTCACTAACTCAATGCTATGCATAATCATTGCCAGCAACATCTCCAGAGGTGTGTGCATAATAGAGAGACATCAAGTCAATGAGTCAAAACATCAGAAAATAAAATTCAGATGAACATTGCATTCAAAAATCATATCATCTGTCATTTAACACTGTCTGAAGACCTCCTTATTGAAATAATACATCTAAACCAAAAGTTACCCCAGGCAGCAATACCGTATTGCGCTGTGTTTAGGATCTACCAGGAATTCGGGTTTTCTGCAGCTTGAGCTGGCTGCCAAAGGCGGCGAGCTGGGGTTATAAGCCCTATGGGGATCTTCAAACTGAAGCACCCAAAAGACTTGTAGAGGGGAAACGCAGGGCGCTGGGAGAGTCTGTTCCTCTTGTGTGCCCACTTCAAAACCTGCCAAAGTCAGCAGTGACCCCCCAGCGTCACCCATTTCCTTTGCTGTGTGGATGTGTATAATAGTTTTTCTTTTAAGACCCAAATTATCCTCTAACAAGGCATTGTATCCAAATGCAAAATTAATTTGCCCTCCCTGACATTACACTTCACTGGATTAGATCCTTTGTTTCTCCTGTTCCAAAAGACCCATCGAGATAAGTTTCCCTTTTTGAAAATGCAGGTCTGGAAGACCTTTAAATCCCCTAACTAAACTCTTATCATGCCATTTTCCCAAAGCACCATGTACAGCATCGTCTCTGCACTACAGCTTGAAAGGAACAATTCCCTGCAGATGCATGCATCCGAGGCCAGGAATATCCCAGGTGCTTTGGCAGGGATATTACAGCATGGGCCATAAGGCATGTGTATATATATATAATGTATATGTACATATATACGCATATTTTTTCTAATATATATACACACACATGTGTTTCTTAAAAAACAAGGCTTTTATTCTAGGCTTGATTTTCTCTTAAACCACACGAAACCATAGCCTATCATGTTGTACTAAAGCATAATAAAAAATTGCCAGGTTGGTTATAATTTCCCACAAGTTCCTAGCTGTAGGCACAGGGAGAATGACAGTTTTGCTCCCCTCTTTTTGTCTCCGCACCAGCAGCGAGCGCAGGTCCCCGCTGCGGCGGCGGCGGTGGTCCCACCTCGCGTGCAGGCAGGTGCGGGTGGGAAGAGCAAGTGCCGCATAATGAGTCCGAGTTGCTCCAGGGTGTGAGAATGAGCAATGAGCATCTCTGCTGGAAGCAAAATCAGGAACTTGGGTGAACTTTGCCACTCGCTTAGACAACAAATCACTGGGTGTGCTTGAGGGTTCATTTTTCACTGGAAAACACCGGTGATACGAGTACTTTGCTGCTTATCTCTTTATTGCTCATCAGTGCTTCTTTGCCCTTCATTTCTTGGAAATGGCATGGTGCTTAAATGGGTTGAAGGGTGGACGCTGTGAAAGAATTAAGCCACCTCTTTAATCCCAAAGGCTTCGTAAAGGGTTCATTTTGCTCTCCGGGAAAATCTCTGTCTTCCCAGTTCACTCGCCTCCCTCTCTCCGCCATCCATCTAGGTTGCCTCGTCTGTATCTGAAGGCATGCTTGCCATCTTTGAAGAGGTAGTCTCCTCTAAAAAATCAATAGTTAACATTGTCTTTAAATAGTCTGACATTTACCTTTACTGCAGTTTTCATTTCTTTCCGGGATTGCTCAGACATTTGTATTACCCATGTACACTCCTTATTTCTCTGCCTGTAGCCACCAACCAGGAGCTTTGCGAGGTTGGCAGTCCTGGTAGTGTAGCTCACAGCCACAAATAAGGAGACTTTAGCAAGCTAATTGAGAGGACTGGAGCTCACTAATAGAAGCATCTTTAATTTATGGAAGACATCAAGTGAGAATAATTACAAGCAAAAGGGTAGCGTAAATCCCTGAAGAAAATATATCCTGAATGCAGTTTTCCCAACAAGCAAATCTGAATGCTGGCCCAAAGGTCAAAAATAAAAGACTGTGAGCTTCAACCTCCTGAGCCATCCACCTTTCCTTTCCCCTCTTGTCAAGAAATTGTCTGGGGGTTCATTTAGAAAGCTGCTTGTTCAGAGTAGGGCCGTTTGCAATCTGGGAAAGTTAAGCAAATTAGCAGAATTATTAGGTAAGAGGCAATTCTCCACAGCCTGCAAAGCAACCACTTGTTAAATTAGCTCACACGAGAGAGTTGCACTGATCGAATGATGGTTGCAGTGTTTGCAGAGAGAAGGCTGTGCAGGCATTTTCTTTGAAATAACACCGCTGTACTACAACTGAAAAATAAAAAAGGGGATTTTGTGCAGATTCCCTGGCAGGCTGGGACAGGCTCCTTGCACAAACGTACTGGAAGATGCCTTTGTCTTTTACACACATTCCTGCTACCCAGTTCCTTCTGCAATAATAATAACAAAAAACTAACAAAGAAGAAAAACCCAACACCTTCACGCTAGCTACTTCTAAAAATAGGGAGGGCTGCAGGAAAGCTGATGCCACGAGACCCCTGGAAGCAGGTGGCTCGTTGCACCCGCTCCCCTCTGGGACTTGCAAGGACACCTCGGGATTTGCAGCCTCGCTGTCCTGGGGCGACTTTGGGAATGGGTCTTTCGGCAGCAGAAACAGAAATCGGAGTCCTCCAAGAAGCCAAGGAGAGGGTGGCTCACACATGGTTTCTGATCACTCAGTCTCATTTTTATATACTCTTTGGCTATTGATTTGATATTTTTATACCTTATGTAGTGCACTTAGTACAGAAAAAAAATGGATTAACCAAGTAAATGTGCTTTATTAGCAGGTCTCTGATGGAAAATTATGTCAGTTTTCCATTTAAAAGATGCATCAGGTTAATCCACTCATGAATCAATTTGTCTGTGCTTGAAAACCTACTAACACCCCACATAAAAATTTCCAGTGTCAAACTGCATGCTGGATATAACAATCAAAGTTTTAAAATGAAGAAAAGCTGTTATTGGGAAGTCTCTATCACTTCCAACACAGCTGAGAATGAAATGCTCATCCCCAAAGTGAAGTGAGGGTGTTAGACCAGGCTTTACTCCAGCTTCACTCGCAGGAGATGAAACCATCTTAGTAAAGTCATGGAATTGCATCCATCAACATCAGTGCAAGCAGCAAACCACCGGGCTTTTCCAGCCTCACCCTGCCTATTCAGAAGTGCAAAAAGCACCCATAGCTGCAAGTAGAAGAGCTCTGGAGACCAACAGTGTCTAAAACAAGGGCCAAGACACCAGCCAGCTCCCTCCTAACTGCACCACATAGTCTGACAACCGGTTACAAGCCCGGAGACCTGGCAGTGCGGCTGCAGTGAACGTCAGCTGGATCCTGCAATAACTCCGCCGGCAGATCGATGGGGAGGCTTCAGCGAGCACTGGCTTCTCTGCAGCCCTGACACAGGCGAGGCTCCCCCAGACATCAAGGGGGGCATTTGCCCACGGGGAATCTGCAAAGTCAGGCTGGGCGTATTCACCAGATAAATCCTCTGCAGTTGCCGGCAATGGACCTGAGCCATGATGCAGAAGCTCTGGATCCAGATTCAACTTTCCTCCCAGATTTAAGAGGTATGGGGTCTGGAGTCGGTTTAAGTCTCTGCCCAGCTGTCAGCTAATACCTACTTTCTGGCTGTTCCCTGGTTTCCCTAAATCCCTCTTTTTTATTGACTACTTCACACTCCATCATCTGCTTTAAAATGAAGAAGGATATAACTCTTGAGCCTCTACAACGGTAGTTTTGGGGTCAGGATCATTAGACTTGGGAAGGGCCGGCTGTTGAACACTGCCCTGTGGCACAAATGGCGCAGTTATTTTTTTTTTCTCTTCCTGCTTCTTTCTATGACTGACAGATGTTCCAGCTCAAAGGGTTGTCCCAGGTTTTGTCCTTCCCAGGCTTGTTTGGCTCGTTGGGCCATGCTTCTCACCATGGAAAGATGGATTATGCCTTTACTTTCCAGGTGGTCCACTTTTCCCCCTAAATACTTAATAACCAACATGTTCCCCCCTCTTTTCTTTGTGTAAAAATCTCAAACTCTCCTGCAAAGATAGATGGGGCAAACTATCTACGATTACTGTCCATCTGGGAATAATGCTGCCATGGTATTTGACAAAAATCTACTTTTATTTCATTGCTGTGTTTCATTACTAAAGCACAGAGCATGCTGGAATTTCACAAAAGAGGAGTTTTAGCACAGAAAGGGAGAAGATGGCTCAGGGTTGGAAATTCCCCTTAAATTCTGCAGGATTCCCTGTAACGGAAAGTTACTTCATTAGCCATTTCCCAGCCATCGGCATTCGAAGCCAAAGCGATGAGCACACCTCGCTAAAGCAAACGGGCAGATCAGCTCAGTGCAGGGCACGACCAGCCACATAAACCACGCCGTGAGGAGACAGAGTTCTTTTTCCTACTCTTTGAGTAAAACTACAATGGCACAAAATGAGGGGCTTTGGCAGCCAACCTGCAGAGTGAAAGAGATTGAAAAGGAGGGTTGTGGTCTTTAGAGCAGGTGTTTGGGGAAACACAGATCTGTTTCCATCCACGGTCATGGGCAGGAGCAGACAGCATGAGGTAATTGTCCTACAGCAAATCGTCCAGCAATCAAGTGTCCCTTAGCAAAGGGATGACAGAGGCTGGGGGAAGGGGAGCCCGGGCCCAGGAGAATGAGCTGCCTCATGAAAGGGGGATAGAAATTAATTCCTTTCACAACGCCGAGGAGGGACTGCAGGATAATTCATTATTTGTTCCTGAGCGAGTGCAGCACGGGGCCACCTCTTACCCCTGGCAGGATATCAGCTCACGACTGAACACTTGCATATTTGGGAAATAGTTTCAAATCTCTCCCTCTCTCACTCTCACTCTTTCCCCCCCGCCCTTAGCAGTAAAAGGAGAAAGCAGAAGCTATCTGTCATTCACTGCACAAAATGATTTATAGGAGGGGGAGAGCAGAAAGAGCTGGAGGCAAATGTTATCAGAGGGAGGTGCTAAGTGATGTGAAATACCTGTCCCACATGGAGGTGGAAAAGAAGTCCTTGGTGTTCAGTCTTTTGTACCTTCAAGAGAAAGCCTGGCCATGCTCTGCCTCCATCGCTCAGTTATTCAGCTGGTTGTAGCCCACCTCTAGCAGATGGTGCTTCTGTGCTCAGCCCCAGCTCTGTGGTGCAATCCTGCCTTGCAGCCCTGGGACTACATGAAACATCGCAGTGTTTATTTTTGGTGTTGTACAATAAAAGACAACTACCTATAGCCAGCTGAGATGCCTGGGTGTACATTAGTATCACAAGCATAAGGGAAGAGCAGATGAACATTAAAATAGGGAGTCTGCCCAATCCAGGCAGACAAATTGCATAAGAAAATAATTTACATGGGGCATTGACAAGCTATTTTCTGTTGTAATTCTGTTTGCTGAATACCCCAAAATGAAGGATTTTATTCCTTGGGAGAAAAAGGAGGACTTATCCACACCCCAGACTGGGGTGTTACTACAGCTCAGCACTGCCGCAGTGACTGAGGTAATGCAGGAACCCGCCAAGCTGCTACGACCAGCCATGTGCGTGCTGTCTGGCCACGTCAAACAAAAAGTAAAGGACATTTGCTTAAACCTCAGCCAAAGAAGTACATGTGGACACGTTTTATCTCATGGTTGCAAAGAGCTCAGGCCGTGCAGGCAGTCGCCGTTGCACAGCTCACCGGGGCTGGGCGGCAAAGAAGCAGCCCGTGCGGAGGAGCCGAGGCATCCTTCTTCTGTTCTGGCTTGGATGTACAGAAGATACATCATCCAGCCCTTTATTCCTTTGGAAAACATGTGCAGCACATCGCGCTGTTTATGTTTAATCCAAACTAATGTCCTACGGCTATCATATGCATGATTATGGCAGTCATTTTTAATTAGGGGTTCTGTCAATAGTATTGACATTTTAATTGCTTTTGGGGGAAGTAGAGGATATTTTCCTGCAGGTGAAGTCCTCTCTTTGCAGTTCTCTATCCCTCCAGCTGCACCCACTGTATGAAAGGGCTGAGCAGCTTATTAAAAACATGCAAGAGTATTAAACCCATTCTCTGTGCAAGTAAATTACAGCGACTTACGCAACACCAAACTCAAGGAATGCAGAAATTCAAATTCCCTCCATCCTATGGCAAGATTTACAATTTTATTCTGAGTGCAGTATTTATTATTAACAGAAGCCCTGGCAGGACTGGGGAAACACTGGTGGCCCTGTGATGGAGAGGATGCATTGAATAGCTTACTGGGAAGTGGAGTTAGACATGAACGGCTCAAGCCAGTCATTGCACTCCGTGATAAACACCCTGCAGGAGCCATCATTCACCCAGAAAGAAAAGGGAAGGCAGATCATTACATTTATTGGTCATAGTTTTTCAAGAGTCAATAAAGACCCACTAGAAAAGGCATGGTGAGTAGCAGGAATATATATATTTTTCGTCTATCTCAAAAATACCTTTGGCTCAACAGCTGTACATAACACCAATAGAAGGTCTGTCTTCTGCCCAATATGTCAGGATGAATCTTCCTCCTAGATGACGGTCCTGGTGTAGATGGTGCTCACATTGTACAGTTTTTAATCTCTTTAACCATCTTTAGCTTTGTATCCTGATAGCCCCTTCAGGCTATATGTCAATGCCATCTGGGAGGAAAAGAAGAGACTTCTGCTCAAGCGCCGCGGTAACACAGATCTCTTGACTAAAATTGTGCTTCCTTCACTTGACAAACTGTCAGCACAGAACAATTATCTGCCTGTTGGTTTGCTTGTCCTTTCTTTTCTCTCCTCTCAGAAAAAAAAACAGATGAAGGAAAAGGATGCACATAAAACTCCATGGACAGAATCCAGCTGATCTGATTGCACCACCCAGAGATGCGCTTGCAGATGTATCAAAGGTAGAAGTGGGCCCCTTCTTTACCACCTCTTTTGCCACCTTCTCTTCCTACACTTGACTGATGAATGCTCTCAGGTCTTTGGAACAGATAGTGTGTCTGTTTTTATCTGTCTTAAGTCCTGTATAAATATGGATATTAGAGTATTAGTGTATTTAGGCTGATGTGTTTAGCAGCTCTGGATCATGAATTGCTTCTCAAAATAAAGTTTGCATTTGCCGACAAAGGTCTTTGTTACAGAAGAGGGTCAAGCAAAAAAGGAATATTCCTGCTAATTATTCACTGTTATTTAATATTTGCACAAAAGGTTTGCAGGACTGAGTCCTCAGGATTGCCTTGTTTGAGAAGCTAATAAGGTTTCCAGGAAACCAGCAGTGTCTGGTGGGCCATCAGAGCAGCCTCTTAGTGGATATGGAGGACAATTAGATTTGATGTAGTTAAGAGTGGTTGGCTAAAGGCTTATAATGACTTAGCTAGGACCTGATCCTGGGGTTTTCAAAGTCAGCAGTAAAACTTCCACTCAGAGCTGTGCTTTATGGGAAACTGACTGAAGCAGATCCAGATCCAACTTCCAGACCATGGGCAGGTTCCTAACCTGGGCAGCTCCTGGCTGCAACGGGCAGCCATGAGCGAACTCCGTTTGCTCCAAAACCCTGCTGTTGCATCAAGAGGGATTTGGGAGTGAGCGGGGCTGAAACACAAACTGTGGGGAGGGATATTTGTAATTTTTTGGCCCATGCCTTAGGTTTGTTCCTATATATTACTAGTCCCTAGAGAGTTCCCCTGAAGTCTACCTGCTGCCTTCTGCTTGGGCCTCATATTTCCTCGACTAGACCATAATAGGCTGTATTGTTATAGAAATTCCTTGCTAAGTGAATTGAATTTCTCATTCCGTAAAGATATAAATAGGCAATAAAAATACTGGCAGAAATCTTCAAGCATGGGTGCCTGAAGGTGGGATCCACATTTAAGCATCTAAATATATGGCCCAACTTTTGGGATCCCCATGTGTTCATATCTTCTCTAGCTTCAAGAGAACTGGAAGCTTTCCTGCTATTTGAGGCTCAGCTGGCTTTGGTGGTACCTAAATATGGACCAAACTTCTTTAAAAAGAAAACATTTTCATTTACATTCCATGGTTTTGTTCAAGTTGCAATACCTCTAGCTTCCCCATTTGACATTTTTTAGTAACTTAATCATCACTACCGAGGAAGAATTTTAATAATGGTGTTTACATTGGATGCAGCCCTGGGGAACAAGAGAGAATAACCCAGATTGCAGGAGCAGGAGGGAGGAGCGTGGTATTTTGGAAACCCAGGCCACAGCCTGCTGGAAGCATCTGTTTCTACTCAACCTTTTCCTCTAGAGTCCCGATATCATTCACAGCCCAGACTGCCAGCAATTAGGGACTTGTGCTGAGGATTCCCCTTCCCTTGTGCTTTCATCCTCGTCCTTCCTTGTTTATGAATCTCAGGACTGACAGCGATGGCGTTAAGGTGACGTTTGCTCAGCGACTGCTGCTCACACAGTCATTCCTGTCTCAGAGGATGCCTTCGCTTTATGCTTCTGAGATGGAAATTGGGAGGTGGGATTGGGTAGCGCTTGGAAACCAGCACTGCTAATTGCAAAGCAAATAATCGGCTAGGAAAGACACTGTGTCAAGATGTGACTTGGAGCTACAGAGGTGGTGGCCACTTGGCTATTTTGCCAAGGGCAGAGCTGTGCTGTGTGGCTGCAGCTGGAAAGCCACGAGCATCCTTACTACCCATGGCTGCAAACTGGCTCCATGTAATGCGGGGATTTGTTGGAGCTGCTTGTTTTCCTCTGTTTGCAGGCACAAATGTCAGCAAATGCATATTGCAAAGGCTTGGGTCTCTTCTATTTGGCCGGGTCAAAGCCCTTTCGGATGCATTGTTGGGTGTTTGGAAAAATGTTGCATTTGTGAAAAATTAATAAATAAAAAACCCCAGTAATTTCTTTTATATGTTTCCAAGAAATCAACTGGTGGCATGAAGGAAAACATCCTTCTCCAAGAGTTCATCCATTGCTTCCCACTTTTGCATTTTTCCAAAAAAAAAAAGCAGGAAATATTTCTGATCAGTTCTGATACAACCGCTTCTCCTTGCTGGTGTATTTACACTTCAATACTGATGAACCGCAGAAAGGGAAGAAAGTAACAGAACAACTTAGTACCTACATCTTCCCGGCAGCAACCTGGAAATGTGTCTCTCATCACTGTTGTACAGATCCGGGCTCTAGCAAAAGGGGGTTTCACCGCGGAAGACGGTCTCACTGTGTGGCAGCTATAGATGCACTAGTCACCTTTAGTGAAGTTTTGACATCTTAGCAGTCTTTTCAGTATGAGAACTGATCACTGCATCCTCTCAGCTCCACGTGAGCTTCTCAGTCTGAACTTGTTCTCAGGCAGAAGTACCGGGTACGTGCCTGATCTAATTGAAGCATGTGGGGAAAAAAAAAAAACATGTAGACTTCAGTAGGATTTTGGCATGGATGTTTAGGCACTGTTAAAGTGCAGAAAAATGAGCTAGCAGAATTGGGTAAGCACTGTTTTCCTTTCAGCTGAGGAAAGGTGCTCCTGCAGTAACATTGCTCCTGATGTATTTGCCTTTTAAATACCCAGTGACATAAATATTAGATGCATGTTAAGCCTCAGATCCAGCAAATAGCTCCTTATCTTAAAGCACATCAATATTCTTGGCCCTAGTAAGAACATTTAAATGGTACCTAAAGGACCAGAGACGTGAGCTCAAATGAACCAAATTTCTGGTGTGTGAAAAGAGACAAATCTCTGCACTCTCTCATGCCAGGGGTTAACTTGGGCCAGGTGTTGTTGAGAAGTAAGGACATGAATAATCTCACATCAGACTTTTGCATCCAAATGGCTCATTATACCAGCAATATTTATAGCTTGTGATAGGCCTATAGATTTACGATGGTTAGGCAAAGATGACGCCCAGCTTACTTTCCCACCAATCATTAGTACATGGGAAAGTGAGTGATTTTCTTTAGGTCCATTAGCATAAAATTAGTGCTTATAAGGACCAGACTGGGGTAGACGCTTTACAAGTCTTTTAAGTCAACAAAGTCAAAGGGAGGACCCTTTTTTAGGAGCATAGCTTTTATCTCCCAAACAAAACCACATTGTTGGCTAGTACAGGCTGTGGATATTTGCAGTTTGGGGCAATTAGGAAGCAGCTGGTGTTCCCAACTCATTCCCAGCTCTGGTAGCCCCGTAACAACCCATTTCTTCGCTAGAGCCTATCGAACGAGCAGCTCGGCGCGTGGTACAAAACACAAGGAGGGAACTTCAGATCAAAACATTTATTCTTCGTTGCAGCAGATGAAACACTGAGGCACGGGGCTCCCGGGTGGGCAAGAGCAAATACATATGAAAATGCAGAGCATTTGCCGTTGAAATACACAGTCCTGAATTACAGCTGAGATCAATATAGGAGGACGATAGAGATTATCAATCTTGAGTGGTCTCCGTTAGGCAGAATTGACTGGCAACCACATAATGACTCAGGCTCAGCCCACCAGTTTAGAGCCCGAGTGATAGATCTGCAGATGCCAGTCATCATAAATTCCTTATCGGCGGCGTTCGCGTGGCCATTTGTCTTCTGCTACCTGAGTTGCCTTGGTCTGGTTCAAGTGTTTTATCCTCCAAGGTGCGTCTGAGAGATCAATGCACAGCTACAGCTGGTTGAAGGGGACCAAATCCATTGAACAGTTGATTTGGTTCCATTTTACCAGCTTTAGCAAAGCATTTGGCCTCATGGGCTGTGGCCAGCAAAGAGGGGAATTCCTCGGGGTCTTTTCTTTCCCAGCTGCCTGGACCTCTTCTGAACTTGCTGCCTGACATTGCACTGGTTCAAATAGCTTCGCTTTCAGGCAGTCGGGATTTATTTAAGCTTCTTAGAGGCTACAGCTGAAGAGCGGGTCTGAATTAAAGAGGCAGGTTTAATAGCAGTGGAATAGTCTGCAGCAGTAACCACCAGCCTGGAGCATTTTTAAACCTGATATTTGGCTCCGTCTGTTTTGAGAGCCATGTTGCTATTAGTGTGACATAAGTAAAGGCTATTGTTTTAATCCAGATACTTGAATCGTTACCTCCTGCATTCTTCCTTTCAGTGTTCTATGGTCTGCTGTCCTCCTCCACGCCCTGTGTTTTGGTATGTGAAGTGCCACCTAATACGCAGCAGCAGGTAAAGCAGAGAGATGTCCTTTGCTACGACCAGCCCAGCCCGCAGCCAAGTAAGTCAGGGCTGCAGAGCTCTTCTCCCCTCAGGGCTCTCCTTGGCAAATGGGAGGGAAAAGGCTGAAATACCTGAAATCTTTTTTAGAGGTTAGCAAACTCTGCCTCCCTACCCTGCAGCCTCCTGTGCTTTCTCATCTGGCATTAAAATCAGCGGTTTCAGCGATTTTAAGATCTGCTTGAGACAAGCAATGGTTGTATTTGCCATCACCAGAAACCAACAGGAAAGGGGTAGAAAGGAAAAGAAAGAGGGGGGGAAATGGAAAAAATGCTTTTCTTTTTTGCAACCTCATAATCAGGCAATTTGCCCCCGAAGGGCGAAAGCGAGCCCCTGCCAGGCAGCCCTGCCACACCGCCGCTGCCCAAGTCACTCGCGCGATGGTTCGTGTTGCAGCGCTGGGGCGTTGATTTCTCCTGGAGAGCCCTGCAGCGTGAACACCCCACTGCTAAAAATAACTCGGTAAATCAAATTTAAAAATCACAGCAGCTCCGATCATTTCTGCAGTGGGAGCCAATAAAGTCAGGCCTTTCCTTCTTAACCTAGAGCTACGCGCAGATATTGCACATCGCCATGTGCATAACCTATTTAAAGAATTTATATGCGTCATAAGGCAAAGGTGACTTTTCCCCCCTCTTCCTCGCAGCCCACCACGCTGCAAGAGGATACTAGGAAAAAGCACCTGCGCTTATAACCACTGCACGCAGAAATATTGCAAGTGGGCCAGCGTTATAGCTCCCCAAGAAATACAGGCTTTGCATTGTAACAGTAAGTACTGCAGATCACTTAACTGCCCAAACCCGTTACTCTAAGCTGCCTATAAATAAATGGAGAGAGAGACGGAGAGAGAGAGAAAGAGAGAGAGAATAGCTTTTTAAAAAGAGCTCTACAATTAATTTAATCGAGTTATCTCTAGGTACCTTTTCAAGAGACAATCAAGCCAAGGAACTAAATGGAAACTTAGACAGTGAAGACCTGGAAGTATTAAATTCATCCTTCGGTCAGTTACAGGAGGCAAAGGAAAGTAATTATTTACCAGTGATTGAGTGGAGGTGGAAGTGCCATCGGTGACCGAGGCTGCACTGAGCCTGCAAGCTAAACCCTGATGGGCACATGGATTTTGGGTTAGCGTGCACCAAGCTGCCTAAGCATCACCACTGCGCACTTAAAACATGGTCTGCTCTCCAGGTACGCTTGTTCTGTCCTGGTCCCCTTGATTTGGGGAGAGTCATTTGAAAGCAGCACCGTGGGAAAGCAGTGCGGGGGTTACACCGAGCATCTCCTGCCAGGGCTGAGTGCTGTCCCCACTCCCCTCTGCTTTGCTTCGGGGAGTGCCCAGGAACACATTTGAAATCAATGCGAGTTGACGTGGATGTTCTGTAACATTTTGTTTAAATTCTCTGCAGTGAATTATGGGTGAGGTTTTCCTTTTTAGAAAATTAGGTTTTCTCTTCTGGATGCCATTAATCAAAACTAATGATGTCTCTCTGATGGTGAGGCTTTCCCAGCAGCCGAGAAAGAGCAGCCCACATTATCGGCTGGAGAGGGCTGCAACCCACCGGGGCTTGTAGCCTCCCGGCAGGGAGAGCACAGCTCTCCACCAGCCCCGGTACCGCCAGGCTGGGCTCTGAGGCTGTACAAGCCATCCAAGCAAGACGAATTACAGAGGCTTCGCTCAGACGTGTTCAAAGGTCTGAGCTGTGTTGAAGCTCCTGATCTCTCCTGTGAGGCAGTGCTCACCTCCTGAATGCCTGTGGGCCCCCACCCCTGTGAAATGTGAGGGTACGGGGTTCACCTCTGCCTGCTCAGTGCTGCCAGGTTCAGCAGGGAGGATCTGGCAGGAGAGCTTTGCCTAGCCCTAACAGCCAGGCAGGGGTTTGGTGTCGCTCTCCCTTCCTGCCTACGCTGATGTTACAAGTGCAGTCTGCGACAACGCCATGCCCCACGTTCGAAAACTCAACCACCCGACACCGCCAAATTTAGGTTTGCTGTCCAAAGTGAAGCCAGGTCTAGTCATTTCCTCGTGAAATTGGGTATCACATCGGAAAGGTCCTTTCTGGCCCCCAGGGCCAGGGTCAGGCGCTGGTGCCACCCTTTGCAGGACCCTGCTCCTACCCCTGCCTGCCCATCGCACCGGCACATCCCCGAGCTGGGCAAAGTCTACGCATGCTTCAGGATGGCGTTGGAGAGCCATGCGTGCACTGAGCGAGCGACACGTGTTAGAGCCAAATCAGAGCCAAAATAACAAAACAAACCTGTGCATCGCTTTTCCCTCTCTGTCAACCATTGCGTAGTGCCTCTGTTTTGCTTTTGGCCCGGGTGTCAGCTACGCTGTTAACGATTACAGGCATGAGAACGGGCAAAAGCCCCGCGTTATCAAACCACTGCCATGGCAAGTAGGATCAGTAGTAGGCAATGTAAGAGGATCTGCTCTATTGAAGACCTTTCCACTTTAGCCTCAATATTCTAATAAAGACGTGTTATAGACAGTACCGAAAAGCCAAGGAATTTATCAGCATTTGTCGATATTCCTAATGAAGCAGAAGATTCAACATGCAATAGAATTAGCCTACAACGAACCCTTGCATAGGGCCCATCCTTCTGAGTCCAGAAATCTCCTGCCTATTCCAGTCCGATACCCTTTTGAGAAATGAGCATCCCTCGAAGCCATTATCATTATAAGCTAAAAGGCCAAATGAGACAAAATACTCTTGCTCTTCATCTGAATAAACAAATCATTTTTAGATCAAATGCATTAACAATTTATCATTCTAAAATCCAATCAAAAGGAAAAAACAACAATACAGAACATCGATTTCCTACAGCTTTATCTTAATGAAGTGCACATTCCTTTCATAATTAGCTTTGGAAGGTTTTTTCCCCTTTCCTCAAGCTAATGTGTTATTTGATTTCCGTCCAAATGTTACTAAATCGGAGGAAATTTCCCCAAAATGAAGTGGCTTTTGATAACATAGGAAAATGTCTACTCTCTCACTTCGCTATTTTTTCCACCAAACAGCCATACTTGTACTGCAGATGATTCAACTTTATTGCATGGTGTCTTTGCGAGGATGCTTAAATCAATGCCACAGTCGCTGTATTCTGCACAATGTGCCATTTGTAAACCAGAAAATACAACCTCACTGCTTTCATCCTTTTCCTTACAGACATCAAATGTTAATTTAACCTATATTATTACAGGGAAAAGTGGACTGTGTTTTATTAACATTTCTAAAATTATAGATATTCAACCCAAAAAGTAGACTCCAGACAAGGCTCGAGACTCTTCCGCTCGGATTTTATTTGACTTAATTAAAAAGCACTCAGTTCCTTTGTGCACAAAAGTAGTTGCTGACGTTGCAGTAGCCACTCAGTCTTTCAAACCAAAACTATTACCTGAACTTAATAAAGTGTCTATTTAATTTATACACCCCTATGAACTCACCTGTCTCCCACAGTCACAACGTGGTCCTTGCTAAAGACCAGCAAAGGCAGCAAGTTGATGGCAAACTCACCAGCACCCCAGGGTAACTCAGCTGCCCAATAACATAATTTCCATCACCTTTTATCTGCCTTCTCTGCCATTAACACCGTTATCCAATATCCATGATCCAATGATCCACCGCGCATTGCTGGAAATGCTTTTTGCCAGGCCACCTCTCTGTTCCTCCCCTAAATCTCGCTTTTAAATCTTTTCTTCTTTAAATGATGCTGAACAGAGGACTATTGCTTTCATTCTGCTTCACTGGGTATTTGCTGAAATGCAACGGCTAATTTGATAGTCCAGTTTTATTTGGATGTATTGCCAAGGTACACGGCAATATCTATGACAGAGAATAAAGCCCCAAACCCTACAATTAACACCTTATTCCTTAGTTATACAGAACGTCAAAAGTGACCTTATCAAAATCTTGGCTCTGAATACGAGAATCTCTGTCTTAATCCAAATTTTGGTCCTAGGCCTCTTGTAAAAATAACGGTCCTATTTCAAGCACAGACCTGATCTGTTCTGGCAATGCGGAGCATCGATACCCGGAGGGAGCTGCAAATGCTCTGGCTCCATGCGGGACTGAGACGGACCCTCCAAAGCTGTTTGCCTGAACCGCAAGGCTCTGAGCAGGTCTCTGGGAGCTGCATCTCCTGAAACCAGCGGTGGAAATAGTTGTGGGGTTGGATTTTTTTTTTTTTTCAACTCACACACTCAAAAGAGAACAAAGCCGTTCCCTAATACAGTTTGTGCATTTTATGGACCAAACAATTAAATAGGTTTTAAAACATGTGCTGACTGCATAATTCCATACAGGGGAGTGTACTCAGCATTTTTAAACAGCAACTGATACGAGATACCACTTAATAGTACAAAACACCAGCAGTCCCGTTAAAATCAATAGAAAATTAGATGCTATGAAAATGCAATATGTGTCCAATTAGTTATAATTGGAGCAAATGGTGATGCAGATAAACTCCTGGAGGAAGACATATTTGTCCAGAACGCTCCCTGCCTGCTTTCGGCACGGCACAGTATCGGCAGTGGCGGGCTCTGCTGTATCCTATAGCATGAATGATGATCCATCTAATACACGTATGTTAACTCTTATCTAATTATGGAGTTGCTCAGAGCCTGCAGGACTGCTTTGGTGCACCACTGTGCGTGGTGAAAAATGATCCTCTGTCACACGGAAACCTCCCTGTTGGACTTGACAAATTATGCCAGCAAACCTGTTTAAGAACTAAAAAATCCTTGGACACGGTGACAGGCAGAGAAAGATGCTGTTTGGGGACAGTTATTTATTTATTTATCCGGCAGAGTTTAAGAATTGCGGCTCAGTCCCACGGATACTCACTTTTTTCGCTGCCTGTCTGTTGTTATATCAGTTCAAACTCCTTCTAACCGATTATTTTTCAGGCTTCTTTCAACTCCTAAAAACTCGGCTGCATGGCAAAACGGGAACTAGGTTATGCAATTCTAACGCTTTATTTTTAACATCTTTGGTGCAACATATTGGCCTCCTCTTTGTTTCATCTTATGACTAAAGAAAAAGAGCAAAGATCCCATATCGCAGCGGCACAAAGGGTACATCCCCAACCAAGCTTCGCCCCAACCCCTTCATGCCCTTGCAGTGGATGGAAGCACATCACGTGTGGTACAACAAACATTATTAATTTGGGGGGCATTTTTCCATATAAACACTATAAAGTATCAGTTATTTTACCAAAACTATTGGCTCAGAGCTAAGATGCAATAACTTTCTCCAGGGTTCGTATTTTATTCCCGTTTTAAGTTAATAATTCAAATTATTAAAGACTTATGGCCACAAAAAAGAAAAACTCATGTTTACCCAGACCTGAAACCTTTTTGCATTATCATCAGACACTGTTACTTACACTGTTAAGGGAACTGTCTCTCAAGAAAGGGAAAAAAAAAATCAAGAAGTGGCAGCTTTTATTTGTTACGCTGACTCAGCCGAACGGTGGAACAAGAAACGTTAAGACCCAATCCATAACTTTTGTGGCCGCTCAAAGGACGTATTCTTCCTCGACACTGATAAAAGTTTAATATGTAGTTGCCCAGGTTTTTAATAAACTTGTCAACAAAAGAGCAAGGCAAATTGATGGGGACCTTCCCAGGAATAAATTCAGCTTCAAATAGGCCAAATGAGCGTGGAGGACAGGGAGGGGACGGCACACGGGTGACTTTTGCTGGTCTTTGCAAAAATGACACAATAGATTTTAGCGGGTGCGTCTTATTGTCTCAAAGACACGGCTTTAGGACAAAGCTGGCTTAATTTAAAGAAAGCAAAGTGGTGCAGCTCCCTGTGCATCACAGCCCTGACACCGGTGAGGAAGGGAAGGGACAAAGCCCGGGTATAAATACCCCTCTCGCCCTGCCTGCCCGCGCATCCCGGTCCCCGTCCCGCAGCAGACCCGCTCAGGGACAAGCTGCAGCGTCACTCCCTGCTTTTTGTCCCCAATGCCCCGTTGCACATATCTCAGGCCATCCCCTCCAGGTATCGCCTGCACAGCCATCTCCTCTGTTCAGCCAAACCATCCCCGCTCCCTGCTCCATCTTCTCCCTTCAAATACTCAAGGCTGAGCTTAATTCAAGCAAAACACACTCCAATTCCACTGCTGTTACAGGAGCTGGATTGCACTCCTGCAGCCTATAGCTACACATACCCCTCACATATAGGGACCAGTTATATTGCATCCACGTGGACACACACTGTCCACCTTCTGCAAGGTTAGGAATGAAATCACTACATGAGATTCATTATTTTCTACTAGCCTCAATCAAGTTGGTGCCTTAAATTATTAAGACTTGGGTTTTTTTGTTAATTTGTTTACCCAAAGTAAACACAAATATTAAATCAGAGCTTCCAATAATCTCACTGCCAGCAAATTAACCCCCGGCGTCCCAGAAAGGCACACCAGTCTCTTCATCTCAGCAACTCCTTGTGACACTTTGCTTCCCGTATCGCCAGCTCCCTCCCGACGCCTTCCTTCACTTGCACCGAACAGCTTCAACAGCCGAAGGCCAAGCCCTGCCTCCAACACCGGGTCACTTCTCAGATTGGAAGCGCTGCCCCGGCCGTCGCGGTGAACTTTATTCTTGATTGCTCTTAGGTCACTGGATTCCTGCTCCCGTAGCTTTATCCGACTCCCCAAATGCCAGGGTTGACTTGCCTATGTAAGGGCTTTGCAGGGATGGCTCCTGTCCTTACAGCTGCTGGGTGACTTCTGCAGTCGGTGGTCACGAGTCCCGCGCCTCTTGGCTGCCCAGATGCCACCTAATCCGGTCCCACCAGAAGGGCAGCTGAGAATGAACACTATTTATAGCAGTTGTTCCCCGGTCCCCCTGGGCTCATCAGTCTGCCCAGGGCTTTTATTGATAGCGGCACAGGTCCCAGCGCAGGCCATATCTGGGCATGGCGAGGCATTTACAGGCACGGCCCTGCGCTTCAAGAAAAAAAAAAAAAGGGAGAAAAAAAAAAGGAAAACCCTGCATCTGTTGGAGATATCAGTCGCCCTGCTTCCCCCGAGCCCCAGCGTGTAGCTTGCCTCCTAAGTACCACCAGCTACTGCTCCAACTGCTCAAACTTTTGACTATTAAATTCTGCTTTATTCAAGACATATCTATGTCTGAAAGCCTTCCCCTTGTACACAAGGATATCCACCATCGGCCTCTGCTCCTCCGTACAGACTGCTTTGCAAAAATACAAACTAAACCAGGGATGCACGCTGATGCTGGTTAAACAGTGCAAGCAAAAATGCCTTCAGAGCATCACGGGGCGCAGCAGTGGTCAGGAGGAGGCAGCCCACGGGGACGCTGCTCCGCCTGCACACACAGGTACCCGCTGAGGTGCTCACGGCTGTGCACGGTACGGCTGGGCGAGCCTGGGGGCCACGCTGGCATTGCACAACCTCCCTGGTGCTGGCAGAGTCACCCGACAACGCGGCACCGTGCAGTACTGCACCCAGACTGGCAGCCAGCATCCGTGAGGCAGCGAGCAGCCCCGTGGTGCTGGAGCATCTCATGGACCCCATCACGCAGCTTACTGCCGCTTGGATATCCCGCAGACAGCCACGGCCCCGCAGGGTCCCGGTTGAGGTCCAGCCTCGGCACCTCATGCCCTGCACTCGCTCAGAGATGTTGGGGAGTCCAGACAAGTCTTTGCGTTTCTGCATGAGGGCAGAGGGGGCACAGTCCAGCCAGGCTGTGCCATCTAGCCAAAACACATGCCGGGCATCACTGTGCAAGCCAACACAAAAGCAGGGAAGTCCTTACAAAGCCAGAACGAGCTTGTCCTTGGGTAGTTGTATCAACCTGCCTTGGCCTCCTCCAGCTTTAGCCTCGCGGTGTGAGCAACGGCATCAACAACTCCACAGCGAGCACCTACTCTGCTTCTGGGGGAAACTGAGTCAGGGAAGCTACATGAGTTGTCTGCAAGCCCAGCAAGCTGGCGGTGGAGCCCGTGCCCTTGGCTCCCATCCTTGGAGCACTGGGCTGCTCTCACCATGACCCCCTGCATCCCAACGGGAAAGCATCTCGCAGCATCACTGCCCGCTTGGCCGAGGTCAAGAGCAACTTCAGCGTCAAGCAGCAAACATTAAACCTAGCATCTTCTCTGGGAGGCAATCGCAAGTGCGGTACTTAAATCAGCCCTGGGCTTTCAGGGGAGGGATCCGAGCTGAGGAGCGAGGATATTTCTCTTGCGAGGAACACACCACCCCCTCGCCCACAGTCACTGCTAAGTGCAAGATGTGGTGAAAGTCTTTAAAAATAGATATATTCCCAAGCAATTCATGCCGCTTGCATCTGGCAGGGCAAACCTAGCATGGAAGCTCTTTCTTACTGACTAAAAAGGATCGTTAGCAGCTCGAGGCTCATGCAACCTTGACTCTCTCCTCCTCTCTTCAGGGCCTTCTCTTGTTCTTGGCCTAAACCAGTCCTGGGAAACACAAGGGAAGCCCTGCCCAGCTAGGCTGGTGTCAAAGGCAGGGAAAGATACTGCAGTGCAGTGCTGATCTCTTCTGCAATCGGACGTGCAGACTAGCCCGAATGCTGAGTCAGCACAATTTCTTTTTTGATTGGTTGATCTGAGTAACATACTTTCAATGTATGCTAAAGGGGTAGCAATTAATACATTTTCCCCCTTTGCCCACCTTTCCAAACTGCTTCGAATCAAATGCACAAATCTCACCCCCAAAGTCACTCTCTGGTCCTAAATATTCTGAGGCTTTTTCGTTTTTAATTTAGGGCATTAAAAAAAAAAAAATTTGCAATCTAAGCGATGCTCACTTTGATCGACTTGTGCTGCTGCAGCTAAAATATCTGTCCTGCAGGTCAATCTAATCATGCTTAATAGCAGTTTATTCTTCAACGCAACATTTTTCACGTTGGGTCGACAGTTTTAAATGAGATTGCTGATGCACCCCTTTACTAATGCTTTTACCAGGGCCAGCACATCCCTTGAAATACTTGTGCAATAAAATGCTTTATTGCTCTTGATGAATGCACTATTAAACTTGAATTGCAAACATGCCCCCCCTTTTTTTTTTTTCCAAAAGAGGGTGCTGGAATTTATGGGACCACCTGTCTCCCAATATTAAGTAATAGTAACAACAGTAATAATAGATCATCAACATAACAAACACACAAAACTAAAAAAAAAAAAAGCCCGCCAGGGAAAATCGCGTGGCACAAATTCGTCCCTGTGCTCTCGTGTGCACGTGCAAAATATCCATCTTATACCTGCCGGTAGTTCCGCTTACATGCGGAGAATTCATCTCGAGAACGGCTGGATTTTGTGAGGCATAAAATAGAAAAATTTAACTAATTTGGTCCACTGGATTTATGGCTTTTACAATTCTCAAAGCTCCTGTTTCCGCGCCTGGCACTGCACAGTCCTTGGTCTGCAGGATGGATGGGCGCCCCTGAGCATCCCAGCGCTGCTGCATGGCAGCGGGTCCAGCACGGATGCTCCTCGCAGTGCGCCCACGACAGCACTCAAGGCTGGGAGATGCTCAGCAGTTTATAAAGAGCAAGAGAGAAGTGGCTTAATTTTAGCTACCAAATAGAGTGGACCTAGTGCAATGTAACGGTCGCAGTTTTAATCCAAACAGGCGTAAGAGGGAAGAGGAGCTGCCACAAAGCAGAAGAACAGCGCAAACTGGTTGCCGAAGGCCTGCAGCCATCATCTGCTTCCATCGACGCCAACAGCAAGGGGCTGCCGTGGCTCTGGGGCGGGCCACACACCGCCATCCCATTTCGTTTTTAACATCATCCAAGCCCAAGTACCTCGGGACACGTGCCATGGCGAAGCATCCCCTGCCACCTCCGCTCCCATGCTGCGAGACAGCGCTCAGAATTATAGCTTTGAAAATATTTACATAAAAAATAAATCTGAGCACTTAGTGACTTCCTAAAGTTAGCAATTCCATGTGATTAACAGGCGTATTAATTCAGAGAGGGGGGAAGGAGATAAAAATTGCATTAGGAATGCAGGTATCTACTGTAAATCAGACCATGAGCACCTTCGCGAGAGCAACGCACAGTGGCACAGGAGTTTTAGTAAAACCTATGCTGAGGAAAGAAAGAAAGGGTAGAAAAAAGAGAAAAAAGAAGGAGAGAAGGAGAGAAGGAGAGAAGGAGAAGAGGTGGGGCAAAGGGTCAGCAAGGAAAGGCGGGAAATTTTATACATAAATTATATATAACATATAATTTTATGTTATATCTAGAATGGTGAGAATTGTCCTCATTTTTCATCCAGAGACTCAAGCTATCATCGGTGATTTACAAGGGAGCGAAACTGCAACCCCGCTTGGGCACCAGAGCTTTCCTGCTTGGGCTCAGCTCCACCAGCTTCATATTTAAATCTGACCCCAAAATGGGGCTGGACACCCACAGGACCCATCCTCGCGGGGACCTGGGGGCTGGGGACCATCCCCATGCAGGGTGGCTGCTGGTGGGGCTGAGCCCAGGGGACGCCGCATCCCTGCAGCGAGGCCCCGAGGGACCCCGCCGCGGCCAACCGGGAAAGCCTTGGCTTTCCAGGGCCCAGCATAACCAGAGCATCCTAAAATGCAAACGGGATGATGTGCAAATCAGCCGCCCTCCAGCGCAAACCTGGCCTTCCCAAAGCCACCTGGCAAAGAAAAGGCTCCTCCTCTGCTGGGAAGGGGCTCAACACTTCCCACGCCTCCATCAGCCACGGTATTTACTTTAAAAAACAAAAAAAAGCTCTTAATAAACCCCACCAAATCCTACACGTAGGAAATCTCCCCGATAGCCCAGCCTGCCTTTTCTAACCCGCTATTCACAAGCACCTGCTTACAGTTAAATCCCCTTTGGCATACGTGTAACAAGTGATGACGGCGCTCGCCGTGAATAGAGCCGGATCAAGACTCCACAAAATCCAAACTCCGAGTCTCGCCCGATCCCCGTGCCTGGGAGAGGATGCTGCGATGGGTAAGACTTGATTAACCTTGGCATGGGATGCTGAGGCATCACACCTACCAAACGATGCCTTAGCAGCCCGTTAGCCAAGTGAAGAGGGGTGTTGCGATTGCAGGGAAATCGCTCAAAAGCAAAACATTGCTCTCAGCTGCCCCGCAGAAATGGGATCGTGAGTTTGGGTGGCTGGGGAGCGGCTTTCTGAAGAGTTCGGCTTTGCCCGTCATTACAGGCATCACAGAAGCGTGAGGATGTTTGGGGCTGAAAGCTTTAAACCCTCGGACGCGACTCCCACCTGGGCAGAATGTTAAACTTGTATTTAAACCCGGTTTCTTTCATCTTGCCTCATTATTGTAGGATCCTGGAAAAACAGCCAGCTATTTTACATTGGAAAAGGTTAAAAAGGAAAAGCGAAAGCCAGTGAAGGCTTCCAGAATTAAAGAAGCTAATGTTCTTATTTTCCCAAAGGAAAATAAGACCCCTATATTCAGAGCACTCCTCTGGCTTTAGCTGTGATCTGCTGACTCGATGGCTCGTCACACCGACAAGGAAGATCTCCTTCTCTCCATTTTTAAGCACAAAAAGTTTTAACGTGGGAAAGATTCGAAAAGCAGAGTTTGCACATTAATTTAAAGCTAACACACTACACGCCTGAGTCACAACTGTTGTATCCTTTTTCTCTCTCTTCTTCTCCCCCCGCTCCATCTCCTTTTGTTTTTCCTAGATTTAAAGATTAGCCAGCTCTGTTTGCTATCTAGCCTTATTTTGGGGGAAAAAAGGGTTGACGGGGAAGCAGGAGAAAGGAGCGATTGGCCTGCATCCCTGTTAAAACCCAGGAGCGGACAGCCAGCTTTCCTCTGGCATCGCCTTTCAAAGCCCATGCCGCAGTCAGCATATTGAATATTTAATGTCCTGATGAGCATTTCCACCTGCTGACACAGGCAAAGTGACAGAACAATACACGCGCTGGAACAAGATCATCAATTGACTCCCCAGTTGGTCTGCCAGGTCAGGCAGTTAAAAAAAAAATAATAATATAAAATAATCTGTCTGCCTTTCTCCCCCGCTTTGCCTGGGGTCACACATTGCTCCTCTGAGAAGGGTTCCCACCTGAAATACATACTTCTTTACATTCCATAGCTTGCCAGGTTCATATGGGCATATAAAGAAGTATGTCTCTCAAGCAGGTAGTTTCAATATGCGCATTTATATGGTCACAGGAGGAAAAATAACGCTGATTTACAATTTACATCCCGAGAGTGAGTTACGGCTCAGTTTAAACCAGCAGACTTTCCTCCTGCCCAGCCCATGTGCAGACACACACACCCACCCCCGGCTCCCGCTCCTCGCCGGTAATCCCGGGCTTTGCCCTCGGCAGGTGATGGATTTTGGTCCCTGAGAAAAGGAACTGGATATTTCACCGGACACAAAGCGGCAGCGGTCCGGTGGCTGCCCTGGCAGGGGCTCTTTGTCACATAAACGGCACAGAGTACAAGCCAACCTCCCACTCCACCTAAAAAGTAGGTGTTTCATTCCAAATCATAAACTTCCAGCAATTAAAAAGACCAAAATGTGGTTTAGTGGAAGGGATTTGCTTTATATGCATATAGCTATAATCTTAGACAAAGCCATGTGGGGGAAAGTTAAATATATATTATTTCCCAATTGCCTCCATCCTGCAATTTGGAAACAAAAAGCCAATGTGTTTTCAGAAAACCAAAAATCAAATGGCCAGCTACTGATTTACAAACCGACACCGGGAAGGACTGCTCCATTTGCCAGAGTAAGAAAACTCATCAGCCCCAGACAAGCAATTGCTTTCATCAGTAAGTAGAGATTAAAGCGTAGGAAGAAGAAAGCATCTTACCTAGTGAATCCAATGATTTTTCCTCTGCTGGTCACTGTGAGTGAGACACTACCTCGCAGATAAGCAAACCCCAAAAGATAGCACACGCCTTTTGGGGAGTTCAGGGTATTTTAAAAAAAAAATAATTAAAAATTGCTTCTAATAAGTCATCCGGTTGAGCTCCATGCCAGCTAAGGGTTTTTGGCGAGACACTTGCAGATATGCAACATAAAAAGCAGCCAAAGCAAGGTGTCGGGAGCTCGGGCCGAAGTCTTTTTGAGTTATTCCCGCAGCCCCCGCGGGACGCGTGCCCGTGCACGCCGCCGTGCGCTTGTGCACCCATGGGGCTCAGCCCCGCGTGCAGCCGCTGGTTCTCCCCCTCTCCCTCGCCTCCTCGCAGCCGTGCTGAGCTTTAAAGCTCCCCGAACAATGTGGGCCGAGTGGCAGGGCTGCAAACGCCGCCCGGGCTGAATAGGAGACTATTATAGGCAGGATTTAGGCAGGGAGCGACGGCGGAGGTCACGCTGGGCGCTGCCTGCTCGCTGCCTGCTCGCTCAGCAGGGCGGGCAGGGCGCGCTCACCTGCACCCGCCGCCCCTCGCCCCGTTGCTGCCGATCGATACCAATTTACAGGCAAATGCAGAATGGCTGCCTTCGTGTTAATGAATTTTACCGATTCTCACAGTCTTCTAATGAACCCTTTAAAGAGGGTTTAAGTAAACTTAGCAAGTGGCAAACTAAGCACTTTGGAATACCTAATTGCATCGATGCTTTTCCACTGCTTTTTAAAATATCACTGCCAGCTGGGGAGTAAATATTTCCCTGCTCCCCATCGACTTGCAGCACCACCGAAAAGCAAAGGCCGCGTGGAGCCGGGGTGTAAATCCGCTGTGCTCAGCCCCCAGCCCGCAAAATGGCTTTCCACCACTCATGCAACACCAGCACATGCCTCGGTCCTGGCTCTGTGCAGCTCCCCTCCTCATTCCCTGAGTTTGTTGGCCCTTTTAACCATCATTATTTGTCTCATTTCAAGGCAAATTTCCACCTTTAGTTTGGATCAAGGGGAAGAGAGATGGAGCTGTGGCACCATTGTAATGCATGACTGCAGTGAAATTAAAGCAAAGGGAGAGCTGAGGAGTGTGAGGGAAAGTCTGAGTGCTTAAGATTAAAAAAAAAAACAACAACAAAACCCAAAGTGCTGGGGGGGGGGAGTTGCACAGCCAAGGCACTCCAGGATGTTGAATTTCCTTTAGACCGACAACAGTAGGACAGCTACTGGACTTCTTGGGCCATTAAACATCTGCAACTTATACCCAATTTGCTTTCTTCAAATGCATTTGACATAGGCAGTCCTGAATGGTCCCCAACTTCTGCAGATGAGTGGGACAACAGCTGCCGGCCGCTAAAGAGAGCACTGTGTAAGAGCTAAAAAAATGACCTTTTAAATCCTTAATAAAACTGAAGACAATGACACTAGCGTGGCAGCAAAGTTCATCCTGGAGATTTAAATTTGCTTTGAGGCTATGTGAGGAAGCTCATGCTTTCCAGGGTTGTGCCTTTTGGTGGAGGAGCAGATAAATGGCGTGACGGTGCTTTTAATGGTGATGCCAGAGGCACCCTGTGGTTCCCATCCTGCAGCTACCACCAAGAGTAAGTGGTGGTGGGTGAGCGTCATCCAATGTCCTCAACCCGCCTAGGCTCGCTGAGCTCCTGGGCTTGCTCTTAGCAGAAAAACATGCGCAATAAAATTGTGGCTGTTCTGGGGAGAAAAATGGATGGAGATCTGGATAGCGCAGAGGCCAAGGGGCAAATAAAAGGGAAGGGAAGAGCCTGAGGTATTGCCCGGAGGTGGAGGGGGAAGGAGGATGGTGGGAGGGATGGAAAGCAAGGTGCTGTATATCATACCCCTGCTCTGCCCCAGACTCGAGGTGCTGCTCAGGTCCAGTCAGCAAAGTCAAGCCGGAGCTGTGCAGCACAAAACTTTGGGGACTTTGGAGACAGCCCGTATTTAGGGCTGGGCACCGGAGAAGGGAAAGGCAAGCGGGGCCGAGGCAGAGGCATGCCCTCGCCCCAGCGCAGCCCGCGGCAGAGGGGCTGGGCTAGGCACGGAGCTCAGTCCTTGGGAGACACAGACACAACCACCCGCTTGAAAGAAACCCAGCAATTAAACTGACAGCACAAATCTCAGATTTCTGCCTATACAATTACACACGATTGCTGAGTGTACACTCTCTCCAGCACAGACACATACATGTATCCATACTCTAAACACAGCCTGGTGACGCGTTGTATTTGGATGATATGTTACACCTGCTTATATATAGCATTTATATACCTATGTATAAAGATGTGTAAAATATACATATGCATGCTGTAAAACACACCTAAATTTGTGTGCGTGTGTGTATGTACCACAGTATCCATCTCACAATACTGATGTCTATATATTTATGTTACTAGGTATCACCACTGTCATATAAAATATAATGACCATAGTCAACTCTGAGCTGCAGAAGCAATAACAGTCAATTGATGTATGAAGTGTAACCTGAATTCCAAACCCTTGCAGGGAAAACCTAACTTCTCCTCCTCCTCCTCATATTCCCTTTCTGATCGTCCACAAACCATGTGCCTGTAATTAATGCTCGTTTCTCGGCATTTTAACAGTTAATCACCGCAGCACTGAGATCATTGCAAGTTAGGCTAAGTTTAACCACATTTCACCTTTTTGCTCTGGCTGGTATTAGCTCATAGCACTAGTTTGTTGCAAATAAATAAATAAAGCCTCAATCCCCCCAGGTGTCATTAGCCAGCCTGTGTCTGAATTAGGCATTTAAAGGCCGGTTTAACCTTGCAGAACGGTTGCATGTCAAAGTTCTAACATTTCAGTTCAGATTATTCTAGTGCACTGCTTGCTCTGCAGTTTGTTAGGGTTTTTTTTTTTTTTAAATGCGGAGTATGCCACAGCAGAACAAAAAAAAAGGAGGGGGGGGGAAGGTCTCCTAACCCATCCACAGATTAAACACACACCCAGCACATCCCCGCACAGACACACACACGCGGCACACACACACACACATACATTTGCCGGATGCAAAAGCCCACATTTAAGTCCCCGGGTAAGTTGGATGGGCACTCAGTCCTGCATTGGCCAGAAAAAGTGTTTAAAAACAAGCTGAGCTGGTAGCGGTTAAAGGCAAGGCAGGGAGCAGAAGAGGGGAAGGGAAAAAAAAAAAAAGACATACCAGTTAGGAGCTTCTGTTGCAGCAGAGGACTCACCAGAGCACTAGCTGAAAGCTGAATCAGCTTTCGAGAGTTAGGGATGCATAGAGGAGGGTCATGGAATCACAAGGTAATAATGCGCTTCATGCTGCAGCCGTCAGCCTTCTCCTTATAGCCAATCTCTAATGCAGGAAGGGAAAAAGAGAGCAGGCCCAGGAATGGTATTAGTCCTCACTTGGAGGAAAAAAAAAATTAAAAAAAAAAAAAATCATCAGGCAAACCCTCCCCTCCCCATCCACCCTTACCTCACCCCCTCCACCCAGCACCACTACAACTCCATCCCCGCTGCTGCATCGCGGCTTGGTGGGTGGGGGGGAGGAAGGCGGGAGGCAGCGCGGTACAGCGGGGGCTGAGCGGCGGAGCCTGAGCCGGGGGGGAGCGGGGCTCCGGGGAGCGCTGCCGGCGAGGCAGGAGTTAAGGAGATGCAACCTTGCCCGCCCGGATTGCAGCACACCTTGATGCGAAAGGGCTGCGCCTGCAGAAGTGTCTGCGCCCCCCCCCCCTTCTCCTCCTCGCCCCCCCCCCCCCAACCCCCTCCCGGGGGTCAGCCCGGGCTGGGGGTCAGGCTGCCAGGAGGGATGCTCACGCACACCCCATGGAGGGGTGGGGGGTGGGGGGCTGGTGGAGGGAAGGGGAGGGGGGAGCGCTGGTCAGAAAGCGAGTCCACCTTTCCAGTGCTTATATACCCAGCGAAGCATCCGAAACACGCACTCCCGGGCGAGTGGCCCCTTCTCCTGCTCTTCCCTCCCTGACCATATTTAGTCAACCACGGCAAAAAATAACCTGTCAGCTGGAGGCTGCTGAGCAGTATTTGGAGTTCAATCGCTCCTCGCAGCCCATTGACTACTGGTCCTGCAGGGTCCTGACTCTGCCTTTTTTTTCCCCTCCGCTATTTTTAGCTAGGCCAAATAAAGAGGGAGCTCATCTTACTACTCTCCGCCGGCCCGAGGTTTCACGGGGCCCTGGCTATGTTTGGTAAGCGCCGGTGTTGGGAGACGCGGAGCAGAGACGTTGTCCGTGCCGGAAGACCTTTGGCTCCTTCCCATATTTATTATTTTTCTCTTCTTTTCTTTCTTTCACTTGTGTTTCTTCCTCCATGGTAGAAAGGTATCCAGGCGAGAAGGTGGGGAAGAAGCTCAAGGGATTCTGATTTTCACCTTACAGAGGGAAGAACCGGGATTCAAAGACCTCATGCTAGGGCCAAGTCCCTCACCATGAGGTCCTGGGCACCTCATTGCCCGGCCATGTCTGTCCTCCTGTGTCTCCAAAGGTGCTGAAGGCTGGGAAGGTGTTGGACCTTTTGCCCTACATGGGGAGCACTGGGGAGCCCCATCGCCAGCCAGGGAAAACCCCCCTACCACGCTGGGTTAATGCAGGTCACCAGCACAGCAGCGTCTCCTGGGCCTTGAGGTCACGGGAGCTTTCCAGCCTCCAAAGCTTCACCCAGCGGTACACCAAGGAGAAGCGATTTTGGTAGCACAGGCACTGCCCTTGGCTTGCACCCAGAGAAGGAGGTAAACGTCTCTAGAAACTCAACTGATACCCAGCTTCAAAGAAAAGATGTCCAGGACAGCAGAGCCCTGGGGAGGTCACCTTGGGAGAGCAGATAAATGATGGTAGACGTGGCATTGGCTGCATTCAGCCAACCTGTCCTGCTTGTTTGCAGCAGACCCCCATCCTGGAGCACCTCCTGAATCCAGTGGCCCCCCCTGCCCTGCTCACACCAGGTCTCTACACTATGCCGCCTTGTCAAGGCTCACCCAAAAGGACCACGACACCTCCTCACACCCCAAGGGCACCTCATGCTGCTGACGGACCACCGCTGTGGGCGAGCTTTGGGGGATCGGGGCTGGAGGGACCAGTACCTGCCAACACATGCTTGGGTGGTGGTGGCTGGATGTGGAGCTGGGGTGGGAAGTTTGTATGAACCCCAATGAGGTGCCCAACACCCTCTGCTCCCATCGGCGATCACTGAACGTGGAATGACATGTGATGGAGACGCCCACCCATGGGGTCTGTGCACTGCTGTGCAGAGACCCGGCAGTGCCGACCCCAACGGATACCTCCACTTAGGACATCTGTGTGAGACTGTCAGGCAACACTCGTCTGAGGTTGTTGTGCTTGTTGGGAGCTGATAGCACGTCATCTAAGGATGGGAAACGCCCGCAGGAACCACCCCATAGTGCCACGAGGTGGGAAGGGCTCCCAGGAGGTCCCAGCAATGCTTTCCCATGCCCTGATGTCTGAGCTCCCCAGCTCCGAGGATGATGCCAGAAATAGCCGCTACGGCTGACACGTCTGCTCTCTGTCCTGGGCTGCTTTGGCTCTTTTTCTGTCTCAGCCAACAGCTCTCCTGAACCCATGCTGGGAACTTGGATTTCCCTCTGCCCCCCTGGTCCCAAGGACAGGCTGTTCCACACCGTCACTGTTCGAATAGCCCAGGACAGGGTGTGTGGCAGCAAAACCGTGAAGTCTGGTGTCCCTGAGGTGCCAGAGCCATCTCTGCGGTGGCCACAACATAGAGCAGCCCTCAGACACGTCTGTCTGACCCCAGGGACCAAACCTGCCACCTCCCACGGGACTGGCAGTGGGGAGAGAGCCTGTAGGCATGCTTCTCCCTCCTCCCCACTCCTCTGCCCCAGCGTGGTCCTTGTAACCACCAATGTCCCCTTTGCACCTTCAGCTCATTTCCCTGTAGAACAGCCGGGAATTTCCTGCAGTGGCATAAACCACATCCATTGGTTTTTTCTCCTTCTCTTTTCCATCACCACAGGGATGTCCAAACTGCTCCTCCTTGGGCATCAGCCAGGACTTTCAATGCTTTCCCAGCCCATGCCCTTTCAATAACTGAAGCCATGGAAGCCCTTCTCCACCCTGGCTCACCCCAGGGCCACCCCATATTCATCCAGGGAGGCCTTTACCCAAAACACCAGCCCAGCCAGCAGAGGGGTAGTTCGTTGCCTGTTACCGTCTTGGGAGCATCTTGGGGTTTTTGAGAACCCGAGTGCCAAAAGCGACAGGTTCTCATGCTATTTTCAGCCCCATCCGAAATCACGAAGTCCCCGGGAGAAGCGGCTCCCCGTGCCCCGGCAGGACTCTGCACCAGCGGCAGGGGAGCTGTTAAGAGCCGCTCGCTATCGCAGGCGCAATCGTGCCCTTCTTTGGATTGAGTGAGTTGTTATCACATCCCTGACAGGTTCTCCAGGGTTGAGAATCCATCCCGACACTGAGATATGTTGGGAACAGGAGCAAACTATAAACGGAGATGAACCAAAAGCAAATGACTGAGATGTGAATTAAGAGATTGTTTAAAACCCAAACCTGCTTTTTGCACACAGATTTCTTCCCTTCACTAACACCACACTCACCCTGGAGCTCGCAGGGACTAAAATATCTGTGTTCCTCTCCAAAATGCATGGCATCTTTTTATCAGGACTTGGTTTGGAGCTTGCTCCATGTGCCGATAACACTGGGAGTTTGGCATGCAGAGAGTGCCAGGAGAGATGGGTCCTGAATGTGCAACCACCACAGACTGCTAGACTTTAGGTATGTGTGTATATATATATATATGTTTGCATACACACATGCATATATACGCATATACATATATGCATGTGCGTACATAATAATAACGTATGTATGTGTGCACATAATAATTCTGCATTAAAGCTCCTTCAACCCAAGAAACCTGAGGAAGATGCACGGCAGACTGTAAAACTGAAACAGTTCAAAATATTGTGTGAGAGATTGCAACACTCCAAACAAAATGCAAGATGTTACTTTAAAAGAAGCAGGCTTGGGCTTTTGAATTTATGTAACCTAAACTGATTTTGTCTGTTTGAAATTGTTGTTGCGTGTTGGGAATCTCAAAGAGGCGAGGAGCAAAGCTGCAGACGTTTCCTTTGGAGTCCAAGATTACAAGCCCCTTTACTTCTCCTTGCAGCTCCAAAGCTGTTAATGGTTTGCTTCATTTTATTAACAGCAGACAAGAAAAAAAAGAATCCCTCCTCGGAGCATGTGTGAGGTGACAAGTTGGATAATAACAGCTCCTTTGGAAGCTTTTATAGTACATTAGGCAAACATAGGGGATGTTTATAGACTTTAAAAAATGCTGATTATATAAAAATGCATTTATAGCCTTCTAAAATACCAAGCTACTGTAATATAAATATTTCCAATAATAAAAAACTAAAAATGCAGATTATTGACCCAATTGGAGTATTTTTTGTATTGATTTCTGGTTTTCTTTGGGCCAAAATCTGATCTCGAACCAAAAGACGGGACAGTACCCTGTGATAAGAGTCAGGTCAATCAGGTTTTCGCATTCTGCAGAAGATGCTGCACTTTCCTGGGACGAAGCCAAACTGACTGAACCATGCACCCCATTCACCCTCCCAGCACCCCCAAACACCTCCAGCTCGAAGGAGCTCCTGGAAAAGCCGGGCACCTCCCGGCAACCTGCTGGCCCAGCCACCTTCCCACCTCGCTGGTGGTGAGGAGGCTCTTGGTCACCCAGTGGTTGGTCTTCCTCTGCTCTCCATAAGAACTTGTATAAATAACTAATTTTTTATTGGCACAGAAGCTTGAATGTGGCTCTGTCCTGTTCCTAGCTGATAAGGTTGCTGGGGATGTGCCTTCTCTCTTTTTTGTCTCTTTTTCTTACTGTGACCCGAAATTCCATCAGTAGGTGGAATTAGCTTTTGCCAATGGCAGTTATCTCAACACAGATAAATTCTCTCCAAAAATTAAGGTCTTGACAAACTGGCACATCCCTACCAAAAACCAAATACCCCAAACACCTAGTGAAAAGATGAGTTATTCTTTATTTTACAAAAGCAAATCTTTTCTTGGCTTTGTCCTTTATTAATGAGTAGGAAAGACCAACCCCGGGCTTTGGAGCTGCCTGCAAAGTCCCCTAAGTCAGCATGAGATCTGGCTTTTACATCACACAACTATAACACCTGATACCCAGTTTGACCCAAAAGAAGAGCGTTTGTTTCAATTTCATCTTCCTGTTGGTAATTTAAGTTCATTTTTTGTAATAAAAAGCACCTTTTCTTGCGCAGGGTCCCACCTCTCCATTAACTGAGCCCATTGCAAAGTTTCACATTACTTGAGAAAATCTCAGCCCCACCAGCGAAGACAGACCGAGGGCAGCAGCTGCCTTCAACTCTCCCACCAGATGAAAGCAGCAATTGCATCACCATTCTGCAACGTAATGGCGTTTGAAAACACATGTCTCCGAACTTCTCTCAGAGGCCAACTCCAGCCTTTTCCACTGTACACGGATATAAAACGTCTGTGTGACATACAATTCATAATTCATGTGGTATGATGCAAAAGGTGCTCCCCCCCCCCAAGCTTTTTCCTTTTGTTTGGTGTTTCTGGCAAGAGAAAGAAAATTGTTTTCAAAACTAATGACAAACAGAAGCGGTGTGCATTGATAGCACACTACTAACACCCTTCCCTCTCAAAATCCTAATGTGGGAGGCAGCGGTGTGATGCTCTCCCTTTTTTAATTGGGAAACTGAGGCAGGAGAAGGAGTTGCTTTGCCTGGGGAGCAAGGGCACGGCCAGGGGCTGCCGGGGTAGCCCGGGCTGCTTCCCCGCATCCTCCCGGTGAGCTCAGCCACCTCTGGGGCTTATCAGCATCTCGCTGTTGGAGGACGAAACGGTGACATTAGAGATAACTTAGCCAATTACCCACCAGCTGACTTGAGTTCATTCACATGTTGCGAGCTTTTTTTGTTCAGCAAGATGTAAGGGTTGGGTTTTTCTTCGACTTTTCAGAAGTTGTGAAATACAGCCGTCAGATGCTATCATAACGATGAAATACGGCTGTTTCACTGGCTGGCTGGGAGATTTTCGGTATCTCTATATGCACATATACGCAAACCGAGCACGTTGTTTCTGCAGTTCGCGTGTGTAATGTAATGCTTTTTGTTTTGGAAGATATTTCTCTGAAGACACTAACCATCTCACCTCCAAACGCAAATGTTTTTCAATTATTAGAGGGTTTTTTCCTGCATTGTTGGAGCAATACTAACAATGGGCAAAAATGCAGCAGAACAAAAGATTTTCATAGCGGTCTATCTGTTTAAGTATTTATAAAGCACCAATCTCTCAGGTACCTGGCTCTTATGTGGTTTTAAAAGATTATTATGCTATCATATTATAAAGGAAAGAACAAAGCACCACTCATAAATTTAACCAAAACCCCCGTATTTTCCAATCTGCGTGATCTCTCTGAAACCTGGGATCTTCTTTTGTGTCAGGGACATTTATGTCTTCTCCGATGTCCTTCCAACAATAAGCATTCCAGCAAGAGAGATCACATTATATACTGTGGTTTTGTTTGTGGCAGAACAAAATTAAATGAGTACATAAATTACTCTGCTTCTCGAATAAAGAAAGAAGCAAAAGACCATTTCTTTAAAGTGGCTTTTTTTTCTGATAGGATGAGTTAGTTTTCCTGAAACCATGTGCAAATTAAAAAGTTCACAGTTCAGGCTTATTGTGAAAGCTAAATCTCAGCCTCATTTCGAGAGGCGGCGTATTTAGGAAGACACATTTGGATTTCTATAAGAACTTGTAATTGGTTTCCCACATCTTCCTTGAGCGAGCACGCCTCCCGCTCCCTCCCAGATTAACATTGGTGGTGCTTAACAGCAAAAAGGACACTCGTGGCTTGGTGCACGCTACAGAAATATCTCCTGATTTTAATGGAGCACTGCAGCGTTCCTCTGCGAAGACCCGCTACCTCAAATAACTCATACCCGAAATGCAGCGGTGCCCTTTGCACCCCCAAACGCAGCCTGCTGCAGGGTACCATCCTCAGCGAGGTTTTGAGGAGCAAGAAGAGCATCCTTGGTGGGATGACGGCTGTGGCAGGGACACCAGTGGAGATGGTCCAAGTCCCCTTGAGCACCTCCACACCACCCCATCGCACACGAACCTGCTCTCAGGTTTCTTATCAAGCTCCTCCACGGCAAATAGGCCAGGAGTGCCTGGGGTCACCGCTGATAGCTGGCCAGAGCCAGGGTTGGACCAGACTGGTTTGGAAGCAGAGGAACTGGGGGAGGATGGGAGAGAAACGAGATCAGGAATTGACAAGAGAGAGGTGCAGGCTGGTAGGAAAAACAAAGTGCTGGAAGGGCGCTGCACTTTTTTGCTCAAACACATCTTTTCCGTGCGTACAGGATAAGGTAACAAGATGCATGATTTATTTAGCACAGAGAAAGCAGCTGTTCGGAGGAAGTGTGGGAGTTTTTAGGCAATCATGTTCAGTTCCTGAGGAGTCCCATTTACAAACGCTCACCGCTTCATTTTACCCCCTCCCTTCCCCTCGTTTCCCTGCAGTTATCTCCCCATCAGGCTGTGCTGCACAGATGCTTTAGGCTCTCACTCAGTCTTTACTTCTGGCTTCACTTCAATTCCCTGAAGTTGTCGGGACTGCCTGGCTTTGAGGGTCACCCCACCACCTTTATCTAATCTATAAGACTGTTTCTGAGTTTCTGACAACTTATGAGCCAAGGAAATGCTGCAGCACTGTTCCAAAGGTGTTAAAAACGAGCAACCCACTGCAGCCAGGGGCATCAGTGAGGCTCCGCTGCCTGCCCGGGAGCAGGCGAGACATCCTCTGAGGGACCTGTGCCAGCGGCTTTGTGTCCGATGCTCTGCTGAGCCAAGCCCTTACTCAGATCAACCATCCTCTACAAGTTTACCTTTCCTACGGGGTCTGTGTTCTCCCCCCAAAATGCATTACACAGGACTTGTGCTACTGGATGGGGGGTCAACCTCATCCATAAGGTTAATATCTCCTCCTCTTTTGTCCAGGGCTGGGAATGAAACCGCAGCACTACTAGATACAGTGTCGGTGGTGCAGAGATCACCAGCTCACCAGGCCTGGAGGCTCGGGAGTCGCCCTGGGAAGCACGGCACGTACCCGCAGCCCTTCTGCAGAATTTCTAAGCGGTCTAGAATTAACTGTTCTCCTGCAAGTAACTCACTAATAGATGTGATTAGCAATTAAGAAAAACATTATTATCTGTCACATGGGATTGAGGAAATATTCATTGCAAGCCTGTGCGTGACAGCTGTAGGAAAAGGGTCCAGGAAGGCTAAGAAAATGTCAGTAAGACAATGTCACGGAGGTTATCATAGGCAGACGTAATGATGGGAGAGGAAGCCAACAAGATGATCCATGAAAGATGGTAATGAATAGCAGTGCCAGCCAGCAGAGTGTGCACTGTGTTGCACTTACAGGAGAAGGTGATTTATCATCAGATATGGGTAAAAGTTCTTCTGAAAGATCCAAGAATCCTTCGATAAGTCAGGAGAAAAATCGACAAAAAAACCATAGGCGAAGCAGTGAGCAAAAATAAGTTAGCAAAACAAGGTGCTCTGTACTCATCGTGATGGGCAGTTCAAAAATTTGCTGTTCTTCTTAATCTCTGCCTTGTGCAAAGCCTTCCACACTGGTCTAAAATATCTGAGGAGCTTTTAATGCAGTCCCTGCCCCTGCCAGACCTTCAACAGCAATTAGGCACCAACCCATGCAAGCAGATGGGTGCTTGGTAACATTTCCAAAAGCACAAGCAGTGAATTAGATGTTTACTTACGGCAAAGCACTTCTGAAATTCAACTGAACTTCCTCCCACATCTTAAGAGACCCAAGTACCTTTGGAAATCTGCTCCTTCCAGGCACACTGCTGTGCCTCCAGCTAAGCACGATGTACCTGAACTAGTTGTGATGAAGCCAGTTCTGGAAGACCCACGTCAGAGATGCCATGTTGAGAGATGGTCAGATGGCATCTAGACCACACCTAGACCCTGGTCAGATATCTCCAACTGGAGCTTTCCCAGACTACTGGGACACAACAGCTTGATGGGAGCAATTCTGTGCTTGCTACATTTCAAATTTATAGCCACAGCCTTAGTTCCTTGTCCCTAAAAAATATGGAGCCAATATAAGGGAAAGTAAATGGTATTTTTTCCTCAAGCTGCAAAAGTTAGGTTAGTTTTTCATGCTCAGACTGCATCAGGATGCAATATAATCAAGAATAACTAATTTCCTCTTGGGATTATTGGAATAATTAGAGCAAAGGCTGCTCTTTAGGAAGGACACAAGTAACCCTTAGCTGTGTTCTGACTGAAAAGGATCATCTCATCTAAAATTGTAAAGAAATTCCCTTCTGGAACACATCTGGAAATGAAGGCTGTAATGCAAATCTTGTTGAACCGACTGGCATTGGAGCCAAACCTAAGCGGGCTGGTTTTTGTTAGGACATACCACTCGTGAGTCATGAGCTTATGGTAGCACCGACAGGCTTTGCCCATTCCTTTCGGTCATGCTTCTCTATTTATTTAACATTAACCAATTTATTCAAGTGTAAGTTAAGAACCAGTGGATTATAATAAATATTTATTGAAGTTTAACAAATCTGTAGGACCTGTATGTATATTAATCCTCATTATAAGTGCTGTCAGTTGCCACTTAACCTACAGTAGCTGTCTTCCAAATTTATTATATTAAATACATATTTGAGATGACTAATTTACAGCATTAGCAGAATACATTTATGTCACATCCCATATTCCCTGCCTTTGCAGGCTCCTTACGGAGAATCTCTCAGGAACCAGCCAACACGTCCCAAAGCTGGCAGTGAAATGAACATTGTGAAAAGTCCACCGACCACCTTGTAAACCAGGAGCCCTGAGAGAAGCAAACCCAAAACCTGTGGAGGACACTGCTAAAGCCAAAGGTCTCCCTGGAGCTTGAAGCGGGGAGCAGATGCCGCAGCCTTCTCCTTCATGGGGCCAACAGGAGTCCATGCCTTTGCCTCAGCCACATGTTTTGCTGCAGCCTGCTAGAAGTCAACGACCTTCTGTCTCCTACTCATCCCATGAATGCGGTTGAATTTGGCTTTCAGGTTCAAAACTTACTTAAATGCCCACAGATCGTGAATGCCCAATCTGCCTTTCTTTAGGAATCCATGTCAAGAAGCCTGAGGGTCCTGATCCAAAACTCACTGCAGTCAATAAAAGGCTCATTTTGATGCCGTTGACACAGACCCAGATTTTCTAACAAGTCCAGCCACTAACAGCATCTGTGGGTTTTGCACACATCTGACCTGGGGCTGCAATTTTCCAAGCAAGCACTGGATCTCTCCTTGATTTTTGCGCTCGAATCGAGCATGCACCACAGTGTGTGTGCAATGAGGTGTGTGCCCATTCGAAGGTAGAGGTGAGGTGTGTTGTTCTGCAGTAATGGCATGGTAACTCCATTAGAAATAATGGTAATTATATTGTGACTCACCTTAACGCTACCCCATTATATCCTAATGACTGTTCAGTTAATTCATTTTTATTGGCTGTGTCTTGGAATGGAGCTTTGGAGTGTGCCGCTAATGCATTGGAAATTAAGAGTGTACACAGGCCCGTGGGGTGATTTGTACCCAGCTGCATATTGGTGCTCCTGCCTGTAGCAAAGAGATTGTGAAATCAAAAGGGATTTATGCAGGGAGTAGGAAATGCAGCCCTACCATGGGTCCGTCAGCAATGTCACCCTTGTTGAGAGGCAGCGGGAAATGCAAACAGGGCTCCTGCTGCAAAGAGCTCCCTGGAAAACTCAAGTAGGTGTCGTTGGACGCAGGAAAAGTAGAGCAGTAAATGAACCGTTGCCTGTTTTGTAGGGGAAGGTGACTGTGGGAGGCACATTGGCAGCATGCACCAAGAGAAACTGCCTGGGTCTGCCCAAGATGCAGCCCCAGTCTGCCTGCAAGGATCTTCTTCGTTAACCTTTGCGCTAATGAGAGATAACGACCAGGCTCTTGGTTGAAGCTGGAGCCTTCCCTCCTGCTCCTTTGTTTACAAGGAAAGGGCTCCTTTTGTCTGTTGTCTTTGTGGTGCATTATGACCGTAATTTATTTGGGGACAGTGTTTTTGCAAGGTGCAAATTACCTTCCTCCAGGGAGGACCTGGCTTCAGAGCGGAGTCTCCACCTTTCCAGTTTGTAGCTCTCCAGCCATCCAGACTGATCACCGCAGGTATTTTTAGAAGGTCATTCTGAAGCAGTAATTTCATCTAGTGATTTTATCTTCTGCCTTTTAGCAAATATTGTTATTTTTTCCCCCTGCTGTTTCAGATGGTGACAAGTTTTAATGTCAACATCAAATTACCCCATATTTCTCAGCCCAGTTCCTGAGCCAAGACCTCTGCTGACACATGGAGTCACGCTGGTTGTCATTCTCAGTAGAGGGACCAAGACCGTGTGAGCCTGGAAGAATAAATTTCTTTCTTCCCTTTAGAGGTGGTCCCTCGAGACCATTTTTTCAAGCAGAGGGATTTTCCACTCTGCAGGACAAACAGTGCCATTCATAGAAAAAATATATTAATGGAAGGGAGCTTCATGCCAGAATCTCTCTGTGTGTGTATCAGCCTCAGCAGCAATGACAGTGCAGCTTGAGCAACAGGCTGCTTCAGCTAGCCAGGCTTGGAAGCTGCAAAAGAAGAAATGACTGTGTTTCTGTAGACCCTAACAAAATCAAGAGCACTTTTCTTTCTCTTTTGATCTGGCTCTTTTGTTTTCTTTTTTATTTAATTGCAGGCATCAAATTTACAAGGGCAGAGTGTCATTTTCCTCTTAAAAAAAAAAAAAAAGACATCTGGATTTCCAATAACTATCCCATTTAATAACAGCTATTTTAAGGTAGGTCAAACCTGTGGCCCGAAAACCCTTGACAGTGTCCCTTTGATATATTCCATTAGCCAACAAAGGGTTTGATGTATACTGACATACATCTTTTAAAAGAGCAAACTGGATTGCGACAGCTGATAATCTCATTTTGTTGAAGGACTTCTATCACGTTACCTTTAGCTCGAGGCTGAGGTCTCCAGCAGGAGTTGGAGACAGCAGCAAGTTGGTGAGGAGCCCTGCTCGGGGCTGGGTTGGAACGTGGGGACCATGCCAAGCCCAGCAGCCACATCTTGTGGGGCAGCAAAGTGTAGCGATGCTTTTCAAATCCCTGCAGAGACAGACAACAAGTCACCCAACTAGGAGCTCATTTAACCCAACATAACTTAATTCTGCTCTTATTCTCATATTGGTGAGAACAGCACCCGGAGGCAGTCACAGGTGACGCAGGAAAGACTGAGTTTTCTTGGCAAGGTCAAAGAGAGCCAGGCAGGTGAGATACTGTTCCCCTGCACCACAGCTCCATCCAGGCAGCGTGAGAGGTGAACCAGCCCTGATGGGGTGGTGCAGACGCTGTAGGTGGCCAAGTGGTGATGAGCTTCTGACGGCAAGCTCAGCCCATGCCTGCCCAGCCCTGCCACCCATCTCTCCTCCCAGTGCTGCCGTGAGCAATGTGTCTTGGTGTCACTTTGCCCATGAAGGAAGGTGCCCTGATGGAGGCAAGGAGGACTGGAGGACATCGTTGGTCCTTCCGGCAGTCATGAAGTCAACAGGTACTACTATTGACAGTGACAGCTCCTTACTCCATGCGGGGCCTTGTACCACCAGAAAGTGGGGTTCATGCCACTAATGAGACATGTACCTTGGTCCTGGAGCCTTTTTCCAGTCCTTGGAGCACTATTAACAAACAATTTTGTCCAACATGTCCTAAAGGTATTAGTTACATTTACTGTTCTGCCAAATAGCTGTTTCTTTCTGGTTTGGCATGCAGCATCTCATTCAGGAGAGAAGATAATTGTCTGGCTCGATAGCTGATCTATTTTCTACCCAATGATGGTTTCCCTTTTTCAAAATTGATGATCGATCAGTTACATTAAGGATCACCAGGTGTAATATGTTTACCACAGATTATATTTATTCCAGTGTGGGAGGAATGCATTAGGCTTCATATCATTCAAAGGGGATATTTCTGATGTAAAACTGTGCTGTATTAATGAAGCTAACCATCAAAATGGATGGGTCAAATTAAAATAGAACAAATTGCAGACTCCTGCTTAAAAGTCGCACTGGAACTGCCAGCCTATGTAATCTGTAAAATTCAAACTGAGCCCATTTTTGGCTCAGGCATGTTTACATTCTTACTGGAAAATATATTAAACTGTATTTAATGATATTCATGTAAAAGGTTGTATAATTTTTTTGCTTGATGCTACCTAAGACAACTGAACCTCGAGCTCAAGACTTTAAGATACTACTGTAATTCAAATACTGATATTATCTCTGCAAGATAGGTCTGGGCATGAAAGCAAAGCCTTTCCTCTTTTCCAAAAGAATCACAGTGATTTAGGAATCATTGCACCTCCTTTTGTTACATTTCAAGTTTTACATTATATTTTAATAAGTCTGTCATACTGTACAGACAAAAGGATGTTCAGCTTCTGCTGTAATTAAAGAATATCACTGCTATGGATAACATCAACTCAGCAGATTTCAATGATCTTGCTTTCACCGCTCCAAACTCCGCTGCTCCTTGCATACTGAACTAAAACGAAGCCAGTCTCCAGGCTGCTGCTCTCAGGAGGATTCATCTCTCCCAACTTCAGCTTCCAAAGATGGGCACTAAGTCAATCATTCAGAGTCTCACTGTGGGATAATTTGTCCCATGCTAGCTTAGCCACCTGTGTTAAGCCTATTAATTTCTTCTGCACTGGGAGCAAACTGGGCAGGAGGCCGGCAACGTGTCTCCAGCAACAGAAGAACTATCACTTTGATGTATCCCAAGAAAATCCCACAGGAGAATTATGCTTTTGGTGCTCCCATTAGCATCCCTGGCTGGTATCCAGAATTACTCCTGGAATTTTGAGCTGCGATCAGCTTGTAAGACCAGACCCACTCCTGTCTACAAACACCATCGCCTGGTCAGAGCATCCTCCTGCAGATGTGGAGGAAATCTTTCCAGTGCTACATTTCATAGATTTAAATAGGCAGCGGAGCTCCCCTTTAAGATTTTATTTCTTCCTCTCCCTTAGGCAAGCTGTGGAAAAAATCACCTATAGTTAAAGTTAGTCCACTGGAAATCGTGAATATTATATTGTCCTTTATGCAAGAAAGGAATTAAAGAAATGGATTTGGCCTTGATTTTTTCATTTGAACTTCTCTGCTTGAGCTGCACTTTTCTATTACCTCTGCGACTCTGCCTTCGTTATGTTATTAAAAGAAAAGTAATTTATGATTGCCAGTCTTGCAGTCTCTAATTATTTCTGGCTGTGCATCACAATTATTAACTTGAGTATCCACCCTTTTTCTAACAGGATGAAAGACATTCAACCTCTTTGGGGTGAGTTGCTCGTAGGTAGCCATGCATCCATCCTTGCAAACCACTGTGTCTGGTCAATAATGACACTTTCCCATTTTGATATGTTGTTTATACTTGGTGAAAACCAAACATTGGATTTACAGTGAAGATGAAACACAGTCACAGGTTACTTGAGGCTTGGGTTTAGTACCTGGGTGTACTAAAGCATCTTGCACTGTTCATAGTCTCATTCAAGACCAGGCAATAAAGTACCACTCAGCATGAACTAGAATATCAACATATCACTGCTGTTCTCCTTTTTTTCCCTGGATTGCACTGGTTTTCCATTTACTTCTGGCAGGTAATGAAGACATCTGTTCTCATCCCAACAGCTCTCTGCAACTTGCTTTCTGAGAAATGGAATAGCACTATTTCAGCGATTTTGATCAACTGAGAAAATACTGCCCTGTATTTATGGAGGTCAGGACAGTCCTTATATTCAGGACATTTCTATGAAAAGTCCCAAGGAATGGATGATAAATGGGAAAATCAGATTTCTGAAACTAGTTCAGATACCTCAGCGATGTTTCACAGGCGGATCTTGGGTAAGAACATCTCAAACAGAAATGCCCTGGCCAGCTGTAGTGCTTGTGAAAAGCAGCAAAATTCAAAAAAGGCTGGCGAAGCCCCCACCTTTCACAACAGAGACCCCAAAGCCACTGGGGAAACTCATTTTGTGTCGGTGAGTGTGCTTTGCCCAGCCTCCGCGGCCCCCCAGCCCCTCCGCTGACTCACGCTGGAGTAAAAGCCAGGGATGTGCTCTGTTGAATTCCAGATTTCATCTATATCAATCATTTTCCCATGTACCAGGACAAAAATATGTTACCTGGCCCAAATACAGCAATCAAAGTGCTCCATGCCAAACAACACATCTCTGTGAGTGAAGCCAGGCTGGACTGCTTTTTGGGTCCAACGTCTCACTTTTCTGTAACAACACCATTTGTCTATAAAGCACACCTCTTTTTTATCATCTTTAAGATAGCCTTTATGGTAGGTGTAACTACATGCAAAGGAAGGAGGGGGGGAAACCTTTAAGTATTTTGCATTTATAGTTATATGTAGCTTTATTGCATAGTCAGTAAAAATCCCTGCTGATTATGTCATTGCTGAGGCAATCAGGTGCCAAAAATATTTTTTTTTATTTCATCTGAGCAATAATCATTTTCTGCCTGAACAGTAGACCCAGTTATTGTTTCTTCCCTTATGTTTTCATTAATTAGAAGGAAGTGGAGAGGTAACAAACGACTCCCTGGATGCTGAAGTGCACATTTTTCACTGTCAGGTTATAAGAGGCAATGGGCAAAGACAATATATCCTGTCAGATGTGAGTGTACTTATTGTCAGCATGGTTTGTAAAAATAGAAAGTGAGGTAGCTTTTCTGGATGGAGTTGCAGCTATCTATGGATGGAGTTTAATCTGACTAATTATAACTAAAGGCTTTGGCAAACAGCATCATGTAGCTGCGAGAATACTGGATAGTGCTTTTTTTCTTATCAAGTCCGTGTGAATGTTAATGTGTGTAAGTGTAAAATCGACTTCTATTAAATCTTCTAAATTGCCATGCACTTCTTCACCCGCAATGCCTCACTTCTTCGTAACTGCGCTGCGGAGTTACTGGTAAAAGTATTAAAACTCTTTGAAACAGTCATATATCTTCTGGTTTACAGGAAGTGCTTCAAGTGAAGGGAAAAAAAAGAATAATTGCCGAAGAGCACTTCTCTCTTGCAGCAGAGCAGAGAGGAGAAGGGAGTTTCATCTACAGCTGAACGGCTGGCCAGGCTCCATTTTATCGAGCGGCTCCCTAAATCCCACTGCGATGAAGGCAGCCCTTCTGGAGGAGGTGGTGTTTCCTACTGGAGAGGCACTAAGGAGCAAACCCTGGGACCCGTGCCTTGGCGTGGGAATTTCAGGGAACTCAAGGAGCTTCTTCTGACCCTCTCTTGCCAAAATGCAACCCCTCATACCAATACTGGGGCATGCAGGAGCCCAAGACAGCCAAGACTCCCCAGCCTGACCCCCAGTTAACTGGGGATTCATGGGGAGCCTTTGCTCCTGGAGCAAGAAGTCAGGCGATACACGGAGATGACCACTGCGTGGGGATGAGCGCTGCCCTTTGCAAGCTGAGCATTGCCCCAGCCCCTGCGCCGGCTGCACTGCCCTCCCCGGGGCCACCGCACCGCTTCCCCAAGGTCCTCTCTTAAGAGCTGGCAAGCTAGCGCAGAATATGAAAACAGGCAAGAAAAACCAAGCTGAAGTTTTCCTGGCATGCAAATGATAAGTTGAGCTCTGCTTTTTTTCTGCACTGGCGAATCTTATCTTAATTGCATCAGGCTGTTTGAGATTCCCAGATGCAGAGCGCTCTGTAGCCAGGCAATCTCTGTACCCATAACCATTCCCACCTTCCTTAGCCCAAATACTCTGTTACAACCACCATTACTTTGGCAAGGTCCGAGCAACCCACAGGAGCCAGGGACAGGCTTTTGTGCATGGTGTGAGCTGTCTCACACGCTTCTCAGAGCACTGTGAGAAGGACCCCTCTCTAAGACCACCCCAGCATTCAACAGCCTGCAGCGCAGCCCGCTTTCACAGAGGACTTCTCTGGTGTACAGGCAGAGTAGTGCAGGCATCTAGAAGTCTAACAAGCTGAGCATTAGCAATGCAAAGCATCGTGCCACAAACCCAGCTCCAGGCCTGGGAAGAGGAGGCAAGAGAGGAAATCCGCCGTGCATGGCTGATGTGAGCTGCACCGCTTAATGCACACCTGGTAAGGTGCACTTTCAAGGGTCGTGAATAGAACGGAATAGAATAGAATAGAACAGAACAGAAATCATTATATGCAGTTATTGTGTATCAATCTGTGCTTTGCAGGTTAACGGCTTTACAGATATGTCTCCCAGATACCCATTTTTAAGACATCCTATTTTCTGTTCTAAGAACAGCAGCCATGAAATCCACTCTGGACGTCCCAGGAAGACGATGATGTTTAGGCAACTGAAAAAAACTCACTTCATTTTATTCTGATGATTCACTTTACCTGTCTGAGATGGATCTGAGACCTTTTCTTATTTTCCTAATTAATAGATAGTTATTGACGTAGAAGCAATGCTAATATGTGTGAAACAGCAACCAGTTTACAGCTCAGATCCTCACTGGTTTAATTTGACTTTTCTTCACTGGCTTCAGTCAGGTTAGAGATTAACCCAGCCAAAATCTGGCCCAGCTTTCTTGGCAGTGTCTGTCCATAAATGCTATGGTAATATTTCCAGTGTAAAGCTGTGGGTATTTCACAATTTCAAATCCCAGAACAACTGTGATGACTGCTGAGAGCATTTGCTTGATGGCTTTGCTGCTGCTTGGATGAATCTTGGAGATATGTGTATTTCAAAAAAAAAAAAAAGAAAAGAAAAGAAAAAGAAAGAGAGAGAGGATGTAGTAAAAAGAAAATTAAAATTTATCTGAGTTGAATGAAGATTTTATCTTCCATTCTGCCTAATCCTAAATGTGAAAGGTCAGTAATGACAGCGTGCTATGAAAAGGAAAAGGCTGTGGGGTTGATATAAAGGAGACTACCAGTAAATTGCAGCAGTTTTACATAAGACTGCGGCTCTAGCATGGGGAATTAGATGACTCCAACCTGAGGGGCAGAGTCATCGCCCGCGATGGCCAGGGAAGCCTGGGCTCTGGTCCCCGTGCAGCTCCCAGCGCAGCCTGCGGCTGGGGATGGAGGCTGTCCCTTGGGTCGCCCGCACAGGGTCCTGCTTCCCCCTTAGAGCATCCCTTTGCCGGCATCGGGGAAGACTGGTATGATCATAAAAAACTCTCCATTCCCAATACTGTGCTAAAATTGGTGAGAGGGGCCTGTCCTTGCTGTTATATCATAAAACACATCTATAAAATGAAGAAGGAAGAAAGAGAATAAAATGAGGAAAGTGGCATTGTGTGCAGTCGAGCCTTTTGCCCACCTGAGAAATAGTCTTTGGAGTTGCCTTTGCACCATACGTGATGGGTTTTGAAATGAAAGATGAGGACTGAGCAAACCGTGTGGCCATCAGAGTGCTCTTCGCCCAAGGACATCCCTCCTCAAACCCACACACGCCGCTGGCAGCTGCCAATCACTGAGAAGAAGATATTTTACGGTGACAAAAATATGAAGTCTCTTGCGACATTCTGCAGTTTTTATTTCCCCTGCCTGATTCTCGGTGGCTGCTAAACACGATGGACATTGAAGGCCTTTTTCCAGCGCATGCTCAGCATTATGGCTCCCAGAGCCAGCACTGCATGCAGTAATAAAAGGTGATTGTTTCCAAAACTGAATATCCCCTTTGTTTGGGTCATTCTTTTAATTGACTTCATTAATAAAGGAAAGGCCCTATTTAAACATAACTTCATCTTCCTTGCAGAATATAAGCAGAAGTCATGAAGAAAACAACACGCACTGTTTTTAACTCAAAACTTTAATACTAAATTGCATTAACTAATAACATAAAAACACCAACCATCTGGCTTTTTGGTGGGAGGACTCTAATTCCATTAGGACTTTAATAAATGTACTGCACTGTAGAGACATTTTACTTTGATAGCCTGGGCAAAAATGAGTAGTGTTTACAAGATTAGTATACGCAGCAGCCCCAGGATCTCTCCCTTGGAACGGCTTTAGATGGAGCCAAGGGGACATCACTGAAGGACAGAGATGATGTAAAAAGTATCGGCACTGGGGGATGTATTTGGGGCTTTCACGTGCCCTTGGGTGCGATGCCCTGGCATGTGGATGCGCTGCTGCCCAGGGAAGGGGAAACGGCTCTTGCACTAGTGGGGAGTCCGGGCTTTCGGTGGAGTCGGCAGGAACGATGCAGGAAAGGAGTGGATTGCTCCAAACCCTGACATCTTTGTCTCTCTGCGGTGACCGTTGTCATTCCCAGCACGAGGCCTCGGCCGTGCCATGGTGGCTTTCTTGTGCCTCGCTCTACCTCCTGCCATCCCTGTGTGTCTGCCCTCCTGATACATCCCCTGAACCCTCCTGCCCTGGGCAGATCCCACCTTCTCATTTGAGGCAGCCCATGCCAGCTGTCTGTCTGTCTATCCAAGCCCTTGTGCCCACATCAGTCACTTCTTCTCCTTCCCTTTTAGGAAAAGAAAGCACAGCATAAACATTGTGCTATTGGCTGCTACATCCATGCAAACGGCACATTGATTGCATGGAAGGTGGAGCCTGAAACATACCCAGTCACCAGTAAACTGAATTTTTGAAATGGTTAATCACTAGTAGCATTAATTTCCCTCGTGCACTGGCAGAACGAAGGATGCAGAGTCCTATTTTGCTCTTAGGATGTTATCAAGGTGAATTAATCTGCATAAGCTGTGAGACGTAAGGGCAGTTCTGTGTCCTTCAGTGGGGTAGATCAACAAACCCTGACTAATGCAACGGGCTGATTTCTGGCATGCCAAGCTTCCCTGGATGAGTAACAAATGGAAATCAGTGAAGGGAAAACCTGACGGCATTATTTTTCACTGAGAATTAACATGCAACACAGAATTGTAGGTCCTCCCTTGCATCAATTTTGTTTTCCCCGGCTCTATTTTCTTGCAACACACTCAGAGCAGATCCTCACCTTCCTATGCACTCTGGCTCATCCCGCGGTGAGGAGTAAGCAAACAAGGCAAAGAACATCCATGCATCTTATTATTAATATTTTTAACAGAGTTTATTAATGATGGGCATGTTTGGGTTATTTTGAACAATATGTATTCCAAATTGGTCTTAACGCCAGATGACCCTCGTGATCACCTCGTCACAGTAATTACTGGAGCTTCTTTAAAAGGCATCCTGTGCCCAGAAATATTTGTGAGTGAAAGCGCATTTCCATGTAGGTATCTTTGGAACACAAAGTCCATTTGCAAGGAGCTGCAGTGTCAGATGAAGCTTTTAAAAAGTTGGATGTCTTCCAGATTTTAATTTACATGATCATTAATACTGACTTACTCCAAATATATCAATCAGTTTAAAAAACACCATGTCTCATTCCCGGTTCAGGAAAGAATCCTTAACCAGGTGAATGCTTAAGCACTTGCTTAGCTTTAGGCAAGTGCTTAAGTCTTATTGAATGGCTCAGTGTTAAGCACATTTTCCACTGAGAGGCGGTTGGAATTAAGTTTTCAAAATGCAACATCCAGACCTGGTTTGAGAACAGATTCCCTGGGAAACCCCTGCATGGGGCACGGGTGATGCTCTGCACCCCACAGCCCCCAAAATCTGAGCCTGAGCCACCTTGGGGCCAGTGCGAGGATTTCCAACAGCCTGTTTGAGCTTGTGTTTAGACACGCTGCTACAACCGAGCAGATGCAGTTCCTTTCGTTAACGCTCCTTATTATCAGCTGAAATAATATTTCCCTCCGCTGCCAGCATTTGCACAGCACGGTGTTACCGTCAGCCGGGAAACCCCGCAACGCCTTTAACCCAGCGAAGGATGAACCTGGGTTTTTTTCAGAATTGGAAAGCTATAATAAAGCCATCCAGAAAATGACAGGTTACAGGGCTCTGTGATTTGGAAACCGTTTCTATTAGGTTGCCTTCTTGTCTAGTGGCGGCGGGAGGGATGCTGACACTTATGCTGGGACCCAGCCGAGCCCTCGAGCACACTGCTGTGAGAGAGGCTAATGCCCCGTCTCTCGTGATCCTTGTACTTCTGGCTGTTAATGCCATTTCTCTGTAACACATTGTAAAATAAACACCCTTTGGGTTTTCTACCTAAATCCACCATACAAAAGGGGAGTTGACTTGAATTGCCTGGCTGAATCATTAGAAAATGAATGCTTTGGGGGGAAAAAAAAAAAAGAAAAGAATTACATTAGTGATCTCCCAGCTTGCCTTTGTGTCTTTTCTCTTTCAGAAATCTCTCATGTTGCTGCTCTCTGCATTTTTCTCACAGTATTGATACATGAAATAAAGCATAAATAACCTCCCTTTCTATTCTTAAGCCTTCGATCCCAGATCACTCCGAGCCTCTTGCCGATAAGACCATTTTCAGCATCTGCTGGCCTGGAAGTAGCCAGCAATGGTCAATGAGCTTAGCAAAAGGTCTGAATATTTGCCCTGTCACCATCTGGGATGTGCTGTCATCCCATCAGGCATTTCTTTGGTCTTCTTCCAGGTGGACGGTGGGAATTTTTTTATCCAGAGATGAGCAGTCATGGGATGTGCTCAACATTTCAGGGGGTTTCAAGGGTATGGGCCATGCTGACACGCTGCCAATGGGTTTCAACATGGGGGCTGCCTTGCTATTGCTGCTTGTGCACTGGTGACAGGCACATTTTGGTGAACAGATGTAAATTAGTGCACCCCAGAACTGCCCGCATAAATAGCTAGTTTTATATTAATTGCGTTTTCTTCTGCTCTTACACACAAAGGTTTCCATTTGCAGCAAGGTCACTGGTAAGGGTGTAAAACTGATGATATATAAAAGGGGAAAAGGGGGTTACTTGGTCCAAGCCCATCCCGATTTTACTGCTGTCCACCCTTTTTGGTGTTTATGTGGAGCTCCCAGAGATGCTGTTAGCCCTTCCAATGAGGTGATTGCAGAATGATTGCTTTTCAAGGTCAACATTTTAAGGTTTACCACTCTTTCTCCAAAAGGACAAAAGAGCAGCGGGCAGGTAGGCAGAGATGCATAGATTAAGCAACATGATCAGCTGTTAGTTAAAGTCCTTTAGGAGGAGGAAGAAATGACTTAACCCTTCCCATCACCAGGTGAAGCCCCTTGCTAGGGGCAGAGTGAGTTTTTCCTTTCCTTTCGTCTTATTCCTGTGTGTCAAAGCCTCTTATTTCCGTGTCACTATCGAAGTGTCTCGTTTGCTCTGCTCCTCAGTTTTCATTAGAAGTCATCAGACAGAAACTTCATTTTTACTCAACGTTTCCTGACCAGTTCAGTGTGTAATTGGCTCTCCGCTTCCCTTTTGGTGATTGAACAGCAAACATTACAGATTTTATATTTAGATATATATATACTCACAGTGTGTGTGTGTGTATATATATTTATAAAAAAACTAAATACAAGTGGAGGAGCAAAAAGACACAGGCCCATTCAGAGTTCCTTCTAGCAACTCTCTTAATCAGATATAACATTTCTGTCCTATTTTTTATCTCCCCACTGCTCCCAACCTGACACTGGAGGCTGCTTCTCAGTCCCACTGAGACCTGGACCTTCAGCTCAGGAGGAAGAAATCCAGAGACCTGTAACTGGGAGAAAACATTGCCGTTTGCTTGGGTGAAGTATTGCAGACTTACAGCAGCTGCCCAGTTGCCCTGAATTCACTCCCTTCTCTCTGGATGGACCAGTCACAGCTTCATTTTTGCATGGCTCTTGGGTTTTTTTTCTCTGTTTTCCTTGCTGCTTTCTTTGAGTTGTTTTTTTGATTGGTGAAACAAGCCAGATCTCTTGCCTGGGTGTTGGTGGTGGCCTGGAAACCAACCAAGAGGGAACAGTCCTAGACCCAACGGAGAGGACAGAGGAGGCGCAGGGTCTTATTGGAATTAGGGCAGGTGAGTTATGGAGCAGGGAAGGACAGGGAGAGGGCTGGACTGCTTTTCTCCCACTCAAAGTTGACGAGGGAGGTGCTGTGGCTGTTGGGAGAAGGCAGTGTTCTCTTCTCACTTTTGTTCTGCCTTTCATCCCCTACACCCAGGGTCCTTCCATGAAACGTGCCTGTTCCTGTGCATAAGGGCAGCTTTCGTGTGACGGACCCGCAGGATCAAGCAGCAGGGCAGGATGCATTTTATTCTCTCTGTAAAGCCCACAGGAAACTCATAGCATGGGCTGCGTACAATGGCGCTGAGAAACCATTTCAAACCACTGTGATTTATATGCTTGAGAAGACCACTGTGCTCTAGTTCAACTAGCATTGGGGCAGTAAATTAATTCTGCAAGGGTCCTGTCCAAACTTGCATTGATTCTGATTTTGTTGAAAATCATCCATTAGCCAAGAATTACTACCAGTGTTAGTGGAAATGCTGTAGTGTCATTAATTGGAATTAATGGATGGGTAGTTTTTATAGGAGATTTGAATGAAGGCAATATTCCTTTCAAAAACCATTTTATTAGAAATTTGCTTGCCAGCTGTAAAAGGTAATGCCACAACAAGCCATTCCACAATGCTTTATCCATGGCTTGATGTGTTTTTAATTAAGGAAAAGCAAAGCACTTCGAAGTGTTTTTATTAAAAAAAAATAGCCATATAACAGATAGCTTTTTATTTACTGCATAATGGGGAACTCGGATCAAGAGAGGCTGCGAAGGGTCACAGCAACACTGTCCCTGTTTATTTACTGGACTCTGAATATTCTCTTTCTTCTGGGTATTTGAAAGGACTGCCAGTTATTTTTGGTGCCTTATAAATTTTTCCGCTCCCACACTTCTCAGGGGTGGAAAAGAAGAGGATAACCTGCTCTAGCTCTTTTCTAAGGACGGGTTATAACCCTGGAGGGTTAATACTGGAACTGCTGGAATAGCCCCGGTCCTGGCTGAACTGGTTCAAGCCCAGCTGAGAATGACCCATTTTCTGCCCTTTCCAAGGGGGCATAAAACAGGACAAGAGACAAACTGATGATGCTCCACTGAAGTCAGAGGAGCTCTCCTGATCCATGATGTGTGAAGATCTTCTGCCCTGCCCTTCTCATTTCATGGGGATACAAGACGCTGTTTTATACGCCTCTTCCATGGCATTTGGAACGTTTTACCAAGGCAGGGTAAGACTGGTGTTCTCCCTTTATGCTTGAGGAGACAGAGGTAGAGGAGGTTGAAGATCTTGCTCGAGACCACAGAGCAGGAGCTCACCAAGCTTATTGCAAAAAAATCACCCTCCCACCAAAAGAATATGTGAAGGTTCCCTATAGCATTTACTTTAGCTTTTAAACAAAACCAGATTTTTTTTTTAACTGTTTCAATGCTACCACAGCTACTTGCTGTCTTCCTTTGCCTCTCTTTTCATCTGGGGTTTATTGATCTGCTTGCATTTCCCAGGACAAAACCTCCACTGGCACAGTATCAGCATCCTGTACCTGATGCTGGCGGCGGGAATGCATGTGTGCTTTGTATGACCTGTGTGCAAGGATGCTTTTTCTGTGTTTCTTTTAAATGTGGGGGGTTGTGTGTTTGAAATAGCAAAGACTGAAGTGAATGCATCAGGGTCTCGCAGAAGTCATAGCAGCAGGGTTTAGGCAGAGGTAAGAACAGCCCGCATTAAGCCATGTGTATATAAATGGGAAAATTGCACTTTAAAGCAGTTAAAGATAGTAGTTTGCTTATCATTTAGGTGGATGGCTCATGCAAACACAGTGCTCACGCCTCGAGTCCCTGACCTGCCCTGACCTGTGGAGCTCACCTGGAGCAGCAGTCCCCAGGCTCCTGCCTGCAGGGAACGGCTGCCGCACATCAGCGCGCTGTCAGAAACCCTTCGCAGTCACAGTCAAGGACACTCCACACAGCCGAGCCTACTTGGAAATGATCTTGTTGCCTTTCTCTTCCTATATCACTCTAGCATTGCTCTCCAAACAATCTCATTTTCCCCTAAACCTGTACACAAATGTACATTTTAGTAAACAGCGAGGAGCAAATAACAGCATGCCCCTTCAGCCGGTGGAAATCTCCCGCTCAGTTCCCTGTTGTTCGAAACAGGGGCTGGGGCTGATTTCTGCAAAGGCAGAGCTGTGTATGGGCTTCACATGCAGAAGGGGTGCGAAGGACACGCCGACTGTCCTTGGATGATGTGGTGGACACAGGGTGTGCAGGGCTCGGGCAGGCACCCGCGGGCAGGGGTGCCCTGCCTGCTCCTCTGCTGTGCCGCCAGCCGTGACCCTTTGCACAAGAGTTGGGCAGGTTTCAGAAAGCCAAGGGGAAGCACAACAGGAATGAAATGGGGTTGTATGATCAGAATCCTAATTAAGGAGAAAATATTGGAAATATGCCATATTAGAAACGCTATTACGATTAATAGTGACAATACCACTCTTGGGAAATAGGCAAATTTACACAGTAGCTATACATAAAATTTACTTTAGCATATTCCCCTCTCTACCTTGTTTGCACACTGTGATAACAAATTGCTTGTATACTGTATGATGGTATTCTTTTTATATTTAAATATTTGAGCCAGTGATTCATTTTGTGAGGAGAGAAAGGCATGCAGAGGTCTTGGAGCTACAGAGCAAAGTAAATGATGTGCTGTGATATATTTAGCAAGTGATAATGTGAAAAACACAAAAACCCCCACGTATATGTGGACAGGAAGGTAAACACAGTAAGGAAGAGCTTAGTTTGGGATTTCCCTAGCAAAAAAGAAGAGTGATCCTGCATGTAAGATGTGAATTTGTCAACCATGATACCACATTTGAAAAGTTATTTTATCCTTTTATCATTCAATTCTTCACTTTCCTTATTAAAAAAAAAACAACAAAACAACACGAGAAAGGGAGGGTCAGTGAAGTCTTTGGATGGTATTTCCACATCTAGCAATGAAAAGTATTTTTTGCTTGCAGAAATGACAGAATTATTTACTGTTGCTACTTCTTTGTGCCATTTGACTGGATCATTGCCCTGTCAGACAAAGCAGCCAACAGATTTCTTATGTATGTCTGTGTGCATATGTGGATACATGTGTATACTTTGTACATATACACGTTTATATACCTATGCAATATACTTCATGCATACATTCCTCTCTCTCACTTTCTCCTTCTCTCACTCTCCCCGTATATACCCATATGCGCATACAGAGAGGAAAGTGGTGTGGAGAATGACACTCAGTCATCACTAGCATGGGATAGCTATGGAGCTCTCTCCTTCCATGGGTAATTAAAAGCTGCTCTGTGTTCTGAGCTGTAGGAGCCAGGAGAGGCTCTCATTGGCATGCAGTCCTGCAGCCCCCGGCGAGCTGGAGGGCAGCGGGGAGCCCTGCTGCATCCCACCCCACGTGGGGCTCCCGGGATGTGCCAGGAAGGATGTTCAACCCCGCATCGGGCTGAGCTGCCGGCCTGGATTCGGTGCTGCACTACACCGGCAGGGATGTGGGGGAAGATCCTCGGCTCCAAGGGTCCTGCTCCAGACTGGTGCTGGGGTAACCAAATTTCTTCCAATTAGCGATATCGGTTGAGAAAGAAAAGAGAAAGAAAGGTTTCTCTCTGCATGGAGAACAGCTGTTTTAAAAAGCCCTTTAGAAAAAGAAGTCAAAGGAGAAAACAGCACGCTGGAAGCTACACCATGGTGCAGGCAACAAATAAATGGACTGCCAGGGCTTGCCCTTGGGATTAGCCCTGGGATGAGGCTTTGTCCCACATAACCAGCTTCATGGATGGAGCTGCTCTCACCTGGGAAGGAGACAAGATGGACTCCAGACCCTTTGAAAGGACAAAAAGATTACCTATTCCGTCCCAAGCTCCTGGGGTGGTGGTGGTGGCTCGCTGCTGGCACACGCCGGGGCTATTGCCCATCAACCCTTTCCCGGCCCGACATGAGGAGCAGCCCCAGCAGACACAGGGGGTCATGATGCTGCATTCACACACCGAGCAATTAGTCATGCAAAAATTGATTTTCCCTCTCTCTTGGGTTGTTAGGGGACATCCCCTTACCAAAATACAGCCAAAAATGCAGCGCCCTATTAATCCTCATTGGAAATGCAGGACAGATCTCCAGCTGGTGTAAGCTGTCAGAGCTCCCTGAAGCCTACAAAGGTTTTATCATTTGGATCAACTATAGATTGCCCCAAAGGCTTTAAAACCAACAATTCGCCACACCAGTACAATGCCTACAACTGATCATTCTCAAGACACCCACCTTCTTATTAAATAAAGCCTTTCAAGTCTCTTTGTATTTTATTCATAGGAGCTGTAAAAAATCCAAGGGCCTGGTATAAAGACTCATTTATTCTCTTCTACATAGCACTATAAATTTACACTGCATTTGCAAACTAAGAGCCCATATCTTAGGGCAAACCAGAGCTCCAAAGTGAGAGCAAAACGGCTTTCAAAAGGCCAATCTGTCCCAACTAGAGATTGTGTCGAGAGCTAAAATTTACAGCCACAAACCCTGAAAATGAGGAGAAATTAGATATAGAGTTTAGTTTCATTGTTAGAGCTGGTCTGGCTTTTTAAAAAAAAAAAACCCACCTTTTACTAGTTTGCAAACCCAGAGCTGTTTCTGCATTCATCCCTCTCATACATAAATATACAGTGAGGGAAATGGGGCTGGAAATGCGTAATATGGGGCAGAGACACCGAATGCCCGGGGCCATCAGGGTGAAACCCATTGCACATCACCTTGCATCCCATGTATAATGATGACATGTAGGCGTAGCTGGAGAAGTCCCGCATTACTTGCTGTAAATACACTGAGGTGGCTTAAAACACTATTCACCCCTCTTCCTCGTCCTCCTTCATTTTAAGTCACCAGAGAGCATGACCCAGGCGCCACGTGCACCAGCACTGGGGTCTCCAAAGGGAGGTACCTTCAGCACCCAGCCCTGCTTTGCTCCTTTCTGTCTTCAGCTCCCTAACAGGCAACGGGGCTGGTTCCAGCTGACCTGACCGACAGAGCCACCGATACCTCGTGCAGGTCCTGGCTGCCCTTTCTCTCTACTGCCAACCCCGCTGCATTCATGAAATTCCCCCAGTCTCTGCTGCTCCCGGCTCCCCTCTTCAGCTCATTCAAGTAAGCCGCAAAATGGCACAAATCCAATGTGATCGAATGCTTTCGTAGTGTCAGTCTTTTCTTTCAAAGGACAGAAAGGAAAGGGTACGTGGTGTGATATTTATGAGCCTGTCAAGCTTGCTGCTCTCACCAGAAAGTGCTCTCAGGTTTCCTTCCTCGCTGGGGAAGGGACAGAGCAAGCACCGGGGAAGGGCAGCCACGTTTGTGGGGGCTGAGCATCGTCTGCGAGGCGTCTTCACGTTCGTAACAGGCTCTGTGGCATCACACAGAGTCATCCCCAGCCACCAGCCTGGCCCCAGCACTGCTAGGTTGCAAATGGGGGGGGCAGTTTTGAGCAGAAAGGGTTTGGGGACACATCAAGTACCACTCCTACCCTGCATTCAACCATGGCATCCAAGCAACTTTCTGCAGGGCAGGAGGAGATGGGTCTGAATTTTGTCCTGGCAGCTTCTTTTTCCCACTTCCACAGAGGACAAGTGCACCATGAAACATTTCCTATTTGCTTTCTTTTTTAATGTAACGTGCCACATATACTTGAGAAAACATGAGCAAGGGACATGCGCCGGTGGGAAGGCAGTGCAGTTTGCGTTGGGCTGTATCTCCTAACTTGGCGAGTATACATGCCCTCACTATAAACCAACATGCTTAAATCTGTTCAGAAGGGGGGAAAATACTGCTTGTTTCTTCTCGTCTGCATGCTAATAGTTTGCCATGCTGCTTCCCTGCAGGAAAATGATTGAAGCAAATTATAAGTAGTGCTTCTAAAACCGAAGGCCAGATCCTCATCGGCTGCACATCAGCGCAATTCCTTTGACTTAAATGCACATTTACAGCTGCTGAGGAGCCTCCAAAATGAGAGGACTGTAATTACAGCTGTATTACAATGCCCCTTGCCACATCAAATGGAGGGCTATTGACAGCGAGCAAAGACCTGAGAAACACTGATAAGAATGAACTGCAAGTCCAGTCCTCCAATGCAATTCCCCACAATCCATGATTTATGAGTCCAAATTAGCTGCCTCATCTTCAGGAGGAATTGGCCAAGGGTGGCTTTTCTTGGAGTGCTGTGCCAGGAGGGTGCCAAAATCACATGTGTTTCTGAGCGGTACCTGACCTGCCATTGATCTTTTGGGGTCAGAGATGTCCTCCAAAAGATTTCCTTTAGGCTCAAGGAGAGCAGCATAACTTGCTGTCGTGATGGTTGTCCTGCTTGCTCCTCATCCAAGGAAAAACAGCTGCTCCTTTAAGGCCATTGCCAGGAGACATCAGAGCCTCCCCCTGACCCTTTTGACCCATCATCTACTTTCCATTCCCTCAGGGAAGGTGGAAGGAGTGGGTTTTTGAGCAGTTCTGCTGGGTTTTTTGCCGAAGAGCTTGTAAGTGTGCTGGATCTCTTGGCCGGCTACAGTCTCGGGCACATTGATCTGACATTTCACAGGGACGAGATCAGGAGATCACTCCTCTGGTCCGTGACGGGAGCTCACAGTTCCTCCTCTCAGGTTACCAGCAATGTTGAATCTACTCGGTCAATTATAGAGGCAGATGAGATCTTCTGAGACAATCAAATTAACAGTTCTCTAGTTTGAATGAAGAGGATGATGGCAAGAAATTTGTGATGAGCGGTGACCTTGGACACTGAAGTTTTCTCCTCTTTTCACCCAAAACCATCTGAAATGCTTGGCCTTGGTTTACCCCTCAAGGATTTTCTTTTCCCCTCCATTTTTAAGAAAAAGGGCAGCCAAGCCTTCGTTCTTACAGGCCAGGGAAGTAATAGCTTGTCATTTGATAGAGGTTTATGAGCTAAGATTAGTGACCCTTTCTATATTGTACATGTGCTTAGGGGGAAAGGCAGGACTTCATGTGATGGCAGCGAAAAGACTCACATTCATTTCAACAGAGCTGGCACTGTGCTGTTAGAGGGAAAAACCCAAAACAAATAAAAGAGACCCTAATCAGTTATTCAGCATGTGACCGTGCCAAGAATACAGTCTCTCAGAAATACAAAAAGCAAAATTCCAAGATTTATTAATGCTATCATGCTTTCCCTAAAAGGATAATCGATGTACCCAAAGTCTCTGAATCAATATTTATCCTTCTCAAGCAGGGTATGGTAAAGAAATATTCCCGAAAGCACTCACTTCTGAGATTTTGTTTTGTTGCATAACATTTCAGTCAACTGCAGAATGTCTCTGATAATGATGATAAATAAGCATAAAGCCTACAGTGGTCTATTGCATAGAGGAAGTAAAATAGATACCCTACGTGCTTGGTAACAAAAGCTCAGCCCCAAGTAGACTTGACCTCATGATCTTTTAAATGTGTGGCAAAGACTTTATCCACTAGATTTAGGTTAACAGCTTTGGGAATTTGCAGGTGTTAAATTAACCACAAGAGACAGTTTCCTAAGTGCAGCAGAAACACACTGAGCATGATAAGGAATAATAATTAAAAACTGAATTAAAGGGCTGTAGAGTTTAAGGAAAAGTATATGGCTTTGTTTATACGAAAGTGGCACATACTCAGGAAATAGGTCTGATGTTGTGTGATACCCTGGGGCAGTAGTTCAGGTACAACTCGTTCAGCTTCAGCAGAGACCTGGCCGTGGCCCATCTGCCAAGGCAGAGACCTGTTTCACCGAATAGATGTGAAATCTGGACACCCCGTAAACCCCAGGCTTCCCCAGCCGCTGCCCTCGTGGTAGGCAGCTCTCTTGGGAAGAGGACTGGGCTCTCCAAGCACTATGGGCTCCACCCCACAGTACAATTTTGCTGCAGTTCAGGCAGATCCAAAGCTTTAACTCCTGCCTTCTTCCTCAGAGTCCTCATGCAGAGCAGGGCATACGCCCTGATGCCTCTTAGCTATTTACTTGCTGACCCATTGACCTGGTTTCTAGATTCACTAAACATACGAGTAATCAAATGCTGTTTCAGTTCAAGCACAAAACCTAAAGGATATGAACCCCCCCAAATCATTATTCATTTCTTTTTCTCACCCACACAGCCTTCTCGTTTTCCAGGTATGCCACTTCTTGCAAGAATGCTCAGCATGAGAGATTAGACATTTATGCAAGTTTAGCCAAGATTTAGGCTTACAGATAATGCCCAGTGCTATCAGCTGAGCTGTAGCTCTACGTATGTAATTATTGCTTTAGCAGGGTGCTGAGTGAGGCTGGACAGAGATTTTCTTGCTCTTGGCTCCTTGCTTGGTTCCTTCAAAGCCATCAGACTAAGGCACTCTCAGAAGGCCGAAGCCAGGGGCTGGGGTGGTTATTAGCAACCCATGCCGTTGAGGAGTATGGGGCATAAATACAGCCAGGGCTACAGGGACGAAGTTCAGCATTTCTCCTCCCGATGGGCAGAACCATCTCCCAGGGTCAGTTATGGAAGCCATCCTTTGAGGTGCTTGAAAGGACACTGGACAAAACTGGAAAATGAACTTGTGGGAATGGTGCTTGGAGCTGCCAGGTCAATCTCCCGTGTCCATGATCCACGTAGCCCCAGTACGTAACAGTCTCCTGTTCCTGGCAATCACTCGGTAATGATATTGGAAGTTGCCTGGTTATTGAAGTCATAATTACTACATAATTTGCAGCCGTAAGACCTCATGATAACCCTCTCCCTTGCAGAGGGGAAAAAATAACCTGGTATTTTATTTACCCTGTCAACATGTGGAACTTGCCTTACAGTGTAATTACATGGTCAGTAGTTACATGGCTCTCTGGTTGATGGTGTTCTGTAAACAAGTAAAGACCCACAAATTCCACCTGTGGGGATTCAGGCACTACATAAAACCGACAAGGTTTTTAAAGCCTCCTCAGTGTCCGCAATACTGCACCCACGAAACTGCATGCCCAGTTCTCGCCCTTTGCTCCTAGATGTGCATGGCGCATTCCTGCCATGCAAATAGCTGCTTCTTGCAACACCAGCTAATCTACACAGTCTATACCTCAGGTATTCAGTTAGCATTACAGCATCACCTTCAGGGCTCAAATTTAGCTCAGCATCCCTCTCTCTTACACATCTATACCTATATTATAGAATCATAGAATCATTTAGGTTGGAAAAGACCCTTAAGATCATCAAGTCCAAAATTTTGTATGTATTACACACACAATTCATTTGCAGCCTCTGCCCCAGCAAGCCAATAGTCTACCTAGTTTACCCAATTTACTGAAGGACAACAGAGTAGCTCCCTCATGGCCCCCAGGAAACTTGTAGTAGAATTGGGATGAGGAGTTGAGTTTCTAGAAGCCCAATCTAACATCCTGACCCCCAAATCCAATCTTTGTCTCTGCTGGGGTATTGCTTTCGGCGACTCCACTCCCTGCTTTTGAAATCTGCTTCGTTGCACACCCTGGGAGTGTGCAACAGGCAGCAGGGGGAGGGCTGAGATAAATATGAAGAGCTTTCTTGCTTTGTTTATTTATATGACCTTAAAGACGATGTCCATGCAGAATGTTGAACGTGACAGAGAGAAGCTGACAGGGCAGTAAGTTCTGGCTACCGCAGAGCAAAAACAAAATTACATAAAAATATCAATTGTAAAATTACTCAAACCCATTAGCTTAATTAGCATCGTTAATCAAGGCAAAACATTTGATACGCCATGTACTTTCACGAGAGATAAATGAGCCTTTGATGAAAGCCCAGCAGGTTGCCCTGCTTTTGGACCTGCCGGTGGCTGCCTGGACATGGAGGTGAGGCTCAGCGGGGCGCGGGGCGTGCTGGCAGCTTGGTGCGAACGCCATCCTCCGAGCAGGTTTCCAGCTCAGCGAGGGTTTGGCACCATATTTGGCCAAATCTGGCCAGGGTTTAATATTGTCAGGTCCATCTGCAAGACGGTAAAACTGCCTAATGGGCTACACTCAGGCAATATCATCCCCTGGTCTTGACTGGTTTGAGACAAGGTTAGCGAGGATATAGCAAGGCTATTAATAATTCCTGTAGCAATTACAATAATAAATTCAAAGACCGTGCTACATTGTCTTACGTGAGGAAGGGAGGTTCATTGAGCTCTTACTTTTGTTTCCTAGGGGAATCTCTGGGGAGAGCAATATTTCTCTATCTGTAAACCTTTCCAAGGAGAAACACTAGAGAGATCTTGATAGCACATGACAGCACATCTGCAGGCAAGCCATTCCCGAGATCACATCTGTCTTGGAGGGTAATCTAAGCTCTCATCTTTCTTTTTCTCTCTAGATTCACATTGTTGTGGTCAATCCGGTCTCCAGTGTGCAGTTCAGGGAATCGGTGATTACTGCATGCATTTCTTCCCTTTGCATCAGGACTCAGTTGTTGCTCGTTCCCTCTCCCCGTGCCGTGGCACATAATTGAATCTTCTCTTCGGCTCCTTGTAACAAGACCCAGCTACAAAGGCTAAATGCTTTATTCCCAAGAAAAGCCTTAGAGATAAGATTCACCAGCTGTGGCAGCACAGTGCGGATCTTAGTAAGAGAAATAAATGTCCCTTCACTCCACGACTGTCTTTCCAGCACTTTATCTGCAATGGGCCCAAACACAGTCCTCAGCTATTTGTATTGCTAAATATAATAAAAGAGAAGTCAGCAGTTTCTGAGGGATACACTTCCATAAAAAACAGTTTGATGGCATTTTCTGCATTAAACACATTATTCAAGGGCTTTTCTCCTTTCTAATAGCCAGTTTCTGCTGGGTATACAAGTGGCTTCCTTCAACACATAAGACACCCAGACTGTCACTGAACTGCAAAAAAATCTTATTCCAGTGGAAGAGATGGAGTTGGATTTATTAATCTAATTTGAAGATATCCTGGACAGTAATTATCTGCATAATGACTGGGAAAGGAGGAACTGACTGAGAGTGTTTCCAGCTAGTTGCTTGTTTGCCTTTTTATTTTCCTGACCAGTAGATAGTTCGGATTGGCATGGCTGGAACCAGCAAGGAAAGCCAGACTGGAGAAACCCAGGGGTTTTAAAGAGCTCTGCTTCAGCCTTGCAGGTAAAAGACCCACACACAGCCTGTCGTTCCAAGAAGAGCTTTTCTGACCACCCCTTATTCCTTTCTGAGGCTCAAAGGCAATGCAGCTTTTCTCCCTTGCTTGCACCCACACTGCCCCATTTGGCGGTGGGTACCTGGAAAAGGACACAGCTTTGGGAACGGTGAGGCTCAGTCTTGTTTTGGGTACAGAGACAAGGTCTGGATCTCACCACGGAGATCCAAGAGTGCTCTGAGAGCTGGAGCCTGCAGGTACATACACCTCTGCCAAGGGCATCCCATCGCTGGCAGGTTTGAACCTGGATCTGCAAACCATTTCTGGCTGTCAGACATCAGCACTCGGAGAGACAGATCGGTTTTGACCTGTGCTTTGCACGTTGGTGTAAACACTGCAATGATAAAGTAATCAAAAATGGGTATACGTGATTGTAAGCCTTAATTAACTATTAATTAAATTTCATTAACCCATTAGTAAAACTGATGAAGCAAGCAATGAATAAAAGGGCTGTAGTCAAAGCAGTTAATGTATCACTCATTTTTATGTGGAAAGAAGGCTCATCATTTTCTTGAGATGGCCAATATGTAAGGATTCCTCCTTGCTAAATCAGTCTGGCCGTTTTCCTACATGCCACTGATAAGGAAGTATTTACGAATTTATTCCTAAATTCAAAGTATACTTCAGGCCTTAATTTACTGTCGTAATTATATCACTGGCTCAATTAGTCCCCAATAAAAACGTTATGCTATTGTATCACAGAAATGTAGTACCTTTGAAGTAAATGGATTCACTTGCAGAGTAAGAAATCTTCCTTTTTACTGTGTTTTCTCATCTGCTACTTATGGTCACCCTGGTCTTAAATTGCCCTTTTTATTCTGTTCCTTGCAAGCGCAGTTTGTGCCTGAGCTCCGGATGCTCACGTAGAGTGAAATACTCCTCTCTAGCCTTGGGGCTGCATCGGGAAGCTTGGTGGCAACTTTATCTCGTTAAAGCTTTGCCAGCCTCATTTGCATGGTGATTTACATTCACTGCCACCCATGTTTGCTCTGCCACACAAAGGCTAGTGGGTCCGTAGGTTTTTTTCTCGACTTCCCTGCTTTGTTTCCTTCTTGCCAGTGATGGGACTGTGTTATGAGCTTTAAGGAAATACGGCTGTACCTGTTGTCCTATAGATTTTCTCCTATTGTATTTGACAAACACCGGCAGTGCCCCCTGCCTCACTCTACCTATCTCAAACCAGCTGAGACTGACACAGAAAAATAGTCCCCGGGGTCCCTGCAGGGAAATCTCCGCAGGACCTCAGGTTCACCCATCCACACAGTGTTTGAGTCGGGCGAGGGAGCAATGTGGAGCTGCAACGGATGCGAAGTCTTTGTCTCGGAGAGTTCACCCTCCAGATAGGGCAGGAAAAATGGTCAAACTGGACAAGCAGTGTGTCAGAGGGATGAGGTAATAGCACAGCAAGGAGAATTTGGCAGGAAATCTATGAGCTGGCTAGACAGCACAGGACAGAGATCCGTCTAAGAAATGGGAACGCATTGCCGTGAGCAGGATTCTTGTGGACACGGAGCTCTTTCAGACATCATTTGGCATCACTGCCTGTCCTTACTTCAGCAAGCCTCTGGAGGCCTCTGGGTTTGATTTTCAGCCTCAGAAACTAAAGAACCATCCAACTATTCATCCAAAAAGTTTTTCAATGCATCTTTGATTGACTTCTGAATACACGATACCAAGACCCCCTCGAGACCAGAATCAGGCTCAAAAAACAACAGTAAAATTAGCACTTTCTGAGAACCTCCTTCAAATCCAGAGCTCTGAGCTGGTGACCTTGGAGGGACATGTCCCTGGAGCAGCCACTAGCCGGAGATTCGCTACTTTCCACTTCTAGCATAAAGAAGGACGGTTTTGCAATGAGCCTATTAAAAGATGATCCTCCCCCACAGAATCGCATCTTGATTCTGGCCAGTGCTGGCTGCAGAGCTGGCTGATTGCACAGTCACAAAATGTGACAAGTACCAAATTGTGTCTTATCTGCATCTTCTCTCTAGCAAACGCATCTGCCTGCAATTCAATGCGTTTCCGCTGCCGGTTGAATGACCAACGTCGGTGTCACCAGTTTCCCCCAGCTCTCAGCAGAGAATGCCACGGGAACACCAAGCCATGCACCAAACCCAAATTCCTCTTGCTCTCTGTATAGTCAATCCAGTGATATTCCCAGGCTTGGCTGGGTTTCTGTTTTATCTGTCTCTGGAGCTGACATGCCGATGGGTATCATAGGTCTGTTCTCCCAGTCGTATTAGTGGAGATCTCCAGCCAACTTCTGCTGTTCAATGGAAAGTTAACCCTGAACTCCTACAGAAAACAGGGCTTAAGTCCCAAGTATCCCCATTTATCCCTAAGAAAGTCCATTAAAAATGGTCCACAGGTTTGTCCGCTGGCAGTGAAGATATAATGAGGGAATAGCCCCGTGTACAAGTGCACGGTACGTGAGATTAATACTTCCTTTATTCTATTTATCAAAACCAACATATTTGACATTAAACATTAAAAACTCTAAATATTTTAAACCCAGAGAATATTCTTCATCTCCTTTTCATGTCTTTAAGGTAGATGAGATTATTGGAGCCTACCATTTTCCCTCACCTCACATAAAAAATGCTAAAAACCAAAGTCAAAAGAAAGTGAAGTTTCTCTGCATATACTGTTTTCTTAACGTCTGACTTATTTATTTTAGCTGACAGTCTCTGTGCCCAGGTCCATGGCTGCTCTCTGTGTGCAACCAGTATTTATCCAGGTGGCTTTGTGCCCATTAAAAAAGGGAATGTAGCAAAATTAATGTATCTTTTACAGCAAGAGAGCTGAATTTATTGGTCTCACCACGGAAATTAATTTAGCACTCCCAGCTCTCCCTCGCCGGACAATAAAGACACGAAATGAAACTGCCACACAAAGTTTTGACAAAATTCACAGTCATATGAACAAAAAAAAAAAAAAAAGACCATGGGTAATTTACCACCAAAACTGAATCAGCCTTTTATGCCAGTGATGCACCAGTGATACCATGAAGGGAATGTCCACCCAGTGACCAAAAAATCTACCTGGGGGAGTAAATAGAACTGCAGGATGGAAAAAAAACAAGCTCCCAAACAGATTTATCTTAATTTTCTTCAATTTGAAAAATAAATCTGGGTAATAAAGCAGACAATGGGGCTTGTGCAAGGCAGCATCCTTCGGCCTCATACACCCGCTGGCGTGCGAACAGCACGCCGGTGGGTGCATGGGGGTGAAGGATGCTGCACGTGGAGGTCCAGCAGTGGTGGAAACCACAGCTCAGAGGAAGCAGAGGTTGTTCTGCCTCTCATCTGGTCCCACACCAGGAAGAATTAAGCCAGCACATCCTCCAGATCGATATATAATTTACATGTCGGTCCCCACCTACCTGTCTGCACCCTTGTTTTAATGTTTCCTAAATATAAAAAATCAAATATCTACTGTAAAAAAAAAAACAACAAAAACTTTTTTGTATTGGGGTTGATTGGGCAGCGGGTGGTGAAAGATTTATCTTGGCAGTAAAGCTGGAAAAGGGCTATAAACCTTAGCGGAGTGCCTCTGTGCCTGGGTCCGAGGGAGGCTAATTGTTTGTTTGTTCTTCGTGTTTATGGTTTATCTGCGGCTCAGCTGACAGGAAACCTAAACCTGAAGGAAAAAGCACATCAATCGCCATTATCTGCCTTCTGTGCACGCACTAAAAATAAAGCCAGGCAAAGGGGCAGCTCGCACACCCAACCCATCGCGATGCCAGCCGGAGCATGCCTTGCTCCATGATGCACCAGGGATGCAGGGGAAGGAGGGAGGGAAGAACATGGACTCGCCACCATTGAGTTCATCTCCCTCCTGAGCCCACTGCTGCAGTGAGGACGTCAGTGCTAGTTGAACAAGAAAAAGAGTAATGGGTTTTTCCTGCAGTACTGCCCCCAAAATAGAGAAGATTGATCTAAAAGCAACGTGCGAGTGCCACAAGCTTTGAAATTCCCTTGGGATTTCGCTCTGGTGGTTTCTTTTCCCCGAAAGGTCCTTGGGTGGTGGAGTGAGATCCATAGATCAGTGTTTTTAGAGCATGATAAACATTAGTGCAGTCAGAGCACCGCCAATTGCTGTCCTAGGCACATCCCAGCCCGTGCCTCCTTTCCTCCCTGCCCATCGATGGGATCTGTTGTCCGTCTGTCGGGAGGATTTGTACCAGTGTGGCAGAGCAAGCCCACCTTGACGAAACCAGCCCAAGCTACCACTGTGGGGCTTCAGCCCCTCCAAGGGATGGGCATCCTGCAAGAAGGACCACGATGCCCCGCTCGCCTTCCTCTGCCCCGCGGGCAACTGAGGATGGATGCAGGGCAGGGGGCTCCTGGGGAAGGGAATGCCCTGGCAGGGGAGCCAAACCTGGAGGGGCATGGCACAAAAGCCTGCCCTAAAACGGTCCGGGGTACAGTTGCATCATCTGGGTAGGTTTGTATCACTGCCAGAAACACTCAGCCCCCAAAACATCAGGCCCACGGTGCTTTGCAGTGGCCCTGTGCCTCTTGCACTGCTGTGGAGATGCTCCCGTTGGGCTGGGACACCCTTGTTCCCTGCCAGGGGACTTGGGCAGTGAGGACCGGGATTTTTTGCTGTGCCATAAACTTCTCTTTGGAAATAGTTCTTTGCCTCAGTTTCCCTGTTGCTTCCTTTCCTTCCCACGGCGCATCGCTGCTGCCATGGCTGTAAATGCTCTGAGTGGGGGCTGGATCCTGGAGCAGGGATGTACAGTGCCCCACACACCAGAGACCCGGAGACACTGTAATAATAATTATTGATTTTCCAGTTTACTTTATGTTTCGTAGAGTGTTTTGCTGGAAATGATATAAATAGCTGTCTCTGTCCCTATCCCAGGGCACGATACAGCAATGTATTTTTTCACAGTCCGAGGAAATAAAATGCAAAGTTCATTTCGCAATGATTTAAAAGTTATATTAAGGCCCAGCGTTGGATGAAGCGGGAGCAACGTGCTTGTAACTAGATAACTCCAAAGCTGGAGTGACCGTTCGGGTAAGTCACAGCTGTTACATTGGATTTATCCCAGCTCATGGGCTCGAACGCTGTGCCCCGGGTTTCAGTTTACAGTGACTCTGTGCCCACCACGAGCATCCTGCAGCAGAAGCAACCCCAGTAACACACCCAGAGCCATCAAACGGCTCTGCAGCCTCTCCCGGCAGCCCACCATCGAGACGCTCAAAAAGTGATCTTTGGGGAGAGTGGTTTACATATAGGAATGCATTTACTGTATCTGTGCTAAATATAGTAACAGAGCGCGCAGGGAGTGTGGTCTCTTGCCCCTGCGAATTGCAGGAGAGATTATTCATTTTCAATTTGTTGTACCTTCACACTGGCAGGAATTACTTCAGCCAAACAGGATTTAATAAATGATCTGTTCATAAACAACTGATCATTTATCCAGCCCCAGTGCTGCTCACATTCTGAATTTCTAGAGGAAAAGGGCATGAAAGCCTGGTTGCTGGCAGGAGGGGCAAGAAGTGCCTACAAGCCCGGAGAGCCAGGCATTGACACAACCTTGCTCATTGTACTTCCAAAGTATTAAAAAGTCCGGGTGTGATAAGGAAAAGGAGGCTGTAAAACTTCACCCTTATCTTCCAGATAGTGGACCTGATCTTGCTTTTATTTATGCTGGTGTAAAGCAGAAGTAATTCCATCAGTGCTGTTGGTGCAAAACCCAAGCGGGTGATCTCAGAAGCGTGCCCGGACTCTCGGCTGGTGTTTTCTACTTTTAAATCTATTAATTTGACAAAGATTTTCTTGAGCTGCTGGAACTGCAGATCCAGCCTGCAGGGCTCAGAGCGAAGGGGGGTGAAAATGAAGCCACGTGTGCATCTTTTCGGTATCTTTTATCCTCTCCACCTGCATTGTTCTGCTTGGTATGATTTTAAAGACAGCTGATCAGGTTTCCTGGGGGGCCAAACGCAGACGGAGTGGGCATGCACAGCCCCCAGCATCCTGCGTGGAAACCTGGGTGCGTGCCAGGGGCTACCTCTGCCAGCAGCGGGCAAGGGTCTGGGGGTGTAAGTAGAGCCTCTGCATATGCCCAGTTAAAAGCATTTTCCCTGCTTGTGGACTTATTCTCCTCTCACGCTTTTTTCCTCTGGTGACAAGAGGAAAACGAGTCCAGATTTGCACGTGCACAAAGGAAAACAAAATCATGTCCTTAACTTAATGCAGGCAATTCTAATTATTAGTCATTGTTGTTATGTTAATTATTATTACCGTTGCACAAAAGGATTGTAAATAGATAACATCACCTTTTCTTTTGGACGGTGTAGTGTTTTTTCTCCAGCGTTTCCTTGATGGCACCAATTAAGAAACCGCAAGACAAATATTCGGGAATCAGATTGTGGGTGGTAATTTTCTTGACAATGAAGAAGGCAGAGCGGAGCCCGCAGCCTGCTGCTCTGCAGGTACCGCCACGCTGCAGTGCTGACAGCAGTAAAAACTTGTCTCTGACAGTAAACTAAGCATGTATGACCCGGAAGACATAGAGAGCAGATAAGGGCAGTAACATAGACTCCATTTAGTGCTATTAAAATGGTTAAGTAGACTTACGATCAGAGATGCCAGGCTGAAATTTGAGAAGCTCTGAAAGTGAGGAGTGGGAGATGGATGGCCCGTGAGCCAGGCTGGTACTTGGGTTCCTGCAGCACAGCCAGCTTGTCCCATGTTTCCAGGCTAGGAAATTTTTAAAAATAAGACTATTTCACTATAAGAAACAGGGTTTTTCTGCAAAGCAGCATTTCTGAGAATATTACATAGAAGGGAGAAGCGGCTTCAGCATCGCTTTGTGGGACTCTGCCAGTCATTCAGTAAGAGAAAAGGCTTTTTCTTATTAAAATACACAGAGACGCTCACAGGTACCGACTCATGCCCTGTAGCACCTTTGCTCAGGACAGGACACCCCAGTATTTTAAATATTTTAGTTTGGATCTGGGTTGTTTGGGGAGTTCTGCAGTGAGCGGCTGGCGCAGGGCTCAGTCCTCACCCCCCAGTGCTGGGACGCGGCTGTGACCCTTGTGACACCAGTGATGCTTGGGAGAGTCCTTGACTCTTCCCCCCATACCCTGCAGTGCCACCAAGCCATGCTGCCTTCCCGGGACCATCAGGGCAAGGACCACTGAGTCCGATGTCTGAGCACGGCTATGATGATGCTGCAGAAGCCGCTCGGATGTGGTGTTTAAAAGAACACCTCTTGTTTTATTACCATCTATGTGACAAATTGATTTATGGTAGATAGTGACAGAAAGCGCCTGACACAGAAAAAATATTTTTTTTAATCAAGGAATGATCACCATAAAGAATGTACTATATCAGTCAAATATATCCAGCTGCAAATACCCTATATGGTAGCATTAAGAAGATGTAAACTCTCAGATCTATTATAAACAACTTTTTAAGGTAGCTGAGGCTTGGAGGATTTTGACACACGAAAGGATGAGGAGTATCATAATTCCATATGTGTCCAGGCTTTGTGGACTTCTTAATGAAATTTCCAGGGTTTGTGGGAGCTTTTGATATACGCCTGTTACAGCTGTCATGAGTAGTACAGGTCCTGAAATATTTATTGTTGCTTATTTTTTGCCCATCTCCCTATTGCTTCCCTTGTGCTCCGTAACACTGAGGTTCCCGACACCCATCACCCTGCGCACCAACCGCTGTGTCCCCATCCGACGTCTTCTGTCCTTCTCCCGTTCTCAGCCTTCCTTCTCCCCAGGAAACTCCAAGGTACTTTCAGAAGAAACCTCATGTCCCACAACTCAGCAGCCTCCTCTCCTTGCTCCTTGGGTCTTCGGTCCTGTTTTCCCATCCCTTCCCCCCATTACTTTCCATCCCGCTCTGTGAATGCCCAGAACCTCAGCTACCCCATCATGACAGCAAACGAGACAGGAAAAAATGAAGGAATAATGTTCTCCAAAGGGTAACCCAGCGGGAAGATTTTCGCGTCTCCACCAGCATCTCCCTCCTACTCCTTCCAGCCACGGGACCGTGTCTCCCTGCCCGCCATCCGTTATCCTCTATCCTATTACAAACACAGCAGTTGATCATTTGTTTCTTGTCCTTGAGGCATTGCCAGCATGCGACCCACCAAGATGGCTCCAATTCTTCACGCTATTCCTCACGGCTGGTTGTTTCCCCATCTCTCTGTGCAATAGCAAACATACATCGTCCGCAGCTTCGCTCCTTGTCTTTTATCTTCCGCTCCATCTTCTGAAGGTGTGTTCATCTTTTAAATTCCCGTTTATGCAGGTTTTGAAGATGGTCTGGAGAAAAAAAGCTGGGGCTAGTTTATGTCAGAGGGGTTTGCGCAGTAAAAGTGTCGGAGTAAATGAAGCCACCGGGTATCAGCAAGAATCAAGACTAAGATAAGGAAAGAGAAGCAGAAAAAACAGCCTCTTGCTTGGAAATTTTGATCCAAGAAGTTCTTTTTGACCTTTAACCCCTTCTAATTTTGGGGAATTTGTCCAAAACAAAAATATCCTAATTCATGGGAACAATTCACATGCATAAAAGAAACGCAAAGGCTGCTGTCTCCCCACTTACAGCGGCTTTTTGTTTCTTTTTTGTCCTCTCCTTGTTTTATATTGAAAACAGTGGGGGTGATAAATAAGCAAGACAAGAGAGAAAGAAAACTGCTTTACTCCTCTTTTTGCTCTTTTCAGAAGTTTTGGATCAGTGTGTTCCTATCGGTGCATTTTCCCTGTGCCCAGCTGGATTAGTGCTACCTCCCTGAAAAGCAAAGCAGGAATGGCCCCAGGAGAGAGGGGAGGTGACTCTCCCCAGACATTATCTGGCAAAGGCAATAGCTGTTTTGGGGATAAACAATGATGAATTGGCTCCAGCTTCTTGCCAAAGCATTAGGTAAGCAATGTAGGACAGCGCAAATCAGTCCTGCCTGTTCCTCGTTGCATTCGTGCCCCTTCACCTCCTAAATGTGATGGTGCCCGAGGTGCCCTTTGCTGGCTGCTTGTTTATGGATGGCGTTGGCTTAAAATGGATGCAGCCAAAGGGAGACAGACGGGAAAGCGAAAGCAGTGCTGGGCTGGGCTCTGATCCTCCCCTCCAGCCTCCGGACCTGGTTCTGCAGTGTCTGTATGTCCTTCGTTTTCTGCAACCTGCACTCAGCCCTGCATTGCAGCAGCAGAGGAGTCCCCTCGGCTGCTTGGCTCCTGGAGCTCAGCGTGGGGCTGCACCAACCCGCAGCTCGCTCAGAGGCAGAGGGAAGAGGCAGGGGAAAGGCCCTGGGGACCCCCAGAACCCCATCCCTTTGACGGAGGTTTCCCCAACCCGGCTCCGAAGGCTACCCGAGGGGGTTGGGAAGCCCCTCCGTACTGGAGCAACCTCCTCAAGCAAAGCAACTCGTATTTTCTACTAGTCCTAGAGTGAAACAGCCTCTGTCAATGCTTTAGGATAGATTGTCTATATTCCTGCGTGCTGCAAAGCTCCTCTGGACAGACAGACAGATACTCATTCGGCAGGGTCGTGCCAGCAATGCGATCCTGGGCTGACGTGATTAAAAACTGTCATCCCAGATTTGGGGGGCTTTCTTTCCGATGTCCTTTTTCCATACATGCACCCCCCAAATGGAAGAGGGAAACGAGCACAGTCAAACCTTTGGCACAGCCTCTCCGTTGTGGCTTAAAGTAGAAAATGTTGGGTGCCAAATTTTTTACTGCAGTGTAAATTAAAATGCCTGGACTAAGATGATAGACACATCGCATGGAGATCAGCGCAGCCTCCTGCCTGTTAAGAGACGTATTAGAATAAAGAGCAAATGATTCCTGAGAGCAGGGTCTGCTTGCGAGAAAAAAAAACAAAATAAAACACAACCAAGGGGGAATCAGCACACTTGTGCCAATGTCTCTCAAAGCCTTCAGATGGTTTGAAGGGGCTGGAGGAGGCTGGCGGCTCTCGGGCATGAATCCTGCCCATGCAGACACGCTGCGGATATTTGTCTCTCCAAGTGTGATTACACTCCGAAAAGTGACTTGCCATTACTACCCTTGTGGGATTCTGGGCTTCCAGGCTCTAGTTCATTTTCCAGGTTAAAAAAAACCCCATGACAGAAATGAAGGGGTTTAGTTTCTTTCTTTTTGTTTGTTTGGGATTTTTTTTTTTCTTTGCTTGCTTGTTTTCTGGCTGACAGCTCAGCAAGCTCACCGCGGGCTCTGGGGGTGAAGAGGAGCCGTAGCTTGTCCCATCGCTGGGACACAGTGATGGGAAGGGAGGCAGCTCCTGCCCTGAAATCACTGCTGAGGTGGCTATGCTGTGCTAACAGGGGCAAAATGTAGTAAAAGACATATTTTATCCCTAAAGTCAGCGGATCTGAGGATGAAGATGCAGATCTGTGGGGTAGGAAGCTGTTGGGTTTTGCAGGCACGTCTGTGTGTGACCGCGCTTTAACCTGATGAGATTCAATAGCAGGACGTGGCGGGGACCAGCTTACCCTGCAGTCCAGGGGACAGTGATGGCACACGCGGGCAGCATGGGCTTGTTCCCGAGCCTGGCAGCTGCTAAACCTGCATTAACACCTAACCAGAGCAAACACAGACCTGCTCAGCAGGGAAAGGGCCTTTCCTTCAGACAGGAGAGGAGTTAACTGGAGTCTCCAGGGTTTGTGCGTAAGTGTATTGTGGAGTTTGTGCCATTTGGGTCATTTCTTTGATTTGACAGTTAGGTTGCTCATGGATGGTGCTTAACTCCTCTAAGCCAGAAGGACTTTCCATGGCCTTGGTTCAGGTCCTCAAGCCTTTTATGATCCCTGTAGCTCCCAGCATCCCGCTGAGCCCCCGAGTTGATCTGAGAGCAGGCGCTGCCCCCACCAGCGCTGAGGACCAGCCTCCCCGCCGTGCTCCGGCACAGCAGCTCAGCATCCCTTAACCACTATTTCGACCCTGGGCGTGGTTTCTGCCTGGCGCTTTTGGAAACAAAGTCCCATCTTGCAGCATGGCATATAAGTGAAATTCAGGCAATGGGAACAAAGAATTTAGCAGGAGTAATTTTCAGCAACCAAGTTGCATGCACTTATGTATTTTTTCATGGTTGCATACAGCATGCTCTTTGCTCACAGTATATATGCATTTATTAACTCACACCTGACTTTTGGTCCCTGCTCCTTGCTGCCAGGCCCAGTCGTGGGGAGTCAGCAGCGGAGACCAGTTTCTAGTATTATTTCCCCCAGTCGTGTGCGAGCAGCACTTGCTATTGAGGCTGCAGCCTCACACTCCCAGTGAACTGTAAAACCAATTTAAAAACGACATTTCACGAATTAATGCAATGCCCACTGCAATCACATGTTGGGCTGCTGAGGAGGCATATTCCAGTCTGGAATTTGTTACCTGGCCAGGCCATTCGTCACTGCACAAGAAGCAAAAACTTCCTCGCCTTGTAGCCCCTCTGTGCAAGGACAAGTTAGAAATACCGACAGCCAAAGGGCAGCTCCTGCCATCCTCTGCTGGGTTGTGTTTTTAACCCTGCTCCCAATTCTTTGGAGCGTGCCATGCTGTGCTGTAGGTTCTCAGGTGAAGGGGTTTTTTTAGCACTAACTGCAACAATCAGCCCTTTGGTACCACCTCTCTCTCCGACACGGCTTGTCAGCAGGAGATCTCAAAGGACTTGCAAAAGTGTGTGAATAATTTAGCTGCTGCATGAGGAAACTGAGGTAGGGAGAAGCCTGCCAGGCACCGGGGTGCAGGAATGGAGCCGAGGGCTGCGGTGTCCCACGGGAGCTGCACCGCGGTGCAGCCGGCTCGGCACAACGCTCGGTGCCGGGGTGCCACCGGCAGCAGCCGCCCCGCTCCCAGGAGCCGGGTTTCAGAGGCCATTAGGTGCCTAATGGTGCAGGCAGACACCTGGTGGCATTTGCACTGGGAATGAGGTGCTTTACATGCCTGGGCACTTCTGAAAATCTCACTGGGCATCTACCTGCAGCTGTAAGCGCCTGCAAAAGCCAGAATATTTTCAAACCGCTGCCTGGGAGGCTGCTCTGGGCTGTACAAAAGGCCGTTTCGGCTGCACACATGGGCCTTCAGCACAGGGGAGAAGGGCTGGGAGGCATCGCTTACTCAACCAGTCTCTTACAAGAAACACCCATCGCCCTGGGCTTCCCCCTGGCCACCATCCATCGGGTCCCAAAGCTCAGCCACTGCACAGAAGACCTGTCACCACATCTAACCCGCTCTTCCACCATTGCCTTTGGGTGAGTTTAATAGTTTTTAAAGAAGTGTTTAGCACAGTCTCTGTCCCTTTTGCACAACCACTCCATACCTGCACCCATATGTGCTTATATCTCTTATACCTCCAGGCACAAGGTCCACTTCACTTTGCAGGGCAGAGGCAGGCAATAATCCCTGCGGATGTGAGGGTGCAGGGGTGAGCTGGCTGGATGCTGTGTCAGTACATCCTTCACGTGCTCTGAAGCATCTCGTTGGGTTTATAAACACTGTGGCCAGCAGTTTTGCCATAAGCTCTCAGGAGACCTCAGCTGGAGTTTGGTTTGGATAACGAATATTCATAGCTTGGGGGATCAAATGGCTCAGGAAGGTGATACATGGGGGTGTTTAATAAATGCGCTGGTGCTTCTCCACTTCCCATCTGCTCCCATATTCCAGCAACAAGCAACGCCTGGACCCCACATCCAGGCTTTGCAAAGGGTCTCACAGCTTTGTACCTGCACCCTGCCCCTGCTCCGAGCCCCCCGTCAGACCTTGGCCAAAACCTGCTTTGCTAGAACTTCCCCCAGCCTCAGAGCGTGCTGCTTGCACCGTCGAGCTGGAAAGCCAATAATCCAGTAATTTATTATTAAAACCAATATTTCTAGGTGACTCCCTTAATAGGGAATTTATTTCAATGCTGTTTGGCAAAAAGTAGAAGTCACACCTCCTGGTATATGGTTTATTTTCCACGTTTGTGGAAAGCAGGCAGAGAAAACGAATGACTTCAGTAACTGTAAAATAATCTATAAGGCAGAGTGCATCTCCTCATCTTCTTTCAGAAGGTTTTATTCAGCTCAGGCTTTCTATATGATACAGTGATGAATGAAATACCTGGGAACAGTACAAAGTAACGTTATTTATGGAGAATAGTAAAAGAGCATCCCATTTCTTAGCACACAATTTTGGTAACAGCAGAATTTTGAGATTAAAATGAGATTCCCCTCAGATCATTTTAATTCATCCCAAACTTAAAAAAAGGTCTTGTGCAGAAGTGGTGTTGTCTTGGTCTTCTCAATGGTCCTTGTGTCTTTCAAACATCCATCCCTTGGCAAAGTCATGGACTGGAAGACCACAAACACAGACTGAGCACCCCAGTCTTCCTCTCTACTACACAAATTTTCTCATCAATGAGCCCTAATCATCCATAAAGTCATACCCCACCGTCACCTGGGACATTTAAAACTAAAGCGAACAAAGAACTGGCCTTTATCACAGCTCAGTAATTTGGTGAGCCCAGGTACCTTGATGTCTGCAAATGACTGCCATGGCTTCAAAGATAATTTGACCCATCACTGCAAGGATGCTGTGCTCGGGACAGGTACCTGCCTTCCAAAACTGCTCCTCCTGGCTCCAAATTCAGTAAGTCCTTTGCAAACATGCTAAAAGTTTGAGCTGGGTGGTGCCAGCTGACTTTGGTGGCACGTGCCTTGGTACCTTGCTGAATCGGGGGCCCCCCCTTGGCAGGGCTTTGTTTAGAAAATGCCTCATGCTTGCTAAGCTTGGGAGGAAAAACCTTTTTTTTTTTTTTTTTGGTTTAAAATGGTTTGTTTGCTAGTAAATTCACAGTATGGCTGAGATAGCACATTAGTGTTGTTAGATACAAAGATAATGGAGGATTAGAAAGCTGACAAGTGTATAGAGAGGAAAATGGTTTGGTTACCTCTTAGCGATGCAGCAGCAGCTGGAGTGAGCCCTGCATCTGTGCCTGCTTCCAGGCAATTACTGCTTCCCTCCCAGCGCTTCTGACAAACGCTTCTGCTCTCCTGCTTTGAATTGTCAAATGCAAAAGTTGCCATGAGAAGCGGTTTCCCTCCTTTGGCCTGTCTTTTAGCTTTTCTGTGATCAGTCTGGAGTATTTCCACAGGGAAAAATCCAAGTATTTTTGTGGTGTGAAATTCCCCCCTTGTCCGGGCAGGAGGGTGAGACGAGTCTCGGCACTCGGTGCATTTGTGCACTTTACAATTTTTGTCATAAAATACCCCAAATGATTTTAATAATATCTTTAACTCAAGAGTTTCACACGTTTGGGGTCAGGTCTGGTTTAGCGTGGTTTTACCGGTATTCCCCTTGGCTGTGCCAAGAGCCCATTACGCGGGGTGAATGAGCTCCCCTTCGGGCCAACCATCGCCTTCCTTCTGCCACCTCCAACTCTTGTAAAAACAAACACGGGCTCCCTAAGTGCAATTAGCATCTGAGGAATGCCGAGAGAGGGAGATTAATCATTCATAAACTAAACAAATACTGTTCTGATCCCATTAGCCAACAGACAGCGTCTCCTGTTAATTTACTTCTGTTTGAGGTGTATCTATTAACCCCTTTTAATCAGCTATTATTCTAGTTAAACTCTTAGCCGGGCTTGGTTATCAGAGGAAGGCACCCTTCTGACATGAGATCAAATTAAGATTATGGAAAATTTGTCAGGAATGAAGAGCCTTGCATTCGTAATTGAGTTATAACCTAATTAAAAAAAATGAAGTATGCTTCTGAGGAGGGCCCTACCAGCGCTGCTTCTCCTGAGCATCTTCTTCCCTCCACCGAGGTCTCTCTGCTGAATTTTGTCAGCCTAAACTCAACCAGACAGGTGTCATCATCGTCTGCCTTAATGTGCTCACCCCCTGACACACGCAGCTTTTCTCTGTGTCTTCCTTTGTACCTATGACAGAGTTGAAAATCTAATTTTTTTTAAAATGTCAGAGAGGCACATAAAGTTAATATACTTACCAGTTTGCAGCCCTCCACTTGAAGTCAATTACTGGCGGTGGATATGTATGCCCCGGCAGCGCGGCTGCCTGCTGTGGGACGGGCTCGCCTTGCCTCCTCATTTAGGGAGCGTGCTGTCTAGGGAAAATTTAATATTTTAGACTAGTGGTAGCAGTGTATTAGATCTCCAGGTTTCTGAGGTCATCTTCAGTGAGTAGCTTGTTTCTGCCCACATCCATGAGCAGGAGGCAGCTGGGGAGCTGGGAGGAGAAGTGCGTGCCCTGGAGATGCTGCCGGCATCCAGCATCATGCCACCTGGTCGTAGGAGCACCGATGCCACGTCAGATGGAGCAGCCAGGCTGAGCAGGGCAGGAGAAGGGTCCCTGCCTGGTAGCAGGCAGCGGTTGGGTGCTGAGAGCACCCTGGGGGTGCTGGCTTTGCTCCAGGGTTTGCATCAGTTAGCCTCAAAGCGAGAGGCGAGAGGAAAAGGCTGTCTCCTGTATCACAGCAGGCATTGCTCACCTCACACCCATATTTTCAACTTTTGGGTGTATAGCTACTGCCAAAGCAGAGCTGGCTTTGCCTCTGTGGGCAGCCCCGACGGGGCTTGGTGCTGGGGCTGAGCCCCCTGGGAGAAGGCAGCCCTGCACCCACGGAGGCAGGAGAGCTGCTGTGGAAACAAGCATTTTGACAAAATTCCTCGCTTCCTATTTGAAAAACCAGAACAGCTCGAATGGTTTTCATTGTCCTCCAATTCAGACCAGAATTTTAAGAAAAGTTTGCAATGTAAGCCTGAAAATCTCAGTGCCAATTATATCCATTTTCATCCCGGTGTTTCCACACCAGGAATCATTTCCATGATGGCTCCACGCCATAACCCAAATAAAGGAAAAGGAGGAAAGTCTCACCTGAGCTGCCCAGCTCCCAATTAGCAAAAGGTAAATAACTCTTATTTTCTCTCTTGCTTCTTGGGCTGTGATGGCTGATGAGACTTGTGAGATGAGAGCCCTCCCTTCTTGCTTCAGTGCATAAATACTGCATCTTCAGGGATTCGCTTTGGTTAATTTAGGAGCTGCTTGAACTTTGCTTAAAGGCGCCTGCGTGTTGCTATCCCTTGGAGTCACTCAATGTATTTGTCATAGCTAAACCTGCACTTCATTAGAGGTACAGAGTCAGCTAATTATTCCCAGAAAATGTAGTATAATTTTATGAATTATGCATAAAATATTAACTAATTGTGAAGTTCCCAGATATATATGTAGACTGCAGGGCAAATGCTTCCCCACTTGAGGGCTATATACAAACTTGAAACAAATAATCCGTATGTTTAACCTAGTGCTGCAGGCAGGGTGGCCGCACACCGAGGACACGCACATCTGGGGAAGAGGGTCATGGAGATGTGGGGTCCCCTCCCAGTGCTCAGCCCATGGAGGGGGGCTGCCAGGCACAGCACTGCCCCAGGCTGGAGTTTACAGTGAAGTCCCCATCAATGGAGCCTCGATCTCTAAGCCAAGCTAGTTTGAGAAGATCCATACTGAATTTCATGGATATTGGCCAAAATACTGCCTTTTCCCAGCAGAGGAGTTGCAGTGCAGCCCTCCCCACCGGATCTGTAGGTAAGTACATCCTTCTCACAGCCCGGGTGCACTGGAAGTACAAACCCCCACCCCAGTCTCAGCCCCCAGCCCCTGGAAACCCCCGGGGAGGTGCTGGGGAAGCCCTCCCCTCCCAGAGACACGGCAGCAACGGCACCCCAGAACTAGATCCTTGGACATTCACGTCAAAGATGCAGATCAGCAGCAGCGGTGCTCCTCTGACAGATACTCATTTCAGAGTTCGCCAGCGTGCTTTGGAGACATAAAAATCAATAGAACAGAGGGAACAATAAAGTTTCATTGTTCAGTAATGAGGTAGACGGCATCTATCACAAACTCCTAAAGTGCTGTTCACTGCAGGATTCTTCTCCGCTGTCTCCTCCCAGATGGAGAGAAACAGCCTCCGGCACTGGAACTGGACCTCAGCTAAAAAAGAGGAAGGCTTAGCTGGGAGAAATCTGAATTCCAGAAGATGAGTGTCCCTCCACGGCCAGACTTCATTGCTTCTTCCTTTTGTGTGCAATATAGTAGCAGCATCCCAATACTTTCAACTCAAGATCTTGAGATGGTTGCTGAGTCCCAAATCTTGACCTCCAAAGGGTCCAGGAGTTCATGCAATCATTTAGTCTATTCCCACTACGAGGATGTCCCCATCGTCGCTGCAGTGAGCAGCACGGCTGCGTGGCAGTCAGCTTCTGTGCACGCCTGGTGCCAAGGGACTGGCAGCGGTGGGAAACTGGGGCTCTCTGGAGAAGGGAGAAGGGAGGACACCAGAGGAGCCACCTCAAACCCTTCGGCTCCAAGGATGCTAATGCAAGTTATTAAATTTTTAAAAACTTTTGAGAAACAAGAGATGGGAGGAAGGGGTGATGTTTGAAGAGCAGTTATAGAGGGATGGCTGGAGACGGGGAGGCTCGGAAAAGAAGAAAAGCCTGAGACAGGTCAGCACCGGGGCCAGACCAGCTGCCTGAAAAGGGATGGTGGAGGAAATGCAGAGGTAACGAACAGACCCAAGACCGACAGCAGGAACCGAGTTTGTCCTGAGGTGCAAAACCCTGGGTGCTGATACAGAGGACTCCACTATGCAGTATTTGGGGGCCCATGAGATGCCTGGGGGGTATTTCGGAGCACAGTGGGGGGCTGGGGACTGGCAATGCAGGTTTGGGCTCTCAGCTCTAACTCGTGTGGGTCCCCAGCTGCCCTCCCATCTTCACCAGAGGCATCATTCAGAAAAGCAGTTCTTCCCTACACCCGCAGCAGCTTTTCAAAAACAAGTTGTGCTTCATTTAGTATTATTTTAACGTAACTTTAAATCACCTGCTTTTTTTCTTTCTTTTCCCCTACTTTTTCTGCTGAAGAAGGGGAAATGAGCTGCTGGCTGCGTGGAACCATTTATGCTTTATCCAGAAAAACCTTTCAAACCTGAGACAAGGCACATGCTGCAGCGTCCAGGGGAACACAGTCTTGTCTCTTCCCGGTGCCCAACTCCCTCGTACTGTCACGCTAGCAGGAAGAAATATGCAGTCACCCTTGCTGCATATTCTGGCAGGGTTATTGTCAACTTATTATTTTTTGACTCAAAGCCAAAAATGAAGGGCATTTGCATCTTGCAATTTTGCTGCTGGCTTGTCTTGCTTATGTTGCTGGAAATGACCTACAAGGAGTCAACAGCAGGCAGCTAGGACAATACAGGCGTGGAAAAGAGATGAAGCTGGAAAGTTCATATCTCACCCTAAAACATCCCACAATATTTAGTTAGTGGGAAGGGAGCAATTAAAAAGCACATGGATGTTTCAGCTATAGATTTATTCCAAATTTGCAGGGGTTTGTGTCATAAGAGAGCACAAATGGGATTTGGATTTGTCCCTGAAAAAAAAAATATCTACAATTAAAATAAATATAGCAACCAGATGCTAGACCTGTACATGGAGATGACTCTCATTAACATCCATGCAGTCAATGCAGAGAAAGGAACCACCTTGCTTGCCTTTCCTTTGTTTTATCTTATACCCTATCTTAACAACATCATTTTGCATCTTAAAGTCTGAGGATACTTTACTGGAGGGCAGCAGAATTTACATAGATGTGATAATGAAACTGCACAAATATAATTTACTGTAAGTGGCACTGAATTATATAACAAAGAAAAGGTGAGGATCTCTGTGAAATACTGCCTCTCACCAAAAAAAAAAAAAAAAAGTCCTGAGAATAATATCTTCTTAAAGACAGTTTTGCATAATTGCTCTGTACGTCTGACAGGGCTGGAATATACTTTTTCTTTTAGGTGTCAAAGACTCAGCATTGACTGAAAGAGTGGTGCACTCTGCAGTCTTTGGTGCAATGCCTGGTGCATTACGCTCACGTTGCGAGACACCTCCTCTGTGCTTATGAAATGGTTAATTTTCAAAGATAAGAAGAGTTGCTGTACGGCAATCAAATGGAAGCTAATGCACACCTAAGACTGCAGGCAGCAGCTCTCTAAGCTGCTGGCATCGCATGAAGAGTGGAAAAAAAGAAATAAAAGAAACCTGAATTTTAGTTACATGAAGAAAATATTCTCCATCCACACACCTCTCTGCTCTGATGACAATAAAACTTTACACACACATCTGTGTTGGCCCATATTCTTCCAGCCTGATCGTAGGCACCAGAGCATCTACAAAAGAAAGAGGAAAAAAAGGACTGGCTTTGCAAGAGGGGGATCCCATCTCGCCTGTCTCCTTCACGGGAATAATCTTATCAAAGTCCCTGGAGTTATTTTCTGGCACGCAGGCAGCGGGACTTGATGGAGGAGGAGATCAATAGGGACAGGCAGTCTGCAAATTATGTGGGTGCAGGACGTATCGAGACCCTGCCCTGACTCACTGCACAATTTGGATGCAATGAGCCACCGATACAGATGCAGAACACCTGTAACTCCATTTACTTCCTTGCCTTTAGATGCTCTGGTGAAAGCAAAAGCAGAATCCAAGCGTTGCAAACACACAAACCCCCTGTTACCAGCAAATCTCTCCTTGAAATGTCTTATCTCATCAAAGGTCCATTTCCAAGTCGCTATGGTTGTCCCCTTGTGCCACGACCCTATCATCAAAGCCAGTGATGTCTTAGCGACCTACGTCTCAAGGTCGCAGTTTTATGAACTTGGCAAATGTGTTTCTTATTCCTCTTCTCTTAAACACTTTTCTAGGTGAAAACCCTGGAAGACAGCCTTACACTGCAGCTGTGTTTTGGGCTTAATCTGGAGGATTTTTCAGGTCGGATCGCTTTTCTCAGGGTATAGTGTCCTTGCTGGGTGGCATCTTAATGGGTCACATCATTTCAAGGCAGGTCCCATCCTCTGTTCCAGGTTTGAAAACAACTGGGAGCAGCACAGAGAGAGAGGCTGCGAAACAAGGCTCTCACACTTAATTGCCATCAGGCAAAATAAAATAAGAGAGAAATGTTCATGTAGTTAGTAATTACTGAGCCCAACATTCAGATAGCTGCTTGGGCAGATCGCTCTGGCTGATGTGGAGGCTCCATAGGAGACACAGACGAAGCGCTCCTAGTTCCCTTCTTCTGCAAATGACTCTGTATCCTCTACTTCATCATTATTTATTTCTGAGGTGAGTAATTATCAACTGTAGAGAGAAAGCTACTGCAGTGTGAAGCGCAGCGAAGCTCCGATGAGTGGGAGGGATGCCTTTCACCAGCGGCATGCATGAACGTACCCTGCCAATGTCAACCAATGCCACCTGCAGCTAAAATGGTTCTTCTAAAGACAGGCGAGCCCCAAAAGGGGACAAAAGTGAGGGAGCCCACTGTGTTTCTTTTAAAGTCAACAGGAGGCTAAAATGGCTGCTCCACTCAAGGGGCAGGGAAAGTCCTTTGGGATGCCTAAGCATCCCAAAGGACTTTCCCTGCCCCTTGAGCGGAGCAGGAAGGCTGAAGCTGGATTACACTCGGTGTACGCAGCCACAGCTGCCCCCAAAGGGTGTCCCAGCCCCCAGCTGATGACAGCGCGGTCACACACAGGTCATTTTAAAACACAGCATCTGCAAGCGCCTCTTCCAAAAATAGCGAGGCGGAGGAACAGCGCGAGGTGCCTTATCCACCGGCAGTTCTGCAAGGGAGAGAAGTCCGTGGGTGGCTCCTTGGGGAAGAGGGACCGGAACCAGCTTTGCAGGCAGCCCCCGGACACCCATCGCTGACTCAGCAACTTCAGGCAGCAGAAAAAAATTATTCCAGGAGGTTAAATTGATTGCCAAGGAGGTCCTACAAACCTGACAGCCTCCGAGCGGCTCAACTTCATTTAAGTTATTTCAAGGCAATTCCAGGAGGGCAAAGAGGAGAGCGGCACGGGGAGCCACCGACCGCCAGTCAGCTCTTAAAGAGCACAGTCGCATTTTCCCAGGTCGTTCTCTTTTCTACTTCTTCTTCAAGGGATAAAATTTCTTGCAGATAAAAACCTTTTTCTTTCTTTTTTTTTTTTTTTCCATTTTAACGCATGGGTGGATGTACAGCGGAGCAGGAGCTGGCCCACAGTCTGAGCTCTGCATTGGCAAAGCAGGAGCATCACTGGATGACTGCGTTTCGGGAGGCTACAGCAGAGCCCCCCACACGATACCACAAGCATTATAATTAACTATTGCACTGTTGGATACCAAACAAATTACCTGAGTGGCTGCTCTGAGGCACTTGGGCTATGGAGGAAGCAGATGATGTACTATTTGCCAGATATTTTCATAAGTAGGAGATAAGAGAGGCTGGAGGAGAGCGAATCAATGCCTTTTTTAGGTCTATGGTGCTTGAGGCATCTGTCAATGCTGGAGAGTAAATATTTACTTTTCAACATAAAGTCCATATAATCACTTTTCTATCAGTCACTTACTGCTTCTGAGTGTTTCTTACTACAATGTTGATATTTGCATTAGCTACTTACATTGGCTATAAGATTCATACAGTTGTCAACTGCATTTAGACTTCAGCTGAAAATCCCCGGGTCCTGTACCACAGCTGCTGCGATTGCTAATGGCAGTTGAAAAGAGAAAGCTGAGCTATTTCCCACAGCAAATAGCAGACAGAGACAAAGATGGAGCTACAGCATGAAGGTTATAATAATAGGCTCTCTCGTGCTCATTAAATGAAGAGTCCCATCGGATCCACAGTGTGTAGATGGGGGCAAGAGGCAGAAAGCTAGACATAGTGAGGAAAACTTAAATTTGGAGAAAGGAAGTGTTATTAAGCCCAGTTTATTGATGAGGGAACTGAGGCACAGAAGTAGAAAGTGACCTTCCTCAAGGTCAGATGCAGAATTTTCTCAGAGGATGAGGAGCTGAACCCAGATCTAGAAACTGAGGACTCAGTAAAATGCTGCAGGACCATTTCTGCTCCTTGCACACTCAAAACTGGCAGGAAATCACTCAGGCAACTGCGATCAGGTAGATGGAGAGAAGAAGCAATGTTGACCTGAGCAATACCCAGGGCTCAATGCAACTTTGGTATGGATGGGGAGCCACAGCCAGCATCGGGCACGGCCGATGGCTGGGAGCAGACACTGCTTCAGCCACCTGTCCCTACTCGAAGATACCAAATGAGTCAAATTAAAAACTTCGGAAATGACCCCAAATATCATGCAAAAAGCCTTGAACAGCAACTACCATCTCAACTGTCAGAAATGACTCTCAAGTCTTTGCAAGTGGAGGGAGGCCCAAGAACCGGTGGGGCAGCCGGAGGCAGCTGGAGCGGTGCGGTGGCAGGGGTGCCCAGCTAGGCACCCCGTCCATGTCACACTGACTTTGCGCTCGCGTGGGGTTTATTCCCAGCGTTTGGAATAAACCAAGTGAACTGCAGGGTCTGGTGTTTTTTCAGGACAGTGTTGCTCCGGCAGAGCAACAGCATTTGTGCCGACTGTGTAAGTCTCTGGTGCAAGATGCATGAGGCCCCCGTGCCTCGAGGCTTTTCTTCTCGGTTTTTACAGCGCAGGGGGGAGGTGGAGGTTTGTGCTGAAGGGTGGGTGCTGGTGGGGAAGCCTCGGCACGGCTCTGCCTTGCCCACTGCTGCCCTGCAGGGCTCAGCACCCAGGGAAGCTCCCCCAGCATCACCCAAACTGCAGGACTGGGGACCCGGGAGAGGTGAACCCTGCCCATGCTAATGGGCAAGATTAATCCTCAAACGTGTAAAAAAAAAAAAAACCAAAATCCCAGGCAAACAAACAAACATGGTTTATGGCTTAAGGACACCCCAACAATAAGCTTTCCCGGGACATTAATCTCAGCTTGCATCTTTCCTGGCCGTGCTCCTGTGTACAAAAACCTATGGGCCAGATTCCGGCAGAGTTATTCCTGCTCACTCCCACCTTGCTTTACAAGCACTGATTCAAATTGATGGAGCTCTTCATACAAAAAGCTGCTTCTCCGTGTGCGGGTGGCAGGATGTGGCCAGCAGATCAGCATTTTGTGCCTGCCCGCTGCTTTGCCCCCTTCTCTTCCCTCTCTCCCCCGATCCTTCCCGCAGCGAGTGGTCAGCGTTCTCACCGCCCCGGCGTGTTGACATGCCAGAAATATCTCTGCTTCGCTGCCTGTGCTCTTGGAAGTATTTTGCTGCTCTCTCACCTCTCCATGAGAGAGACACATTCATCTGTCAGCTTATCGGAGGAATTTCCAACAATCTGTGGCAATGCTACAAGTCTCAATCTTGCTGTAAGTACCTAAAGCCAATTAGCATACAAGATGTTTCCCTCTCACGTAGTGCACCAGTGGCCTCAGGGCTTTTTTTTCTGTACACTGTTGGGTTTTTTTTCTTTCTTGGGTTTTTTTTTGTGTGTGTGTGTGTATTTTTTTTTTTTTTGCAGGACTGATAGCAAATAGAAGTGCACAGCAGCATCCACTCGACATAGACGGGGCATGAGAGAGGATCCATATGGATCAGCAAGGATTCATCTCCTCCTAATGAATTCCTCAGTCGCTGCCGGCCCTGCTTAGCCGGTGGCAGAGGGATGCGGGGGCCGGGGGGGGGGGGTCCCGCTGCCCGGGGCCGGAGGGGAAAGGGGGGGCTGGGGGGGTCCCGCTGCCCAGGGCCGGAGGGATGCGGGGGGCTGGGGGGGGGTCCCGCTGCCCGGGGCCGGAGGGGAAAGGGGGGGGCCGGAGGGGTCCCGCTGCCCGGGGCCGGAGGGGATCGGGGGCTGGGGGGGGGTCCCGCTGCCCGGGGCCGGAGGAGAAAGGGGGGGCTGGGGGGGTCCCGCTGCCCGGGGCCGGAGCGGCTGGAGCTGCTGTTTCCCGCGAGTGCCCTCTCCTGGAAAAGGCCTCCTCTCCACGCGTGCCCCCGCCGTGTCTCTCGCCGGACGCAATAACGGAGGATATTAAACACCTGGTTTTAATAGCAGTGATGTTTCACATATCATCCCCCTCTCTGTTTCCTCTGGCCCGTGAGCGTGCAGCTCCGTGCCAGAAATCCTCCCGGTGGTACTTTTCTCCAGCCGTACCCTTACATTTATTTTGGGGCATAATTAATCCTTTTGGCATGCCAGCTTTCTCCTGCCAACGGAGCCCAAACACTGTTTCGGCAGAGTTGTCCTTGCCCGTGTGCTGTCAGCTGGGTGATGGCAGACAAACTTTGTCCTTGCTATCACATATCCAGCATGCCCTATGTATCCTAAAGGAAAAGGGACACTTACCTTCCACATTCCTGGGTATTTTATTTGGGGTAGATCCATGCATTTTCCACAGATTGGATTCAGAAACTCAAAGCTGCCGCAGTAAAGCTGGCCCACAGCCCTGCCGGGGTGTTTCTCATCCCCCTGAGGATGTTTCTCATCCTCATCTGAAAATGAAGCTCTGACACTGGGCGTTGTCTCCTGGCGTTGGTTTCATATCGATGGGGATTGCTCTAACTGCAGCTATATACGGACAGATTGGGATACACCTCTGTACCTCTTCCCTGCAGGAACCTCTCCCTTCCCAGCTGTGCCACTGGTCAGAGCACTCCAGGCCTATGAATCCTTCAAGAAAACCACTTTTCTTTGAAACTGGGGCATAAAGGCAACAGCTTTACCATCATTCTAGCAATAGTTATTCTTACAAGCAATTAAAATACCCAGCGAACCGATGGCTGGTCAGAAGGCAAAGGTCCTTCCCACCACGAGATCCCAGCAGATGAACCGGTTAAGAGGAGCTCAGGCCAATTTATTCCTTGATAGATAATGATGGGAGTTCTCACCAGGGATCTGTAATTTTCTATTGATGAAAACCTGCCTTTTCTGATTTGCAGGGTTATCTGTCTTTCTCAACTTCAGGGCTCTTGCCAAATTTGCAGGCAGCCCTGTGAAAGTGCCGTGTCCCACAAGAACCATGTATTTTAATATGAAGTAGTTTTCTTTGCCCTGGAACCAGGAGCGGCTCTCAATGCCGACAATCCGTAAAAGACCTAATGACCCATCTGAGGAACGTTAACTGGCATGGTGGCCATTCCAGGCAGAGAATTTGTTTGGGTTTTTGCCCCCCCCTGCTTGGGAGTCTGATTTCTGGAGAGGATCTTTGGGGGCGAGTTGGATCTTCAGAGATCTTTTAGCACTGAATAATTAAAAATCAGGCTGAAGGGTGGCTTAGCCTTTAAATTTAAAAGCCCAATCTGTCAAGCCAAGCTTTGTTAAAGAGCTGCAGCATGCTCCGGCAGGGCCAACAGCCTGCAACAGCCTTCCTGTACCCCAAAAAGTGGATTTTTCAGGCAAAAACCCATTATTGCTTTCACCAAGAGCTTGCAAAAGTGACTGCTAATTTGAAGGAATTTTTTTCTTCTAACATAATTGGCTCTGTTTATAATTTAGTGCCATATAAAAGAAAACTATTTATGCCCCGCTGTATTTTCAGGATCTATAGTTAACATTTGTGTTTAGCTGGGAATTACGATGCGGCTTCATTTGGTCTCTGAGAAACGGTTGGAAATATTTAAATGCAAAAATAATCTTTCGAGGTCAGAGCCTTTCTGTGCTGCTGGGGATGCAGATGGGACGGGGAGGATCTCCACCATCACCACCGCCGTTGCAGGGGGAGGACTGAATTTGCACGTGGAGGTCTGATCCTGGCCAACCCACGCACAGCCAAGGTGGTTTCTGGGCATGTATTTCCTCCCAGATCATCCTTCATGGCTGCCAAAGGGGTTTGCCATCAAAATGATTTCCCACTGGCAGCCAAAAGCAAACAGGACGGTGGCGGACAGGGTGTCAAAGCTCCAGGTGTCCCAGCTGAGAACCGAGGAGGTCATCTCATGTGTGACCAGCATCCCAGAGCTCTTGGCATTTTGCAGCCAGCACCAAGATAAAAGATTTTTGCATCAATCCCCCAAGATCTTCCCTCACTGCCTCCAAAATGGACTTAAAATCTGTTTGTTCAGGGGCTTGTGAGTTCTCCAGCCTTCAAGAGTCCTGTTATGCATTGAAGATCTTATCTTTTTTTTTCTTTTTTTTTCCCTTTTTTCCCCCCCTTCTTTTTTTTTTTTTTACCTTTTTTTTTTTTTACCCTTGGAGTGCCCTAATTATACAGAGCATTGATTTTACAATGCATTCATGGATTGATTGTACTGCCACGCTCCTCCCACAGGAAACAGCTTGCACATGAGCACTTTTTGATCTCTCCAAAGTATTCCCTAAGGTGAATCAATGGCTCTTGCATCTTGTCTCTTGCTTTAGTCTAGGGGAAGCTGAAGACGTCTTACTACTGAAATGAGCTTCAAGAAAAATATCGGAAGGGAGAAAAAGAGAAGGAAAATGATTCACTTCTTCCCCCCAAAAAAAGATTGTCTCATGTACAGCAAAATATGTTCTTGTTAACATAATGTTCTCATCCAGCTCAGCCAATTGCAGTCTTGGAGAAAGCACAGGAACTTCCATATAATTATCTTTAATAAACTGGCCAAGATAAAAGTAATGATATCTTAAGAAACAGAGTGCATAATAAAATGTGTATCTATAAAAAGCATGAAATGACATGCTAAAATGAGGAGAAAGAGGCAATTTACGTATTTTATGGCTTTGGCACCTCTGTAACAGAAATCTTGAATACAGCGCTGTTAACCAGACCAAACTTTTTAAAACAGACCATCTCTTTTAGTCTAAATGGTGAGTATTAGCTCCAGTTCCTAATGATACAGCGTGAAGAGAGTAATGGATTAGACTCAGATTCAGGCTGAAGGCTCGAATCCCTGTGTCTTAATGACTGTACACGCTGCCAGCCCCAGCCGCAGCCCTCCTCCGCAAGGGCCTGATCCAACCCCCCGATGCCACGGAGACCCCCAGTAACGTCCAGCCCTTCCTGCATCCAGTGCAACCAGATTTAGCAAAAAAGCCTTGACCTTGAGGAAATCTTCCCAAATTATGGATTAATTCAGAGTTAGCGCCGAGACCTTTGCTGGATATTAAGGGGGTGATTCCTGCTGCCAAAAGGTTTATACAAAGGGGCTGATTTCCTCTTAGGTTAATACTGGCGAGTGCACTTCTGCGCATTAGGTTGCTCGGTATTAATTTCGATCTGTACAGGGTTCATTTCAGCGTGCTCTGCTGAGAGCTCTGCTGATTGCAGTGGTTAATTACCAGGCAAGCATCGCCTCTTTAGCATGTGGTAGCAGCGTGCCAGCCTCCAAGGGGTCTCGAGCCCTGAGTAGGACCCCAAAGCCCTCGGGAGTCCGCACGCTGCCCGCCAGCCCCGGCGCTACGGCCCCTGCCAAAATTGAGCAGAAGTTCTGCGCTTCCCTTTACTCAGCAGTTTCCAGAGGAAAAGCCGGGAGGATGGCGAGGGGAAGGCAGATCCCTCTTGTTGGCAACTCACCGGGACACAGCCCGGAGTCGGGGGATGCCAAATAGCAATTTTTAATCTGGTTCTCCCCAAGGTTATGATGCTCTGTCCTCCCCTCCCTGCCATGCTGCCTCTAAACTCTGCATTGCAGCACAATGTTGGGTTTCTCTATCAGTTTTCAGGCGCACGAACACCCACCCTTGGAGCACTGCTGTGCAGGTGTGTAGGTGCATGCAGAATGTGCTGTTATTTGTAATATATATATGCATATGAAATACAAAAGCAGGTTATTTCTTACCTGGTGAGCTGAAGGCTCTGATTGCTGGCTTATATGAAATATTTAGATCATGCATAAGAGATAACTCATAAGATATAATGTCGACGTACGATGGGAAGCTAGTCTTTATTATCACAGGTGTAAATTTTCACACCTCTGTTATCAATTTTGCAATTATAACTGGGTTTCCCGGTAAAGTAATTTACTACTCACTACCATATAGGATGAAGAAAATGATCATTTATCCACCTTCAACTCAATTAAATATTCATCGTTCCCCAAAAAAGGGGGAGAGAGGATTTAAATCACTTCAAAACGGTTCTCCAGCATTTTTTTTAAAAAGGAAGAAGTCTGCCTTGTAAAAAGCACAGATTTGATGCAAAAAAAGACAATAGGAGTGTAATACATTCAGGCATGCGACACAGATTTGGCTCATCAGTCATTTGTGTTGTGGGAGTCCAAAACAGTAATAAAATCAACACAAATCCAGCTTTAGCACGAGAAGAGAGGGCTGATTCTTAAGTCAGATGAAAGCAGCATCATTCTAGCTCTGATTAAAGCAAGCAGGTTGTGCTTGGAGAGAGGGGAGCTTAACAAAGTTTGTTCTGGCTCGTGGTTTTCAGCGCGGATGAGCAAACACTGAGCAACCGCTGACCTTTCCTTATTGTTGCCTCCTTTGGGAACTTAATATTTTGTGCAAGAAATTTGAGATTTCTTTGTTTGCAAGTAGGAATTTTGGTGTTTGTTTGGTTTGGGGGTGTTTCACTTATTTTTCTCAATATGAGCCCATGCTGGACTCAGGGAGAGCTGTCTCCTCCTTCCCATGGGAGCTGGGTCTGTCCATGGGAGCTCGAAGCTGAGCCGCGAGCACAGTGGCATCTCATCTCCACTCCAGCACTGGCAGAGAACTCATTTTTAAAGCTAAAGATAAATAACAGATACTTTCCCAGCGCTGCTCCCAGGCCTGACACTGGATGCTATGGAAGAAGCCAAATTCGCAACTGCAAAAAACCCCTCATCGTCCCAAACGACGTTAATTACTCAGGAGCTTAACTCTCAGCACCTTTCTCCTTCTCTCCCATTTCTCTCCTGTCCTGCCTCTGCTGTGTCAAACCCTCCATCATCAAATCCGTGATGTCTCGTGGCTCCAAACACGCTCCGGTTGTTGGCTAATTCTCAGCGAGACTTTTATTCCAAAGGCTTCTCCAACAGCCTGATTATATAATAACAGCTTGCTCATTACCCCGAATATAAATAGTTGAAGTATCCCTCGAGAATGGACACAGCTGGTGGAACTTCCCATATTAGCACCACATTAATATTTATGGCAGCACTGCATAAGTATGCAAAATATTGGCATCCCTCCATGCAAAAGTTTACACATCTGTCATCAGTGACTCTGCCCCGACATCACAGGCGGGTTAGGGAATGAGAAAGGGGAGCCCACATCCCGGCCGAAATCGCGAGGAGACAGTTCCAGCTCTCATCCAGCACCGTTTTCTCTGTAGCTGAGACAGCCGGTAATATTTGGGAGGGATGGCAGTCCCCTCGCCCCGCCGGTGCCCCCGCGCTCCGTACGGCCACCGGCATCCAGCTGATTTATGGGGGTTTGTTTTGGCTTATGAAGTGAAATATTAAAGGACGTGATGAGAACCAGCTAATTGTACATATAACCTTTAAGATGTCTCGGACAGGATTCCAGCCTTCACCTAGGGTTATAAAGAGAAAGTAATGGGGCCATAAAAACACATTTAAGTATGCCTTTAAAGTTTAAGGAGAGTTTAATTGCAGGCACTGGGGTGCCTGGGAGGAGAGCTTCTTGCAGGTAGCATTTCCCCAGGAGAGGCTCAGCAAGGGCCAGGCTCAGCATCAAGCTCCCAGGCTTTGCCTGCCCTGAGGGGAATTGGTTTGTGCTAATAAATGTCCCAGCTGCAGGTCAGATATTGTAAATGAAAGTGATATTTAATGGCCCAGATCCTCCACTGGTGTAAACCAGCCCCCTCCACTGCTCGCGCTGGGCTCTGGCTTGGTTTAAATCCAGGGGTTACTGACCTGTGCACATGACTTTGGGAAGATCTTGCGAGCCTGACACAGGTTTATAACTCTCCCAAGGATGGAGCAGTTGCAATGAGACAGCCCCTGCCAGCTTCGCAGCAGCCTGAGCAGATGCACGAGGGCTCCCCGGCATCAGCATGCTCCCACCAAGGCAGGACCCGCTGCCCTGCAGCACCCAGCACCCTGCACCGTGGGAAAAGGAAAATGGAAGAGGGGGAACCGGAATTATTTTTTTGCCTCGTGGTGTGACTTTTAGTCCTGAGGGTCAAGATGCAGATTAATCTGTGGCCGCCTGAGGAGCTGGTTCAGTGCCCCGGGAGGGCCGTGCCGGGCGGCCGGGGGTCACCACGAGGATGCCGCAGGCAGCGGTGTGCCCAGAGCAGGCAGGAGAGCTGACCCCAGCCTCCTTAAAGGCAGGGCGAGATTCAACAAAGCATCAGGAGGCAGGAGCTGAGCAGGTTCAGGGATAGCTGCACATGTGTGAAGGTGCAGAGCAGAGATCAGCCAAGCTGCTGGTTTATTATTTTTTTTTCTCTAGAAAAAGCTTTTATTGAGGGGAAGTAGAGGAAGAGGAAGCAAAACAAAATCCAGAGCTTTTCTAACGACTACACGTCCATGAACACCTGCGGGCTCCAGTATAACTTTCACAGCCTGTGTTTGCAGGCTTGGGCACAAGAAACTCCCACTTGACAACTGTCTGATGGACCTCAAGGGACTGATAACTCTGAATGACACCTAAATGGGGACACGCAGACATTAAAGACATGCCTAATAGAGCTGCAGGAGGGACACCACTCGCTGAATTAACCTCTCAGAGGGGGTGGTATGGTCGGAGAAGGGCAGCGCTCTGGTTGTGTTCCCAAGCAGGCATCCCGCTGAGCTGCTGCAACACCAGGGATGCAGCTTCAAGCTCGGCATTGCTGCTCTGCTATTGCTCGGGTACTGCCAGGGGTTTGCTCTGCAGTGGGAAGCACCAAGGTCTTCGATATTTGCACTTTTCAGAAGAATGGGTACCAACTATACAGCAAGCGGAGGCCAGCCCGCAATCAGCTCTGCTCAGGTCTGTCTGCCGACTTGGGTCTGCGAAGTCTCAAGGGAGGAGACATGCAATAGCTGCTTTGCTTCTCCATCAATCACTCAATCCCGCATTCCCCTTGGAGCCAACGTTGACGGAGCAATATACAGTCTGCTGGCAATGGTATAGATAGCGCAGGGGTTCTCCACCTCAGAAACATGGCCAGCGAGACACCTATTGAACAGCAAATATTTTGGGAGAACCGCTTGCAGGCAGGCGGAGGTTTAGTCTGTGCACACACAAACTTTCCCAAGATCCCTCAAAGCTGAGAGTGATGCAGGAGTGCAGGCAAAGGAGCGGTGATGTGACCTGCTGCCCGCTCCCGGGCAGCCCCTGCCTGCGCCGGGGAGGGGAAGGTCAGCAGGCACCCAGCTCCATGAACCTCTGTCCTCTCCAGTGCTCTGGGTAAAATTAATTGATAAAACATAATCGCTGTATCAATGTCTTTTTAGAAAAGATAAAGTACATTTCAAAGCTAATTTAGGCCTGCAGACAAATGGCTTAAAGAAGAGCTACTGTACTGAAAAATGTCTATGTCATTTTTTCCCCAAATCATAGTTTCAATGCACACAGCCTCAGCCTGACATTCTGAATTATGACTTTTATTAAACATTAGTAATAGAGTGCACTTAAATCATGGTTTCCCTGTAAGAGAGAGATGTGTTCAACTCAGATCTGCACATTTTAATGCCATATTTCTTCCTTTTACTCTCCCCACAAGATAAATTTACTTACTCCACAAAAATGTTTTGCTGAAAAGAATAATTCATCCTTCAGTGTCCATCTAATGTACCTTGTGAGTAATGTGAAACGATGCAAAAATTACAATGCACCGGCCATGTCTGGAATGCTTAGATGCCTCCGAGTTAGAGGTTATGCACACACAGTATTGAAATTAGATTTAACAACGATCATCTTTTACAATGTTGCCTTGATGATTTTTTTTCCCCGTTTATAGCTTTGATCAGATGCCTCCTGAATACATTGCCAGTTGCAAACCTCAGAATCTGCTGCTCTGCAAGCCCCGCTCAGCTATGAGCCAGGTTGCCAATAGCTGCATTTTTTTTTAAGTGAGAATATTTGTAGCCACAATTTACTCTAGCAGGCAAAATTCAGATTTTTTTTTTTCTCTGTGAGTAGATCAAAAAATAAGTCGTGGGGTAACCAGACAGCTATGGAAATAGCATCCTCTAGGTACCAGCTTTTGCTCTGCTGAGCCCCCGGGTTCTTGCAGAGTAAGGGCATACCTGTGCCCTATGGTTGGTCACCCTGGGAGAGCTCTGCATCCTCAGCACAGGGAGAACGGACCAAGGGCTCCATCCCAGCACGTGTCCCCACCCCTGGTGCTAACGCAGGGCACAGCAGCTCTCTCTTACCCAAACTCCCGGTCCAGCCTTCCCCTCCAGGTACACACACACACACACTTGCAGAGCCAGCCCCTGCAACGTGACCTTTATTTAAAGGACGGCAACGGTACCATTGAATCAATGTCCCTCTGCCAGGAGCTCTGCATCGGAGCTGCATTGCAGTGTCAGCACCGGGACTGATCCAGCTACGGCTCTTACCTGAATCCCCCACGACCTACTGACCCACAGGCGAGCGTGGTGCCAGCGGACCTGCACTGGTACTTGAGAGGGATGATGGGTTTTGATATTATAAAGCACCTATAGATACTGGGGCTCGTGGATTTGCTGAAAATCCTGAGACTGGTAACTCAGCATGGAGTTTGATTAACAAGGAAAAGACCAGTATTTAGTAAGCACTGCAAATATTTTGCTTTATATATTGGTAGCCTGGTACAGACATCAACTAATTGGTCCCACAAGACTGCTCCGACATTGATAAGAGAAGCATCCCTCTCTTTTGCCAGCTCCAAGTCCCTGGGGGGTAGGAACAAGCACTGTCCCCAGCAGTGCTCCCCTGGGACTCCCTCAGCCCTGGAACTCGCACTAAGGCACTGCAGGAATATTTATGATTTATAGGGGTTTTTTGCATTGGTACCTGGGAGTCCCAGCAGGGTTATGATCCCATTATACAAAGCCTATAGGAAAACCAGTCTTGTAGATTGTTTGCAAGAGAGCTATAAAAATGTGACTAAGAGAAGCAACTTCACATATACCACACAGCAGTTTAGCAACGTGAAATTTCTAACGGTGTCTCTATTAGCTCTGGTGACAATTCAGAGGCTCACAGAAAAGGGTTGTCTGAGTGAGCTGCTCTACAAAGAGTCCCCAAAGAGTATGTAAAAGGCTCCTCGATTTGACCTGCTGAACTGAAGTCTGGTGGATTGTTATTAAGACCTAAAATTATTGCTCTGCTATTGCTGTTTGGTGGCTGACAACAGGAAAATCACTGGACAACGGATGTTGGCAGTGACTTTATCGATAGCTTGGTGGCTTTGGCTGTCTTCACTACGGTCCCTTCCAGTGAACTTCAGTTCCATTCAAATGTCCTCTCGAAGAGCATAAATGCTTCCAAAATGAGGTGGAAAAACCTTCAGCACATTAGCTAATAGCACATCAGAGGAAGTGCCTGGCTGCGACTGTAACCTCAGTAGCATCTTTACATGGGAGGACGTAAACTGTCTCTGAATTATTTATTGAACCAAAGACATCAAATTGGACAATTAACCTTGAAAACTTAATTTAAGCACCATAAAAGAAACATCTCCTGAAAAACATGTCCTTAATAAAAGTCAGAAGAACTAACTGTAGCAGGTTCTGCCATGGTCCGTTGCAGGAACTGGGAACTTCTGCAGGTTTGTCCCTGTGGAGCGATTAGCGCTGGAGGTGATTTGGCAGTAACGCAGCAATCTGGAGAGCAGGGCGGAAGCATCCCCGAAGCCCTCTGCGTGCTCCTCCGAAGGACGCTCCTCCTTCGCCCTGGCTGCAGAGGGAGCCTGGACAGCCTCAGGCTCTGTCTGCCCTGCACAGTCCCAAACCCCACTGTGGTTTCCAAGTGCCTCGGTTTCCCTGTAGGAATGGAGGGAGATAACACAGGCATGCTGGAAAGGTAACGGAGCTGGAGGCTGTGAGGTGTCTTCACGCCCTTCTCTAAAAACATTGGGTCAATGGAGTTGTTCAGAAGGGTTTTACCATTTACTCAGCCTGGAAACTCCTTGTGTTTCAGTTTGGGAGCAGAAGGCAGGCTTCCCCCTCACTTCACTCCACTGTGGATGAGCCCCTGCTCCCCCTTGGTGTCTGCTGTGCTGCACTCTTCCGACACTGCTAAATGATGGAAGCTGCAGAAGGCTTCAGCAATTTATTCTGTTTAATTTCCTCCACAAAGGTGTTTTATCCTCACTAATAAAAAGAGTGGAACTTGATCATTTCTAAAATATTGTCCCTTCTAAATCTTTATGGCTCAAAGTGGACTGAGATCATTAGAAGTTACTTTATGTGCAGCTCAATCAGCTCCAAAGGGCTATCTCAGTCACTCCGTGCTTGCTGAGAGCAGATCCCATTTCCCAGAGGCAAAAGGACAAAGCTTAATCACTTCCTCGCTTGTTAGGTGTTTTAACAAGTTGTATTAAGCTTCATCAGTTGGAGCTTTCATGCCAGATTAAAAATGATAGTTCACTCCTCCGTTATTATAGGACATCATTTGTTTTCTTTTATTTTGCTGGGCACTTGCATGCCACTGTAATTTCACATGAAAATATATGACTGATGTCACCCAGAAGTAATTAGGTTTTAAAAGCCTTGATTGCAATAGACACGAACGTTACGGCTTTATGGTGCCAGTGCATTGCCATCCATTTTATAGCTGTTGATTCTGCAAGTATTTCATAGATCTGTCAATAGGAATAAGTTAGCTGATGTTGACTGGAACTATTAATCAGAAGGAGGGAGAATATACATTCTTATTTCTGTGCTCAGACTTGATAGCGCAGTAAAAGCCTCCTTACCCAACTTTGCAACACTCCAGGGCTGCTTCACCTCTGCAACCAAAGAGCTGCAGGGAAATCCTGGGCTCCTTCAGGGTTATAAACAAATTGCTTTGACACACTGTGTTAAAGAGATCTGTTCTTTGCCACTCATTTGAATACTTGCCATTATATATGGATATTGTACTTTAACGCATGGGGAAGAACACATTTGATTGTTTCAGCCTTCGCATAATATATTTGTAGGGATTCATCAGATTCCAGTAAGGGAGGGATGTAGCTGTTGCCTTCCCGGTGTGCTCTTTAGGCAGAAAGCAGGTCAGAGTCAAGAGCTCACGGGTTTGCAGATATTCATTTTAACTGGGCTGCATTTACATCTCAAATCTCAACTCTAGTTGTGTGGAATTAGACCACTCATGTCAAAAGGCATTTCTGCAGTCATGAGAACTATGGAAACCTTCTGGTGTGGTGACCAGCAAGGAAACAGAGAGAAACACAGGGAGGTGAGATCCTGGTCCCGCTGCAGGTGAGTGCAAAGCACCCATTGATCTGAGTGGGACCAGGAATTTGCCCAGCCAGCTAAATGCTGATTTAGGTCTCAGAAGGACTGCAGAGCTTGGGGAAACAAGGTAGGATTATTTAGGAGAGTTTGTGTGCAGCCCAGCAGTCTGAGCCATTTCACAGAGTGATCAAAACCCCTTAGGCTTTGTCATGAGAACTGCAATAAAGAGAAGTTCAGCTGCTTGTTTCACTTGTGACTTCAAGTTCCTCGTTTTGAAAAAGTTGATCCCTTTCCACAAAAGCAGAAATGTTGGATAGTTGCTTTTAAAGAGCATTTCTCCTACCTCACCCTTTCTTCTGATGTCACCTCACTATTAAGGCGCTCCCCTAACCCCAGTGAAGGTGCCCCTGGGTGAGGCAGGCCCAGACCATTGCCATTGCTCACTCTGCAAGCCGTCCCTGTGAAATGGATGTGCTGGGACTTATCCCAGTACATAAGAAGCTCATTTCTCCCTGGTTACAACAACCTTTTAATCAAATCTTGGGCGAATGTCCCAGGTAGCGAGAGTGGACTTTGCTGTGCCAAGAACAGAGAGTCCGTTCCAGAGCTGGGGACCTTCTCCCACCCAGTTCACTCCAAAACACATTGGCTACAACTGCAAAAAACTTTGAGTCCAGCAAAGTGTGGAAAAGTGGAGCTCTCCTCTGGAGCGCTGCGCTGTCATTGCTTTCCCAATGCAGAAGTTGTACCCAGAGGGCTCTCACCGTGCCATCCTCGGGAGGTCCAGCCATCCAGGAGGCACCAGGACAAAGTTTGCAGGTTCAGGTGCCAACTGCTGTGCATTAAAGAAAGTAGTGAGGAGAATTCTGTCTGCTCGTTATTTAGTGGGAAAAGGACTTTTCCTGCACTATTGCTTTCATGAAGGCAAATTACCCTGTAATTTGTAATAATTTGGTGGTCCCAAAGGTTTCACCACGCAGGGAAGGCATCCCCTGGCTTTTCCACCCAAAGTGCTGTGTCTGTCTTTCATCTGCCAATAGCCCCCAGAGAATCTTTCGCTTGACTCCTGATTAAAATAGGGGCTGGTTTACACTTTCCTTTTTCTTCTTTTTTTTTTTTTTTTCCTCCCCCAGAAGAAAATTCTAGACAGCAAACACAGGAAGAAAAAAGGTTGAATTGCCAGCAGATAAGCACAATTTCACTTGACCCCTGAGCTCTATCGGTCATTCCTAACAATGGGATGTACTCTTATCTCAGCACACCACTTAACACCCATTAATGCTTTGGGGAGTTAGTCCAGCTCTTTAAGATACCCATGTAAGGATTTATTTCAAACACTGAGATGAGGGGGATGACTGGCTTTAGCAGCTGCAATCTGAAGTGCTGGACTGTCCTGGTCTCTACTCTGTTCACTGTAAAGCTTTAACCCAGTGGATTAAGGACCTGTAAAAAAAAAATCACTTAGAGCAGATCTGCAGCTGGTTTGAACTGGTAAAGCTCCTGCAGTACACACTGGTGCCCACTGGTACGAGTTCCCTTACTGGGGGGCATCGGCATTGCTCCACTAAGGTAGAGAGGTGAAGGTTTCAGCTCCTCAGCGAACATTAATTCATCCAGGTTCATTGGCTGATGGTTATGTTGACTTGCATGAGACGAGGGTCTGGCTCCTCGCTGAGCCTGGAGACAGATCCTGAATTTGGATGCAAATTCTGGAAGTTTTTGTTGGGAATTTGGAGTTTCTCTGAATTGTCTGAGTTTGTTTCGTTCTGCTGGGATGGCATAAAAATTCAGGCTGTGCTAAAAAGAAAAACTTCTAAAATATAATTATCCTGGAATATCTTAAAATCGGATGAAATTAAATGTTGCTTCAAAATTCCTCTGGTCAGGAAGCTCCAGGGAAAAACTCTGGGATAGCTGAGACAGATACACAGATTTTTCAACCCCTTATAAATTTGTTTGTCACTACCAGGCAGAATGGCAGAACTTCAGCGCAAGTTTGAAATGCTGACTTTATAATAGAAACAAAACTTAAATAAAGAGGTAAAATGGAGTAGCCTTCCCGTCTCCCTGGCTACAGTGATTCCCACCACCATTTGGGCCAATACAGCTACCTTCAACAGACCCTCCTCAGGGAAGACTGGCATCACCTGAGAGCTCCAGTGCTGCTAGAGAAGCGTTCCCAGACTGACAGCAAAATTTACTGCATTCTTGTGTACTTAAAGGAATGGCAGAAAAGTTGGCTTATACCGCTGAAAAGGAAAAATTAAACGGTGAAAATAAAAATCCTTTTTCTTATTGATTCTGCTGGAGTAGAAGAGGCTGAAAATTGCAGAAATGAGCTCGTCTCTGCTCCGTCTGCATCTGTCCCAGGTGACTTGGTCCCAGTCACTGGTCCCAGGCAAAATGGGAACAACCAGCTTGCCAGCACTGTGAACAGTAACCCCCTATCGTATTTCCAACCAGTCTTAAGTTTCTCATGGATTTTGATTGAATGCAACATCTGACTTCAGCAAAGTGTGTTTTCTTTCTAAAACGCTTTTAGCCCTGATTCATAACTGGTAGGAAAAAATAATCTATGGAATGAAATATGCTGAGAGTTTTAAGCAAATATTTAGGCAAAAAGCAGCTGGTAAATCTCTAATGAACGGCTGTATGTAGAGCTAACACATAATTCACTGCATGCCAGCCAGAAGGGTCTAATCCACCTCCTCTGCTCCTAACTCCTCATGACACCCCGGGAGCTGGGACTGCATTGTGTGCATCGGAGGCAGGCGGTGGGAGAGGAGATGCATCCATCAGCATTCCATCTCTGTCCTGGGCTCTGGAACAAGAAGGTTGATGCTCAGGATTATTTTCTCTGGTTCAGCTTCTCCTGCCCTGGTTTTAAGGACAGGCTGTTTTATGGGGAGACACGGGTGACATAGGTTTGAAAGGACAAACTGATCATCCTTAGCAGATGTCATCACTGCTAGATACACCCATGCACTCCCATTCTTCTCCACACACAAGAGCTTAATAAAATCCCACATATCCTATAAAGAATCCCATTTTCTCCTTTACTTTAGTAACACTTTAAAATAATGGGACACTGATACTGCATTACAAAGCGATTCCCTTGGATAGATCCATGGCATAGTCGTTATTAATATCAAGTGAGTTCACAGTGATTTATGTTATCATGGTGATTTTGCATCTTGTTTATTACCTTCCAGAGATCACTTTGCAGTGATTTTTAAGGTGGCACGGAAATTACCATGTGAACTGTGTCTTCTAAATCAATGCAGTCTTTTCCTGCCTGATAATAAAGCTCTCTTAGGGTTTTCAATGAGCAGATATTAGCTAATGCTTAATTACTGTGGAGGGGCATGTACTAAGCACAGGAGAGTCAACAGCATTCATAAAACTCTTAGAGTAAAAATAAATCAGGAGGTACAATAAGGGGGATGTTAAGGAATGAAACGTTCACCTCTGGCGTTGCCTCGAGGGGCACCAGGGGCTCGCTGTGAGATTTCAGGTGCTCTCGTGTGAGTGCTCTGGGGGCATCAATAGCTCCTGGCTCCGCTCTCCTGGTGCAAAAGCTCCTGCTGAAGTGACCCCGCGCTGCGGTACGGCAATGCTTGTGCTTCACACTTCAGTGTTTCATGGCCACCTCTCTCCTGTGAAGCTGTTGTTGACCCAGCCCATTGCTGCCTAAAATCCCTCACCGCTTGGAGTGCCGCTCCTGCCGCAGGGCTGCCGGCTGGGATTCTCTTCATTGATTCCTGACACAATTTCCCATTGATTTGCAAGGATCGAGCTGCAATTGGCACTGGAAGCTTTGTATAAATGCATCAGCGGTGACAAGCGGGGCAGGTTTTGCTCTGGTGACGTGGCAGCAGCTGATGCTGATGCCGGTGAGGCTTGTGAGCACCTCTGTTACGGGTCAGGTCTTGACCGTCCTGAGCACGCAGCTCCCACGGCCACACCGACAGCAGGAGGAGGGGGTTGCAGCGAGTTCATCTGGGCAAGAGCCATGCTGCTCCCTCCATCCCCTGCCCGTGCAATGACCCGTCAGTCTCCAAACCCTCTCCCCTCTGCAGAGGCAAACCACCTTCTCCTCTGCTTCACTGCAGATTAGCAAATTACAGCTGCAATGCCCAGCATTAAACAAATCATAAGCTGGTCCTTTCAGGACACTCATCTGCTTCGAAAACAAGGCTGACTGCTGTCATCTTTCTCCCTGCTTTCTCACGAGGAGGCTTTAAAAAAGCACATTTTCTAAAGTTTCCTTGTTAATGTAGTGGCTAAAAAATGCACTTTAATATGAGAATGGGGACTTGGCTGCTTCTTCTGTCACGGGACTCTTGGAAATGATGTTCAATGGTGGTTTGGGCACAAGTAAATGGCAGCAAAAAGATGCTCAGGTGTGGGATGGCAAAACTTACCATGCCTGGGTCCATCCCAGAGTCTGAGCACAGGAGCAGAAGTACAGGCTGGTTGTTGTGGACTCAACAGCCGCTTTCGGTCGGCAGAGTTGAGCTCCTGTGCCACCGCCAGCCTGAGCATCCTTTTGCATATCGTGCTTTGCAGCAATGCTTAACCAAAGATGAAATACAACAGAAGCTTTGAGGATGATTTACCAAAACATGCTGAACTCACAAAAATCCAGCACTAGCAATAAATACTCAGCGTAATCTTAAAAACAAGATGTTTAAACGTGACCAATACTCAACAAAGAGCGTGCTCTAACTCTTGTCTGACACCTGCGTTACTTCCACTTCTGAGCAGGTTTATTTTCGTTCCCCAGAGGAGTTGCATATAAAATAGATCATTTCAGTGTTACTTCATAATACATTCTTATAACTGATAGATTGTGTAAATAAAATGAAACATTAATAAAAATGGTTGGTGTCTATCTCTGGCTCTAATTTTAATACTTATGGGAGGGGGGCAAAAAACCTCTTGGAATTGATGCTAACAAATTTCACAAACAAGGCACTAAGAAAATGCGAGCATTCTAGGAGAAGGTAGCCACACGGCCAATAAATTGTCTTCCTTAAGCCAACTAGTTATTGTCTATAACACTCATAAAACTCTTCGCACAGAAGACCCTTCCTGATGAAATAAACCATCAATCTCCGCTGCATTACTATTCATTTTCCATGTGCGCTGAGAGCAAATGTCATTCAAGGCATTACAGTTCTCTCAAACTATATTAAAATACATAGTCTGATGTTATATCTTTTCGAGCCTCTCTGTTCATAAATTGTCGCTGCTGATTGGAACATAAAACATATTTTATAACATCATAAAGCCCCAGAAGATACAAGATCATTCATGTTTGTCTTTATGGCTCAATGTGTAGGACTTCGAGATGCGAAAGCATTGTGTATTTCATAACAGAAATGGCCAGGGCCCCGTGGAGAGGAAGTCTCAGACATTTCCATAAAACATTATTACCATATTCCTTGATGACTGAAACACCGCTGTGCACAGAACCCTGAGCCCTTAACTTATGGACTGTAAACGGATGAGTTTTCCTAATAAATCAGCTTTGTTTAGGAGCAGAGTTATCCTACTCAATGCTTGGCTTTAAATGTTATCTCCAGGTGTCAGCGTAATGATGATTTTTTTCCCTCCTCCGTTTTTCTTTTCTTCCTGATATGGTTAAGAAAACTTCCTTTCTAGGGATAGGTCCCCTGAGAAGTCAACGAGATGTTTCGACATACTAGGAAATTAGATCGGCTTCTCAGTGATGTTCCGTGGCTCCATCAGACCTACTATTTCTGGATCCTCTTTGGGGAGCCGCGGCTATCACCTTCCAACTCACTGAGATGCTTCTGCGAGGAAGGAAAACTCCTGCCACCAGCACCTGCAATCCCTGATCCCGCTCTGCCCTTATCTACCCCCAAAGCTTCAATGCAGCAGAGCTTTTACACACTTCTTAGCACACCAGAGCAGTGCCAGGACGTTCCAGCACTGATCCCTGTGCTGTCAGGGTCACAAATCAGTCTCCAGATTGCACAGGAGCCCCAGAGTGGGGGCAACGGCTGGGTTTGGAGCCTTCAATGCTACGGCCAGCACAGCTAAGACAGCACAAACGGCTCCCTAACTTGCCTCTGGCATCAACCAGCAAATGGCTCCATCCTTACTGGGAGCAGGAGAGCAGCAAAGCATGGCAGTTTACTTCAGGATGGAACAGTTCATGCACCATCCCCTCACCCGAGCTGGGTCTTAGCAGAAACAGCAGCAGTAACGTGGGGGTCTCACCATGCTGCAAATTGATAAGACTTCCAAAAAAATCACTGCAAAGGTGCATGGCAGCACCAAACACCTGCAGCTCGCCCAGGAGAGCTGGGTTAGGCACACAGCTTTAAGGCACGAGAGTTACAAGTGCTCTCTCCATTTCATCGCTGGTGCATTGAGTACTGAGCTGCCTGTCCTGCATGTCTGCAAGAAGCCCAGTTTCCTTCCATAAAGGCACTGGTTAGTGCTGTGCTTTCTGTTAAGCAAAGGACTGTTCCACTCCCAGGAATTTTTGACATAATCTAACAGAGAATTGGCCTAAAACATATGTTTTTCCTGGAGTCTCTTAATATTTCAAATAGTTAAAAGTCACCTGCATTTTCCTACGCCCTCCCTGTTAGTAGCACAGGCTGCCTGTGCCAGCTCATGGTCACCAGCATCCATGCGATGCCGCTCACCTAATGGTATTCACACGGGCAATGCACATGCTTTACACAGACTTTCTACTCCCGTTTAGCTTTAATTATTGGACACTTAGGCTAATACATTACTGGAAGTAGCTCCTGCTATACTTAGCCTTGCAATTTTATATTTTGCTGTTCCCCAGTCTCCAGATGAAGGAGGAGGGGGAAACCCAGGGAAAATTGGAAATCTGTAAGGATGCTAGCTTGGTTAATCACCTGAGAAACCTGAGAGGACACTGCAGGAAGATGGGTGCTGCATCTCAGGGGGACTGTCCATCCCCAGAGCATCTGAGGGGCAGCATTTTGGGTGGAAAGAAAAGAAAGACCAGCAAAAATAGGGATGGAGGCTGCCCAAATTGATTAATTTGTCAATCAGGCTGACAAACCCTTAAAGTCTCCAGAGAGCCAACCTCTCGATACGAGAGCAGGGATGCAACCTCGTTCTGCCCTCAGGAAAAGGCCCAGGAGGTGATACTGGCTCAAATACAGCGAAATATCCGAACCCTGGGGCTGGCAGGGACAGCCACAACCTGCCCTGGCTCCAGCTTCCCAGACGGCTGCGCGAGGGTTCTGGCAGCCCTGGCGATCCAGCAGCTCGGGCTGGACACCCTCATCCCATGTGCCGCGTAGCTAATGCCTTGGTATTCGTGTGGTTTCCTCTCTGTAGAAAGCCGTGCAGTATTTCCACCCATTTAAAGGTCTATAAGAGGTCTCATCAAAGCCAGGTATAGTTTATATTGCAGATGGCTGCTGACATGATATAATCCACACTAACAGGCAGGCTGTTAAAGGTCAGAGTCTCACTTCACTTCTGTTATTAGCTTTGATGTTGGGAAGATGCTGAATTCCCTCTGTGTCTTTTTCTTTTAGAGGGAGAAAAGACACTGTTTACTGTCAGGCTTTTCATCAACATAATTGGTGGCTTCTCTGGAATCGCCCCTTTGCTTTAAAAAGCGCTGTAAATCAGCTGTAGGAAGCCTGGTCTTTGAAAAATCCTGCAGCGGAAGAGGAACATGAGCAACAGTTTGCAGGATCGACTCCAAGTCCATGCCAGATGTGTGCAGGAGGCAGGCAAGGCTGCAGCCTTTCTCATCCTGCGTCCCTACGCTGGCAAAGCTGGAGGTCACAGCTTTGAGACATGAGCATGCCAGAGCCCCGGCAACTTTGGGGAGTCCCCCAGGAGCTGCTGGGGGCTCTGGGTCTGGATGGGACCTTCAGCTCCATTTGCTGCTTCCATCCACAGCGGAGGAGCTGCTCCCAGCATGTGCATGCCAGGTTGTAGCGTGGGTGCTTCCAGCCCTGAGCAGGGAGCACCATATAACCCCTGCCTGCTCCGGAGCCTCGAAGAGAGTCCCCAAGAGAGCAGAGATCACCCCAGCCTGGCCATCCGGGCTGTACGGCCAGACCTGCAGCTCTAACGCACACCAGTAAATATTGCTGGGAACAGTCTGAGCAAAGTGAGGTGCAATAAGTATTTCAGGGCTTGCAGTGCTGGGGCTGCTGTCCTTGGAGCCCACGCAGGGCTGCATCCTCCCTGTCCCCCCATCCTGCCCGCTGGATCCCACCCAGCAGAATGCAGGAGGCAGCACAGTGGGAATCCTCAGCCCTTTCTGCTCCCCCCTTTCTAAATAGGACCCAAAAGGGAGTTTTTGTAGGTGAGTATCTTATTCAGAAAAATACTGACATTACCCCAGCTTCCAGCTCGCTGGGCTGGAGTTTACCTGGTGGCTGCTCCAGCTCCTGGAAAAACTTCTCAGCACCTAATCTCAAGCAAGAGACGCTGTGCCCATCACTGCAGTCCTTGGAAAGTCCCTGCTGACCTTGATCAAATCTCTCACCCGTACGGACCCCAGCAAGTGTTGAAGCTGCTCCCAGGCCTGGGCATCGCAGGATGAGGAGCTGGCTGCCTGGCTGGTGCCACGCTCGGCTCTTTGATCTCAGCAATATTTAAGCTTTGCCTGAAGATGGCACTAAAGAATGGCTGGGGCGAGCGTGCGGCGTCCCAGCCACGACTGCACTTGCAGTGCGATTAATACAGCGCTCTCTGGCCAATAATCACAGCTCATATTCCCCATAGAAGATCCATGTCCATCTGCCTTCGCCTGCCGGGTTGGGGTTTGCTGGGGAGAAGACAGTAGAGGTCACTGTGTGCCCGGCAGACTGCAAACCCCAAATCCCTGGGCAAAGGCTTGGCTCTCCCTCTCCCCTGCAAAACTGGAGCTTCCTAGGGTGAAACTGGCCTCTTGCTTTTCGTGTTCATGCGTTTCATCCATCTTGCTCCTGACTTGGTGAAACTGTAGCAGCGATTTTAGTTTGTCCACGTAAATGGCACCGCACAGGCTTACAGGGTGCAGTTAAAGTGCTGAAGCGATCATAAACCCCCTTGTTTCGGGGCAGCACGGTGGGATAGTTATTCCCCCTCTCTTCTCCTTTCCCATCCCACGCTTGCAGCTCCATTAAAAACAACCCACAACACGAAGGAGTTACCAAACTGCCCAGCCTCCGCACAGCGAATTGTGTCTCCCTCCCGCAGTACCGGACCGTGAACCGCGGCTCCCAAAAAATCTAAATCCCCGGACATTAATGCCAAAAAACCCCCAAAGCCCCGAGGCTGCCCAGGCAGAGGTATTTCAAAAGCACTTTCCTGAGGGTTTGCGGCCGACTCCATGGGCAGCCAGGGGAAAATTCCTGGGCCAAGGGCCAGGCTGCACAGGGAGGGAATGGGGAAAAGTCAGAGATTAATTGATCTACGCCTGCGAGGGGCCCAGGGGGAGGCAGCGTGCCCGGGCACGGGGCAGCCGCCTGGCGGGTGCCGCTCGGCTGGCGGCAGGCGAGAGCGGCTCCGCGTTATCGCTCGCCATCGGACGGGGAATCGGCGTTGCTGGTACCGTGTCGCACCCTGCGCCTTTGTTTCCAGCCGAGGGGAGATAAAGGGCTCGGGGCAGGCAGCGGGTGGGGGTTATGGTTGGGGAAAGAGGAGCCCCACTTAAATCAAAACCAGGATGCAGGTCTGCTGGAGATGGCCAGGAGCAGGATGCTTGCTCCGGCAGTCACCCCCAGTCCCCCTGTATCGGGACCTTGGCTGCGGGCAGGAAAAGCAGGCAGGAGGGCAGCCTGCCAGGCTGACCTCAACAGCAGTTCACTGGAGAGCATGAAGAATTGATCTGAATGGTCAGATAAGTCATATGCCTGTGCCTGAATATGAACCTGAGAAGCCATCGCACACAAAACCCATCTCATTTTTGGTTACCAGCACTTTCCTGACCACCAGGAAGGGTTCAGGAGAATTTGGGTCCCAGCCCAGGACTGGCTGTGGCTGCTGTCCATCAGCAGCTATCACCTCCGCGCTGCAGGACAAACACGGGCTCGTGTTTGGGAAGCAGGGTGCATCGCTGTTCCTCCCCTCTGCAGCCCATGCAGAAACATCCCCGGAGTTTAACCAGGCATTTCTGATGCATTATATGAAAAAAGGCATTTTTACGACAAGAGTAATGGACCATGATGGGGTTTAATGTCGTTTCAAGCCTGTACACGTGGTCTTTCCGGTGAAAAGAGAATGTGAGGTATACCAGAGGACTTCCCAAAGAGGATAAGATATGAAAGGAGAGGATAAACTGCAATGCCAAATATCCATATGGCAGCACAGTGTTTGTGTTGGAAGCAGAGCCGAGCCACAAAGTTCAAAGCTCCAAGCAGAGCTCCTCTGGAGTTCAAGGTCCTTCCAACTTGATGGGATGATTTTGTCCGATATAGCTGCAAACCACGACATGGCACTGGCATGCGCTCAGCAGGGCTGGCGATCACTTTCCAGTTTGACCTACGACCAAGCTATAACATTCATATTTGAGCCACTCCAGCATTTTAGCTCATCACCTTTTCTAAGCCATTTCTATGTGAGACGTGGACGAAGTTAAAGGCGTTACGATGTGGATTGGGGCTGCCAGCCTGTGCGGGTCTGAATTCCTGGCTTTCCCTAAATCATGTCATCTGCCTGAGCATCCTTCACCAGCTTCCTAACATTTCCCATCCATCTTGGCCATTGGAAACCCTTTGGATCTCCCTTTTGTTTACAATGAGTAATGGGCAGGAGTTAACAGAGGTTCCAGAGGAAAAGGTCAGTGTAGTTCAAGCAGCATTAGGAAGACACTCTCAGACCCGCTTTGATCTGCGGAGGATTTAAGCGGTCAATAAGGCAGCACGGGGAGCAGCAGCGTCGCCCAGATGCCCCCTTGGCGGAGCCGCTCCAAGAGCCCCGGTCCCAGTCCCGGCCCCGCCAGGCTGCAATTCCTACCAGTCCCTCGAGCTTTATGGCCGGGGAGGGCGTGAGTCACCCGGCCCCGTGTCTGGCGGTGCCATGCACGGCTTCCCGGGCGGCCGCCCGTTGCCGCAGCCTCCCCGCGTGTTTGTAACTGCTGAGGCAGACTGTTTGCTTCTGCCACGTCCATGGCAATCCAGTAAAAGTTTACAAAGGGCTAGAGCTCAGTCGCGAGCTTGTGAAAACACCGGTCCAGGCTCCTCGGCTCTGCGGTTCAAAGTCTGAAGTGTGCCCCATCAATTTACACATTTATTTATTTTACGGCTGTGCCGTGGATGGGAGCCATTTCACAGAGATCACCGTTCCAAGAAAACAGGGTGAAAGCCCCTGAGCCAGAGGGAGTGGGTAGGACTTTTGCTTTTTAACCTTCAAACATGTTGGGCTCATGGACCCTGCCCAAGTACAGCCAATTAATACGACAGAGGCAGGATGATCTGCCCGGGGCAGGGCTGGATATAAGGCAGCTCCATCGCCCAGAATGCATGCCGGGGCTGCGGGGCTCAGTGTCTGCTGGTGGGGGTAACGCTATGGGTCAGATACCCAGCAGCTCAGCTGGGCCCAGATTTTAAGACCTATTTCCATCTCCCCAAGATGGAAAGACCACAGCCCACAGTCCCAAGAAGGATCTTTCTCTAACATCATGCCAGCATAAACTCTGGGATGAATTTAAAGATGCGTTTGTCATCTGAAATAACACCCCATACGGATGCTCATTTCATATTCATGATGGACTTTTTCTGGCTTATCCTAATTCACTTCCGAAGTAAAATCAGCTAAATTTTAAAAAGGTGCTGTCATCGTAATATGGCTGTTTCTGTACAACTTTTGCAGAAAAATTGCATGAGTTAACCCAGCAATAGCAGTCACATTCGCTGTGGACAGGAGACCTGGTCCCATCCATTGAAACTCCAATGCTTTAACATTTCACCCCACCGTGCATGCACCAGGATTGCAATGGAAAAACCTCTTATCACTCAATGATTTCCTCTCCACCCCTCTACCTGTGTGTCCCTGCCCCACGCTCACCTTTCTTCTGCTCCTTGCCCACACATAGGCCCTGTCCTCAGTCGCCGGTCCCTTTGCTGTCCTGACTTTCTCCTCTACATCTGTCCATCTTCTCAACTCACCACCTCCGATGAACATCTCTTCCCTGCCCAGCCTCCTTCCCTCCTCTCTCCCTCCCTGCTCGGCTGTTGCCTCTAACAGCAGGATGCATTTGGAAGATGGCTTTTACTGAATAAGCCGTATAAATGAAGTCACTCAGTATCGTACATGTCTCCCGCTGGTTCCCCAGCAGGTTTCCAGATTGGGGGGTGGGGGGGCAGGGAGGAGAGGAGAGGAAGAAAAGAAATCAAAAGGAACCAGATGCTCAGGGGATTGATTATTCCTGCATGATCTTAGGGATAAATAAAGTGTTTGGAAAGTTCTTAAAACACATTGAGATGCTGGGATCTAATTTATAAAAAGCAGAGGGTAGGAATAGATACGGGTTCAGGCTTCCCAGCTGCCAGGCAATGATGTTGTTAGGTTGGGTTTCCTCAGGGCCATAGCGGTGGAGAAGGTCTGATGGGTGCCCACCACCCTTGGGCTGTGCGGTCTCCATGGGTGCCTCCAGGCGAATCGTTTTTGGGAGAGGTCCAGACCAGGAACAGCTGCTCTTGCATTTTCTATAGGGTCGCATACAAAGGACAGCTGTAGTCTGCCCATAGCCTGACAGAAACAGCCTCTTTACATCCCCTCTTAATCTGCTCACACCCTCTCGATCTGGTTTAAATAAGTAGGTGGGTTTCTCCCAAGCCCCAAGCAGGGACGCATATGCTCCTGGGTGCGGGGGAAGCTTTGGAAATGGGGTCATGAAAGGATATGGCTGGGAGAAGCCGCTTGGCGGCCAAAATCCAGGGCTGCGCGCCCACCTGGGGCTCATGTGGAATGGCTCAGCAGGAGCGGAGCGGCTCAGACACGGCTTCTCCTCCCTCCAGAGGCGGCCCGGGGCTGGAGGGGAGCAAGGGGGTCCTGCACAGGCTGCAGCCCTGGGGCCAGTGGGCAAACCCCAGTGTCACCCCGCAGCGTGAGCCAGCGTGGGGGCGATGCTCTGAGCCGGCAGTGGGGACCAGACCGTGCACATCCCCACCGAGGCTCCCCTCTCCCAGCTACTCCCCGTCATCCCACCGCCACCACCAAGGGCTGAGGGTCCCTGAGCAGGACCTGGCTGGGGGTGGCTGTGAATGCAAACCCAGGAGAGGCGGGAGAGTCCCCCGCACGCTGCAGCTGCGCACCCTTCCCCAGCACGGGCGTGGGTACAGCGGGGGCGAAGGCAGTGGATATAAAGGCAGGAGGATCAGAGATCCAAGGACATGGGGTTGCTGGAGGAGATAAGCACTGGAAAAGGTCGTTAGCCAGAGAGGTTAGTATTTATCTGGACATAAGACAAAACTATAGGGAAAATGCTGTAAAGTGACAAGGTAAATATTTCAAGTGGTGTTTCCATTAACTGCAAATTCCCTTTACAGATTTTCCTTCGTTTTGCTCTTGGACTCGAAGTCGTTGTTGCCTTCGGTGACTTTTCGGTTCTTATCTCAATTCTAAACGCTAAACTCTGTGAGTCAACTGATTCTAATATTTTAGAGTGTTGTTTCAGTGATTTATCAGAGCAATACGAGCCAAAATGAGGTGTTATTTGTAAAAGTTTGTTTGAAGCACTTAAAGGAAAAAAAACATTTCTGAAAACATGAATGAGATTATTTTTTGAAAAAAATACCTATATGGTAAAGGAGCTGAAATGAAAGAGTGTCATTTTTCTGAAGGAGTTTGACAATCAAAAGCTCTGAAATGAATAACCTTATGGCCCCAAAACAGTATTCCTGCAAAGCTTTCTATGCTAGCAATAAGTGTTAGCATTTCTATTATATACACTGCTGTGTAAAATGCATTTCTGCCATCAGCACCTTCATTTATATGAACCTTTTTGTTGTGTTTTCATTGTTGATATATTTTCAAGTTATTTATTACTTGTTTATTTAAAATCACTTCTCTATGTTGCCTTTATATTTATTGACTACATTAAAAATACATATTTAAATAGTCTGTGTCTCTAAGAGGAACGATCTTAATGATAAAACATTCTGTATTCGCTCGTCTCTCTCCTAGTGACTTCTTCTGCAGGTTTTTTAATCTCTTTATGCTTCCTCACCCTCTTTTGCAAAGGCTTTTTTTCCCTGTTGTATTTATGCAGGGTATAAATACCGCAACGGAGATATTGATATTATTTGTTTACAGGGCGCCTAACACATTTACAGCTAGGGTCCAGAGGTTCTCCCATAGTACAACTAAGAGAAACACAGGTTATTTTTAGTGCGAAATTCCCATATGGCTTTATAACAGAGATATTTCTAGTGTGCAATATTTGCTTTTAATGATAACGATTCCAGTTCTGATGATAAACCCCCGAATCTTGCAACAAGTGTTGTTTCTTTTTTTCTTTTCTACTACTCCTGGAGTTGTGCTATTGTGCAATTATCTCAGCTTTCATTTATTATATTTTTTTATACCTTATGGCTGTCAAGAAGACCTTGAAACGGTAAACCCTGATGTTTCAGACTTTCAAAGGTATTGAGAAGCAGAAGGTCCCGAAGCAGGGCTCACGTGGCCGAGCCATGGCACGGGGCCCCTCTCCATGATCCCAGGGAGGCATTGGGGGTTTGCTACAACATGGGGGGCCCCTGCCTGCGAACTGGGGAGGAATCAGCCATTGGGGTCTAGCCTCGTGCCCTGCAGGTTGGCTCTCGTCCAGCCGTACCCTCTGAGCGCCATGAGATGTCCGCTCTTACATCCAAAATTAGTGGGTTCCGCCAGGACGTTGTGAAACAGAGATTTTTTTTCTTAAAATATCCCTCAGAGAGGGGCTGAGTGCCTGGGGGAGGTTGCAAGATGCCCGTAACACAGGCACACGGATGGGGAAGGTGCACATATCAGGAGCGGGCAGCTACGACTTCCCAAAGCATCCCCGCACGTTGCACAGCAAACCCATTTAAAACCTCCTTGAGAGGCGTCCCCGGAGCCCAGGACGGCCCCGACATGCTCCTGTCCCACCGTCCTCCCCAGCGCCAGCGCGGGGACCCGCCGTGCCCCACCGTCTTTGCAGCGTGACCTGTCAAGAGCAGGGTCAGCGGCAGGTCAGCCCCAAAGAGAGAAAACAGCAATCGCCTCCCCGCTTATCAGTCCTTTCGGCGGGTGGAGAGACACCCGTGGGGTGGGCGCGGGGAAGGGGGCTGCAAGGACAGCCCAGGAGGGTCACCCCTGGGTTACCACCTAATAGCTGCTCTGATGGGGGAACAAGATTTCAAGGCAGATTAATCCTATTTGGTGCCCACCTCCCGCATGGTTACGGCTTTGATATAAAGCCAATATACGCTATGCAATGGCAAGTACCTGCCCCACTCAAAAAAGGTGCTTTTCCAGCCAGAATTATGCACATTTCCATGCCTGACCCAGGAGAGAGTGAAACTTTGCTGAGGCACAGGGTGACCCTAAATAAGGCTCTGAATCCTGCTGATACTTGTTCTCATGCACCTTGCAGCCTGCGTCTATTTATACCTTTAAGGCTTAAAAGAACGAAGCATTTAATCATGTGCTTAACATCAAGGCTACCAGTAGTTTCCCTGACATTGATGAAATTATTCTCGTGCAGAGCACCAAGCCCGTCACAGCCTGCTGGGTTGGGACCCAGGCAGAGCCCTTCCCAGGCCCTGCTCAGAGACATTTTGGGGCAAATGGGCACAATTTCAGAAGAAACAACCCCATCTCTGAGCAGCAAACTCTCCTGCAGCCAGGGAAATAGAGAAAACTCGGCATCACCCAGAGACAGGGTGAAGGAGCTGTCAAAAAAAAAAAATGCAACACTCAGTGTTTTGGGGGATTTCTCATTTTTCCTGGTTTCTGGTGTAATTTTCACGTTTCAGACATGCTGTTGTTAATTCTCCAAGCCGAGCAGTGAGCTGTCTCCATTCCACTTGCCGCTGCAAGAGGCTATGCGTTTCTGAACCTCCCCGATGCCCGTGCCCCTTGTGCAGCAAGGGCTGCGGCGCTGGCGCTCCAGCTCGCTCTATTTTTCTTTAGCCTGGCTGATCCAATCTGGGAATAAAAACAGAGGGAAACAGATGGCCCATTGTACGCGCTGCTCCTGCCCACACCGGCACCGGCTCCCGAGAACCCGGCGCTGGGGCCAGCTCTTGCCTCTGATTTTCCATGTTTCAGGTTAAATGCATGCGCTAAGAGGAATTTGGGCAGGACAGCTTGTGTTCCTGAGGTGGGGGGCATCTCCGTCACCCCCTGCATTGGGATGGTTTTCCTGCTAGTCCTGAAGAAATTGGGTGGAGGAGAAGATCCCTGGGGCAAGAACGGGTGTCCTGGAGCCAGGAGCCCCTGGCGTGCCCACGGGTGTCCTTTTTGTCATCCCTGTTAATTGCTGGGTGACACCTCAGATGCTACATGAGTAGGAAAACTCTTAAGTATGATATGTTATTTGATATCAGCGGGTTACCTCTATCTCAAAAAAGGGAGAATTTTTACACCTGCAAAGAAAGGCATTTCATGAAGATGTTTCCAAACTCTGTATTACCATCTTCCTTTCACAATTTTTATTGTACTGTATAATAATTTATTGACACGACAGCAGCTTTGGTATCAAACTCTGTCTCCACTTAAACCAATTCCAGGGAAGTTTCTCTTTCACTTCTGCATGGTGAGCGATGGCCATATCCAGCACTGCAAACACCACACACATGCAGCTGGTAGCTCCTAACCCTGCTCCCATTTTCCAGACTTTCTGCCTACCTTAGGAGACAAGAAAAAGCAGAAGGCTGACCCCAAGTGTGATGAATTCCTGCTGAGCTTTTTCCCATTAACATCAGTAAGGGCTTAATCCAGTGGTTTTCAGAAGCTGGGTGGCTGGTGGGGATTTTTGATGGAGGCAGGGGAGAGAAGACAGGGTGTTAACATGAATTTCTGATTAATTATAGTGTTCTCAAGAGTAAGTGAATAATAGTACTGGTCAGAGCCAGGCATCACACGGGTCTCAGCCCTGCAGGGTAAATGGTGTCTGAATTGTGAGTAATGTTGACCTGGCAGAGGCCAGATAAGATACGGATTTTTCACGTCCAGGACTGGACAGAATTCCACATATTGATAACTAAATGCACCAAAATATAGCCAGCGCTTAGCACGCAACTCTTCCTCACTCAGAAATCGTTTTCAGCTGGGCTAGATAGCAGAAGTGCCGAGGAGGGCAGGTAATTGTGTATGCAAACGATTAGCCAGGAGATTAAACAGCTTCAATAATTTCCAGCTTTGCTCCCTATCCGGAACAAAGAGCATCTTTTCCTGCTAATCTGGGTGAGAGCCGGAGGCCAAATCCTGCAGCCTTCGGGAGGGATTTCTGCAGGGACCCTGACAGCTACCGACCTGAATTAAGCTCCAGTGCCATCAGATAAAATAACAGCTAAAGAAGTGTTGGTGCTAAACTAACCTAATGGTAGAGATCTGGAGAGGATGGTGCTGTCCCCGCACCCTGGGTGTATTTGGTGGCTGAACGCTTACTATGCATGCTAAGCCAGCACCTTTTACAAATAGCTCCTAAATTTACCGATAGCTCTCAAAGCCATCTCACTGTCCTACCTTAGAGCTGCCCAGAACAACTAAAAGTTCACACAATTGTTTTTCAAAGCATAATAATCTGCCTAAAATCACTTGTGCTTGTTCTTCGGCATCTTGAAAACATGGAGATACCCCATTGTTCTGAAAATACGCAGGAGGAATGCAACAAAATGAATAGTTTGACTTTCCTGGGTTTATTCCAGTATATATTTCATATATATGTATCTCATATATATATATTTAATATATTTTTCTATTATTGACCTGTTCAGATGTTTCTCAATGGAAAATGTTCAAAATTTCCAGTTTATGAGCTGTTTTTGGAAGGGAGGTGACTTTTTGACACTGATTTGGAATGAAAAATGGTTTGAATACTTCAAGTTTCCTACAGAATATAAACTCCACCTTCCAGCCAGATCTGGGAATGAGGGATAATTTTCCTCCTACTCCAGGTTTTCTCACCTATTCAAAGAAAACTGATATATGTCATGATACACGCTTGAGTCTCTTGCATTTTTGCCAGGCTAATTGATGGAGAAATTAGTTCATCCCTTCTGATGAGGGCACTAGTGGAGATGCTGAGAAATGAGCCATGTTTAACTACATCCTTATATGAGGAATCTGCTAAAATCAGGGCTGAATGCAAGCAAGCATTTCCCCAGGAACAACTCGTAGCACCCACAACGTGGTGGGAACCAGGTCCTACGCTGTCTCCAGCAATTCTCCCTAACGATGTGGTTCCTATTTGCAGAAAGACACGCTCAGGGGTGGGCAGAGTTAAACCAACCTTAAATATTTTAGCAAAGCACATTCAATTGCCTTCTTACAAGATGCCAGAATGAGACATTACTTATAAAAAGGTGATAAAAATACAAAACCAAACAGAAAGTTGGGATCACCCCACCTATTCAGCACTGCTCTGTGCTGAGCTTTGCAGATCCCTCAGCGCTGCTCTGGCTTTCAAGACACTTCACCGTAGTGTCCATCTGCCCGAAACCTGAGCGTTGTAGGAGCTTTCCTATTACGTTAACAGCTTTTGCTGGTTGGTGTTGGATGAATGGGGCAGGTCACATCTCTCAATTTCTTTTTAGATTTTGCAGAGTCAGGAAGGTTGTGTCTATTTAGTATTAAATATTATCTCTTGCAAACATGACTTAGAAGCCTGTTTAAAAAACTCATGGGCTTTCCAGCCCGGTACAGCAGCGATACGCGGACCCACATCAAATGCTTCTTTTATGAATCACGAAGTAGTTTCTGTCTTGCTTATGAGTATGTGTAAACTGGGAGTTATGACTAAAACCAGCATTTGACCTCCTTGCATTCCCCGTTGGATGCATCCTGGCATGCCTCATTGAAGATGCCCATGTTCTGCGCTTTGCCTTGTCACTGGGAGATATGGCATACAGATGGAATGATCATATTGGCCTCTAAAGGAAAATATTTAACCCAGACATGTCAATGGAATATAGAAATGATGGTTAAAATCCCAGAAGCCTGCCTTGTTTTTGTCTTTTTCCTTTCATCTAGCACTTTGGGTCATGCCATCACTTATACGCTTCAGCCCAAACAGGCAATTGCCGAGTTAAGAACCTGGAGTTCAAAGTGAACCATAAACCTTAGTCTATAAGATAAATCATACAAATTACTTTACAGAAATAAATAGAACGTTTGGGAGAGAGGTTATCTTCTTGCCTTCAGTTTACATCTCTAATGACTGTAAGTTCACAAATGCATTCTGTCAAGAATATAAACATTGCTTTTATTATACCAAAGACAGATATTTATTACCAACTTTTACAGTATGGCCAGCCAGCTTAGAGGAAAACCCTGGAATCTGGGCAAGAATGTAGAAACTTTTTAATCATTATTATTAAATTTGTGGGCACCTTTTTAAGCGCGATGAACGCTACTCAGAAAAACCCCACCACTTGGGTTAAACTGCAGAAATTAGGTTTTTAATCTAGTGGACGGGGCTGAGCTTTGCTAAATTTTTCTTGTGCGAGTGGTACTGACATGCAGAAATGGGTGTTTCCACACAAACACACCCAGGTGGGATTTTTCTAAAACTTTGAAGTCATCTTTCCCGCAGTTCTCAATGATTATATTATTGTAACCTTGCGCAGGGCTGTGTTTCGGGGCACAATCCCTACTCTCCTGCCCTCGCTGCCAGAGGAGTTTCATTCAGATTAGGCTGTCACTCAATCCTTTTTCTATGGCACAGTATAAAGGAAAAAAAAAGTTATTAGATTAATAGAAAGGTTTTTGCTGTACCTGGGTGTTAGAGAGGTCAGGGAGATACAGAGCCAACCCCAAAGGGTGCTTGACCCCAGGATCCCAGCGTGGAAACCGGCCCCAATTCCTTCCTCAAAGAGTTGCCTCATCCTGCTCTGCCCAGGCCAGCACCCAGACCAGATTACAGTCCCCAACAAAACAAAGCCTTTTTCGTTGCTCTTTGAAATGCTCCTCCTGCAGAGCAGGGGAACAGCTTGTGTAGGATGCAGCTCAGGTACCTTGGCTGAGGCTCCCGGCACACAGGAGATGGGGATAAATAACATTTTCTTTGCACGAGTCCGGGAGCACCGAGGTGCTGTGATGCTCTCTGAGAATCTGGCGTCTCATCCTTGCTCTGGTTTTAGGATAAGGCTGGCTGGGGGGGAGGTTGGGACATCAGAGACAGGAGGTCCTGCTCGTGCCTGGGGAAGTCACGACATCAAGTGTTTTCACTGCTTGATGGGCTCAGGGTGCTTCTGGGGAAACGAGAGACCAGATCCGGGTCCAAAAGGATAAGAGGAAAACTTTTCTGGGCCCCAGAGGCAGCTATACAGAGCAGGCGAGAGCTGTTTGGGCTCTGGTCCATCTCATCTCACTTACCCCTCCAAAACAAGTCCCTCTGAGCCCAAGCTAAGGTTAATTAGCAAAGCAAATGTGGGCACATTTCCATTCTCCGTGCCTGGGCTGTTTTACATAAGCCCATGGGTATTTCTCAGCTCGGCCAAATCAGCACCTCTCAGGAGCTCTCTTCCCTCCCAGCAAAAGCGCCTGTTTTGGAGCAAGAGAAGAGAAAAGACTCACCCCAAAAGCATTACGCACGGCGTATCGCTGGGCTACATGTGTTCTGCGATTGCAACAGTCATGAATAAGGTATGAGAAATTGGACATGATATTGCATTTCCTGCTCATGCATCTGTCGGATAAGCTGTTTGGAGCCTGCCGCTCCAGCCAGAGATTGTTTCTTTCCTACATCATGGTAGTCACGGTGTCTCTGGTCAGTTGGGCTACGTTATGTCTGGTAAGGGAAGGAAGGGAAAGAAAAGAAAAAAAGGGGCACGTTGAAGACAGAAGCGTTTAAGCCTGGACACGTCTGTGAGCATGTGTGTGACACATTCATGGGCTGGTTTGTCAGAAGCAGGGATGTAAAATCTGTGCCCCCAGTCGCACTCAGCAAATCAAAGGGTGGAAGAAAGAAGGAATTCCTCAGCTCTGGCTACGCCTGCAGATCTTGCCCAAATGTTGCTGGCATGCTGCTTCCCCTCCCAGCGGCAGGGCTCGGCAGAGCTGCGGGGAAATCTGGGGTGCAGACCAGCTCCCGCTGCGGATTTCACAGCTCCAGTGCCCTCCAAATCCGCACTGCGGGAACCCGGAGTCGGCACTGGGTGGTGGGAGAACGGGAGGGCTGCAAGTAGGTCCTCAATGCTGATGAGAGCGAATTCATCACCAGTCAGGAGAGCTCCAGGCTTCTCCCTCCAGTACAGTGTCTGGCCAGGAAGGAGATGGCAATGGAGGGGAGAGGAAGGACTGTCAGGGTTTGGGCACAGGTGAGTTTTGGGGTGAGTGAGGGGGCAGCAGGAGGGAGCAGGGCTCCATCTCCAGCAGAGTGTCAGCAAGCAGCGGCAGCCCCGGTGTCCCCTGCATCCCCAGTGCCACCGCACCCAGAGCTCCTCCTGGCTCCAACAGGGCATGTCGGGGGGTGTCAGCCCCTCTCTATCTCCCCTTGCACCTTTTTGCTTTGCATACAGGGGCTGCAATACAGATGAGAATCTCACCTCTGTCATATAATCTCAGGGGACCATTTAAAAACCTTTCCAGACGGAGGGACAACTCTGCTCTCTCACAGTGATGCACCAGAGGGTGTTTTGATAAACTGATCATATCCACAGCTCAAGTGGATGGGGGTTTCTGGAGAAAGTCCAGGGATTTTCTGCTCAATTTGACATCTCCCACACAGACTCCTCCCTTTCTTTCCAAACAGAAGTGTTATTTTCTTTCTCTTCCCTTACCTTTTTTTTCCAAAGGGAATCAAGATATGGGATAGGAAGGAACACGAACGAACAAACAAACAAAAAGCCAAGAGAAATTATTTTTGCATTGAATCATGCAGAAAAAGGCCCACTCCTTTCAAATGGAACTGAACAGCCAAGAAAATTCTGAGGAAAATGGGATTTAATGGGAAAAGTGTGTGGAACAAAACTGATTTTGCTTCATTGGAGATGTTTTGCAGGAATACCTGTGACGACTTCAGCAGCCCTGCTCCTGTGCCGCCTGCCCCGAGTGCAGGGACCACGGGCATGGCCGGAGCCCGGTCCTCGTCTCCATCCTTGAGACTGCCCTTCGTGGAGAACTAAGCATGCTCTCACCGTAAACAGTGCATTAACCTTAATATAGGGATTGATTAATATTTCAATTTAAATGGTGTCTCTGGGCTCTTCATTACTTGACTGCTCAGTTGGAAGCACCAATTAATATTTTGCGTTTTAGCAAAGAACTGAGAGCGGGAGCATGTTAACTGCATCCCTGATGTAGTGTCCGTGATTCAGTAATCCCTGTTCCTTGGGAGACCCAGACATATCCAGTTATTTTCCCCACGGTCCTCTCTGTTGCACTGGAGCCATCCTCTCAAGGGCTCTTCTCTCACTATGGACTTTGCAGAATGATAAATTAATTACGACTTGCATTAAAACCAGTGCATCTTAATACGAGGTCTGTCATAATCATAGATGAATGAGGTATCTGGATGAACATAGTGAAAACTTCTCTTCGTTGAAGCCATTTATAATACACAAGTATGCCAGGGTTAGAGCAGTCGTAATAAACAGGCCAGGACAACAGTGATTAGGCATGAAATTGAACGATGGTAAATGTTTTAATACAATGGTTTATACAAGAAGTAGTATAAAAAAATATCTCACAAGCATGTTACCTGAATGATAAATGAAAACAGAGCCTCAAATAATAATAACAATGTAAAACAATTTGTGAAGCCTTTTCTAAGCAGCACCCTGGTTAGATTCCAAAGAAAATACATGCAAAAAATATTCAAAATCCCATGCGTTACATTGACTTTGGCCAGCTCCCAGCTCTTGGATATAAAGCTTTCTCCCAAAGTTTTGCAAGTAAAACAAGTTCTTTGAATGAGAGCCTGATCCTGCCAGCTGCTGAGCATCCTCTGTTCTTACTGAGGTCATTGACATCTATGGTTTGTAGGACAGATCTAATGCATAGGTCAAAAAATATCATCCAATAACGAAATCCATCATATCAAACGCACAAAAAAATTAAACTTTCAGGATCCGCCCCTTAGTTGTGTAATGCTCCTTTTTTTTTTTATGAAAAATATCAGAGATTTGGATACTTAAGTCACTGCTGGAAACTGTTCCTGCATCAGAAAGACTGGTCGTGAGGCGTGCGTAACTGGACGGCTGCTCTCAAGGTTAGGGCCAAACCCTCCTTGCTCCACTCGTGGGAGCGGCCTGATGCTTGGAAGCCGCTTCTGGAAATGCTCCTGCACACGAGCAGCCCTTTCGCCTCTGAGCACCGTGCAGGATTGGGCTCTGAGCCCTTAATCCCCGCGGTAAGAAGTGGAACACTGCACACAAGATGTAGCAACAAAACAGATTTAGTTCAAGGCTAGTCTCAAGAACCCTTATCTGATCACTGACAGTAATTTATCACGCAGAACCCATCATTAGTGTCAAGCTGTTTTATTACCCACTAACTTAACACTGTTTTACCAAGAGTCAAGTGTGATGTCACTCATGTTAAAGTAATTTACAGCTAATAGATATGAGGTAGGAGTCAATGTTGGCTTGCCGAGTTCCTTTCATACTCGGTGCTAGCTCCTTTCATTTTGCCCAGTAAGCAAACGAGAGAGCAAGGAGAGGTGGTAATAAAGGGGAAACCAGCCGCAGGCGTGTGTGCCCATGTACGCACAGAGCAGCTTTAAAATCTCCCAGCATCTTTTCACTTCAAATACAAGAATTCATCCAAACACATGAACTTTGATATTGCAGAGTTGAAATGGCCAGTAAGATTTAAGAGACAATAACAAATAATCTGGCTTGTGAGACAAGAAATGTGTAATGCTTTGGTCATGTGGAAGCTCCAGCACATCAGCAGAGGGGGAATCCCTCCTGGAGTCGCATCATGTACCTCCAAAACCTACGAAATCTGTCTCACCGGGAAAGAGTAAGCTTGGACTGATTTGACGTTCCCTTTTCAGCAGTCTCGGTTTTCAGGGTGAGAGTTCCCTTCATTTGGAACATGAAGAGAAGTTACAGAAACCTCGATAATGAGGTTTGTTACAAAAAATTGAGACGGTTGCGTATGAACGTTGTTTTCCTTCCCTGCCTTCCCTGTCTCTCCAGCCAATTCTGTTCAGTCTTAAGGTCAACGCCAGTGCAGGCTGTGTTTATAAGAGAATCCATTTCCCATTTCCAAGCACTTGCCATCTCCTCTAATGAATCCTCCTGCTGACGTCTCCAGGATCCATATTCTTAGCCCGCTAGACATTCAGAGATAATCCTGACTAATGTGTATATATTCGAAGAGGTTTATTGTGGAGAATTGTACATTTGGGATAAGGGGAAGGGCATCCTATATCAGTTCACCTCCCCAGTTTTATACCCATTAAAAACATTTTAAATCACTGTATCTGCTCTTATTTCCCCTGGAAGTTCCTAAACTCTGGGCTATTTGCATGATGACTTCAAATGGTCCAGGAGGTGTGACCCTTCAAGACACTGCTGCAAAGCCAGGGAAGGTCTCTAGGGATTAAATTTTAACAGTTCTTGGGATCTCAGGTAAATATCTTGCTCTGACAACACACCTGGACTGTAAATCATTGGAGCATCACTTTTGTCAGCCCTGTCAATAACTGTCCTGGTCTGTAAATTCTGTTTGATCAAACAACTCTTGGAAACACACGATTTCAATGGTGACCTCAGCTTCAACCCACCGCGCCGATTGTATGCAGATTGGCCAATGTCCCCTGAAAGGAAGACCCCGACATTTGGCTGCAGGAAGGGGCCAGCTGACCAGATGTGGGGCTGAAGGTTTGGAAAAGCTGGACAATGGCTAAACTCTACCTAGAGATTGGCCTGGGTACAGTCAGATGGGATATACACGCTCATAATTTTCTTCTCTTCCATAGGGAACTGAATAAAGGCTTGCCAGGACTTCTGCTTCTGCATATCTTTGCTCGCTTAAAATCATTCCGGTGGTTCCTTGTAACACATGGCTTTGCTCAGCTTGTTCCTGCGAAATCTCAAGAGTGAGCAGGAGATTGCAAGTGGCCCATTGCCGTGTCCTCCCCGGGACGCTGCTTTGACCACAGGACTAGTGGGTTTCCACTGTGCTGGGAGAAAGCAGCTGGGTAGTACCAGCTACGGTCCATGCCTAAAACTCACGTGGTGCAAAGCTCAGGTTCTGGCTTAACTTTGTATTTGCAAGTCCGGAGAAGTAGGAAAAAGTTCTCCCCTCCTTCTCCCCGACTCCGGAGCATTCAACCAGGAAAGCCACCACATCTCTTGCGCAGCTGGGGTGCCCAGAGAGAGAAAGAAGTCCTTTGCTTCCCACTCTGGCCGAACCCGCTGCCTCTCCACCTCTCCCTCTCCATACTGCCTTTCCAACTAATTGGAGCCATGTTTTCATGCCAAAGCAGATGAAAAATGCGGCCAGTGAGGGCTGAGAGGTTGCTGAGAAGGTGAAAAATGAGGCTAGGAGAGGTCAGAGATGCAGCCGAAGAAACGGAGAGAAGTGGGAAGGGGAGGTTCGTGAGGTGGAGGAGAAGATTTGCTGACCCAAACCAAGGCAGTTCAGGTGTGGCAGAGAAGCTGTGAAAGGAAAGCACAGCCTGCAAGCACACTGAGCGAAGGCAGGAAAAATACTGGGCATAGGGGTATTAAAATTAAGCGTAGCGAAGCAATGCAGGGAACATTAAATTTAGTTCTAGCAGATAGGAAAGGCTGCACCATTCATTTGTCACATCCTTTCAGTACCTTGCTTATGACAAGTCATAGTGCCATTTCTCCCTCACAGAAGATTATTTTTAGACACATAAAATACATGAGGAGAGAGGTGCAAAATGAAAATTAGCCCATAATGCAGATAGTGTCCCAAATTCATCCCTAGGGCATCTGTGTTAACTTCAGTGGAAGACTTCCACCAGAGATTAATTCAGACCTGTATTTCTAAGTGTACATCTGTGTAATGCTGGGGCTTTGAGTCAATAACTTCACACCAAGCCTGCAATGGGAAAAAGAAGTGCTTCTAGTTATAGATGCCAAAATTAAGCAGACAACAAGCATTAATATCGCAGCTGACTTTGGGCAGAAATTTTATAGGATGTGAAAGTCTGTCCCTGTTATTGCAGAGTTAAATAAAACTCCAGTAAGTAAAACGAGGGGGAGTCATGTTTTGGGACCATGCCGCCTTCTGGGCCTTCAGAATCAAATCTGTGCAGTCTCCTGATTAAAAAACCAGACTTCTGCAACCCTTCAGACCTTGGAAGAAGAAACCCTCTTCCATGCAGCCAGATTCTCAAGTGGTTGGATTTACTAAGCGCTTAACGTATTACTATTTATTTTTTAAATCCGAAATTTCTCACCTCCATCTACTCTGTACACCCATATAATGCTAAAAAAAAGGGGACCTGGATTCAGAGCAGCTATAAAAACCCCAACTGGTTTATTCCACTGCGATGTAGGTTTCTCCTGTCCTGAAGCTACCTGCAGAAGAGGGCAGGCAGACCCACTCGCAGCTAACAGTCCTCCAAACCCTTCCCATCCTTCCCTCCAAGCGAGTAAGCACAAAGAACCACGGATGTCTCCAGATGGTGAAGGGGCTACAGAAACCGTGAGGACAGCAACACAGGTACCGCCTTGCTGCAGGGAGGCTTGTGTAGGAGGTGTATCTCTATTCTTTGGGTAATTTTGGAAGACATACCTCCAAGAGAGACCCATGTTCACGAGCCACAGACCATCCAAAAGCTATAAACCAAACACTAGGGTGAGTGAATGCTCTCTCATTTTCCAGATATGGGTTTTAATGTTGGATTGAATAAAAAAAAGCCCTTCCACCAAGAAGGCTGGTTGGAAGAGTATCCAACTGGGAAGCAGGGGCAGAGCGCCAGTCGGACAACAACTTCTTGGTCTCCCACTTTTCTCCCAGGCAGATTAAGTCAGCAATGCTTCCTGAAAGTCATGGCACTCCTGAAGAATAACGAATCTGAGGGTGTCCATATTCGCCAACTGGATTTTTCTTTTTTAACCCTGGAGTTCTCCCCATTTCCAGTTTCTTCTCAGCAGCCCACATAGTGAGGCACTTTGTCTATGAGAACACTGCTGTTGATACTAGAACTCATGACTCCAGAGTTTGAAGCTTTAAGGAAAAACACCCAGTATCACGGGACTTGAAATGAAAAAATGAGCTCATACCCCAGAGATGTCCAGCTGGGAGATTCCACTTCATGGGAACGCTCTACAAAGGTCTCCAATGACTTGGGCACCAGCATCCCATCTCCCAACGTTTAGCAGTAACATAATGGTCCCAGTTTCCTTCCCTGGCACGGGAAGAGCAAGATCCTTTGCATGTTTCTCCCAACCAAGCAACAACCAGGTTACATCATGACTTTGGTGGCCGAAGCTCCTCGCTTTCCTCCCTCCCCCACCCCAGGAACAATGGCTAACTGTTCTTTTTCCATCTATAAATTTGTCTGAGTTAACAGTTCCCAAGATCTGGCAGCAAGCTGGAGCTGGGAGTGAGCTGAGAGATAGGAGAGTGACAGTCTGAAATGAAACACAGAGCTGCTGGGCCTGCAGCCGTCAGACAGGAGCCTGGCTCCCTCCCTTAAAGATTAGCGAGACTCCTTCGCTGGAGCCCTCCGCATTCCCCAAAATCCTAGCAACAAAGTGCTGTCTCTCAGCTGCCAATGAATCATGTGAATTTAACCTTTCACCTGGCCACAAGGAGGTTAATATACCAAAATAGCCTTTTTTTTTTTTTTTCTTTCCCCATTTATTGCCCATAATGGCAGTGGGGAGCATGGTGGAAACCCTGCGTAACTGGAAAGGCTCTGGAAGTGGTTTCATATCAGAGCTCTTTGCTCGCTGGCCTCTGCCAGGACCGGGCTGGCATTGCCAGCATCAGCCCACCAGCTCAGCGCACGTGGGCTCGAGTTTATTCAGGGAAATAGTTTCCATTTCACAGTACAGAAGATTTTTGCCTCTCATTGCCTGGCCGCTGGCTCGCTGTGCCCTCCGGCTTCAAGCCCACAAGCATTTACACGCACAAGAAATTGTATACACAAGGCGTCCCCCAGCGTGCCCACATGTCCGGAGCCTGAGTCACTTGCTGCTCCCGCCTGCCCCTGCCCCTGGCGAAACTCCTGGAGAACTTCCCAGGTGGGGTCAGATCCTCATCCACTGCGAGGTGCTGAGCCCCTCCTGGGGCTGGATATCCTGCCTGGGCTGGATGTCCTTGTCCTTTGGGCTTGGGGCAAATTGGAGCCCACAGAGTCCCCCGCATCAAATAAATCTGGAGGCCACAGTTTGCCCATCTTCAAAAAAAGAGGTGGTTTATCCCTCGCGGGGTACTCCCAGCAGCGGGTGCTGCACCCCCGGCCTGTGCCCACTGGCCCTGCCACCGTCAGCCTGAGGATTTCATGACTGCTCTGAAACTTGGAGCTTTCTGTTAAATCAGCCTGGAAGGAAAATGAATTTTAAACAATTGGGGCCAAAATCACACAAGCAAAAGTCTCTTTTAGGAGGCACATGCCAAGTTACCCATCGTTAGGGGGGCACACGCTGCAGTCTGCATTTTGTAGCCTCTAAATGTTGAAGGAAGTGGGGTGATTTTTGCAGCCGTTGTTGCCTCGTGAGCGGCTGGAGGAATGGCTGAGACTGAAGCATCCGCATAAAACGGGTCTGTAGGGGACAGCAGGCAACGTCAGCTCTACGGGACCTCTTTTATTTTCCATGCCAGTGAAATCCTTATGGGCTAAGGAAGAAAACAAGATCTCAAGAGTAAGACGGGGAAAGATTTTAAATACTTCCCCCCCTCTCTCTCACAGCCCCCTTTCCTGAGAGCCACTGCCACATGCATATAACAGGAGATAAATATTTTTTGGCGGAACCCGCTGTTTATTTAACCCTTTTGAGACACAGCCCTCTGGCATCGCCTCACTTCTCCAGGCACAAAACCCTGCTGTCCCTGCCTGACTGGGCTGGGGCAGCTCAGTCCTTGCCCACAGCCCCTCGCTGCCTGGGGCCTCCCCCAGCCCTGGCTGTGTCCATCACTTCTCTCTTCTCTCCAGCGCTGCCCTACGAATCAGCCCGGCCTCGGCCGCAGGAGGGACCTGAGCTCGGTCCCTGGGCAGGGATCAACCAACCCAGCCCTTGGAGACTGGGTAAGAAGGGGCTGGGGGGAGGATGGAGGGATGGAGGGATGCGAACCGGGGGATGGAGACCACGGATGAGGACCGGGGGATGCAGACGAGGGGATGCAGACCCCACCGGTCCCCTCCCGTCGATCCCCGCCGTTCACAGCCCACTGGGCCGGGGGAAACAGCCCCCGGGGAGCTTGCTGTACCCCCGGGGAGCTTGCTGTACCCCTGGGCAGCTCGTCCTTCGTTTGGGAGCTGGGGGCAGAGCCGGGAAGCGGCTGCAGGGGTGAAATACGTGATGGGTTTCCTTTTGCAGAGGGGTGCTCGGTGCAGGGTGACTCGAAGCAGGCCCAGTGCCGGCTGCTTGGGCGGACGGCCCGGGGCAGAGCCCCGCCGCGGGGCACCGGGTTGGGCTCGACTCTAACGTCGGAGCTCGCCCTCCCCGGCACCCCCGAGGGCAGCGGGCTGCGAGCTGCCTCCGAGCCCCCGGGGGAGGATGCTGCAGCCCGTGGGAGGCAGAGGGAGGAAAGGGGACGTATTTAATTAATTGCCACCTTCCGATGCACCGAGGGGGAAAGTGAATCCGCGGTTTCCCGCTCAGGGTGCCCCTTGCCTCTCCTCTGCCCGCTGCAGCAGGAGCGGGTACGCTTCTGCCCTCCTCTCTCCACTTTCCTTTTCTTTTTTTCCCTTGGTTTTCGTTGGGGGGGGGGGGGAGCTAAAAGCCCCCCTCGGGGACCGCGCAGGACGCTCCCACGCATCCGCCCCCGCGCAGGACTCACAAATCAGCCGGAGCGGGATTAGAGCCGAGGGGCCGGGGCGCCGGGCAGTCTGTCCCGGCCCGGGGGAGCCTCACCTGGAGGGGTCAGGGCTCCCTCGGGAGCCGAGCCGTGCCGTGCCGAGCCGCACCGGCCCCGCTGGGACGCAGGCGGAGCCAGGCTCTGCCTGGACGGGGGGGGGGGACGGACGGGGAGCGGGAACCTCTTCCTAACCCCCTCCCTCCTGCAAAATGTGACCGTATCCCCCAGGAAGAGCAGGGCCAGGTCCGACGCAGCCTGTCTAACGGACCGTGAGCCCGGTAAGGGATGTGCACCGGTGGCAAAGCTGCCGGCGGGTACAGTCGGGGTGACACCGGGCTCTCCCGGGAGGCCTTCCCGCCTGCCCCCGCTCCGGACGGGGCTGGAAGAGAGGGTCTGTGGTCTCCTCCGGAGGGTCCGGGGATGACCTGCCCCGGTGCTTGTGCTAGAGTTTTTGTGCCCGTCTAAGCTTCGCCGTGAGCTGGGTTCCAGGCAGAGATGTTCGGCACCCTGCGCCCGGCTGCCGCGCCGGGGGTGCCCTCGGTGGGGCAGGGAGCGCCAGGGAGCCCCTGCCTGTCCCTGCGGGAGGGTGCCCGCACAGCCCGGGCTCCCCGTGTCCCGCACCCCGGCGTGACTTCCCCGGGCGCAGTGCGAGGGCTGCGGACGGGGCATGGCCGCTGGCACCGGTGCCACGCTGGCACCTTCCCTCCCGCTTCACCCAAAGCATCGCCCACGTCGGGTCTTCCTCAAAGGAGGACGCCCGCACCCCCCGCCTGGCCGCCGGGTACCGAGCGCAGCCCAAACTTCTACAAACACCCAAACCGCAGCGATAGGGAAGCACGCTGTGAGCGCCGGGTGCGGCCCCCTCCCCGTGGGCAGCCCCACGCAGGCCTCACGGGTGGGTGGCACCGGCCCGGGCTGGTGCCCTACTGGGACCGGAATATGGGGCCAGTCCAACGGCGACTGCCGCGCTTGGTGCTGGAAACTCCCCGGTGTCGAAGCACCTGCCCGCAGCGCTGCTCCGCGCCCGCGGGCGCTGCCTTGCGCGGCGGCGGGAGGAGCCGCCCGTGGAACCCGCCGCCCCTCGCCGCGGCCTCGGGTCTCCGCTGCCCGGTGGGGCGAGAGCCAGGCAGCTCCGGGAGCTGAGCTAACGCTACCGCGAGGAGAAAGTGGGTTGAAAAACTGGTAAAAAAACCCAAAACCAACTGGATAGGTCTGAACACAGACACGCAACACGTCCACGGGCAGGTTTTCGCGCACGGCTGTTTCCTCCGGCGTGAACGTGCTCACGGGGTAAATCCCTCCGGATTTCAGCAGCGCCTCGTTTCTTTCAACGTTTTCACATTTATTTGAACGCCAGAAGCGATCGGAGCGGGCAGTTCGCATGCATTAAAAAAAAAAAATGGAATAAATCTCAGTTAAATAACACCTGGAAATTGTAAAGCCTGGAAACCCCCGCGTCCCCACGGCTTCACCCCGCTTTTAACAACCGAAACGAAACGAAGGAAACCCCGGCGTTGGCTCAGCCACAGCCACGGAGCCGTTGGGGCTGGTTTTCCGCGGGGACGTTTCTGCCCGTGCCGCCGCGGGGCTCGCTGAGCAGGAGCCTCCCCGGGTTGTTGTTTTATTTTTCTATCGCTTTTTTTCCCTTTTTTTCTTTTTTCCTTTTTTTTTTCTTTTTCTTTTTTTGTTCTTCTTTTTTTCTTTTTTCTTTTTTTTTCTTTTGCTCTGCGGGCACGGGGATACCCTTGCGAGCCGTAAACGGCCGCTTTCGCGAGCAAATAAATACATCTCCAGCCAGTTGCGTTGCATTATTCCGAGGGAAATAGCTGGCATTCCAGCACCAGTTTATTTTGGAGCCGAAATTTCCCACCCTTCCCGCAGCGCTGGTCCCTGCGGAGTCGGGGCTGGACGGGCTCCCCGGGGCGTCGGGACCCCACCGCCGGGCAGCGCTCAGCTGAGTTACCGGAGGGCTCCCGGGGCCGAGCAGGGCCTGATCCTGTCGGCAGAGGCCTGCAGGCGGCAAAGCTCTGTCCGCCCGTGGATGGAGCAAGCGGCGGGTGAGACTCGCCGAGGCTTTTTTTTTTTTTTTCTCTGTTTCTCCGAGGAGGAGAGAGCCGGCGCCTTGGGGTAAAAGCGCAAAAATTCCCCCGCACGCCCCGGAGGCAAAACCCGATAACGATGAAAATATTTCCTCGCTCCGGCGGCGAGTGGAGACCGGCCTCGCTGCCCGGCACCGGAGGAGAGTTAAATCGGCCAAACTACCCGGGCTAAGCGGGCAGCGGGGACTAAGTGTTTCTTCCCCTCCTGCCGCCTCTTCCCGGGCTCGCACCGACGGGGAAAAGCGGGGAAAGGGCTTTTGTCCCCGTCGCAAAGCCGGAGCCGCTCGGCCGGGGGGCTGCAGGGAGGAGGACCCTCTCCGCCGCTCTCCCTCGGGGAATAGCAGAGCCCCTGCAAGCGGGGCAGCCCGGGGCCCGGCGGCCCCGACGGCACGGTAAGGGGCCGGAGCGTTGCTCTCCAAAGCAGCCTGGCCGGGCAGAGCCGCTTTCAGCCCCGGGCACGGCCGGGCCGGGCAGGCTGCAAGCATCGCCCCCGCCTCGGCGGGGCCGTGGGCCGCTTGAGAAAGGCAGGGCGGGCTGGGGGGCAGGCTGGTGAGACACCCCCCCCGTCTTCCCCGTTAGCAGGGGTTTTATTGCAAAGCAGAGCCGGAGCGCTCGCTCGGAGCAGAAAACCGCCTGGCCACGTCCTCGAAACCCCCGCCGGAAAGTTTTCGGTGTGATCCCCAGCATTTACCGGCGGCCGGTTAAAGCAGGGCCCGGGGGGGAGCATCTCCTCCCGCCGGGGTGTCGGAGCGACCCCCAGAAACGCAGCGAGGCCCGCAAAGGAGGGAGTCACCCCCCACCCCTCCCCGGGGGGCGGGTGGACACCTCCAACCTTGCGGGGGGGGGGGGAGAGCAGCCAGAGGGTCCGGGGCGGTGCGGGGCACCCTCGGGGCCGCATCCTGCCCCCGCTCCGCCCGGCGCCCGCGGCCCCGCGCCAGGGGGGAGCCGACGGGCGCGTCCCCCCCGCCGGGAGCGGAGCCGGCGGGACTTATCCCGCCCCCCCCCCCCGCCGGGAGGCGCCCAATCCTGGCCGGGACCGGGGCTATCCCGCCGGCCGTCACGTGGGCCGGGCCGCACCGGGGCCCGCCGTAAAGAGCCGCCGCCGGCGCCGCCGCCGCCACTTCCCCGCCGGGAGCAGCCAGGGACGCACCCACGGGAGACGGCGGCGGCGGGAGGGGAGGGACCGGGGGAGGGCAGCCCCTCTCTGCCAGGGGGTCCTGGTTGTTTTGGTTTTTCTCCTCCCTTCCCCCGTAAACGTTACTCTATTTTTTTTACTACTATTATTATTATTATTTTTATTTTCCTGGGATTTCCCTGGATGGTCTGAGCGCAGCTTCATGCCCACCCGGCCATGTCGGGCTCCGCTCCCGGCCCGCTGCCATGTGAGTACCTGTGCGGGCGGAGCGGCCCGGGAGGGGGGCCGGGGGCGGGATGCTCTTGCGGTGCTCCACGGCTTGAGCCCTCCGTCCGCACGGAGAGGCCTGCCTGAGGGTTATTTCGCTTTTTTAACAAGAAAGCGACAACGCTGGTGCATGGGGGACACCGGGGATGCTTCCAGTCCGGGGCCGCTGCCCAGGGCCGCCGGGACCCCGCTCCTGCCCGGCCCGGGCGCCCGAGGGGCCGCGGCCGGCCTCCTCCCCGCCAGCAAGGCCCCGAGGCCCGCTCCAGGCCCGGGGCTCGAAAAAAAGACGGGAAGGGAAATACTTGTAGGGAGGGGAAAAAAAAGAAAAATGAAAAAAAAAACCCTGTTGTTTTTTTCCGGCCCCTTGGAAGTGCCCAGGCAGGCGGCGGGGCGGTGGGAAGGTGCCGGCGGTGCCGCTGCCCGTTGCGCGGAGGTTGTTTCTCGCCGTGGCTCGGCCGCTGCTCTCGGCCCGGCGCCGCGGGCTTCCCCTGCGGGACGAGCTGACCAGAGGAAAGTTTAAAGCAAAAAAAAAATAAAAAAAATTACAAATTACAGCCCCTGCTTGAGGCAGGGACGAGGCGCTTTCACCGCGGGAAACGCCGGCGGGAACGAAGGGCCCCGGGCCGGGCTCTGCCGGGGTCTCAGCCCGCGGCTTTCTGCTCTCCCCCCAGGTTCCTCTGAGTGAGCCTCTCGGCACCGTCGGGGCCCAGCCGGCCGGGCCCTGAGCAGCCGCCGCCGCCGAGGACGGAACATGTATCAGGGTCTGGCCCTCGCCCCCAACCATGGCCAGTCGGCTTATTCCCATGACTCCAGCAACTTCCTCCACTCGTCGGCCGGCTCGCCCGTCTACGTGCCCACCACCCGGGTACCCTCCGTCCTCCAGACGTTGCCCTACCTGCAAGGCTGCGAGCCGCACCAGAGCCACCTCGCCAACCCCCCGGGCTGGGGGCAGAGCAGCGGCGAGGCCGCCGCTTTCAACGCCGGCAGCCCCCACCCGCCGTCGGGCTTCTCTTACTCCCACAGCCCGCCGGGCAGCAGCCCCCCGGGCCGCGACGGCGCCTACCAGGGGCCCCTGCTGCTGGGCGGCGGGGGCCGGGAGCAGTACGGCAACGCCTTGGTGCGCTCCGTTAACGGGTCCTACTCCAGCCCCTACCCCGCCTACGTGACCCCCGAGATACCACCTTCCTGGACGGCCGGACACTTTGAGAGCAGCGTGCTGCACAGCCTGCAGACGAGGCAGGCGGCTTTACCCGGCCGCAGGTCCACCTTCGGTAGGTCGCCGTCGCCCCTCGCCGTCGCCTCGGGGCGCCGAGTCATTTCCCGGCTCTCGGCGCCGGGTCGGAGCCATCCCCATTCCCCCCCCTCGGCGTGTTGGTGGCCCGGCCCTGGGGTGAGCTGCCCCGCTGGCATCCCCGACGGGAAAGGAGGGGATGATTTTATCCAGGGATGGAGAGATGGTCCGGGCACGGGGGGGGGGGTGTGGATGACCCTGGACAGAGGGGGGGGGGGGCGGGGGGGTGTGACACGAAGGGCAAAGACCACGTTTCAAAGGAGAGCAATTCCCCCGGAGGACAGAGGAGCAGAGGCCGTTCAACCCCTTCCCCGCCCCACCACCACCCCCACGATATCTCCTTCCCACAATATCGACTTTGTGCCTGTGCTTCAATACTTACCCTTGTGTTTAAATTAGCGGGGCAGATTTATAGCTCCCTCCCTTTTAAGTAATTTATTGTGGTAAATTAGTTTATATTTGAACAGACTCTCGGTCTCCTAATTCGCCTGCGCCCAAACAGGTCCGCAGCTGCATCGCTCTGCGGCCTTTGGAGAGACACTGAAACGCACTCAGGCGTTGAACAATAAACCTCACTTCAATTCGTTTGCATCCACACCGGAGAGTCCTTTTAAACCAAGCCCCGAGCGAATAAAGTTTAGGGCTTGATTTAAAAGGGCTCTCCGTGAGCAGGGTTTATAACCCCGAGGGTATTTCACCATCCTCCTCCGGCGGTGGTTTGCAAAGTCCTTTAAAAGCCACTTCAAGATCTCAGCCGCGTTATCATCTTTACGGCGGTGAACCGAATTATCTTATCTTTACCCCAAGAACAAAGTTAAACCAGGGAAGCAGCCCCGCTCCCCACCGAGCTGCCTCCCCGGCTCGGCTTTTCCTCCCACGCCGGAGGTGCTCGGGAGCGGTTTCTTTCCAGGATTTTCTCTTTGTCTGGGAAAATCCGTTGCGTTGTGCGGGAAGGGATCGCCGCGGTCCTGCCGGGGGAGGTGATGGCGCAAAAATCCCTTCTGCGCTTTGAATTTGGTGGTTTGGGATCCGAATAGTGGCCGCCGTCCTCTCTGCCGTTTATTTTTTGCTCTTGAATAGTGTAAACCGCTCTTAAGTAGCGTAAACTATTCTTTTTTCATTTAATGAATTATTGCAACTTTTTTCTTTTTTTACTTTTTACATTTTGTTTTTATTTTCCATTTTCCCCCTTTTAATTTTTGTTCTTTTTCCTTTTTCTTTCCGTTGGATCATTATTAATACGATTGAAGATAAAAAAAAAAAAAAGAGCGTATTTTTCTTCGGAAGAAAATAACATTCCAGGCGGAGGAAGTTATTTCAAAAAAGAGAGAGAAAAGCGGCAGGAGGAAAGAGACCGACTCTCAATCGAGGGGTCTCTCGGTTTTGCTCCGGGCTGCCCGTTTGCCGCGGAGCCGCGCTCGGGGCAGAGACGGACCGGGGATGGCGCTCGGAGCTGGCGGCTCCGCGGCTTCTTCCTGGGGCTTTCGGAGGAAGGGGGGAAAAAAGTGAGGAAGAGCCTCGTTAGCAGGCGTTTGGGGCCGCGGGCGGCTGGTGATGCTCTCCCGGGGAGCCCCGGGCACCCCGCGGCTGCCAGCCCGGCCGGCGCCGGGCGAGCGGAGCCGCAGCCCGGCGTTGCTCCAGGGGCAGTCCCGAGCCCTTCCCCAGCCGGGCCCTCCCCACCGGCCAGCGACCAAGGCGCTTTGATGGAAATCAGGAAAATCGCCTCATTTTGCCCCCCCCTCTCCCCCAATTTATTTTTGCAGCCGGGGCTGCATCCCACGCAGGGATAACACCGCGGTCTCCCGCTGATGGGCTCCCTGCCTGCTCCCGTCCCAGGGAGACCTCAGCCGCGCTCAGCCCTTTGGGGTCTTTTGGGGAAGGGATGGGGGAATGTGCTGTCTTTAAGCAAAATATTAAAAGATTAAGGTGTGGAGAGAATAAAGGGTTTTGGTCCAGACCTTGTAGGGTGGAGGTAAACTCCCCCCGGGGCAGGGATTGTCCCTCACAGAGGAGTAGTGGGGCACAGAGGATTAGGGACCCTGTCCCGCAGGGTCCCCGTGAGCAGCCCAGCCCCGGGTGACCCTGTGCGGTGGGGACGGCTCCTGACCCGCACACCTTGGGTGTCTCTTCCAGAGTACCTGGAGGAGTTCCCCGGGGACGGCCGGGAGTGCGTGAACTGCGGGGCCATGTCCACGCCACTCTGGAGGAAGGATGGCACCGGGCACTACCTGTGCAACGCCTGCGGGCTCTACCACAAAATGAACGGCATCAACCGGCCGCTCAAGCCGCAGAAGAGGCTGGTAAGAGGGGGAAACCCCGCAGGGATCCCCTGCTCCACCTGGGGGGTGGCTGGAGGGCAGGAGCCGGGGGGCTGTTGCGGTGTCCGCGCTGTTGGGGTCTCTGTACTTGTGTTAGGGCCTGTTTGACCCTCGATCCTCCCACAAATAAAATGCCATCAGCACCGGCAAGAGCCCCTTGTTGCGCTGCAGAGCCGGCTTGGGTCAGGAGGAGCGGAGTGAAGCCGGAGGGATTGCTGCCCCGGCACGGTTGGTGGGCAGCACGGAGACAGGGCAGCAGGGACCGGAGGGGTCCCGGGGCTGCACGGAGGGGCTGCACCGCAGCCGAGTGGGGGCCGAACAGCCCTGCCTGCGGTCCGGGGCTCTGTGAGCTTCCCTCGGCTCCGTTCCCACAGTGGGTGCGTTGCTTTTTATTCTATAATAATTATTATTATTGTTTCCTAGTTCTTCATGCAGACGCACACGGTCTAGGCAGGGTAGTTGAACAGGAGACAGGGCTGATCCTGAGCTGGCCCAGGCAGGTTTGCGGCCGCTCGCAATGGGAGCAGGATGGGGCCCAGTTCCCCCGCTGCCTTCACCCGCCCACCTAAGGGGGAAATTTGGGGTTTGGTAGTTCCCGGTTTCTCTGCAGGTTAAAGCATTAATTCCGCCCCCCCGCAATGTGATATTTGGCTTCCTCCAATTGGGATCCCATCGTGAGAGAGGAAAGGCGCCTCCTTTTTTTTTTTGTAGAGTCGCTTTGGAATGTTTAAATTTGGTGGTAACAGTTTTAGTTTCAGAGCCTGTCATCAGAAGGCATCATTACAAACAGGATGTTTGTTGGAGCTGTGCTGGGGAACAGCTGGGAGCTCCTTTTGCTTTCACTCAGGGTGTATTCCCGCAGTTATTTTTTTTTTGCATTGGAAAACAAATTATTAGCAATAACCCAACAGTGACAAGTTTCTGTGTAAGAAAACCATAAAACAAAAAAAAAAAAAGCTGGGTTTGAGCAAGATGTTTCATTCTGATTCTGATCCCGGAAATGTGGCTCTGGATTTGCAAAATGAAATGAGCAGCAGCTCCGTGGAAAATCACCCTGTTTTGTTCATCACATCAAAATCGAGGCATTTCTGTGAAACATTTAGCATTATCCAACAGGATTTGCTTGTCTCGCCAAAACCCTCCGGGTCTCCTTTAATGTAATGACATTAAATCTGCACCCCGGCAGCGGGCTCTGGTCGCTGCTGCACTGAAATCTCTGAGTTACGCTGCTGATTTCTTCAGAGCAAATATGAGCTGTGCATAGAGAGAGAGGTGCAAACCAGTTTAAATCCGACTGCACATTTCGGACTGGCATCAAAATGTGGCACTGGATGAATTTCCAGGGGTTTTTTGAACAGCTTTTCCCCAACGGAACTGGAGAGGTCTCGCTGCTATTCAGTATTTTATTTCGGCGCGTGGGAAGGGAGACAGCCTCGCGTTGCCTGCACCCTACCCGCGTGGTGCAGGCAGCGCTCAGGAACCCCGAGCTCCCTGCCTGCTCCTCTATCGTTGCTGGCAGAGTGCCATACGTAGCACCCGTGAAGCATTTTTCGGCAAATATTTCAACAAAGTTTTCTGGTGGAGAACGCTGGTTCGCAGAATTAAGACCGTTTCCCAGGGATGAGCGAATCTTGCTGGGAATTATCAAAGCACTTCCAACCTTTTTTATTATTATTTTGGCAATCAATACGATAATGATAAAGCCCAAATGAAAGAGCTGATTCTTATCCAGGGGAAACGTTTCAGTAAGGTTGAAATACTTGAGGCGATTTTGTTTTATGGATTAGAAAAGGGGCTGCAATTTTGACTTTCCATCCTGACTTTGGAATGAAACATTTCAAAATCTTGGATTTTCCCAAGGGTTTGAAATGTCATGTTGCAACAAGTTCTGCCCTGTCGAAGGAAGGGGGATCCACTGATGATGGACAAGAGGGTGCCAGGCACACTCTGCAAATCCACCACCGAGGAAGCAACCTGCACCCCTGTGGCTTGGGATGTTTCTTCGCCCGAACGATTTCCATGGCAGGGGATGTCTTCCCTGCTCATAACCTCACCCACATGGGCTGGGTGGGAGCAGAGCAGTGAATGCGGTGACACACCGTTGCTCTAGGAACGATGAAATTGGCTGTTTCACAATGTGGTGAAATACAGACACGGGAAGGAAAAATGGTTGCTTTTGTCCTTTACATTACGACCTTTGTTCTGTAAGTAGACGCCACGCTGGGAGTTATTCTGACTTCTGCTTTCACAAAGCAAAGTCCTGCTGAAAGCCCTGGAGAACGCAACGTGGCCCCAATAACATTGCGGGAATGACGTCCTGCAGCTCGGTAGCGCTCAGCCTGCTTGTGCGTGGGAGAGGGTGAGCAATAGGAGTGTAGTTTCCAGTTCATTTTTTGTTTCTTTTTTGAGATAAGGGCAACATCCTCTATGCAGCAGGGACGGCCGTTTTGCTATGTCTGGATTCAAAGCACTGTGGCTTTCGGCAGAAAGGGTTTATCTTAGAGGAGGATGGAAGCAGCACTTTATTTTAGGCAGTATCTTTTCTAGCCAAAGTTTCTTGGCGCGTTTCACAACATGATACCTTAGACTCAGTCCTAAAAGCCAAATCACTTTTACCATCCAGGAGCAGCCGGTGGAGGTGAATGGCTCCTTCCTTGCGCATGCAATTCCCCCGTGTTAGGAGCAGAGCTGCACCGCGCGGTGCAGCACGGGGGGCAGATGCAGCAGCCGTCCTGTGCTCACAGCTCCCACACCATCCTGAGTTGAAGGACTAACCTGGAGCTGAGTTTTGCTGGCTTGGCTCGGGGCATTTTTTCAGCCTGTCCTTTTTTACAGTTTGGGTTTGGTGACACTTTTGGGGAAGGTGGGGATGGGAGTGATCACAGCCCTGGGACAATCTAACAGGACCCTAGAGCCATGCAGCGTTCATGGTGTGTGCCTTGGCTTTCTCCTGGCCAGCAGTTCCTGCTGCTCCCTCGTCCTCCAAGGTGCAGGTTTGCTCAGAGCCATGGAAACAAGGGCAAATCTCAGAGGATACCGCTACCTTTGGCTCTGAGCCTCGGATCTGCCTGCTTTCGGGAGCTGAGCTCGGGTATCTCAGCATGCTTTGCTGCAACTTCTTTCCTATCAACACCGGGTCCCCTCCGTCCTGCTGGCAAGGGGGACAGAGAAGTGTTGATTAAATCTGGGGGTTCAAAGGCTTCTTTTTTTCCTGTGAAACCCTGTGGTTTCATTTCCACCTTTGAAAAGGAGGCAGCTTTGGGCTCCCTTGGAAGGACCTGCCCTGCTGGCTCTGAATTTTTCGGGCTCTCCAAGCAGCGCTTGCACACGGTTGATTCGATAGGCACCAACTCACCATTCCCTGAGCTTATCAGCAGCACTTGGCTGTCAAGTCCAGTCCGTGACGAGTTTTTGTTTGAGTGTATGCTGCATTTGTATAAATAAACACTGGAGCACAATGTTGAAGTCAACAACTTCCTAGACAAGGTCAGAATGGTACAAAGGGAGCCGGGTGGAGGCAGGCAGAAATGCATTTTCTTTTAAGGGAACTGCTGGGAAACCAGCAATAATGTATTGTACCCTTGTCCTTCAGTGAGCAACAGTAGCCTTGACTGTCTCTTTCTTGCTAAGCTGGCAGGTTGTGGTGCAGGGCCAGGTTCTCATGGGGTTTCTGGGGTTTAAATTGTAATATTTGGTCGTGGAAGATGGTTTCTGCTCTCCCTGGCTGTGCGAGGAGGCGGCAGCCCACAGAGTGATGTACAGGAGATGCAGAAGGCACGTGCCACTGCCCCAACAGAAAGCCTGCGAGCAGGTTGGGATGCAGTGTTGGCAGGGTAGGCAGAGCTCTGGCAGGGCTGGCATTGCCCTTGGGCCACTGGAGCCACATGTCTCCTTGCCACCTCATCTGCAAGCCGCGGACAAAGCGTTGTATGAAATAGGGACAGTGTGTCCCTCCCTCCCAGGGACCCGCGGTGGCCCAGAAATCTCGGGGCTTTCCAAAGGGCTTTGCATTGGCCTTCCTCCATCCACAGGCGATGACAGATCTTGCCAGCCCACGCCGGGCACAGTTACCCCAGGGCTGAGTGCCTCCAAATTCCCCTCTGCACCAGCGGCAGGAGCTGGACCTCAGAGCCCGTCGGGTGCTCAGCACCTCCCTCTGCTCCCATCGGGGCGGAGGTCCCTCCTGGTTGCGGGGATGAATGGCACAGCCCTGGAAGCTGAAAGGCTTTAAGGAAGCTCTGTAGCTGCTCCAGGATCTTGCTGTTACACTATGTCCTGTATTAGGGACAAGGATTGCTGTCCCCTCCTCTGTGCCAGGCTTGTCAGCTCACACCTCGGTGTATTGTTATTTTTGCCTGGTTATTTCTTGAAAGCTAAATGATTTCCAAAGCAATACCCATTATTTGCAAATAGTTGCTGAGACCTCTTTGCTGAGCAACGAGTGAATCAAAGCTTGGGCATGTCACTTGTGTCTCTTGAAACTCAAAGCTGATCTTTATTTGACTGCTAACCTTGTAAAAACATTTCATTTTTATTCCTACTCTTCCCACCTCATTCATCATATTGCTCAGTCATGATATCAAGCAATAATGGAAGAATAAACAAACAGGGAGTTCTTTATTGCCTGCATCACATATCTTCTGCCTTTGAGAGGAATCAAAGTGATTTTTCTCAAGGCTGAAGAACATATTCAAACACCTGAATGTGGAGAGCCTTTGGTATTAGTTATGTCACTGGCATCTTATACTTAGTGAAGTCTTTTATGAAAATAGTTTCAATACCTACTGTTAAGAGACTTTCAAATGAAATGCCTATTGAACTGACAAGTCTGTATGTAAAGATATGTGAATTTTCCAGTGGCTTGGAGTACAGTTGTCAGAAATTAGTTTGCTGCTTCTGCCAGAATATTTTCCTTCTCCATTTGGAAGTATTAGCGTTTCAGAGCCAGCAATCACTGCACTCACAAAATATGTCATTAATTAATGTTTGCACGGTGTTTCTGCAGCCTCTAAAAGAACAGATTGTCTGCAAGATGTGCAAAGAATAACCTCCGTGGTCCCGTCATGGGCCACTTCAGTTTGGTTCTGCTCAGTTCAGCCAATTGATTCCAGTTGTCTTAAACCAGAGATTAATTGGGATGTTACTAACTTTAGTGGTACTTCTGAGTGCAGAAAAACAGAAGAAGAGTTCAGTTAAAGCATGAGGACTTTTCCTCATGCACTTAAAGCCTGGCTGGCATTTTCCATCTCTTTCTCCATCTGAGTGGATCTCCTGGAGGGAAGTTCTCTATGCTCTGAATCCCGGTCACTTCCAGCAGATTTGTTGGTAGTTTGTGAAATGAGTTGCGAGGATATTTGCCAGGTTTATCAAGCTCAATAAAAAAAGCACTTGCAAATTAGAGTTATCTCATTTGAATGTCATTTCTTTGTTCTGAATTTGGCTATCATGTGTGTCTCATATTTTCCAGGAAACTGGTGTAATTGGAGATTTTATTTTTATATGAAAGGAAACTTCCCAATTAATCATTCCTATGTGTGCACTCATGTGTTTGCTTGTTTCTAAGTCTTCATCTAGACGTGCTGGCCTATGTTGCACTAACTGCCACACAACCAATACCACCCTCTGGAGAAGGAACGCCGAAGGGGAGCCCGTCTGCAACGCCTGCGGGTTGTACATGAAGCTCCATGGGGTGAGGAGCACGTCCGCACCGGGAGGGACCCTTTGGGCACTGGGATCACCGCCCAGCAGGTCCAGGATATCAGGTCTGGAGGGACCGGCCTCTAGACTGGATTCGGAAGAGTCATAACCCAGTCCTGTCTCCGTGAACAGTTAAAAGCTCAGTCTACTGAGATTCTCCAGAATAAGGCTAAGGGGGTACTGGAACACTCTCAGGAGGTACCTGCATAGAGGAGACATTTCTGGCATTGGGTGGCTCTTAATTAGGTTGTTTGCCAAGTTACTCCCCAAAAAGAAAGCTTACCAGGCTCCAGCAGCTGGAGACTCAAGCTCCCCAAACCCAGACTGGAGATAAGGAGCATATTTTTCTAGATGTGGTAATTAAGAATGTGTGAAGGATGCTAAGGAGTCCACGTGGAGGCTGGCTGATAACATTTATCCACAGAGGATGGGAACTGTTGGTAACATGTCCGTCAGCCAAAGGGGAGGCTGCATCCCTCCATACAGGCTTCTTCAAACTTCTACCATAAAGGTTACAGTCTCTTTATCCCATAACCGTTCCCTCTGAGCCATGTAGGCTCTCAGTCTGTCAGTGTAATTTAATAGGGCCCTGTCATAAAGGTCACTAATAAATCAGGAAAAGGAAAATAGGAAATAAAGGAAAAAACAAAATTTGTGGGAAAGCCGTAGCTGTTAGCCTTATACATCTTCCAGCCAAGGCCTGTTGCAGAGAAAAATAGCACTTAGTGAAGGACAAGGACTTTAGGTGCTTTGCATGAGCTACAGCATGTAAATAGGAGAGCAACACGTGTGTGGGAAGGAGCTAAGTAAAATACAATATTAATGATTCCAAACTTTATGAATGTCAAGGTACCACGACCTCTGGCCATGAAAAAGGAAAGCATCCAGACGAGGAAAAGGAAGCCTAAAAACATTACCAAAGGCAAAACCTCAACAGGTACAGTGCTGATATGATCCATCATGGGGGCTTGGAGCACAATTCACCTCAACATGTCTTCTGCAAGAAATTATGATAATTAGAAAATAATATTGTGATTTTTTTTCCCTGACGATGGCTTTAGATGTAGAGCCTGTATTTATGCATAGACCTCACATGGAAGGAGGATGCTGGGTGGGAAATCTCACTGCTGTCATATTCCCGTGAGGTTCCTCTGCGCTGTGGGTACCCGGCTCCAGCCCAGCAGCGCTCCTGTTCAAGCAGATCTGGGCTAAATTGAGTAATGGGAAAAAACAGGGCTGGGAATGGTGTATTAAAGAGTGGAGGGGAAGGTATTACGACGTATTCAACATTAGCCCATCTGGCCTGTACCAGGACCAGCACTGCCAGGCTGGGAAAGGGTGCTCCTCCTCCTCCATCAGCATCTTGGCAGCCAAATACAAAGCCTTATCCTGACAGAGATGCGGTGGAGAAAGAGAACAGTAGAGTTGTGCCATGAGATGTGATGGTAGCCATTAAAATATAGATTTCCTTAAGAGCAGATTTGCACCTATGTTGCTTCACCATCCTGTACCGATTGTCTTCCAGGGTCTACGACTTCGGCCACTAACTCCCCTTCTTCCATTACGAACTCAGACAGCACGGTCACTTTAAAGTCAGAGCCCAGCGCGACCTCGCAGTATCCTGGACAAACCATTGTGTCGGTATCCCAGGTAAGGCACGTGGGCCCGCAGCCATCTCCTGCTGGGGTGGATGATCCACACGCCTCGATAGCCGCTGACCTGGGGGGCCTTGATGAGGTTAAGCAATTAGTTCATTGCTTTGGGGGCCACCAGCCTGATGGACTGCCTCAGACTGAGGAAAGCAGGGAGCGTGAGCCAAGACGTTGCAGACCAGGAAGGGCTCCAGCCTGTTGGCTCCCCATCGGTTCTTCCATCTTGCAGTGGGGAACTGGGAGGTCCAAGCCCTGCTGCCACGGAGGCGATTGGTGGCGAACCAGCTTTGGTGCGGAGCTGGGTTTAATTCCCATCTCCTGCCAGGAAATCCTGGGATTTACAACCCTGTCAAGTTGGTGGGATCAGCCCAGGGTGGAAAACTCTGTAGCTCCCGAGAAAAGGCTCCCTGGGCATACGTTATCTGCGCTTTATAGCCCTGAGGTGCTCAGCGCTCACAGAGCTGTAATGCTGTCAGAGACCCCAGATTGCAAGGCTGTGCTTCTGGCCCGAGGATTTCTTTGGAGCAGATTGCTATTTTGTCTTGGTGGAGGAAAAAATGGCCCTAAATCAACACGCACATCAAAATTTTGTGACCCAGCACTATCTTTATGCTGAGTCTAAGCCCTCCCGGAGTTGGACATGTGTGTATGGCGGGGAAGCTCAGCTCCAGCACCCAAGCGCCTGGCATGGTGCCAGCTGCGTTGTATGGGAGAGGGGGTTTTTTGGCTGAAACCGATAAATCTGATTTGTCCTGTGCTCTTAAAAAATATACACGTACCTAGAGATCTCCAAACTGGACATGTTTAGTCAATAAATAAATGCAGATGGGCCTCTGGATGCCTCCTCCCCGCTTGGTCCTTGTGCTTGCTGAGGATGGAGCACCCTTCTTGCCCAGCTCTGGGCTCCTCCGCAGGGCAGCAGTAGCATCAGGGATAACCCACCCTGTTCGTAATCCATCCTAGTCCTTCTACTGCGTTACAACGAGGGGGAGAGTGACCCATTGGCTAATAACAGGCTTTCTAATGACTTTCTGCTTCCCTCCCCGGGGCAGGCGCAGAGCCAGTCGGACGAGGTGCTGGCCGGCGCCCACAGCGAGTTCAAATTCGAGCCCGAGGACTACACCTTCTCCCCCACCACCATGGCCCCACAGCCTGGGCTGAGCGTGCCACTCCGGCAGGACTCCTGGTGCGCCCTGGCGCTCGCCTAGAAACCCCCAACCTCCAGCAAAAAGCCTCGGGACCAACGTTTTCGGCTGGCCCTGCAAACGGCCGACGGGCGGGAGGACGGGCTGCCCCAGCGCTTCAGGACTGCGGGGTGTCGAGCCGCGGCCGCAGGACAGGTTTCTCTTGGAGGATGCGCGTGGAAAATGCTGGCTGGACGGGGCCAGGATGGCCCCGCTGTGGCAGTGGCTCCCGAAAAAGCTCATCCTCAGCCGGAGCGACCCAGGGTTGCCTCCCTGAGGCCGGAGCCCCAGGGCCGCCTCTGTTTTCCTGGGGAAAGCCTTCCTCCTTTGAGATGAAACCAGCAAATAAATGCATCCCAGAATCTATGTTTATTCGCAGTGATTTCTCCCTCCTATGACTCCTCTGTGTGCAATTTATTCCACTTTCCAATAAAGACTGTAATAACGTGGCACCAAATAACTTAATTTTATTAAAATGTAAACTGTGTGGCCTCCCTTATGTTTTATTGGCCACAGCAGGAAGAAAAGAGAAAAAAAAAGCAACGGTTGTTTTAAACATTTACTGTTTTATATTAAAAACGATCATCTCTATAGAGTGTTAGCTTCTGAAGCGTTTAGCATATCAACACTGAGCTGATGAGTCATACATGAAATAAACACGCTGCTCTTCCCTTTCCAGCTCCAAACAAAGATTTTTTTATTATTATTTTAGGCAAACCACATGACAAAAATGGTCAAAACCTCCCAATAATAAAAAAATACTGAAATGCTGGTTTGTATTTCCTGATTGTTTTTGATATTGCCAACTCTGAGCATTAGAAAATCAGAAGTTAGTCCTCCAAAAGTTAAGAGAAAGGTTTGAGGGACTGAAAAATAAAGGATGTGTTGGAGGTATATTTGTTTGCATCCAGTTTTGGGGATGTTTTGAATGGACAATTTCCAGCTTTCAGCCACGCAGGGCAGAGATTCCTTTTTAATTATTTTAACAAAAGCCAAGTAGAAAATAACGTCTTGGAGCTAAGCTGTAGCAAAAGTTCATCAGTGATGCAAAACCCGCATCACACTTCCAAAAGCTGGTAACAGCGTGTGTCTACAGCTTCTCGGAGCTGCCCCCGGGGAGGTGGGCGATGGGGAGATATGCTCTGCTGGGGGCATGCAAGGGGGCCCTCAAGCTCCTGAGGAGCCTGGGGGTGAGGAGAAGACCATACTGAGGAGGGGAGATGGGTGGGAAATGAAGGGGGAGCAAGGTCATGAAGTTACTTCTATGGCCTGCTTTATTTGTTATTTCTAAATAAAATCCCCAGCCTGGCTGGACAGCTATTTATGGCCAGGAAGCCGTCAAGTAATAGTTCCTTATTATAGAAGTTGACCTGTCCAGGGCTTCCTGGAGCAACTCTTCCTCTTGTCAGAAGAGATGGATCGCTTGATTTTTATTATAAACAACAGGCTAAAGATGATGAGGGAGAGTGAATCTGACATCAAGTCCCGACTCAGCTGAGATGGAGGATGATGCTTTCCACCATGCAACCCTTGCTGGAGGAAAGGAGATGCTCCAGGCACTGGGGAGCATTGGTCCCCTCCAGCGCTGCCATAGCTCAGCGGCTGGTCCTTCAACGTAGCCCTGTGCAGGCATGGGGGGGGTTCAAGCCACCCTTTTATCAAAGCCCATAGATGAAAACTTTCATTGGAGGAGTATTTCTTGTGCCTCCAGAGCTTCATTAGCAGCTTGCATCATGCCAAGCTCCAGTGCCAGGGCAGGGGCTGTCACGGAGGGGCATCCCTCCAGCACCGGGCTCAGCAGTGGCACACCGTGTTTGCATGGCTGGGCTCTCACCGCGGATCCATGTCTCCACCGTTTGTTTTTCCACTCTCTGGCCTGCCAACATCCGCAGCAGAGCCAGGCACAGCCGTACAGCAGATAAGCCAGCAGCACGGGGCTGGCGAGGTGACACCGTCCGCAAATCCAACCCAAACTGTGCCTCTGGGAGTCAGGAAAATGGGTGATGTGGCCCGGGCTCAGGCAACCTGCAGGCGCCCGAGGTGACATGTCGGGACATGGGCGGGCAGGAGGGAGCAGGAGCCCTGGGCGTAGTGTGAGTAATGCTCCCGGGCAGCTCCCCAAACCCCAAGCTTTGCAGGCAAAAAAAAGGCAGTGCAACACAAGTCATGGCAAGATGATTTCTATGGACGATGGCAGGGGATCCTCGCTTTTTCGTCTGCGTGACCCCAAGGGGGAGAGTTGTTTTAAAGGCAAACAAGAAGACCCAAACAATGCCAAGATGTTGACACCAGTGGCTCCAGCGGTTTTATTTATTGCCTGTTGGTAACCGTCGACCGGGCGTCGGGGTGCTCTGGGGGCTGGTGGCTGATGAAACGAGGCAGAGGGACAAGAAGTGAAACAACCGGGACGTGTAATTTTTCCTTCCTGCTCGCTCCCTGCACTCACTGGACAGCATCATCCGCAATGCCGGTTTTTCATTTCTCGGGGGTGTCTTCCAATTTTTCGCTCCCATCCCCAAGGCAGGAGCCATCCCCGCAGACTTCTGTCTCCTGGTCAGCCCTAACAAGAGAGGCAGCACCGTCTGCACAGCCCTGCGGGAGAGAGGAGGCTTCTTTTCCTTCTGGTGCTTGCACCCCAAGAGGAGCCGGCACCCCAGGAAGCTCACCCTGTGCAGGTCCCAGCCTTGCAGCAGCCACATCCAGGGGGACCCATGCACCTTCCAGCCATTACCTTCCCAACCTGCCATTTTGAAGACCTTCCCTAGGGGGTCCATGGCCCTTTGTACCCCTCATTATGTGGCAAAGAGGAGCATTTGCCCCAATAGGTGTGAACAAAAACCATGGGAAACTTTGGGTCTTCCTAGCTCACGCTACATCCTCAATCCTGCTCCTACAGCCTCCGTGTGCCTGGTTGCACAGCCCAGCTCAGCCCGCACGTTTGCAGGAGTTTGAATGGTTGGGGTGGCAGCAATGGAGGAGATTGGACCCAAAACCGAGGTCTGGGAGAACCAGACCACCCGGCTGATCTGGAGGTTATGGGCTTCCCACGCGGTGGCCGCTGTCCTGCCCTGCCTGACTCCAGCCAGCGGGCAGGAGCTGCCTTTGGTCGGACCCTGCCCAGGCTGTGCTAAGAGCACCACCGCCACCTTCTGAGACCAGTCTCACCCCTCCCCGCCCCATCCCCAAACAAGGCTGATTCACAGACGCACTTCAGAGACCAACTTTTACTTCTCTTTCCCAACGCTTTCTCAATCCCCTTGGTGCTCTCTCCCCTTCCCAGGCATGGTGTGTATTTGCTCCCCTACAGGTCTGGTGGCTTGTGGACAACTATTACCTTTACTGTTGTTGTACAGCTGCCTCAGAGCTATCAATTGCCTTTGTTCAAAGGTCACCTGCCCAGATGATTTTACAACATGACTACAATGGTCTGTTCCATTTTGCACTTTATACTGATGCCACGGTGATTTTTACCAAGTCAGCGAGTGAGTAATGAAGCACTTGAGCCTATAAACACATGTTGTTCTTGTTTATGATCATATTAATAGCACAATAAAATCATTGCTCAGCCAAGCAGTTGCTTTCAAAAAAAAAAAAAAAAAGTTTGTTTCTTTTTGATTTCTATATGGAAAATAGAAAGTTGTGGTTTAACTTCTGCTGGGAGCCCTGAAGCCCCAGACTCTCTAATGGGGTGTCACTTTTACATTGGAGCACAGAGAGCCATCATTTTTTCTGCATTGCGCACAGAAGTCTTCAGCACAACTTGTGTGGCAGCTCAGCTGCCGACTGAGCTCTGCCTGAACTGCAAACACCACTCAGCTGGGAGATAGGCTTGGCTCTTCCTTTGCACAGGCTTTGGGGATCCCCCAGGTGAAGTTGTGCACCAAAGTCACTGGTTAAGCTGATTTATGCCAGCTGAGGAACATGCCCATCATGGTTATAAGAGGATGGGGTGCATTAAGCTTCCCTTTCTTGGTCCTAGTGTTTGGCAAGTCTGTGAAGTATTGTGTGAATCCAAGAGGTTTTTTCCTGGAAAGAAGGTGGAAGCAAGGCTGTGAGCCAGGTACAGTGGTGCTATAGGGGCTGATGGGGGTGTAGGGGCTCTGTTGCTGGTTTTTTTGATTGCTCTGGAAGTGCTTGGTGGTGCAGAGAGGCAAATTCACTGTTACTTCCCAGTCCTTGTCCCCTGCTTCTCTCCAGTGCTTTTTATTGCTCAGTTGGTTGTGTACCAGCAAGGAAAACAACTCATGTTGCTTTCCAGGTCAATGTGCTGCAGTAATTAAATGTCTAGGCTATTTACTTGTGCAGCAGCTAAACCAGAGCTGAGTATTCAATCTCACCATTGTATGCATAGGAGAAGAAAACAAACAGCACTGCTCCTTTCATCACATCAGGTGGTCCTTCTTGGAGCAACTTTGTGGCCAGGGGTTGGTAGGAGGCGGTGTCTCCAAGAACCTCTCCTGTTCAGCATCAAATTTACATTGAATAACCCAAAAGACACTTAATGAAGAGCAGTAACACCTTTTTCAAAGTGGTTTTCTTTCAAGGAAGCTCCTCCTCAAGGGGAAGCTTGGTGAGAAGCAGCACATACCAAAAAGGCTCTTGTTAAAGGGAGTTCATCCTCGTATCCTGTTGTCATCTCTGAAAACCCCAGATCCCATGTTTCAGCAAAATTTCTGCCCAACAGTGCCACCACAGGTAATGTGCCATGGATACAGTAGGTGTTGAGAGGAAAGAGGAGCAGTGCTGGACTGTCTATATGGTCAAACTTGGCAAAAAGCAGCTTTGTCTACAGTGCTATAATACCACTGGGACTGTTAACATTTACCAGCTTTTTTTCCTGTTCTTTCAGGCTGTCATTAAGAAATGCATTAGTATTGGAATGTGAAGAAAGATCTTACAACCAGCATTTCCACAGCGACGTTAAACGCAGCCAAGAGCAGACCATGACTATTGTGGTGTTTGAAAATGTTGGAGTCTGAGCTGCCTCCAGGGCCAATTCCTCAGCTGGCGCAAGGTAACAGTGCTGAATCAGTCTCCCATATAAACCTCTAATGTCGTTAATAGGATGCTATTTACATTTCCTGATGATCCAGAAGAAAACAGGAGAAAGTGGGAAAATTTTATCATTCCAGTAGAAGAGTCTGTCTTGCCTTGGGTGCAAAACTGGCTGCTTCATGCCTGTGAAAGCTTTGGTAGCCCTCATCTCAGGGACGAGTGCCAGTAAGAGCACATGTGGGGGAAAGGATGACTAGAAAAGAGTAAAGTAAGAGTGCCTCTTACTATTTTTTTTTTCCTCCAAATGAAGCAAGTGGCTTAAAGCAAGCACTGGTGGAAACTTCCAGCCCTTGTCCCAGTCTCACCTGTGCTCACATTTCCCTGGCTCCAGGGCAAGGCGTGGGACTGACCCTCCTGTGGGACCGCCCGAAAGATTGAATGGGAGGAAAGGAGAGGTGGGCACAGACGGGACATGGAGCGAGGCCCTAATGCCGCTGTTATTTCAGGTGTCGGTATCGTTCTCCCCATCTGTTCACTCTTTGCTTGTAATAAAGAAGAATAGCTCTGGCTCATGAAATGAATGGAAATGACGGGCATTTAGCTGCAGGAGCCCGCTATAACATCCAACTGGAGGGGTGATTAAGCTACTTTTAGTGATATGGCCTTAGCGAGTGGGGTAGGAAAATAGTGCTGGAGACACCACCCCTCCGTGTGCAAGCAGGAGGACTAAGGTGAGCGGCAAGGTGGAACTGGCAGTGTTAATCATTTACCCCGAGTGTGATGGAGGCTATAATAGACACTCTGTGTGTATAGGGATCTGTAAGCATAAATGTTAAATGGGGAAGCCGCTGCTCAAAGGGCACCATAAAGTGGCCTTTTGGGGAGGCAGTTTATTCAGATCCACCTTTGTTTGCTTTGTGGGAGCACATTCCCGTGCCGTGGTGCTCTGTCACTGGCAGGGCCATCACTGAGACAGCACGGATGGGGACTGCAGGGTGACTGTCGCTCCTGAGCCTTGCCTTGACATCTTTCCTCCGTGATTAATAATGCCTCAGCACCAAACAGGAGCAGAGGACTTCCATGGAAGCTGATGTCTAATGGTGAGTGTTCAGGAATAATGGTGGTGTTTGAGCCTCACTCCATGGGAATTCCCTTGGAAGGGTGTAAGCTTACTTTTCTGCTGTCCTACAGCATTTAAAACCTATTATGTCATCGTGGACATAACAGGTATATATTATTTCTGTATTTAATAACACAGATACAATAACAAGGCAAGATTTGGGATTGACTTGGCACTCAGATGTAGCTGAACATGTTGCCATCACCTTCCTTTGACAGGAGCAAGTGATAAATACAGACTGTCATTTCTCCATAACCAAGTTCATCCCAGTCAACAGCAACCCAGACCTTACTGTCTTTAGCTTGGATTGCTGGCTGCAGCGGTGCTTCAGGTCATGCCCCAAAACAGGCTTTCTCCAGGAGCAAATCCTTCCTGCGTGCTGAGGTGCCAGAAGGATCCACAAGAGTCTGGTGAAAGCACATGATAAAACCAAAGGGTAAAGGGACCTGGTTCCTGGATGTTTCTCTCTTGGTACATTGCCTCTTGGTACATCGCAGAGCTTGCTCCTAAATCCAGCCTTGCATCCACAGAAGAGGGTCGATGAGCATGAGCCTTGTGTGCCAGCTTGGCCATGTGCTCTGCATTCAGGGTAAACGTACCTGCAGTGTCTGTGGCTCCCAGGAAAGTCCCAAAGCATGAAAGGCCACACAGCTTCTCTTGGAGAAGGCTGAGGACCCAGCAAAGCTGCTCCAGAAGTATCTCTCCCTGCAGGAAAGTTGATCTCATCAGTATTCCTGCAGCAGGCTTTGCTACATGCCCAGGAGTGATTGGCAGTGGCTTGAGCTTTGCTTTTAAATCATGCAGCTTTGCCTCATATTAAAACATGATTAGAAAGGATTTAGCAATTTAAAATATTAATAATGGATAACTCATTTCTGAGCGGTAAGTTTTAATAACAGTGCTTCTTCTCCGACGGACTCTGCTCTGAGGTTACTGACTTTGACATTGCTGCTTGCCCTTATCTTCAGAAAAAAATGCAGATTTGGTCCTCATGTTGCTTCCTTTCCCCTACTGTGTGGGGTGCCCTGAGCACCCCCATTTCAGAGCTGGTGTTACCTTTGCAGAGTTAATGGTAATAAACCTGGGGAGAGAAGAGCCCCATCTGCCCCGTCACCTTGAAGTTGCATGGTTGCGAGGGCATGAGCAGCGTCCTGGGATGCTCGGGGGAGGGAGCGCTTGGCCTGCCCTTGTCTCCTGCCCCTCGATATTTGTACCTATGTCTAAAACAAAGTTGCAGACAGGAACAGTACTGCCTTGTAGAATTTTGGGAGGTGACAGCCAGGGCAGATTGACACCACTAGTTAGTTTGAGATGTTGGCACTTTTCCTCCTCGGGAGCTCCAGGTTTCAGAAGGTCTCTGTGCTTGCGCAGAGTGGTTTTTCTTAAACTTTTTGAAGCCTATGGTTGCTCTGAAATGAAGATACCTCTTGACTTTTCCTTTTCTGGCTTGCTTTTCCTTTCTGGCTTGGTTCGTGCATCACCAATCATTTTAGTTACAGTGGTGTCAATGGGGCTTGTAACATAACCGCAAAATCAGTTACATCTGGAGCGCGCTGAGCAAGGTCACCGGGGATGGAGTTTCTTTTGTTTTCTAAAGGCAGCCTGAATAAATGGCAGCCAAGCCCTATTGCATTTGCAGGAGGCAAAAGCCAAAAATAAACCACAATAACATCCATGTTTTTCAGTTAAAATAGCTGTCTTCTACTCTTGTAATTAAATTCAGTTTTGATTTTTCAAAGACAAACAGGCTAGGGATCAATCTGTAATTAGTTGGAAATTTATTTGGATAGAATAGGAATCTACTTGTCTCTTCATCAGAAACCAAATTTAAACAAAACCAGAATCTGATTTGAGGTTTATAAGCTTAACTTGGTATTTGAGTGCTTCTGAATTTCCCACTGAGATCCAAAACTAGGAATTAAAAAAAAGTCAGGGATAAATCCCTATGATTTCTCAGTTCTGCTCAGAAGCAGGAAATTTGGGGACTTCCTCAGGAGGTTTCTTGGGAGACCGACATGCTTTTTGTTATCACTGATGCCTTTTTTTGAGGTGCACAACTGGGCTGCAGAAAACACCGCAAATGTTTAGGTTATTTTTCCACACTGAGTCAGGCTGACCAAATGTGTTAATTCATTAAGCAAGCTGCATTCCTGCTAATTGCCAGCTTGGGTCTAGGCTTCAGCCAGCTTGGAGTGTATCCTCGGAGTGGAGGCTTATCTCGTGAGCTTCCTGAGTCTGCAGAATTGAATGAAAGTCTCACCAGGAAAAGTGGTTTGTTTTGCTTTTAGTTTGTTTTGTAAGAAAGCTGAGAATTTCCCTTCCCAGCCAAGTCTGAAGTGACCACAGAGAAGCTCACAAGTTTCAATGCTTCAGATCCTCAGGCTCTCCAGACTCCAGAAGTGCTAAATTCCTTTTTTTTTTAAATAAATCTAGCTATGCATTTTCAGTCCTCTGCTGAAATTGTTAATTCAGTTCTAATTTAGAAAGAGGCTGTGAATATGCTGTCCTGTTGTCACTTGATTGCCTTCCCTTCCCCAGAGAGATTTTTGGTAAAACATTGGTAAAATGTTTAATCTCTATCAGACTTCCAAGCTTGGTTCCCCACCTTTAACCCTGTGGTGATGAGGGCACTTTCTGGTGTCATCTTCGTGTAAGAGGTCATTTGTCGCATCCACACTTCATCAGTGATGGAGCTGAGATGCAATGAGGCAAAGGGACTTGCTGAAGGTCCAACAGGAGGTCAGTGGCAGGAATGGCCTTGGTTTCTGGACTCTGGATTTTGTCATGGAATTGGAGTAAAAACAATCTATATAGTAATGTTTGGATTGCGTTTGAGAAATGCAACCACTGCTGGGGTCGGCCAGTGGGCATGGGATAGTCCTGCTGATGGACCTGAACCTGCAAACCCATCTCGGAGCGGAGCTGAGCTGCTGTTGAGCAGCTCTGGCCATCCCTGCCAGTACCGTGCTGTCCTCCCCGGGGCTGGAGCGTGGCTCCTGCTGGGCTTCTGCGCTCCCAAAGCAACAGGGGCCTCGTCCACTGCGTAAAGGTCAGTAGGATATTTATACTGCTAAGGTGATGCCCAAACCAAAACCTCATCTATCGATAAAGATTCTGTAAAGGCAGATGCGTAGTAAATGAAACTATTCACTAGTAGGTAGGCTTCCAATCCTCTGTACAGAAGTCTTCCTAAAAAAGATCATTTCAGGCTGGAAGGCAACAAAGGTCCTCCATTTCAGAACAAAAAGGGATTTTATTGGGGGGGAATAGACTAAATTTGGAAAACACTTAATAACAAAGTTGCCTTAATTTAACAACAGCTTTTATTAGATTGCACTTGTCCAATGAGATTAATGGACCTTTTCCTTTGAAACTCTGGGAGTCTTTCCTAGACACTGGGAATAAGTAGGCTCCTTCAAATGTTCTGCTTCCTACAGGATTTACTGGTGAAAGATTTAATACAATTCAGCACAAACATTTTAACCTTTCCATCTAAAATGCTGAATTCAACCGTTTCCTGAATGTGTATAATTTAAAGGCTTGTGTTTTCCTGTGTCATGCTCTCTGAAGCATTTTATGTCGCCTTGCTCCTATTGACTCTTTTAAGAAAACATTGCATAAGTATACAGTCACTTTCAGATAACTCAGATGTTTACTTTATGAATGAAGGAGGAAATTGAATACTCAAATAAAGTTATGCATCTAAGTGCCAGAAGCTAACTGCCCTCTTAAATTTGCTTGTCTTCTTGAAAGAACCTTTAAATACGATTTATGACGTAAAGAGCCTTTCCGTAGTGCTGAGTAGGACCTCCACCGTCTCAGTTAGAAATGGATGCTCTCAGCAGCCACGTGTGGCTCTTGCTGAAGTCTGGGCCAGGGATGCTCGTAAGGCTGGGACAAATGTTGTGCTTTCAGGAGCTCATGTGCATCCCATTGATCTGGTGTGGGGTGCAAATACACAGGCTGCTGCCTGTACTGCTGTTTTGATGTAGTTACCTAGTACAGGCAGAGCTACAAGTCAGCATAAAGCGAGAGGAGGGTTTCTAGCATCATCTAACCACTGTCATGCTAAACTTTAATATTAGGTTTAGGTCTCACAACTGGGGGAAGCGGTACATGGCTGCCTGAGTGAACAGTGCCATTTGCTGTCCTGTTTCTCCTGCCCCTGGTTTGGAAAAATGTAAATCTGGTTTGGGTTTAGGGGTGTAACTCAGGTCAGTCCCTAGTTACTCTTGTCTCTGCAGTGCGTTAGCACCCAAGGTAATTGTTTTTTCCTTAAAATAGTTGGCAAGCATGATTGAATTTGCCTTGAATTAAAAAATAAAGCAATTCCCCAGTGAATTAACCTTGTAGACTCCTCAGCTTGTTTCTCCTCCCCTTTCCTTCAAGAGGGTTTCTCCCAGGATCTCATTTCACTGCACTAATGAATCACTGCAGTAATGGGAATGATTGACATATTAAATATCCTTCCTTGAGCCAGAGAGATTATAGGATGATAAATATGAAAAGGCACATGTGGCCAGTTTGGCTCTGCCAGCCATGGGCAGGGCTTTGCAGGAGGCTCAGTGGGTGCCAGGGTGACAGAAGGACTTGGCTGCAGCTCTCCCTGCAGAGCATATGGCTTTAATGCTCCTAAGGTCATCATTTGGCACAGACCTTCTCAGGTTCACATTCAAGTATAATGCTTTGACATATATCTCTTTATTTACAAAAAGAGGAAAGGTTTCAGAGTCCCTTTGGGTCCTGTTGGCTGGGATTTGATTGCAGGATGAGGGAACAAGGTTTACTCTCGTGGTCCCAGCTGGATGTGGAAGCTTGCTGGCCTTCAGCTCCATACTCCTCAGCAAAGCCATGCCATGCTCAGAGGAGACAGTGACCATGAAAAGCTGCCTGCTTCTGTCCAACATCCCTGTCCAGAGGCAGGGCCATGGGCCAAACTCTGCTTCATGCAATAACCTTTGAGCCAAGGACTGCTGTCACCTGTACTCTGGAGCCTGGGCAGTGGGTGCAGGTATTACCCCTGAATGGATTATTCAGGGGCAAAAAGCTTCTGCCAGTGCAAATCCACTCTGGTTTGTTCCAGTTCAGTGGGTTCTTACGATTTCTTATTAGCCTTGGAATATTTTTTTTCCTTAAAGATTCAGCTTCTGGTTTCATGCTATTACATCTCAGCCTGTGCTTTAAAAATCTGTCTGTTATCCCCATGGGTGAGGAGGGTGGTTGGATCATGTGGGTCCAGTGACTAAGGTGGAGCCTCAGATGACTGCACCGTTGATTTAGGATGTTAGGTTTGGAGGGATGAATCCAGCTGTGGCTCAGAGCTGTCCTGGAGCAGGATGAGCTCAGGGATGTGCCTGTTGGGGACAAAGTTGCCTGGCTCCCCACACCTTTTGCACCCAAAAAGGGGAGTGGTGGGGCTGACCTGTCCCCCCAGAGCCAGTGCCCTGTGCTGTGCGGGAAGTGGGTATTAGCAGAATAAAGTGCAGATAATAGCACTCCCACACCTCCTGTGATTACTGCATTAAAAAGGTGAGGTCCTTGAAAACTGGAGTAATTGAGCAAGTGTAAGATAAACAGCAGGAACCCAATGAGCTTGTGGCCTCCAGGGCAGAGGAGAGGGCCAGATCTGGAAGGCAGACTGATGGGAAGAGGCATTGATTTGCATCCAGCCTCCCCTTCAGCCCCACTGCATCTTCCCAGCACAGAGCTCTCCCTGTTTCCCACGGTCCTTCCTGCCATAAGCTCGGGAAGCTTTTGGGGTGTGATGGAGGCCCAGAGAGATCCAGCTATTCTAGATGGCTGGTGCCTCTTACAGAGCACTTTGTGGAAGGGCAGTGGCTGAGGAGGAAAGGTCCCAGACCTTCCTCTCCTCTCCTAAAGTCAAAAATACCCGTGTTAGAGCGGGGATGTGCTGGGAGTTATGCAGCAGGTGAAGGCAAACCTGCGAGCCAGGCGGAGGTCACTCACAAGGTCCAATCTCTCCCCCAGCACGGGCTGCACCACCAGCAGGATCCCTATCGCACACTAATATTGGATTATGATCGTGAGACTCCACAATGTCACACTGATAAGGGCGAGGTTTTTTTTCCCCATACAAGCCTGTTTCATTTTAACACATAGGTATGTCAAGTGAAGGGAATATTTTCCCTTCTGCATCAGACTCCAACTTTGCCGAGGTCGGTCACAGGAGCATGTGTGCAAATGTCAGGGCTGGCAAGGAGTGCAGTTAATGGGGTACAGGGTGCTTCAGAGGCTGTGGGGAAGGGAAGGTGCTGGGTGGGCAGCGCCTGATGGGAATGGGATGCTGTGGGTCAAGAAGTGGTGAAGAAAAGTCCGATGTTCGTGAACTGCACTGGCAGAGCTGCCTGGCTCTGCATTTCAGAGGTTACTGCAAGATTGCAAGGACAGTTAAATCGTGAATAGTTACCAGTTTTCCCAAGCTTATCCAGGTAGTGTTTCTCGAGTAGGCTAGAACACCACCTTCACTCTTACTTGTTCAGGTCCTTCTGACACAAGCTTGGCACAGCCTGTGAGGGTATCTCACATCTCCATTTACACCAGCCATCAACGGCCAACATGAGGTGCTTCAAAGGCAGAGTTGGACCAAGAGGTCATGGTGGAAACAGCTTACTTTGCTGAATGAATGAGAAAGCCCTTTTGCAATCCTAGATTAAAATTTCCACCAGAAACTGATGTTGCTGAGAGAAAAATACTCTGGGGACTGAAAAACTTAATGCTGCTTCCACTTGAACGTGGCCTGCTTGCAAAGTGCACCCCTCAAACCAAGTCATCTTTGAGGAAAGAGAGGTGGGAGTCATCTGAAGGAGAAAAATACAGTAGCAAAAAGCAAATACGCATTGGAAAACTCCATTGTCTGGGGCTGGTTCCCACACAGGCAGTGCAATTGCCTTCTCACTCCCTCCAAACCCAAGGGTCCCTGGGGGAGAAGATAAAGTGGCACTTGAGGAAGTGCACTGGCTTCCCTTGGGCTGAGCTCTAATTAATGAATTAAAATGCAGAAATGCATCGCAGCTTGTGTTCCCTGGTCACTTCCTACTGAAAAACCCCTTCAAAACCTCTGCCAGATCCATACGCGTCCAAGTCAATACTGCACACCAAAATGTCAAAGTGGACAATAGCGGCTAAAAATAGGCAAAGACAGGAATTTGCCTATAATATTTTTAAACTTGGAGGATGGCAAAGCTATATATAGTCAATACAGAAAAATGAGTTTTGTTGCTTAAATGAGGAAAACAAAAAGTGTGGCTGTTTAGCTGGGTAACTGGCTTGAAGTAGGTGTAACTTCAAAACCAGTAAACCTTGTTGGGCAATGCCCCTTTCTGCACTTACCCCAGAGCTGTACACAGTGAGTGGGCTTCCCAGGGGAGCTGAGGGGCAAGTACAGATTGTATTGTAAAGGCGCTGGGGGGATTTTACCCCCTTCTCCTGCTTGCTATTTAACCGAGTAGGGGAGAGGGGGGGAGGCCCGGGCTCTGATTGCAGGCGCAGTTTGGAAGCAGGATCACGCAGCGGCCGCTGCCTGGCTCCCTGGGCCACGGAGCAGAGCGTAAGGTGGCTGCTGACTTCACCTTTTGCTCCCCAGTTTGTGCTGGAAACCTGCTATCCACACTGCTCCTTCGAGGGACAAGGAGAGGTGAGCAAGTCGAGGCTGCTGCTCCCTCTGCCGACTCCGGCTGAGAGCCAGAGGCTCAGCCCCGGGGCGAGCTCCCGGGCCCGAGTCCCAGCCGGTACCTGTGCCCGACCCCACCACGAGCATCTCCGAGGGTGGAAGCCACGCTACCAGAAGAGCTGCTTTGGTAAATATTCAAAAGAGGAGTTTTGCCTTACATCAGAAGTAGATGAATAAACAAGAAATAGGGGGTTGAGCAACTGTTTCTGGTTTTTTATGTATCTCTATGACATACTATATGATTTTTACCAAAGAACACATTGATGATAAAAGGATGATTCAGGATCCAACCTTGAATCAAAGAAAACTTTGCCATTGAATTTAATGGGAACATGTCCAAGTCTGTAGTCTGCAACTAGAGCTCTTTGCTTTTTTTTCTTGCAGATCCCTTTAATCCTTTAGCAACCATGTGTGTTTTCTAAAGAGGTTTTCTGTATGTCCCGGGGGTATAAAATCACAATGGGAAAGAAGTGCTGCTTATAAACTGTAAGCAACTGCAATCTGCCTCCAGCTCTGTTGGTAACACCCTATGGATATTTGCTTCTCGGAGATTAGAGGAACAAAGCAAGAAGAGAGCAGCGTTCCATTACGGTAGAGCATATAATATTGTGATTATTACTCATGCCCTCCGTCTAATTAATCATTTTGTGTGTTATTTGAAGGCAAACAGGGCCTTTGGTTCATTATCGCTTATACATACACAGAACTGGAGTCACTTCAGTGCTGTCAGACTTGGTTAATCCCTGCCTGGGTTTTGTACATGTCTGGGTATCTGAATCATGTACATGGCAAATGATCTACTAATATGTTTGCTCCACCAGTTTGTTCATATGGAGCCAAATATATGAAAGCATTCAAACTCCGGAAAGTGCAGATATGGTCCTAATGGACTTGACAAAGGCACCTAATGTTAAAGGTTGTGAAAAAAGGGGTTGCTGATGAAACGCTTTTTTTCTTTTTTCTTTTAAAGTATTTTGTTTGTATTTCTTTTATTATTTATATTTTATCCTGCTCCATGTTTTGAACTGGGAGGCAGGAAAGGGGATCAGGAAAACTCTGAACTCTATGAAAACAGAATTAGGGGGCAAAAATGTCAATTTAATCTAAAGCAGAGGAAAAGAGTGATTGCTGAAGATGGGTGTTTTGTGGTACCCAGGAATGGGAGCCAGACTATGAGCTGCAGCTCAGCCAGTTACCAGAGTTACTGTGATGCTGCAGTGGTGCAATAAATCACAGTGGCCACCTGGTTATCCGGGGTGGGTACACCGTGCAGTTATCCTGCCTGCCCGCCCCATCGGGGCAGCTGCCCTCATCCTGCCTTGCTGCATGGCAGCCTTTCTTATGCTGTCACTCTGGAAATCTGGGCCATGAATTTTAAAATTTAAAGAAGCTCCGTATCCTTTTCTTCTCTGCTCATCTGTACAAGAACAGAGTCTGTTTTCAGGCTCTGCACTTGGAAGATTTCACATTAAGACTGTAACATTTTGATTACAAGTGATATAAAATGCGGTTTGCTTTATTTCCTAATTAATGACAGTACATAAGGCAACAGTAAACTCAATTGCTTCCAACAGCTTTTTATATTCACTCGGAGGCATTTTCAGAAATATGACTCGTGTACCCAGCAAAATCTTTCCTTGACCAGATGTAGAAGGAAAGCACTTTTATTGGCTCCATGATAATATCACTAAAGAGGAAACAAGCTATAAAAATAAAATAAAAAAAAGACCCACTGAATTTGAGAGTTGCTAAACTGAAAGATATAGAAACAAATACAGAGAAGATAATAAGGCCTTTTACTGATAGTGGTGTCCTGTGTAAATAATGAAGACACACTGAAAAAGTCTCTCTGCAATGAGACTCATTAGAAACATGTACATCGGCCCAGAGCAATTACTTTGATTGTTCCCCAGCTGCTTTTCACAATAAATGTCCGCAGACCCACCAAGGTTGCAGCCATTTTGCTCACCACACGTCCTTGCAGACATATGGCCGTACTGAAAACAGATAAGTGCAATGTATTTCCCACTCAGGATCTTAGACTCGTTGCTTTATAGACCAGCTTTCAGCAGAAGTGCTAGCCCAGGACAGTAGATTAAACAAGCCTGTTCAAACAGGTGGAGAATGAAGCACCCACTTCCATAAGGAATGAGTATGGTCAAGGAATATATTGACCCATGGCTGTCTGGCATATAGATGTTGTCTTGGGTTTGCATCTGCAAAGGGGTGAGATGCTCCTGAACTGCAAGGAAATCCATGTAGACATTGCCTCCCTAAACGTCAGACCTGTTCACAAATGAGTCTAATTCACACTGTTTTGCTTGAAATTAAAGATAACGGACTTCTCTATGCGTTGGTACTCCAAGAACTTAACAGTAGGTTTTCAGAGATGGGACGTGTTTGTGTGTCCCTGGAACATGAGGATGAAAGTGGGATTGCCATATTCTGTCCTGGAACTCCAGGTTGGAGAGTTGTGTGTGTCCACGGGGTAACATGTTGTTTATTGCTTAGCGTCAAGTCATGGCCTGGATGGTAAAGAGCTAATATACAACCGGCATCATTTGGAGAGGTTGCAGCAGTGACAGTTGTTAGCTATGGGATCACCTTCAACGGCCTCTTTGACTGGCATAGTGCCCTAAAAGTTGCCATCGACTAATCAGAAACACCAACAATTTCCTTCTCAAGTGATCTTACTGGAAAATAAGAGCTACGTGCTCTTATTATGCGCAGAACAACAGGACAGGCTGTGTGCCTCATTTAAATAAGAGAAGTACAAAATTCAAGTGTTGGTCATGCAAACAGCTTTATTAAAGGAAAATTGAAATATTTTGAATTGTCATCCTTCTTAGACAGAAACACATCACCTCACCTTGCAGAGGTATAGCACAACGACCCACACTGCAAACCACATTTCTCCTGTGGGAGCTGCAAGGAGTCTAGAGAAGTGTTGGCTGACAATCAGGAATGAAAGCTGAATTTCCTAAGGTAAATTTTCTTTTTTTCCCTTGGTTTTAAATATTTTGACTGAGGAAGGTCCGATGAAAGGACAAAATAAATGAGCATGGGAGACTACAGCCTTTGGCAGCATGATACAAGTGTAATGTAATAATAAAAGTAAGCTGAAAGCCAGTCAGAGTGAAAACACATACATTGAGGACACTTTTGCCTTTGTATTTGTACTGTACGTCGGTGGTCTGAAGGTAAGGAGGTGGGTAAATGATACCCAACAAGCAGAAGGACTAAAGCTGACTCGGAGCCATAAAATTTTATGGTAGTATGGGGAAAGATGGGCAGTGAGAGTCAAGACTCAAGACATCAAATAGATTTGCATATCACCGTTCCTAAGTGACAATAACCCTCATTTCCCTCCTCTTGGTGTCACAAGTTTCCTCTTCTCTATGCAAGTTTTACAGAGGGATTGGACAAAGCCAGCCCAAAGCCTTTCTCTAGCAGAAGCAGGGCAGTTGCTAAATGTCTAGCTTCTGAAGGCAACTCTCACTTTGTCATGACCATCCTGCTGTGGCAATGGAAAGAAGGACATCTCCTTTGGCAAGGCTGGAAAATGGGACCCCAGGAACAGGAAAGCATAAAAATATATATGGAGAAAACTGAAGGGAAAGCAAAGAGACGCCTAGCATTTCCTGAGATCCCCTTCCTTTGCAATGGTGCAATCCTTGCAAATGAATCAGAACGCGTATTTGCTCAAAAGAGTTAATCTTTATTAACAGCCCCAGAATGCCCTTCAGCTGGTGTACAACCTGGTTCAAAGGTTTTCAAGAAAAACAACATACCATAAACCAAAGGGCAACACTAATTGGAAGCAATGTAATTTCTCTGAAAACAGCAATACCTTTCTGTGGGTTAATAACCGGAAATTAAATTTCATGTATGTTAGCATAACTCATCATAAAGCACCAGGTGAATAAGGGGCACAGGCAATAAGGGCAAGGGTTTGGAGCACACACAGTCGCTGTCTGACAGCAACCCCTATTCCTTGGTCAGAGTTAGTATTCCCAAAGGATTAGTCTTCAGCCTTGATTCCCCCGGTTGAAGGAAACGATTCGCACAACGCAGCTCCTGTTGCTGCTTTGGCGGTGGAATAAGGGTGGTGGAATAAGGAGGAACACAAATGCAGCTGTCCCCAGAAGCAGCATTGCTCTCCTCGTATCCTGGCACGTGGAGCTGGGGCAGCAGCAAAGGGTTGCTGTGACTTGTCCCTCCAGTTTGATGTTCCCCCAATGCAGCCCTCACAGGTCACTGGTGCTTCAGATGACCTTGCCTTCTGCGCTGGATACACAAATGAAAGGCTAGTCTTAAAAAATGAATAGAGTTTCAATGTTAAAATGTCATGAAATGGAGAGTGGGTACAAATGCATGCTGGGATTGAGTCTGCTGCTGATGGCATTGCCTGAAATGGAAACTCAGCTAATATTTGGACTGTAGGGCGTGTGTCTGTTACAAGGAAACGGCTTAATCTGGAAAAGGAGGCAGAAACACAAGGTCAGATCCTCTCTCCTCTGCCCTCGTTTCCTCTTCTGGCTGCACTGGCTGCCCAGACACTGCAGAGGAGTCAAGAGGCTGATGTCTCCAAGACTGGTCCCCGGGATGTCTCTCACCAGGGATTCCTGCAGTGCAAACCCTCCACCCAGGGTGTACTGGCAGCTGCGAGGGGTGGGCGCTGGGCAGGGATGCCAGAGCTCCTCTAGTTCGGTGACACCTTGCAGGTAGTACGGTCCTGAGGAGATGGATCCTGCCCAGAAGTTGTCCTGACCCCTCACAATATAATGAAGTCATCTGCTGGTCAAGCCAGACTGATTACAACATTTAGTTGGAGATACTGTCGTGGACCGTCTGCTTTCCTGGGAGCTTGGTCATGAATAAACAGAGATGTGGCCTCAGGCATTCATTGTGTCTGC